>NW_027327948.1:0-600000 GCF_047675955.1 Chlorocebus sabaeus
CCAATTCCACACGAACAGCCTTAGCGAAAGGCTTCTTGAAGGGAAAGATGTAACTCTGTGAGATGAATTAACAGAACACAGAGCAGTTTCTCAGAAAGCTTCTTTCCAGTTTTGAACGGAAGATATTTCCTTTTTCACCTTAGCCCTCTATGGGCTTCCAAATATCCCTTTGCCAATTCCACAAGAACAGCCTTAGCGAAAGGCTTCTTGAAGGGAAAGATGTAACTCTGTGAGATGAATTAACAGAACACAGAGCAGTTTCTCAGAAAGCTTCTTTCCAGTTTTGAACGGAAGATATTTCCTTTTTCACCATAGCCCTCTATGGGCTTCCAAATATCCCTTTGCCAATTCCACAAGAACAGCCTTACCGAAATGCTTCTTGAAGGGAAAGATGTAACTCTGTGAGATGAATTAACAGAACACAGAGCAGTTTCTCAGAAAGCTTCTTTCCAGTTTTGAACGGAAGATATTTCCTTTTTCACCATAGCCCTCTATGGGTGTCCAAATATCCCTTTGCCAATTCCACAAGAATAGCCTTAGCGAAACGCTTCTTGAAGGGAAAGATGTACCTCTGTGAGATGAATTAACAGAACACAGAGCAGTTTCTCAAAAGCTTCTTTCCAGTTTTGAACGGAAGATATTTCCTTTGTTCACCATAGCCGTCTATGGGCTTCCAAATATCCTTTTGCCAATTCCACAAGAACAGCCTTAGCGAAAGGCTTCTTGAAGGGAAAGATGTAACTCTGTGAGATGAATTAACAGAACACAGAGCAGTTTCTCAGAAAGCTTCTTTCCAGTTTTGAACGGAAGATATTTCCTTTTTCACCATAGCCCTCTATGGGCTTCCAAATATCCCTTTGCCAATTCCACAAGAACAGACTTAGCGAAAGGCTTCTTGAAGGAAAGATGTAACTCTGTGAGATGAATTAACAGAACACAGAGCAGTTTCTCAGAAAGCTTCTTTCCAGTTTTGAACGGAAGATATTTCCTTTTTCACCATAGACCTCTACGGGCTTCAAATATCCCTTTGCCAATTCCACAAGAACAGCCTTAGAACGGCTTCTTGAAGGGAAAGATGTAACTCTGTGAGATGAATTAACAGAACACAGAACAGTTTCTCAGAAAGCTTCTTTTCAGTTTTGAACGGAAGATATTTCCTTTTTCACCATAGCCCTCTATGGGCTTCCAAATATCCCTTTACCAAATCCACAAGAACAGCCTTAGCGAAAGGCTTCTTGAAGGGAAAGATGTAACTCTGTGAGATGAACTAACAGAACACAGAGCAGTTTCTCAGAAAGCTTCTTTCCAGTTTTGAACGGAAGATATTTCCTTTTTCACCATAGCCCTCTATGGGCTTCCAAATATCCCTTTGCCAATTCCACAAGAACAGCCTTACCGAAAGGCTTCTTGAAGGGAAAGATGTAACTCTGTGAGGTGAATTAACAGAACACAGAGCAGTTTCTCAAAAGCTTCTTTCCAGTTTTGAACGGAAGATATTTCCTTTTTCACCATAGCCGTCTATGGGCTTCCAAATATCCCTTTGCCAATTCCACAAGAACAGCCTTAGCGAAAGGCTTCTTGAAGGGAAAGATGTAACTCTGTGAGATGAATTAACAGAACACAGAGCAGTTTCTCAGAAAGCTTCTTTCCAGTTTTGAACGGAAGATATTTCCTTTTTCACCATAGCCCTCTATGGGCTTCCAAATATCCCTTTGCCAATTCCCCAAGAACAGACTTAGCGAAAGGCTTCTTGAAGGGAAAGATGTAACTCTGTGAGATGAATTCACAGAACACAGAGCAGTTTCTCAGAAAGCTTCTTTCCAGTTTTGAACGGAAGATATTTCCTTTTTCACCATAGCCCTCTATGGGCTTCCAAATATCCCTTTTCCAATTCCACAAGAACAGCCTTAGTGAAAGGCTTCTTGAAGGGAAAGATGTAACTCTGTGAGATGAATTAACAGAACACAGAGCAGTTTCTCAGAAAGTTTCTTTCCAGTTTTGAACGGAAGATATTTCCTTTTTCACCATAGCCCTCTATGGGCTTCCAAATATCCCTTTGCCAATTCCACAAGAACAGCCTTAGCGAAAGGCTTCTTGAAGGGAAAGATGTAACTCTGTGAGATGAATTAACAGAACACAGAACAGTTTCTCAGAAAGCTTCTTTCCAGTTTTGAACGGAAGATATTTCCTTTTTCACCATAGCCCTCTATGGGCTTCCAAATATCCCTTTGCGAATTCCACAAGAACAGCCTTAGCGAAAGGCTTCTTGAAGGGAAAGATGTAACTCTGTGAGATGAATTAACAGAACACAGAGCAGTTTCTCAGAAAGCTTCTTTCTAGTTTTGAACGGAAGATATTTCCTTTTTCCACCATAGCCCTCTATGGGCTTCCAAATATCCCTTTGCCAATTCCACAAGAACAGCCTTAGCGAAAGGCTTCTTGAAGGGAAAGATGTAACTCTGTGAGATGAATTAACAGAACACAGAGCAGTTTCTCAGAAAGCTTCTTTCCAGTTTTGAACGGAAGATATTTCCTTTTTCACCATAGCCCTCTATGGGCTTCCAAATATCCCTTTTCCAATTCCACAAGAACAGCCTTAGCGAAAGGCTTCTTGAAGGGAAGATGTAACTCTGTGAGATGAATTAACAGAACACATAGCAGTTTCTCAGAAAGCTTCTTTCCAGTTTTGAACGGAAGATATTTCCTTTTTCACCAGAGCCCTCTATGGGCTTCCAAATATCCCTTTGCCAATTCCACAAGAACTGCCTTAGCGAAAGGCTTCTTGAAGGGAAAGATGTAACTCTGTGAGATGAACTAACAGAACACAGAGCAGTTTCTCAGAAAGCTTCTTTCCAGTTTTGAACGGAAGATATTTCCTTTTTCACCATAGCCCTCTATGGGCTTCCAAATATCCCTTTGCCAATTCCACAAGAACAGCCTTAGCGAAAGGCTTCTTGAAGGGAAAGATGTAACTCTGTGAGATGAATTAAAAGAACACAGAACAGTTTCTCTGAAAGCTTCTTTTCAGTTTTGAACGGAAGATATTTCCTTTTTCACCATAGCCCTCTATGGGCTTCCAAATATCCCTTTGCCAATTCCACAAGAACAGCCTTAGCGAAAGGCTTCTTGAAGGGAAAGATGTAACTCTGTGAGATGAATTAACAGAACACAGAGCAGTTTCTCAGAAAGCTACTTTCCAGTTTTGAACGGAAGATATTTCCTTTTTCACCATAGCCCTCTATGGGCTTCCAAATATCCCTTTGCCAATTCCACAAGAACAGCCTTAGCGAAAGGCTTCTTGAAGGGAAAGATGTAACTCTGTGAGATGAATTAACAGAACACAGAGCAGTTTCTCAGAAAGCTTCTTTCTAGTTTTGAACGGAAGATATTTCCTTTTTCACCATAGCCCTCTATGGGCTTCCAAATATCCCTTTGCGAATTCCACAAGAACAGCCTTAGCGAAAGGCTTCTTGAACGGAAAGATGTAACTCTGTGAGATGAACTAACAGAACACAGAGCAGTTTCTCAGAAAGCTTCTTTCCAGTTTTGAACGGAAGATATTTCCTTTTTCACCATACCCCTCTATGGGCTTCCAAATATCCCTTTGCCAATTCCACAAGAACAGCCTTACCGAAAGGCTTCTTGAAGGGAAAGATGTAACTCTGTGAGATGAATTAACAGAACACAGAGCAGTTTCTCCAAAGCTTCTTTCCAGTTTTGAACGGAAGATATTTCCTTTTTCACCATAGCCCTCTATGGGCTTCCAAATAGCCCTTTGCCAATTCCACAAGAACAGCCATACCGAAAGGCTTCTTGAAGGGAAAGATGTAACTCTGTGAGATGAATTAACAGAACACAGAGCAGTTTCTCAAAAGCTTCTTTCCAGTTTTGAACGGAAGATATTTCCTTTTTCACCATAGCCCTCTATGGGCTTCCAAATATCCCTTTGCCAATTCCACAAGAACAGCCTTAGCGAAAGGCTTCTTGAAGGGAAAGATGTAACTCTGTGAGATGAACTAACAGAACACAGAGCAGTTTCTCAGAAAGCTTCTTTCCAGTTTTGAACGGAAGATATTTCCTTTTTCACCATAGCCCTCTATGGGCTTCCAAATATCCCTTTGCCAATTCCACAAGAACAGCCTTAGCGAAAGGCTTCTTGAAGGGAAAGATGTAACTCTGTGAGATGAATTAACAGAACACAGAGCAGATTCTCAGAAAGCTACTTTCCAGTTTTGAACGGAAGATATTTCCTTTTTCACCATAGCCCTCTATGGGCTTCCAAATATCCCTTTGCCAATTCCACAAGAACAGCCTTAGCGAAAGGCTTCTTGAAGGGAAAGATGTAACTCTGTGAGATGAATTAACAGAATACAGAGCAGTTTCTCAGAAAGCTTCTTTCAAGTTTTGAACGGAAGATATTTCCTTTTTCACCATAGCCGTCTATGGGCTTCCAAATATCCCTTTGCCAATTCCACACGAACAGCCTTAGCGAAAGGCTTCTTGAAGGGAAAGATGTAACTCTGTGAGATGAATTAACAGAACACAGAGCAGTTTCTCAGAAAGCTTCTTTCCAGTTTTGAACGGAAGATATTTCCTTTTTCACCTTAGCCCTCTATGGGCTTCCAAATATCCCTTTGCCAATTCCACAAGAACAGCCTTAGCGAAAGGCTTCTTGAAGGGAAAGATGTAACTCTGTGAGATGAATTAACAGAACACAGAGCAGTTTCTCAGAAAGCTTCTTTCCAGTTTTGAACGGAAGATATTTCCTTTTTCACCATAGCCCTCTATGGGCTTCCAAATATCCCTTTGCCAATTCCACAAGAACAGCCTTACCGAAATGCTTCTTGAAGGGAAAGATGTAACTCTGTGAGATGAATTAACAGAACACAGAGCAGTTTCTCAGAAAGCTTCTTTCCAGTTTTGAACGGAAGATATTTCCTTTTTCACCATAGCCCTCTATGGGTGTCCAAATATCCCTTTGCCAATTCCACAAGAATAGCCTTAGCGAAACGCTTCTTGAAGGGAAAGATGTACCTCTGTGAGATGAATTAACAGAACACAGAGCAGTTTCTCAAAAGCTTCTTTCCAGTTTTGAACGGAAGATATTTCCTTTTTCACCATAGCCGTCTATGGGCTTCCAAATATCCTTTTGCCAATTCCACAAGAACAGCCTTAGCGAAAGGCTTCTTGAAGGGAAAGATGTAACTCTGTGAGATGAATTAACAGAACACAGAGCAGTTTCTCAGAAAGCTTCTTTCCAGTTTTGAACGGAAGATATTTCCTTTTTCACCATAGCCCTCTATGGGCTTCCAAATATCCCTTTGCCAATTCCACAAGAACAGACTTAGCGAAAGGCTTCTTGAAGGGAAAGATGTAACTCTGTGAGATGAATTAACAGAACACAGAGCAGTTTCTCAGAAAGCTTCTTTCCAGTTTTGAACGGAAGATATTTCCTTTTTCACCATAGACCTCTACGGGCTTCAAATATCCCTTTGCCAATTCCACAAGAACAGCCTTAGCGAACGGCTTCTTGAAGGGAAAGATGTAACTCTGTGAGATGAATTAACAGAACACAGAACAGTTTCTCAGAAAGCTTCTTTTCAGTTTTGAACGGAAGATATTTCCTTTTTCACCATAGCCCTCTATGGGCTTCCAAATATCCCTTTACCAAATCCACAAGAACAGCCTTAGCGAAAGGCTTCTTGAAGGGAAAGATGTAACTCTGTGAGATGAACTAACAGAACACAGAGCAGTTTCTCAGAAAGCTTCTTTCCAGTTTTGAACGGAAGATATTTCCTTTTTCACCATAGCCCTCTATGGGCTTCCAAATATCCCTTTGCCAATTCCACAAGAACAGCCTTACCGAAAGGCTTCTTGAAGGGAAAGATGTAACTCTGTGAGGTGAATTAACAGAACACAGAGCAGTTTCTCAAAAGCTTCTTTCCAGTTTTGAACGGAAGATATTTCCTTTTTCACCATAGCCGTCTATGGGCTTCCAAATATCCCTTTGCCAATTCCACAAGAACAGCCTTAGCGAAAGGCTTCTTGAAGGGAAAGATGTAACTCTGTGAGATGAATTAACAGAACACAGAGCAGTTTCTCAGAAAGCTTCTTTCCAGTTTTGAACGGAAGATATTTCCTTTTTCACCATAGCCCTCTATGGGCTTCCAAATATCCCTTTGCCAATTCCCCAAGAACAGACTTAGCGAAAGGCTTCTTGAAGGGAAAGATGTAACTCTGTGAGATGAATTCACAGAACACAGAGCAGTTTCTCAGAAAGCTTCTTTCCAGTTTTGAACGGAAGATATTTCCTTTTTCACCATAGCCCTCTATGGGCTTCCAAATATCCCTTTTCCAATTCCACAAGAACAGCCTTAGTGAAAGGCTTCTTGAAGGGAAAGATGTAACTCTGTGAGATGAATTAACAGAACACAGAGCAGTTTCTCAGAAAGTTTCTTTCCAGTTTTGAACGGAAGATATTTCCTTTTTCACCATAGCCCTCTATGGGCTTCCAAATATCCCTTTGCCAATTCCACAAGAACAGCCTTAGCGAAAGGCTTCTTCAAGGGAAAGATGTAACTCTGTGAGATGAATTAACAGAACACAGAGCAGTTTCTCAGAAAGCTTCTTTCCAGTTTTGAACGGAAGATATTTCCTTTTTCACCATAGCCCTCTATGGGCTTCCAAATATCCCTTTGCCAATTCCACAAGAACAGCCTTAGCGAAAGGCTTCTTGAAGTGAAAGATGTAACTCTGTGAGACGAATTAACAGAACACAGAAGAGTTTCTCAGAAAGCTTCTTTCCAGTTTTGAACGGAAGATATTTCCTTTTTCACCATAGCCCTCTATGGGCTTCCAAATATCCCTTTGCCAATTCCACAAGTACAGCCTTAGCGAAAGGCTTCTTGAAGGGAAAGATGTAACTCTGTGAGATGAATTAACAGAACACAGAGCAGTTTCTCAGAAAGCTTCCTTCTGGTTTTGAACGGAAGATATTTCCTTTTCAACCATAGCCGTCTATGGGCTTCCGAATATCCCTTTGCCAATTCCACAAGAACAGCCTTAGCGAAAGGCTTCTTGAAGGGAAAGATGTAACTCTGTGAGATGAATTAACAGAACACAGAGCAGTTTCTCAGAAAGCTTCTTTCCAGTTTTGAACGGAAGATATTTCCTTTTTCACCATAGCCCTCTATGGGCTTCCAAATATCCCTTTGCCAATTCCACAAGAACAGACTTAGCGAAAGGCTTCTTGAACGGAAGATGTAACTCTGTGAGATGAATTAACAGAACACAGAGCAGTTTCTCAGAAAGCTTCTTTCCAGTTTTGAACGGAAGATATTTCCTTTTTCACCATAGCCCTCTATGGGCTTCCAAATATCCCTTTGCGAATTCCACAAGAACAGCCTTAGCGAAAGGCTTCTTGAACGGAAAGATGTAACTCTGTGAGATGAATTAACACAACACAGAGCAGTTTCTCAGAAAGCTTCTTTCCAGTTTTGAACCGAAGATATTTCCTTTTTCACCGTAGCCCTCTATGGGCTTCCAAATATCCCTTTGCCAATTCCACAAGAACAGCCTTAGCGAAAGGCTTCTTGAAGGGAAAGATGTAACTCTGTGAGATGAATTAACAGAATACAGAGCAGTTTCTCAGAAAGCTTCTTTCAAGTTTTGAACGGAAGATATTTCCTTTTCACCATAGCCGTCTATGGGCTTCCAAATATCCCTTTGCCAATTCCACAAGAACAGCCTTAGCGAAAGGCTTCTTGAAGGGAAAGATGTAACTCTGTGAGATGAATTAACAGAACACAGAGCAGTTTCTCAGAAAGCTTCTTTCCTGTTTTGAACGGAAAATATTTCCTTTTTCACCATAGCCCTCTATGGGCTTCCAAATATCCCTTTGCCAATTCCACAAGAACAGCCTTAGCGAAAGGCTTCTTGAAGGGAAAGATGTAACTCTGTGAGATGAATTAACAGAACACAGAGCAGTTTCTCAGAAAGCTTCTTTCCAGTTTTGAACGGAAGATATTTCCTTTTTCACCATAGCCCTCTATGGGCTTCCAAATATCCCTTTGCCAATTCCACAAGAACAGCCTTACCGAAATGCTTCTTGAAGGGAAAGATGTAACTCTGTGAGATGAATTAACAGAACACAGAGCAGTTTCTCAGAAAGCTTCTTTCCAGTTTTGAACGGAAGATATTTCCTTTTTCACCATAGCCCTCTATGGGCTTCCAAATATCCCTTTGCCAATTCCACAAGAACAGCCTTAGCGAAACGCTTCTTGAAGGGAAAGATGTACCTCTGTGAGATGAATTAACAGAACACAGAGCAGTTTCTCAAAAGCTTCTTTCCAGTTTTGAACGGAAGATATTTCCTTTTTCACCATAGACCTCTATGGGCTTCAAATATCCTTTTGCCAATTCCACAAGAACAGCCTTAGCGAAAGGCTTCTTGAAGGGAAAGATGTAACTCTGTGAGATGAACTAACAGAACACAGAGCAGTTTCTCAGAAAGCTTCTTTCCAGTTTTGAACGGAAGATATTTCCTTTTTCACCATAGCCCTCTATGGGCTTCCAAATATCCCTTTGCCAATTCCACAAGAACAGCCTTAGCGAAAGGCTTCTTGAAGGGAAAGATGTAACTCTGTGAGATGAATTAACAGAACACAGAGCAGTTTCTCAGAAAGCTTCTTTCCAGTTTTGAACGGAAGATATTTCCTTTTTCACCATAGCCCTCTATGGGCTTCCAAATATCCCTTTGCCAATTCCACAAGAACAGCCTTAGCGAAAGGCTTCTTGAAGGGAATGATGTAACTCTGTGAGATGAACTAACAGAACACAGAGCAGTTTCTCAGAAACCTTCTTTCCAGTTTTGAACGGAAGATATTTCCTTTTTCACCATAGCCCTCTATGGGCTTCCAAATATCCCTTTGCCAATTCCACAAGAACAGCCATAGCGAAAGGCTTCTTGAATGGAAAGATGTAACTCTGTGAGATGAATTAACAGAACACAGAACAGTTTCTCAGAAAGCTTCTTTCCAGTTTTGAACGGAAGATAATTCCTTTTTCACCATAGCCCTCTATGGGCTTCCAAATATCCCTTTGCCAATTCCCCAAGGACAGCCTTAGCGAAAGGCTTCTTGAAGGGAAAGATGTAACTCTGTGAGATGAATTATCAGAACACAGAGCAGTTTCTCAGAAAGCTTCTTTCCAGTTTTGAACGGAAGATATTTCCTTTTTCACCATAGCCCTCTATGGGCTTCCAAATATCCCTTTGCCAATTCCACAAGAACAGCCTTAGCGAAAGGCTTCTTGAAGGGAAAGATGTAACTCTGTGAGATGAATTAACAGAACACAGAGCAGTTTCTCAGAAACCTACTTTCCAGTTTTGAACGGAAGATATTTCCTTTTTCACCATAGCCCTCTATGGGCTTCCAAATATCCCTTTGCCAATTCCACAAGAACAGCCTTAGCGAAAGGCTTCTTGAAGGGAAAGATGTAACTCTGTGAGATGAATTAACAGAACACAGAGCAGTTTCTCAGAAAGCTTCTTTCTAGTTTTGAACGGAAGATATTTCCTTTTTCACCATAGCCCTCTATGGGTTTCCAAATATCCCTTTGCGAATTCCACAAGAACAGCCTTAGCGAAAGGCTTCTTGAACGGAAAGATGTAACTCTGTGAGATGAATTAACAGAACACAGAGCAGTTTCTCAGAAAGCTTCTTTCCAGTTTTGAACGGAAGATATTTCCTTTTTCACCATAGCCCTCTATGGGCTTCCAAATATCCCTTTGCCAATTCCACAAGAACAGCCTTAGCGAAAGGCTTCTTGAAGTGAAAGATGTAACTCTGTGAGATGAATTAACAGAACACAGAACAGTTTCTCAGAAAGCTTCTTTTCAGTTTTGAACGGAAGATATTTCCTTTTTCACCATAGCCCTCTATGGGCTTCCAAATATCCCTTTACCAAATCCACAAGAACAGCCTTAGCGAAAGGCTTCTTGAAGGGAAAGATGTAACTCTGTGAGATGAACTAACAGAACACAGAGCAGTTTCTCAGAAAGCTTCTTTCCAGTTTTGAACGGAAGATATTTCCTTTTTCACCATAGCCCTCTATGGGCTTCCAAATATCCCTTTGCCAATTCCACAAGAACAGCCTTACCGAAAGGCTTCTTGAAGGGAAAGATGTAACTCTGTGAGATGAATTAACAGAACACAGAGCAGTTTCTCAAAAGCTTCTTTCCAGTTTTGAACGGAAGATATTTCCTTTTTCACCATAGCCGTCTATGGGCTTCCAAAAATCCCTTTGCCAATTCCACAAGAACAGCCTTAGCGAAAGGCTTCTTGAAGGGAAAGATGTAACTCTGTGAGATGAATTAACAGAACACAGAGCAGTTTCTCAGACAGCTTCTTTCCAGTTTTGAACGGAAGATATTTCCTTTTTCACCATGGCCCTCTATGGGCTTCCAAATATCCCTTTGCCAATTCCACAAGAACAGACTTAGCGAAAGGCTTCTTGAAGGGAAAGATGTAACTCTGTGAGATGAATTAACAGAACACAGAGCAGTTTCTCAGAAAGCTTCTTTCCAGTTTTGAACGGAAGATATTTCCTTTTTCACCATAGCCCTCTATGGGCTTCCAAATATCCCTTTTCCAATTCCACAAGAACAGCCTTAGTGAAAGGCTTCTTGAAGGGAAAGATGTAACTCTGTGAGATGAATTAACAGAACACAGAGCAGTTTCTCAGAAAGCTTCTTTCCAGTTTTGAACGGAAGATATTTCCTTTTTCACCATAGCCCTCTATGGGCTTCCAAATATCTCTTTGCCAATTCCACAAGAACAGCCTTAGCGAAAGGCTTCTTGAAGGGAACGATGTAACTCTGTGAGATGAATTAACAGAACACAGAGCAGTTTCTCAGAAAGCTTCTTTCCAGTTTTGAACGGAAGATATTTCCTTTTTCACCATAGCCCTCTATGGGCTTCCAAATATCCCTTTGCCAATTCCACAAGAACAGCCTTAGCGAAAGGCTTCTTGACGTGAAAGATGTAACACTGTGAGATGAATTAACAGAACACAGAGCAGTTTCTCAGAAAGCTTCTTTCCAGTTTTGAACGGAAGATATTTCCTTTTTCACCATAGCCCTCTATGGGCTTCCAAATATCCCTTTGCCAATTCCACAAGAACAGCCTTAGCGAAAGGCTTCTTGAAGTGAAAGATGTAACTCTGTGAGATGAATTAACAGAACACAGAACAGTTTCTCAGAAAGCTTCTTTCCAGTTTTGAAAGGAAGATATTTCCTTTTTCACCATAGCCCTCTATTGGCTTCCAAATATCCCTTTGCGAATTCCACAAGAACAGCCTTAGCGAAAGGCTTCTTGAAGGGAAAGATGTAACTCTGTGAGATGAATTAAGAGAACACAGAGCAGTTTCTCAGAAAGCTTCTTTCTAGTTTTGAACGGAAGATATTTCCTTTTTCACCATAGCCGTCTATGGGCTTCCAAATATCCCTTTACCAATTCCACAAGAACAGCCTTAGCGAAAGGCTTCTTGAAGGGAAAGATGTAACTCTGTGAGATGAATTAACAGAACACAGAGCAGTTTCTCAGAAAGCTTCTTTCCAGTTTTGAACGGAAGATATTTCCTTTTTCACCATAGCCCTCTATGGGCTTCCAAATATCCCTTTTCCAATTCCACAAGAACAGCCTTAGCGAAAGGCTTCTTGAAGTGAAAGATGTAACTCTGTGAGATGAATTAACAGAACACAGAACAGTTTCTCAGAAAGCTTCTTTTCAGTTTTGAACGGAAGATATTTCCTTTTTCAACATAGCCCTCTATGGGTTTCCAAATATCCCTTTACCAAATCCACAAGAACAGCCTTAGCGAAAGGCTTCTTGAAGGGAAAGATGTAACTCTGTGAGATGAACTAACAGAACACAGAGCAGTTTCTCAGAAAGCTTCTTTCCAGTTTTGAACGGAAGATATTTCCTTTTTCACCATAGCCCTCTATGGGCTTCCAAATATCCCTTTGCCAATTCCACAAGAACAGCCTTACCGAAAGGCTTCTTGAAGGGAAAGATGTAACTCTGTGAGATGAATTAACAGAACACAGAGCAGTTTCTCAAAAGCTTCTTTCCAGTTTTGAACGGAAGATATTTCCTTTTTCACCATAGCCGTCTATGGGCTTCCAAATATCCCTTTGCCAATTCCACAAGAACAGCCTTAGCGAAAGGCTTCTTGAAGGGAAAGATGTAACTCTGTGAGATGAATTAACAGAACACAGAGCAGTTTCTCAGAAAGCTTCTTTCCAGTTTTGAACGGAAGATATTTCCTTTTTCACCATAGCCCTCTATGGGCTTCCAAATATCCCTTTGCCAATTCCACAAGAACAGACTTAGCGAAAGGCTTCTTGAAGGGAAAGATGTAACTCTGTGAGATGAATTAACAGAACACAGAGCAGTTTCTCAGAAACCTTCTTTCCAGTTTTGAACGGAAGATATTTCCTTTTTCACCATAGCCCTCTATGGGCTTCCAAATATCCCTTTGCCAATTCCACAAGAACAGCCTTAGCGAAAGGCTTCTTGACGTGAAAGATGTAACACTGTGAGATGAATTAACAGAACACAGAGCAGTTTCTCAGAAAGCTTCTTTCCAGTTTTGAACGGAAGATATTTCCTTTTTCACCATAGCCCTCTATGGGTTTCCAAATATCCCTTTGCCAATTCCACAAGAACAGCCTTAGCGAAAGGCTTCTTGAAGTGAAAGATGTAACTCTGTGAGATGAATTAACAGAACACAGAACAGTTTCTCAGAAAGCTTCTTTCCAGTTTTGAAAGGAAGATATTTCCTTTTTCACCATAGCCCTCTATTGGCTTCCAAATATCCCTTTGCGAATTCCACAAGAACAGCCTTAGCGAAAGGCTTCTTGAAGGGAAAGATGTAACTCTGTGAGATGAATTAAGAGAACACAGAGCAGTTTCTCAGAAAGCTTCTTTCTAGTTTTGAACGGAAGATATTTCCTTTTTCACCATAGCCGTCTATGGGCTTCCAAATATCCCTTTGCCAATTCCACAAGAACAGCCTTAGCGAAAGGCTTCTTGAAGGGAAAGATGTAACTCTGTGAGATGAATTAACAGAACACAGAGCAGTTTCTCAGAAAGCTTCTTTCCAGTTTTGAACGGAAGATATTTCCTTTTTCACCATAGCCCTCTATGGGCTTCCAAATATCCCTTTTCCAATTCCACAAGAACAGCCTTAGCGAAAGGCTTCTTGAAGGGAAGATGTAACTCTGTGAGATGAATTAACAGAACACAGAGCAGTTTCTCAGAAAGCTTCTTTCCAGTTTTGAACGGAAGATATTTCCTTTTTCACCAGAGCCCTCTATGGGCTTCCAAATATCCCTTTGCCAATTCCACAAGAACTGCCTTAGCGAAAGGCTTCTTGAAGGGAAAGATGTAACTCTGTGAGATGAATTAACAGAACACAGAACAGTTTCTCTGAAAGCTTCTTTTCAGTTTTGAACGGAAGATATTTCCTTTTTCACCATAGCCCTCTATGGGCTTCCAAATATCCCTTTGCCAATTCCACAAGAACAGCCTTAACGAAAGGCTTCTTGAAGGGAAAGATGTAACTCTGTGAGATGAATTAACAGAACACAGAGCAGTTTCTCAGAAAGCTACTTTCCAATTTTGAACGGAAGATATTTCCTTTTCAACCATAGCCCTCTATGGGCTTCCAAATATCCCTTTGCCAATTCCACAAGAACAGCCTTAGCGAAAGGCTTCTTGAAGGGAAAGATGTAACTCTGTGAGATGAAATAACAGAACACAGAGCAGTTTCTCAGAAAGCTTCTTTCTAGTTTTGAACGGAAGATATTTCCTTTTTCACCATAGCCCTCTATGGGCTTCCAAATATCCCTTTGCGAATTCCACAAGAACAGCCTTAGCGAAAGGCTTCTTGAACGGAAAGATGTAACTCTGTGAGATGAACTAACAGAACACAGAGCAGTTTCTCATAAAGCTTCTTTCCAGTTTTGAACGGAAGATATTTCCTTTTTCACCATACCCCTCTATGGGCTTCCAAATATCCCTTTGCCAACTCCACAATTACAGCCTTAGCGAAAGGCTTCTTGAAGTGAAAGATGTAACTCTGTGAGATGAATTAACAGAACACAGAACAGTTTCTCAGAAAGCTTCTTTTCAGTTTTGAACGGAAGATATTTCCTTTTTCACCATAGCCCTCTATGGGCTTCCAAATATCCCTTTACCAAATCCACAAGAACAGCCTTAGCGAAAGGCTTCTTGAAGGGAAAGATGTAACTCTGTGAGATGAATTAACAGAACACAGAGCAGTTTCTCAGAAAGCTTCTTTCCAGTTTTGAACCGAAGATATTTCCTTTTTCACCATAGCCCTCTATGGGCTTCCAAATATCCCTTTGCCAATTCCACAAGAACAGCCTTAGCGAAAGGCTTCTTGAAGTGAAAGATGTAACTCTGTGAGCTGAATTAACAGAACCCAGAACAGTTTCTCAGAAAGCTTCTTTCCAGTTTTGAACGGAAGATATTTCCTTTTTCACCATAGCCCTCTATGGGCTTCCAAATATCCCTTTGCCAATTCCACAAGAACAGCCTTAGCGAAAGGCTTCTTGAAGGGAAAGATGTAACTCTGTGAGATGAATTAACAGAACACAGAGCAGTTTCTCAGAAAGCTTCTTTCTGGTTTTGAACGGAAGATATTTCCTTTTTCACCATAGCCGTCTATGGGCTTCCGAATATCCCTTTGCCAATTCCACAAGAACAGCCTTAGCGAAAGGCTTCTTGAAGGGAAAGATGTAACTCTGTGAGATGAATTAACAGAACACAGAGCAGTTTCTCAGAAAGCTTCTTTCCAGTTTTGAACGGAAGATATTTCCTTTTTCACCATAGCCCTCTATGGGCTTCCAAATATCCCTTTGCCAATTCCACAAGAACAGACTTAGCGAAAGGCTTCTTGAAGGGAAAGATGTAACTCTGTGAGATGAATTAACAGAACACAGAGCAGTTTCTCAGAAAGCTTCTTTCCAGTTTTGAACGGAAGATATTTCCTTTTTCACCAGAGCCCTCTATGGGCTTCCAAATATCCCTTTGCCAATTCCACAAGAACAGCCTTAGCGAAAGGCTTCTTGAAGGGAAAGATGTAACTCTGTGAGATGAACTAACAGAACACAGAGCAGTTTCTCAGAAAGCTTCTTTCCAGTTTTGAACGGAAGATATTTCCTTTTTCACCATAGCCCTCTATGGGCTTCCAAATATCCCTTTGCCAATTCCACAAGAACAGCCTTAGCGAAAGGCTTCTTGAACGGAAAGATGTAACTCTGTGAGATGAATTAACAGAACACAGAACAGTTTCTCAGAAAGCTTCTTTCCAGTTTTGAACGGAAGATATTTCCTTTTTCACCATAGCCCTCTATGGGCTTCCAAATATCCCTTTGCCAATTCCACAAGAACAGCCTTAGCGAAAGGCTTCTTGAAGGGAAAGATGTAACTCTGTGAGATGAATTAACAGAACACAGAGCAGTTTCTCAGAAAGCTACTTTCCAGTTTTGAACGGAAGATATTTCCTTTTTCACCATAGCCCTCTATGGGCTTCCAAATATCCCTTTGCCAATTCCACAAGAACAGCCTTAGCGAAAGGCTTCTTGAAAGGAAAGATGTAACTCTGTGAGATGAATTAACAGAACACAGAGCAGTTTCTCAGAAAGCTTCTTTCTAGTTTTGAACGGAAGATATTTCCTTTTTCACCATAGCCCTCTATGGGCTTCCAAATATCCCTTTGCGAATTCCACAAGAACAGCCTTAGCGAAAGGCTTCTTGAACGGAAAGATGTAACTCTGTGAGATGAATTAACAGAACACAGAGCAGTTTCTCAGAAAGCTTCTTTCCAGTTTTGAACGGAAGATATTTCCTTTTTCACCATAGCCCTCTATGGGCTTCCAAATATCCCTTTTCCAATTCCACAAGAACAGCCTTAGTGAAAGGCTTCTTGAAGGGAAAGATGTAACTCTGTGAGATGAATTAACAGAACACAGAGCAGTTTCTCAGAAAGCTTCTTTCCAGTTTTGAACGGAAGATATTTCCTTTTTCACCATAGCCCTCTATGGGCTTCCAAATATCCCTTTGCCAATTCCACAAGAACAGCCTTAGCGAAAGGCTTCTTGAAGGGAACGATGTAACTCTGTGAGATGAATTAACAGAACACAGAGCAGTTTCTCAGAAAGCTTCTTTCCAGTTTTGAACCGAAGATATTTCCTTTTTCACCATAGCCCTCTATGGGCTTCCAAATATCCCTTTGCCAATTCCACAAGAACAGCCTTAGCGAAAGGCTTCTTGAAGTGAAAGATGTAACTCTGTGAGCTGAATTAACAGAACCCAGAACAGTTTCTCAGAAAGCTTCTTTCCAGTTTTGAACGGAAGATATTTCCTTTTTCACCATAGCCCTCTATGGGCTTCCAAATATCCCTTTGCCAATTCCACAAGAACAGCCTTAGCGAAAGGCTTCTTGAAGGGAAAGATGTAACTCTGTGAGATGAATTAACAGAACACAGAGCAGTTTCTCAGAAAGCTTCTTTCTGGTTTTGAACGGAAGATATTTCCTTTTTCACCATAGCCGTCTATGGGCTTCCGAATATCCCTTTGCCAATTCCACAAGAACAGCCTTAGCGAAAGGCTTCTTGAAGGGAAAGATGTAACTCTGTGAGATGAATTAACAGAACACAGAGCAGTTTCTCAGAAAGCTTCTTTCCAGTTTTGAACGGAAGATATTTCCTTTTTCACCATAGCCCTCTATGGGCTTCCAAATATCCCTTTGCCAATTCCACAAGAACAGACTTAGCGAAAGGCTTCTTGAAGGGAAAGATGTAACTCTGTGAGATGAATTAACAGAACACAGAGCAGTTTCTCAGAAAGCTTCTTTCCAGTTTTGAACGGAAGATATTTCCTTTTTCACCAGAGCCCTCTATGGGCTTCCAAATATCCCTTTGCCAATTCCACAAGAACAGCCTTAGCGAAAGGCTTCTTGAAGGGAAAGATGTAACTCTGTGAGATGAACTAACAGAACACAGAGCAGTTTCTCAGAAAGCTTCTTTCCAGTTTTGAACGGAAGATATTTCCTTTTTCACCATAGCCCTCTATGGGCTTCCAAATATCCCTTTGCCAATTCCACAAGAACAGCCTTAGCGAAAGGCTTCTTGAACGGAAAGATGTAACTCTGTGAGATGAATTAACAGAACACAGAACAGTTTCTCAGAAAGCTTCTTTCCAGTTTTGAACGGAAGATATTTCCTTTTTCACCATAGCCCTCTATGGGCTTCCAAATATCCCTTTGCCAATTCCACAAGAACAGCCTTAGCGAAAGGCTTCTTGAAGGGAAAGATGTAACTCTGTGAGATGAATTAACAGAACACAGAGCAGTTTCTCAGAAAGCTACTTTCCAGTTTTGAACGGAAGATATTTCCTTTTTCACCATAGCCCTCTATGGGCTTCCAAATATCCCTTTGCCAATTCCACAAGAACAGCCTTAGCGAAAGGCTTCTTGAAAGGAAAGATGTAACTCTGTGAGATGAATTAACAGAACACAGAGCAGTTTCTCAGAAAGCTTCTTTCTAGTTTTGAACGGAAGATATTTCCTTTTTCACCATAGCCCTCTATGGGCTTCCAAATATCCCTTTGCGAATTCCACAAGAACAGCCTTAGCGAAAGGCTTCTTGAACGGAAAGATGTAACTCTGTGAGATGAATTAACAGAACACAGAGCAGTTTCTCAGAAAGCTTCTTTCCAGTTTTGAACGGAAGATATTTCCTTTTTCACCATAGCCCTCTATGGGCTTCCAAATATCCCTTTTCCAATTCCACAAGAACAGCCTTAGTGAAAGGCTTCTTGAAGGGAAAGATGTAACTCTGTGAGATGAATTAACAGAACACAGAGCAGTTTCTCAGAAAGCTTCTTTCCAGTTTTGAACGGAAGATATTTCCTTTTTCACCATAGCCCTCTATGGGCTTCCAAATATCCCTTTGCCAATTCCACAAGAACAGCCTTAGCGAAAGGCTTCTTGAAGGGAACGATGTAACTCTGTGAGATGAATTAACAGAACACAGAGCAGTTTCTCAGAAAGCTTCTTTCCAGTTTTGAACGGAAGATATTTCCTTTTTCAACATAGCCCTCTATGGGCTTCCAAATATCCCTTTGCCAATTCCACAAGAACAGCCTTAGCGAAAGGCTTCTTCAAGGGAAAGATGTAACTCTGTGGGATGAATTAACAGAACACAGAGCAGTTTCTCAGAAAGCTTCTTTCCAGTTTTGAACCGAAGATATTTCCTTTTTCACCATAGCCCTCTATGGGCTTCCAAATATCCCTTTGCCAATTCCACAAGAACAGCCTTAGCGAAAGGCTTCTTGAAGTGAAAGATGTAACTCTGTGAGATGAATTAACAGAACACAGAACAGTTTCTCAGAAAGCTTCTTTCCAGTTTTGAACGGAAGATATTTCCTTTTTCACCATAGCCCTCTATGGGCTTCCAAATATCCCTTTGCGAATTCCACAAGAACAGCCTTAGCGAAAGGCTTCTTGAAGGGAAAGATGTAACTCTGTGAGATGAATTAACAGAACACAGAGCAGTTTCTCAGAAAGCTTCTTTCTAGTTTTGAACGGAAGATATTTCCTTTTTCACCATAGCCGTCTATGGGCTTCCAAATATCCCTTTGCCAATTCCACAAGAACAGCCTTAGCGAAAGGCTTCTTGAAGGGAAAGATGTAACTCTGTGAGATGAATTAACAGAACACAGAGCAGTTTCTCAGAAAGCTTCTTTCCAGTTTTGAACGGAAGATATTTCCTTTTTCACCATAGCCCTCTATGGGCTTCCAAATATCCCTTTTCCAATTCCACAAGAACAGCCTTAGCGAAAGGCTTCTTGAAGGGAAGGTGTAACTCTGTGAGATGAATTAACAGAACACAGAGCAGTTTCTCAGAAAGCTTCTTTCCAGTTTTGAACGGAAGATATTTCCTTTTTCACCAGAGCCCTCTATGGGCTTCCAAATATCCCTTTGCCAATTCCACAAGAACTGCCTTAGCGAAAGGCTTCTTGAAGGGAAAGATGTAACTCTGTGAGATGAACTAACAGAACACAGAGCAGTTTCTCAGAAAGCTTCTTTCCAGTTTTGAACGGAAGATATTTCCTTTTTCACCATAGCCCTCTATGGGCTTCCAAATATCCCTTTGCCAATTCCACAAGAACAGCCTTAGCGAAAGGCTTCTTGAAGGGAAAGATGTAACTCTGTGAGATGAATTAACAGAACACAGAACAGTTTCTCTGAAAGCTTCTTTTCAGTTTTGAACGGAAGATATTTCCTTTTTCACCATAGCCCTCTATGGGCTTCCAAATATCCCTTTGCCAATTCCACAAGAACAGCCTTAGCGAAAGGCTTCTTGAAGGGAAAGATGTAACTCTGTGAGATGAATTAACAGAACACAGAGCAGTTTCTCAGAAAGCTACTTTCCAGTTTTGAACGGAAGATATTTTCTTTTTCACCATAGCCGTCTATGGGCTTCCAAATATCCCTTTGCCAATTCCACAAGAACAGCCTTAGCGAAAGGCTTCTTGAAGGGAAAGATGTAACTCTGTGAGATGAATTAACAGAACACAGAGCAGTTTCTCAGAAAGCTTCTTTCCAGTTTTGAACGGAAGATATTTCCTTTTTCACCATAGCCCTCTATGGGCTTCCAAATATCCCTTTTCCAATTCCACAAGAACAGCCTTAGCGAAAGGCTTCTTGAAGGGAAGATGTAACTCTGTGAGATGAATTAACAGAACACAGAGCAGTTTCTCAGAAAGCTTCTTTCCAGTTTTGAACGGAAGATATTTCCTTTTTCACCAGAGCCCTCTACGGGCTTCCAAATATCCCTTTGCCAATTCCACAAGAACTGCCTTAGCGAAAGGCTTCTTGAAGGGAAAGATGTAACTCTGTGAGATGAACTAACAGAACACAGAGCAGTTTCTCAGAAAGCTTCTTTCCAGTTTTGAACGGAAGATATTTCCTTTTTCACCATAGCCCTCTATGGGCTTCCAAATATCCCTTTGCCAATTCCACAAGAACAGCCTTAGCGAAAGGCTTCTTGAAGGGAAAGATGTAACTCTGTGAGATGAATTAACAGAACACAGAACAGTTTCTCAGAAAGCTTCTTTTCAGTTTTGAACGGAAGATATTTCCTTTTTCACCATAGCCCTCTATGGGCTTCCAAATATCCCTTTACCAAATCCACAAGAACAGCCTTAGCGAAAGGCTTCTTGAAGGGAAAGATGTAACTCTGTGAGATGAACTAACAGAACACAGAGCAGTTTCTCAGAAAGCTTCTTTCCAGTTTTGAACGGAAGATATTTCCTTTTTCACCATAGCCCTCTATGGGCTTCCAAATATCCCTTTGCCAATTCCACAAGAACAGCCTTAGCGAAAGGCTTCTTGAAGGGAAAGATGTAACTCTGTGAGATGAATTAACAGAACACAGAGCAGTTTCTCAGAAAGCTTCTTTCTAGTTTTGAACGGAAGATATTTCCTTTTTCACCATAGCCCTCTATGGGCTTCCAAATATCCCTTTGCGAATTCCACAAGAACAGCCTTAGCGAAAGGCTTCTTGAACGGAAAGATGTAACTCTGTGAGATGAATTAACAGAACACAGAGCAGTTTCTCAGAAAGCTTCTTTCCAGTTTTGAACCGAAGATATTTCCTTTTTCACCATAGCCCTCTATGGGCTTCCAAATATCCCTTTGCCAATTCCACAAGAACAGCCTTAGCGAAAGGCTTCTTGAAGTGAAAGATGTAACTCTGTGAGTTGAATTAACAGAACCCAGAACAGTTTCTCAGAAAGCTTCTTTCCAGTTTTGAACGGAAGATATTTCCTTTTTCACCATAGCCCTCTATGGGCTTCCAAATATCCCTTTGCCAATTCCACAAGAACAGCCTTAGCGAAAGGCTTCTTGAAGGGAAAGATGTAACTCTGTGAGATGAATTAACAGAACACAGAGCAGTTTCTCAGAAAGCTTCTTTCTGGTTTTGAACGGAAGATATTTCCTTTTTCACCATAGCCCTCTATGGGCTTCCAAATATCCCTTTGCCAATTCCACAAGAACAGCCTTAGCGAAAGGCTTCTTGAACGGAAAGATGTAACTCTGTGAGATGAATTAACAGAACACAGAACAGTTTCTCAGAAAGCTTCTTTCCAGTTTTGAACGGAAGATATTTCCTTTTTCACCATAGCCCTCTATGGGCTTCCAAATATCCCTTTGCCAATTCCACAAGAACAGCCTTAGCGAAAGGCTTCTTGAAGGGAAAGATGTAACTCTGTGAGATGAATTAACAGAACACAGAGCAGTTTCTCAGAAAGCTTCTTTCCAGTTTTGAACGGAAGATATTTCCTTTTTCACCATAGCCCTCTATGGGCTTCCAAATATCCCTTTGCCAATTCCACAAGAACAGCCTTAGCGAAAGGCTTCTTGAAGGGAAAGATGTAACTCTGTGAGATGAATTAACAGAACACAGAACAGTTTCTCAGAAAGCTTCTTTCTAGTTTTGAACGGAAGATATTTCCTTTTTCACCATAGCCCTCTATGGGCTTCCAAATATCCCTTTGCGAATTCCACAAGAACAGCCTTAGCGAAAGGCTTCTTGAACGGAAAGATGTAACTCTGTGAGATGAATTAACAGAACACAGAGCAGTTTCTCAGAAAGCTTCTTTCCAGTTTTGAACGGAAGATATTTCCTTTTTCACCATAGCCCTCTATGGGCTTCCAAATATCCCTTTTCCAATTCCACAAGAACAGCCTTAGTGAAAGGCTTCTTGAAGGGAAAGATGTAACTCTGTGAGATGAATTAACAGAACACAGAGCAGTTTCTCAGAAAGCTTCTTTCCAGTTTTGAACGGAAGATATTTCCTTTTTCACCATAGCCCTCTATGGGCTTCCAAATATCCCTTTGCCAATTCCACAAGAACAGCCTTAGCGAAAGGCTTCTTGAAGGGAACGATGTAACTCTGTGAGATGAATTAACAGAACACAGAGCAGTTTCTCAGAAAGCTTCTTTCCAGTTTTGAACGGAAGATATTTCCTTTTTCAACATAGCCCTCTATGGGCTTCCAAATATCCCTTTGCCAATTCCACAAGAACAGCCTTAGCGAAAGGCTTCTTCAAGGGAAAGATGTAACTCTGTGAGATGAATTAACAGAACACAGAGCAGTTTCTCAGAAAGCTTCTTTCCAGTTTTGAACCGAAGATATTTCCTTTTTCACCATAGCCCTCTATGGGCTTCCAAATATCCCTTTGCCAATTCCACAAGAACAGCCTTAGCGAAAGGCTTCTTGAAGTGAAAGATGTAACTCTGTGAGATGAATTAACAGAACACAGAACAGTTTCTCAGAAAGCTTCTTTCCAGTTTTGAACGGAAGATATTTCCTTTTTCACCATAGCCCTCTATGGGCTTCCAAATATCCCTTTGCGAATTCCACAAGAACAGCCTTAGCGAAAGGCTTCTTGAAGGGAAAGATGTAACTCTGTGAGATGAATTAACAGAACACAGAACAGTTTCTCAGAAAGCTTCTTTCCAGTTTTGAACGGAAGATATTTCCTTTTTCACCATAGCCGTCTATGGGCTTCCAAATATCCCTTTGCCAATTCCACAAGAACAGCCTTAGCGAAAGGCTTCTTGAAGGGAAAGATGTAACTCTGTGAGATGAATTAACAGAACACAGAGCAGTTTCTCAGAAAGCTTCTTTCCAGTTTTGAACGGAAGATATTTCCTTTTTCACCATAGCCCTCTATGGGCTTCCAAATATCCCTTTTCCAATTCCACAAGAACAGCCTTAGCGAAAGGCTTCTTGAAGGGAAGGTGTAACTCTGTGAGATGAATTAACAGAACACAGAGCAGTTTCTCAGAAAGCTTCTTTCCAGTTTTGAACGGAAGATATTTCCTTTTTCACCAGAGCCCTCTATGGGCTTCCAAATATCCCTTTGCCAATTCCACAAGAACTGCCTTAGCGAAAGGCTTCTTGAAGGGAAAGATGTAACTCTGTGAGATGAACTAACAGAACACAGAGCAGTTTCTCAGAAAGCTTCTTTCCAGTTTTGAACGGAAGATATTTCCTTTTTCACCATAGCCCTCTATGGGCTTCCAAATATCCCTTTGCCAATTCCACAAGAACAGCCTTAGCGAAAGGCTTCTTGAAGGGAAAGATGTAACTCTGTGAGATGAATTAACAGAACACAGAACAGTTTCTCTGAAAGCTTCTTTTCAGTTTTGAACGGAAGATATTTCCTTTTTCACCATAGCCCTCTATGGGCTTCCAAATATCCCTTTGCCAATTCCACAAGAACAGCCTTAGCGAAAGGCTTCTTGAAGGGAAAGATGTAACTCTGTGAGATGAATTAACAGAACACAGAGCAGTTTCTCAGAAAGCTACTTTCCAGTTTTGAACGGAAGATATTTTCTTTTTCACCATAGCCGTCTATGGGCTTCCAAATATCCCTTTGCCAATTCCACAAGAACAGCCTTAGCGAAAGGCTTCTTGAAGGGAAAGATGTAACTCTGTGAGATGAATTAACAGAACACAGAGCAGTTTCTCAGAAAGCTTCTTTCCAGTTTTGAACGGAAGATATTTCCTTTTTCACCATAGCCCTCTATGGGCTTCCAAATATCCCTTTTCCAATTCCACAAGAACAGCCTTAGCGAAAGGCTTCTTGAAGGGAAGATGTAACTCTGTGAGATGAATTAACAGAACACAGAGCAGTTTCTCAGAAAGCTTCTTTCCAGTTTTGAACGGAAGATATTTCCTTTTTCACCAGAGCCCTCTACGGGCTTCCAAATATCCCTTTGCCAATTCCACAAGAACTGCCTTAGCGAAAGGCTTCTTGAAGGGAAAGATGTAACTCTGTGAGATGAACTAACAGAACACAGAGCAGTTTCTCAGAAAGCTTCTTTCCAGTTTTGAACGGAAGATATTTCCTTTTTCACCATAGCCCTCTATGGGCTTCCAAATATCCCTTTGCCAATTCCACAAGAACAGCCTTAGCGAAAGGCTTCTTGAAGGGAAAGATGTAACTCTGTGAGATGAATTAACAGAACACAGAACAGTTTCTCTGAAAGCTTCTTTTCAGTTTTGAACGGAAGATATTTCCTTTTTCACCATAGCCCTCTATGGGCTTCCAAATATCCCTTTGCCAATTCCACAAGAACAGCCTTAACGAAAGGCTTCTTGAAGGAAAAGATGTAACTCTGTGAGATGAATTAACAGAACACAGAGCAGTTTCTCAGAAAGCTACTTTCCAGTTTTGAACGGAAGATATTTCCTTTTTCACCATAGCCCTCTATGGGCTTCCAAATATCCCTTTGCCAATTCCACAAGAACAGCCTTAGCGAAAGGCTTCTTGAAGGGAAAGATGTAACTCTGTGAGATGAAATAACAGAACACAGAGCAGTTTCTCAGAAAGCTTCTTTCTAGTTTTGAACGGAAGATATTTCCTTTTTCACCATAGCCCTCTATGGGCTTCCAAATATCCCTTTGCGAATTCCACAAGAACAGCCTTAGCGAAAGGCTTCTTGAACGGAAAGATGTAACTCTGTGAGATGAACTAACAGAACACAGAGCAGTTTCTCAGAAAGCTTCTTTCCAGTTTTGAACGGAAGATATTTCCTTTTTCACCATACCCCTCTATGGGCTTCCAAATATCCCTTTGCCAACTCCACAATTACAGCCTTAGCGAAAGGCTTCTTGAAAGGAAAGATGTAACTCTGTGAGATGAATTAACAGAACACAGAACAGTTTCTCAGAAAGCTTCTTTTCAGTTTTGAACGGAAGATATTTCCTTTTTCACCATAGCCCTCTATGGGCTTCCAAATATCCCTTTACCAAATCCACAAGAACAGCCTTAGCGAAAGGCTTCTTGAAGGGAAAGATGTAACTCTGTGAGATGAACTAACAGAACACAGAGCAGTTTCTCAGAAAGCTTCTTTCCAGTTTTGAACGGAAGATATTTCCTTTTTCACCATAGCCCTCTATGGGCTTCCAAATATCCCTTTGCCAATTCCACAAGAACAGCCTTAGCGAAAGGCTTCTTGAAGGGAAAGATGTAACTCTGTGAGATGAATTAACAGAACACAGAGCAGTTTCTCAGAAAGCTTCTTTCTAGTTTTGAACGGAAGATATTTCCTTTTTCACCATAGCCCTCTATGGGCTTCCAAATATCCCTTTGCGAATTCCACAAGAACAGCCTTAGCGAAAGGCTTCTTGAACGGAAAGATGTAACTCTGTGAGATGAATTAACAGAACACAGAGCAGTTTCTCAGAAAGCTTCTTTCCAGTTTTGAACCGAAGATATTTCCTTTTTCACCATAGCCCTCTATGGGCTTCCAAATATCCCTTTGCCAATTCCACAAGAACAGCCTTAGCGAAAGGCTTCTTGAAGTGAAAGATGTAACTCTGTGAGTTGAATTAACAGAACCCAGAACAGTTTCTCAGAAAGCTTCTTTCCAGTTTTGAACGGAAGATATTTCCTTTTTCACCATAGCCCTCTATGGGCTTCCAAATATCCCTTTGCCAATTCCACAAGAACAGCCTTAGCGAAAGGCTTCTTGAAGGGAAAGATGTAACTCTGTGAGATGAATTAACAGAACACAGAGCAGTTTCTCAGAAAGCTTCTTTCTGGTTTTGAACGGAAGATATTTCCTTTTTCACCATAGCCGTCTATGGGCTTCCGAATATCCCTTTGCCAATTCCACAAGAACAGCCTTAGCGAAAGGCTTCTTGAAGGGAAAGATGTAACTCTGTGAGATGAATTAACAGAACACAGAGCAGTTTCTCAGAAAGCTACTTTCCAGTTTTGAACGGAAGATATTTCCTTTTTCACCATAGCCCTCTATGGGCTTCCAAATATCCCTTTGCCAATTCCACAAGAACAGCCTTAGCGAAAGGCTTCTTGAAGGGAAAGATGTAACTCTGTGAGATGAATTAACAGAACACAGAGCAGTTTCTCAGAAAGCTTCTTTCTAGTTTTGAACGGAAGATATTTCCTTTTTCACCATAGCCCTCTATGGGCTTCCAAATATCCCTTTGCGAATTCCACAAGAACAGCCTTAGCGAAAGGCTTCTTGAACGGAAAGATGTAACTCTGTGAGATGAATTAACAGAACACAGAGCAGTTTCTCAGAAAGCTTCTTTCCAGTTTTGAACGGAAGATATTTCCTTTTTCACCATAGCCCTCTATGGGCTTCCAAATATCCCTTTTCCAATTCCACAAGAACAGCCTTAGTGAAAGGCTTCTTGAAGGGAAAGATGTAACTCTGTGAGATGAATTAACAGAACACAGAGCAGTTTCTCAGAAAGCTTCTTTCCAGTTTTGAACGGAAGATATTTCCTTTTTCACCATAGCCCTCTATGGGCTTCCAAATATCCCTTTGCCAATTCCACAAGAACAGCCTTAGCGAAAGGCTTCTTGAAGGGAACGATGTAACTCTGTGAGATGAATTAACAGAATACAGAGCAGTTTCTCAGAAAGCTTCTTTCCAGTTTTGAACGGAAGATATTTCCTTTTTCAACATAGCCCTCTATGGGCTTCCAAATATCCCTTTGCCAATTCCACAAGAACAGCCTTAGCGAAAGGCTTCTTCAAGGGAAAGATGTAACTCTGTGAGATGAATTAACAGAACACAGAGCAGTTTCTCAGAAAGCTTCTTTCCAGTTTTGAACCGAAGATATTTCCTTTTTCACCATAGCCCTCTATGGGCTTCCAAATATCCCTTTGCGAATTCCACAAGAACAGCCTTAGCGAAAGGCTTCTTGAAGTGAAAGATGTAACTCTGTGAGATGAATTAACAGAACACAGAACAGTTTCTCAGAAAGCTTCTTTCCAGTTTTGAACGGAAGATATTTCCTTTTTCACCATAGCCCTCTATGGGCCTCCAAATATCCCTTTGCGAATTCCACAAGAACAGCCTTACCGAAAGGCTTCTTGAAGGGAAAGATGTAACTCTGTGAGATGAATTAACAGAACACAGAGCAGTTTCTCAGAAAGCTTCTTTCTAGTTTTGAACGGAAGATATTTCCTTTTTCACCATAGCCGTCTATGGGCTTCCAAATATCCCTTTGCCAATTCCACAAGAACAGCCTTAGCGAAAGGCTTCTTGAAGGGAAAGATGTAACTCTGTGAGATGAATTAACAGAACACAGAGCAGTTTCTCAGAAAGCTTCTTTCCAGTTTTGAACGGAAGATATTTCCTTTTTCACCATAGCCCTCTATGGGCTTCCAAATATCCCTTTTCCAATTCCACAAGAACAGCCTTAGCGAAAGGCTTCTTGAAGGGAAGGTGTAACTCTGTGAGATGAATTAACAGAACACAGAGCAGTTTCTCAGAAAGCTTCTTTCCAGTTTTGAACGGAAGATATTTCCTTTTTCACCAGAGCCCTCTATGGGCTTCCAAATATCCCTTTGCCAATTCCACAAGAACTGCCTTAGCGAAAGGCTTCTTGAAGGGAAAGATGTAACTCTGTGAGATGAACTAACAGAACACAGAGCAGTTTCTCAGAAAGCTTCTTTCCAGTTTTGAACGGAAGATATTTCCTTTTTCACCATAGCCCTCTATGGGCTTCCAAATATCCCTTTGCCAATTCCACAAGAACAGCCTTAGCGAAAAGCTTCTTGAAGGGAAAGATGTAACTCTGTGAGATGAATTAACAGAACACAGAACAGTTTCTCTGAAAGCTTCTTTTCAGTTTTGAACGGAAGATATTTCCTTTTTCACCATAGCCCTCTATGGGCTTCCAAATATCCCTTTGCCAATTCCACAAGAACTGCCTTAGCGAAAGGCTTCTTGAAGGGAAAGATGTAACTCTGTGAGATGAACTAACAGAACACAGAGCAGTTTCTCAGAAAGCTTCTTTCCAGTTTTGAACGGAAGATATTTCCTTTTTCACCATAGCCCTCTATGGGCTTCCAAATATCCCTTTGCCAATTCCACAAGAACAGCCTTAGCGAAAGGCTTCTTGAAGGGAAAGATGTAACTCTGTGAGATGAATTAACAGAACACAGAACAGTTTCTCTGAAAGCTTCTTTTCAGTTTTGAACGGAAGATATTTCCTTTTTCACCATAGCCCTCTATGGGCTTCCAAATATCCCTTTGCCAATTCCACAAGAACAGCCTTAACGAAAGGCTTCTTGAAGGAAAAGATGTAACTCTGTGAGATGAATTAACAGAACACAGAGCAGTTTCTCAGAAAGCTACTTTCCAGTTTTGAACGGAAGATATTTCCTTTTTCACCATAGCCCTCTATGGGCTTCCAAATATCCCTTTGCCAATTCCACAAGAACAGCCTTAGCGAAAGGCTTCTTGAAGGGAAAGATGTAACTCTGTGAGATGAATTAACAGAACACAGAGCAGTTTCTCAGAAAGCTTCTTTCTAGTTTTGAACGGAAGATATTTCCTTTTTCACCATAGCCCTCTATGGGCTTCCAAATATCCCTTTGCCAATTCCACAAGAACAGCCTTAGCGAAAGGCTTCTTGAACGGAAAGATGTAACTCTGTGAGATGAACTAACAGAACACAGAGCAGTTTCTCAGAAAGCTTCTTTCCAGTTTTGAACGGAAGATATTTCCTTTTTCACCATACCCCTCTATGGGCTTCCAAATATCCCTTTGCCAACTCCACAAGAACAGCCTTAGCGAAAGGCTTCTTTAAGTGAAAGATGTAACTCTGTGAGATGAATTAACAGAACACAGAACAGTTTCTCAGAAAGCTTCTTTTCAGTTTTGAACGGAAGATATTTCCTTTTTCACCATAGCCCTCTATGGGCTTCCAAATATCCCTTTACCAAATCCACAAGAACAGCCTTAGCGAAAGGCTTCTTGAAGGGAAAGATGTAACTCTGTGAGATGAACTAACAGAACACAGAGCAGTTTCTCAGAAAGCTTCTTTCCAGTTTTGAACGGAAGATATTTCCTTTTTCACCATAGCCCTCTATGGGCTTCCAAATATCCCTTTGCCAATTCCACAAGAACAGCCTTAGCGAAAGGCTTCTTGAAGGGAAAGATGTAACTCTGTGAGATGAATTAACAGAACACAGAGCAGTTTCTCAGAAAGCTTCTTTCTAGTTTTGAACGGAAGATATTTCCTTTTTCACCATAGCCCTCTATGGGCTTCCAAATATCCCTTTGCGAATTCCACAAGAACAGCCTTAGCGAAAGGCTTCTTGAACGGAAAGATGTAACTCTGTGAGATGAATTAACAGAACACAGACCAGTTTCTCAGAAAGCTTCTTTCCAGTTTTGAACCGAAGATATTTCCTTTTTCACCATAGCCGTCTATGGGATTCCGAATATCCCTTTGCCAATTCCACAAGAACAGCCTTAGCGAAAGGCTTCTTGAAGGGAAAGATGTAACTCTGTGAGATGAATTAACAGAACACAGAGCAGTTTCTCAGAAAGCTTCTTTCCAGTTTTGAACGGAAGATATTTCCTTTTTCACCATAGCCCTCTATGGGCTTCCAAATATCCCTTTGCCAATTCCACAAGAACAGACTTAGCGAAAGGCTTCTTGAAGGGAAAGATGTAACTCTGTGAGATGAATTAACAGAACACAGAGCAGTTTCTCAGAAAGCTTCTTTCCAGTTTTGAACGGAAGATATTTCCTTTTTCACCAGAGCCCTCTATGGGCTTCCAAATATCCCTTTGCGAATTCCACAAGAACAGCCTTAGCGAAAGGCTTCTTGAAGGGAAAGATGTAACTCTGTGAGATGAACTAACAGAACACAGAGCAGTTTCTCAGAAAGCTTCTTTCCAGTTTTGAACGGAAGATATTTCCTTTTTCACCATAGCCCTCTATGGGCTTCCAAATATCCCTTTGCCAATTCCACAAGAACAGCCTTAGCGAAAGGCTTCCTGAACGGAAAGATGTAACTCTGTGAGATGAATTAACAGAACACAGAACAGTTTCTCAGAAAGCTTCTTTCCAGTTTTGAAAGGAAGATATTTCCTTTTTCACCATAGCCCTCTATGGGCTTCCAAATATCCCTTTGCCAATTCCACAAGAACAGCCTTAGCGAAAGGCTTCTTGAAGGGAAAGATGTAACTCTGTGAGATGAATTAACAGAACACAGAGCAGTTTCTCAGAAAGCTACTTTCCAGTTTTGAACGGAAGATATTTCCTTTTTCACCATAGCCGTCTATGGGCTTCCAAAAATCCCTTTGCCAATTCCACAAGAACAGCCTTAGCGAAAGGCTTCTTGAAGGGAAAGATGTAACTCTGTGAGATGAATTAACGGAACACAGAGCAGTTTCTCAGACAGCTTCTTTCCAGTTTTGAACGGAAGATATTTCCTTTTTCACCATAGCCCTCTATGGGCTTCCAAATATCCCTTTGCCAATTCCACAAGAACAGACTTAGCGAAAGGCTTCTTGAAGGGAAAGATGTAACTCTGTGAGATGAATTAACAGAACACAGAGCAGTTTCTCAGAAAGCTTCTTTCCAGTTTTGAACGGAAGATATTTCCTTTTTCACCATAGCCCTCTATGGGCTTCCAAATATCCCTTTTCCAATTCCACAAGAACAGCCTTAGTGAAAGGCTTCTTGAAGGGAAAGATGTAACTCTGTGAGATGAATTAACAGAACACAGAGCAGTTTCTCAGAAAGCTTCTTTCCAGTTTTGAACGGAAGATATTTCCTTTTTCACCATAGCCCTCTATGGGCTTCCAAATATCTCTTTGCCAATTCCACAAGAACAGCCTTAGCGAAAGGCTTCTTGAAGGGAACGATGTAACTCTGTGAGATGAATTAACAGAACACAGAGCAGTTTCTCAGAAAGCTTCTTTCCAGTTTTGAACGGAAGATATTTCCTTTTTCACCATAGCCCTCTATGGGCTTCCAAATATCCCTTTGCCAATTCCACAAGAACAGCCTTAGCGAAAGGCTTCTTCAAGGGAAAGATGTAACTCTGTGAGATGAATTAACAGAACACAGAGCAGTTTCTCAGAAAGCTTCTTTCCAGTTTTGAACGGAAGATATTTCCTTTTTCACCATAGCCCTCTATGGGCTTCCAAATATCCCTTTGCCAATTCCACAAGAACAGCCTTAGCCAAAGGCTTCTTGAAGGGAAAGATGTAACTCTGTGAGATGAATTAACAGAACACAGAGCAGTTTCTCAGAAAGCTACTTTCCAGTTTTGAACGGAAGATATTTCCTTTTTCACCATAGCCCTCTATGGGCTTCCAAATATCCCTTTGCCAATTCCACAAGAACAGCCTTAGCGAAAGGCTTCTTGAAGGGAAAGATGTAACTCTGTGAGATGAATTAACAGAACACAGAGCAGTTTCTCAGAAAGCTTCTTTCTAGTTTTGAACGGAAGATATTTCCTTTTTCACCATAGCCCTCTATGGGCTTCCAAATATCCCTTTGCGAATTCCACAAGAACAGCCTTAGCGAAAGGCTTCTTGAACGGAAAGATGTAACTCTGTGAGATGAATTAACAGAACACAGAGCAGTTTCTCAGAAAGCTTCTTTCCAGTTTTGAACGGAAGATATTTCCTTTTTCACCATAGCCCTCTATGGGCTTCCAAATATCCCTTTGCCAATTCCACAAGAACAGCCTTAGCGAAAGGCTTCTTGAAGTGAAAGATGTAACTCTGTGAGATGAATTAACAGAACACAGAACAGTTTCTCAGAAAGCTTCTTTTCAGTTTTGAACGGAAGATATTTCCTATTTCAACATAGCCCTCTATGGGTTTCCAAATATCCCTTTACCAAATCCACAAGAACAGCCTTAGCGAAAGGCTTCTTGAAGGGAAAGATGTAACTCTGTGAGATGAACTAACAGAACACAGAGCAGTTTCTCAGAAAGCTTCTTTCCAGTTTTGAACGGAAGATATTTCCTTTTTCACCATAGCCCTCTATGGGCTTCCAAATATCCCTTTGCCAATTCCACAAGAACAGCCTTACCGAAAGGCTTCTTGAAGGGAAAGATGTAACTCTGTGAGATGAATTAACAGAAGACAGAGCAGTTTCTCAAAAGCTTCTTTCCAGTTTTGAACGGAAGATATTTCCTTTTTCACCATAGCCGTCTATGGGCTTCCAAATATCCCTTTGCCAATTCCACAAGAACAGCCTTAGCGAAAGGCTTCTTGAAGGGAAAGATGTAACTCTGTGAGATGAATTAACAGAACACAGAGCAGTTTCTCAGAAAGCTTCTTTCCAGTTTAGAACGGAAGATATTTCCTTTTTCACCATAGCCCTCTATGGGCTTCCAAATATCCCTTTGCCAATTCCACAAGAACAGACTTAGCGAAAGGCTTCTTGAAGGGAAAGATGTAACTCTGTGAGATGAATTAACAGAACACAGAGCAGTTTCTCAGAAAGCTTCTTTCCAGTTTTGAACTGAAGATATTTCCTTTTTCACCATAGCCCTCTATGGGCTTCCAAATATCCCTTTGCCAATTCCACAAGAACAGCCTTAGCGAAAGGCTTCTTGACGTGAAAGATGTAACACTTTGAGATGAATTAACAGAACACAGAGCAGTTTCTCAGAAAGCTTCTTTCCAGTTTTGAACGGAAGATATTTCCTTTTTCAACATAGCCCTCTATGGGCTTCCAAATATCCCTTTGCCAATTCCACAAGAACAGCCTTAGCGAAAGGCTTCTTGAAGTGAAAGATGTAACTCTGTGAGATGAATTAACAGAACACAGAACAGTTTCTCAGAAAGCTTCTTTCCAGTTTTGAAAGGAAGATATTTCCTTTTTCACCATAGCCCTCTATTGGCTTCCAAATATCCCTTTGCGAATTCCACAAGAACAGCCTTAGCGAAAGGCTTCTTGAAGGGAAAGATGTAACTCTGTGAGATGAATTAAGAGAACACAGAGCAGTTTCTCAGAAAGCTTCTTTCTAGTTTTGAACGGAAGATATTTCCTTTTTCACCATAGCCGTCTATGGGCTTCCAAATATCCCTTTGCCAATTCCACAAGAACAGCCTTAGCGAAAGGCTTCTTGAAGGGAAAGATGTAACTCTGTGAGATGAATTAACAGAACACAGAGCAGTTTCTCAGAAAGCTTCTTTCCAGTTTTGAACGGAAGATATTTCCTTTTTCACCATAGCCCTCTATGGGCTTCCAAATATCCCTTTTCCAATTCCACAAGAACAGCCATAGCGAAAGGCTTCTTGAAGGGAAGATGTAACTCTGTGAGATGAATTAACAGAACACAGAGCAGTTTCTCAGAAAGCTTCTTTCCAGTTTTGAACGGAAGATATTTCCTTTTTCACCAGAGCCCTCTATGGGCTTCCAAATATCCCTTTGCCAATTCCACAAGAACTGCCTTAGCGAAAGGCTTCTTGAAGGGAAAGATGTAACTCTGTGAGATGAACTAACAGAACACAGAGCAGTTTCTCAGAAAGCTTCTTTCCAGTTTTGAACGGAAGATATTTCCTTTTTCACCATAGCCCTCTATGGGCTTCCAAATATCCCTTTGCCAATTCCACAAGAACAGCCTTAGCGAAAGGCTTCTTGAAGGGAAAGATGTAACTCTGTGAGATGAATTAACAGAACACAGAACAGTTTCTCTGAAAGCTTCTTTTCAGTTTTGAACGGAAGATATTTCCTTTTTCACCATAGCCCTCTATGGGCTTCCAAATATCCCTTTGCCAATTCCACAAGAACAGCCTTAACGAAAGGCTTCTTGAAGGGAAAGATGTAACTCTGTGAGATGAATTAACAGAACACAGAGCAGTTTCTCAGAAAGCTACTTTCCAATTTTGAACGGAAGATATTTCCTTTTCAACCATAGCCCTCTATGGGCTTCCAAATATCCCTTTGCCAATTCCACAAGAACAGCCTTAGCGAAAGGCTTCTTGAAGGGAAAGATGTAACTCTGTGAGATGAAATAACAGAACACAGAGCAGTTTCTCAGAAAGCTTCTTTCTAGTTTTGAACGGAAGATATTTCCTTTTTCACCATAGCCCTCTATGGGCTTCCAAATATCCCTTTGCGAATTCCACAAGAACAGCCTTAGCGAAAGGCTTCTTGAACGGAAAGATGTAACTCTGTGAGATGAACTAACAGAACACAGAGCAGTTTCTCAGAAAGCTTCTTTCCAGTTTTGAACGGAAGATATTTCCTTTTTCACCATACCCCTCTATGGGCTTCCAAATATCCCTTTGCCAACTCCACAATTACAGCCTTAGCGAAAGGGTTCTTGAAGTGAAAGATGTAACTCTGTGAGATGAATTAACAGAACACAGAACAGTTTCTCAGAAAGCTTCTTTTCAGTTTTGAACGGAAGATATTTCCTTTTTCACCATAGCCCTCTATGGGCTTCCAAATATCCCTTTACCAAATCCACAAGAACAGCCTTAGCGAAAGGCTTCTTCAAGGGAAAGATGTAACTCTGTGAGATGAACTAACAGAACACAGAGCAGTTTCTCAGAAAGCTTCTTTCTAGTTTTGAACGGAAGATATTTCCTTTTTCACCATAGCCCTCTATGGGCTTCCAAATATCCCTTTGCGAATTCCACAAGAACAGCCTTAGCGAAAGGCTTCTTGAACGGAAAGATGTAACTCTGTGAGATGAATTAACGGAACACAGAGCAGTTTCTCAGAAAGCTTCTTTCCAGTTTTGAACCGAAGATATTTCCTTTTTCACCATAGCCCTCTATGGGCTTCCAAATATCCCTTTGCCAATTCCACAAGAACAGCCTTAGCGAAAGGCTTCTTGAAGTGAAAGATGTAACTCTGTGAGCTGAATTAACAGAACACAGAACAGTTTCTCAGAAAGCTTCTTTCCAGTTTTGAACGGAAGATATTTCCTTTTTCACCATAGCCCTCTATGGGCTTCCAAATATCCCTTTGCCAATTCCACAAGAACAGCCTTAGCGAAAGGCTTCTTGAAGGGAAAGATGTAACTCTGTGAGATGAATTAACAGAACACAGAGCAGTTTCTCAGAAAGCTTCTTTCTGGTTTTGAACGGAAGATATTTCCTTTTTCACCATAGCCGTCTATGGGCTTCCGAATATCCCTTTGCCAATTCCACAAGAACAGCCTTAGCGAAAGGCTTCTTGAAGGGAAAGATGTAACTCTGTGAGATGAATTAACAGAACACAGAGCAGTTTCTCAGAAAGCTTCTTTCCAGTTTTGAACGGAAGATATTTCCTTTTTCACCATAGCCCTCTATGGGCTTCCAAATATCCCTTTGCCAATTCCACAAGAACAGACTTAGCGAAAGGCTTCTTGAAGGGAAAGATGTAACTCTGTGAGATGAATTAACAGAACACAGAGCAGTATCTCAGAAAGCTTCTTTCCAGTTTTGAACGGAAGATATTTCCTTTTTCACCAGAGCCCTCTATGTGCTTCCAAATATCCCTTTGCCAATTCCACAAGAACAGCCTTAGCGAAAGGCTTCTTGAAGGGAAAGATGTAACTCTGTGAGATGAACTAACAGAACACAGAGCAGTTTCTCAGAAAGCTTCTTTCCAGTTTTGAACGGAAGATATTTCCTTTTTCACCATAGCCCTCTATGGGCTTCCAAATATCCCTTTGCCAATTCCACAAGAACAGCCTTAGCGAAAGGCTTCTTGAACGGAAAGATGTAACTCTGTGAGATGAATTAACAGAACACAGAACAGTTTCTCAGAAAGCTTCTTTCCAGTTTTGAACGGAAGATATTTCCTTTTTCACCATAGCCCTCTATGGGCTTCCAAATATCCCTTTGCCAATTCCACAAGAACAGCCTTAGCGAAAGGCTTCTTGAAGGGAAAGATGTAACTCTGTGAGATGAATTAACAGAACACAGAGCAGTTTCTCAGAAAGCTACTTTCCAGTTTTGAACGGAAGATATTTCCTTTTTCACCATAGCCCTCTATGGGCTTCCAAATATCCCTTTGCCAATTCCACAAGAACAGCCTTAGCGAAAGGCTTCTTGAAGGGAAAGATGTAACTCTGTGAGATGAATTAACAGAACACAGAGCAGTTTCTCAGAAAGCTTCTTTCTAGTTTTGAACGGAAGATATTTCCTTTTTCACCATAGCCCTCTATGGGCTTCCAAATATCCCTTTGCGAATTCCACAAGAACAGCCTTAGCGAAAGGCTTCTTGAACGGAAAGATGTAACTCTGTGAGATGAATTAACAGAACACAGAGCAGTTTCTCAGAAAGCTTCTTTCCAGTTTTGAACGGAAGATATTTCCTTTTTCACCATAGCCCTCTATGGGCTTCCAAATATCCCTTTTCCAATTCCACAAGAACAGCCTTAGTGAAAGGCTTCTTGAAGGGAAAGATGTAACTCTGTGAGATGAATTAACAGAACACAGAGCAGTTTCTCAGAAAGCTTCTTTCCAGTTTTGAACGGAAGATATTTCCTTTTTCACCATAGCCCTCTATGGGCTTCCAAATATCCCTTTGCCAATTCCACAAGAACAGCCTTAGCGAAAGGCTTCTTGAAGGGAACGATGTAACTCTGTGAGATGAATTAACAGAACACAGAGCAGTTTCTCAGAAAGCTTCTTTCCAGTTTTGAACGGAAGATATTTCCTTTTTCAACATAGCCCTCTATGGGCTTCCAAATATCCCTTTGCCAATTCCACAAGAACAGCCTTAGCGAAAGGCTTCTTGAAGGGAAAGATGTAACTCTGTGAGATGAATTAACAGAACACAGAGCAGTTTCTCAGACAGCTTCTTTCCAGTTTTGAACGGAAGATATTTCCTTTTTCACCATAGCCCTCTATGGGCTTCCAAATATCCCTTTGCCAATTCCACAAGAACAGACTTAGCGAAAGGCTTCTTGAAGGGAAAGATGTAACTCTGTGAGATGAATTAACAGAACACAGAGCAGTTTCTCAGAAAGCTTCTTTCCAGTTTTGAACGGAAGATATTTCCTTTTTCACCATAGCCCTCTATGGGCTTCCAAATATCCCTTTTCCAATTCCACAAGAACAGCCTTAGTGAAAGGCTTCTTGAAGGGAAAGATGTAACTCTGTGAGATGAATTAACAGAACACAGAGCAGTTTCTCAGAAAGCTTCTTTCCAGTTTTGAACGGAAGATATTTCCTTTTTCACCATAGCCCTCTATGGGCTTCCAAATATCTCTTTGCCAATTCCACAAGAACAGCCTTAGCGAAAGGCTTCTTGAAGGGAAAGATGTAACTCTGTGAGATGAATTAACAGAACACAGAGCAGTTTCTCAGAAAGCTTCTTTCCAGTTTTGAACGGAAGATATTTCCTTTTTCACCATAGCCCTCTATGGGCTTCCAAATATCCCTTTGCCAATTCCACAAGAACAGCCTTAGCGAAAGGCTTCTTCAAGGGAAAGATGTAACTCTGTGAGATGAATTAACAGAACACAGAGCAGTTTCTCAGAAAGCTTCTTTCCAGTTTTGAACGGAAGATATTTCCTTTTTCACCATAGCCCTCTATGGGCTTCCAAATATCCCTTTGCCAATTCCACAAGAACAGCCTTAGCGAAAGGCTTCTTGAAGGGAAAGATGTAACTCTGTGAGATGAATTAACAGAACACAGAGCAGTTTCTCAGAAAGCTACTTTCCAGTTTTGAACGGAAGATATTTCCTTTTTCACCATAGCCCTCTATGGGCTTCCAAATATCCCTTTGCCAATTCCACAAGAACAGCCTTAGCGAAAGGCTTCTTGAAGGGAAAGATGTAACTCTGTGAGATGAATTAACAGAACACAGAGCAGTTTCTCAGAAAGCTTCTTTCTGGTTTTGAACGGAAGATATTTCCTTTTTCACCATAGCCGTCTATGGGCTTCCGAATATCCCTTTGCCAATTCCACAAGAACAGCCTTAGCGAAAGGCTTCTTGAAGGGAAAGATGTAACTCTGTGAGATGAATTAACAGAACACAGAGCAGTTTCTCAGAAAGCTTCTTTCCAGTTTTGAACGGAAGATATTTCCTTTTTCACCATAGCCCTCTATGGGCTTCCAAATATCCCTTTGCCAATTCCACAAGAACAGACTTAGCGAAAGGCTTCTTGAAGGGAAAGATGTAACTGTGTGAGATGAATTAACAGAACACAGAGCAGTATCTCAGAAAGCTTCTTTCCAGTTTTGAACGGAAGATATTTCCTTTTTCACCAGAGCCCTCTATGTGCTTCCAAATATCCCTTTGCCAATTCCACAAGAACAGCCTTAGCGAAAGGCTTCTTGAAGGGAAAGATGTAACTCTGTGAGATGAACTAACAGAACACAGATCAGTTTCTCAGAAAGCTTCTTTCCAGTTTTGAACGGAAGATATTTCCTTTTTCACCATAGCCCTCTATGGGCTTCCAAATATCCCTTTGCCAATTCCACAAGAACAGCCTTAGCGAAAGGCTTCTTGAACGGAAAGATGTAACTCTGTGAGATGAATTAACAGAACACAGAACAGTTTCTCAGAAAGCTTCTTTTCAGTTTTGAACGGAAGATATTTCCTTTTTCAACATAGCCCTCTATGGGTTTCCAAATATCCCTTTACCAAATCCACAAGAACAGCCTTAGCGAAAGGCTTCTTGAAGGGAAAGATGTAACTCTGTGAGATGAAATAACAGAACACAGAGCAGTTTCTCAGAAAGCTTCTTTCCAGTTTTGAACGGAAGATATTTCCTTTTTCACCATAGCCCTCTATGGGCTTCCAAATATCCCTTTGCCAATTCCACAAGAACAGCCTTACCGAAAGGCTTCTTGAAGGGAAAGATGTAACTCTGTGAGATGAATTAACAGAACACAGAGCAGTTTCTCAAAAGCTTCTTTCCAGTTTTGAACGGAAGATATTTCCTTTTTCACCATAGCCGTCTATGGGCTTCCAAATATCCCTTTGCCAATTCCACAAGAACAGCCTTAGCGAAAGGCTTCTTGAAGGGAAAGATGTAACTCTGTGAGATGAATTAACAGAACACAGAGCAGTTTCTCAGAAAGCTTCTTTCCAGTTTTGAACGGAAGATATTTCCTTTTTCACCATAGCCCTCTATGGGCTTCCAAATATCCCTTTGCCAATTCCACAAGAACAGACTTAGCGAAAGGCTTCTTGAAGGGAAAGATGTAACTCTGTGAGATGAATTAACAGAACACAGAGCAGTTTCTCAGAAAGCTTCTTTCCAGTTTTGAACGGAAGATATTTCCTTTTTCACCATAGCCCTCTATGGGCTTCCAAATATCCCTTTGCCAATTCCACAAGAACAGCCTTAGCGAAAGGCTTCTTGACGTGAAAGATGTAACACTGTGAGATGAATTAACAGAACACAGAGCAGTTTCTCAGAAAGCTTCTTTCCAGTTTTGAACGGAAGATATTTCCTTTTTCACCATAGCCCTCTATGGGCTTCCAAATATCCCTTTGCCAATTCCACAAGAACAGCCTTAGCGAAAGGCTTCTTGAAGTGAAAGATGTAACTCTGTGAGATGAATTAACAGAACACAGAACAGTTTCTCAGAAAGCTTCTTTCCAGTTTTGAAAGGAAGATATTTCCTTTTTCACCATAGCCCTCTATTGGCTTCCAAATATCCCTTTGCGAATTCCACAAGAACAGCCTTAGCGAAAGGCTTCTTGAAGGGAAAGATGTAACTCTGTGATATGAATTAAGAGAACACAGAGCAGTTTCTCAGAAAGCTTCTTTCTAGTTTTGAACGGAAGATATTTCCTTTTTCACCATAGCCGTCTATGGGCTTCCAAATATCCCTTTGCCAATTCCACAAGAACAGCCTTAGCGAAAGGCTTCTTGATGGGAAAGATGTAACTCTGTGAGATGAATTAACAGAACACAGAGCAGTTTCTCAGAAAGCTTCTTTCCAGTTTTGAACGGAAGATATTTCCTTTTTCACCATAGCCCTCTATGGGCTTCCAAATATCCCTTTTCCAATTCCACAAGAACAGCCTTAGCGAAAGGCTTCTTGAAGGGAAGATGTAACTCTGTGAGATGAATTAACAGAACACAGAGCAGTTTCTCAAAAGCTTCTTTCCAGTTTTGAACGGAAGATATTTCCTTTTTCACCAGAGCCCTCTATGGGCTTCCAAATATCCCTTTGCCAATTCCACAAGAACTGCCTTAGCGAAAGGCTTCTTGAAGGGAAAGATGTAACTCTGTGAGATGAACTAACAGAACACAGAGCAGTTTCTCAGAAAGCTTCTTTCCAGTTTTGAACTTAAGATATTTCCTTTTTCACCATAGCCCTCTATGGGCTTCCAAATATCCCTTTGCCAATTCCACAAGAACAGCCTTACCGAAAGGCTTCTTGAAGGGAAAGATGTAACTCTGTGAGATGAATTAACAGAACACAGAACAGTTTCTCTGAAAGCTTCTTTTCAGTTTTGAACGGAAGATATTTCCTTTTTCACCATAGCCCTCTATGGGCTTCCAAATATCCCTTTGCCAATTCCACAAGAACAGCCTTAACGAAAGGCTTCTTGAAGGGAAAGATGTAACTCTGTGAGATGAATTAACAGAACACAGACCAGTTTCTCAGAAAGCTACTTTCCAATTTTGAACGGAAGATATTTCCTTTTCAACCATAGCCCTCTATGGGCTTCCAAATATCCCTTTGCCAATTCCTCAAGAACAGCCTTAGCGAAAGGCTTCTTGAAGGGAAAGATGTAACTCTGTGAGATGAAATAACAGAACACAGAGCAGTTTCTCAGAAAGCTTCTTTCTAGTTTTGAACGGAAGATATTTCCTTTTTCACCATAGCCCTCTATGGGCTTCCAAATATCCCTTTGCGAATTCCACAAGAACAGCCTTAGCGAAAGGCTTCTTGAACGGAAAGATGTAACTCTGTGAGATGAACTAACAGAACACAGAGCAGTTTCTCAGAAAGCTTCTTTCCAGTTTTGAACGGAAGATATTTCCTTTTTCACCATACCCCTCTATGGGCTTCCAAATATCCCTTTGCCAACTCCACAATTACAGCCTTAGCGAAAGGCTTCTTGAAGTGAAAGATGTAACTCTGTGAGATGAATTAACAGAACACAGAACAGTTTCTCAGAAAGCTTCTTTTCAGTTTTGAACGGAAGATATTTCCTTTTTCACCATAGCCCTCTATGGGCTTCCAAATATCCCTTTACCAAATCCACAAGAACAGCCTTAGCGAAAGGCTTCTTGAAGGGAAGATGTAACTCTGTGAGATGAACTAACAGAACACAGAGCAGTTTCTCAGAAAGCTTCTTTCTAGTTTTGAACGGAAGATATTTCCTTTTTCACCATAGCCGTCTATGGGCTTCCAAATATCCCTTTGCCAATTCCACCAGAACAGCCTTAGCGAAAGGCTTCTTGAAGGGAAAGATGTAACTCTGTGAGATGAATTAACAGAACACAGAGCAGTTTCTCAGAAAGCTTCTTTCCAGTTTTGAACGGAAGATATTTCCTTTTTCACCATAGCCCTCTATGGGCTTCCAAATATCCCTTTTCCAATTCCACAAGAACAGCCTTAGCGAAAGGCTTCTTGAAGGGAACATGTAACTCTGTGAGATGAATTAACAGAACACAGAGCAGTTTCTCAGAAAGCTTCTTTCCAGTTTTGAACGGAAGATATTTCCTTTTTCACCAGAGCCCTCTATGGGCTTCCAAATATCCCTTTGCCAATTCCACAAGAACTGCCTTAGCGAAAGGCTTCTTGAAGGGAAAGATGTAACTCTGTGAGATGAACTAACAGAACACAGAGCAGTTTCTCAGAAAGCTTCTTTCCAGTTTTGAACGGAAGATATTTCCTTTTTCACCATAGCCCTCTATGGGCTTCCAAATATCCCTTTGCCAATTCCACAAGAACAGCCTTAGCGAAAGGCTTCTTGAAGGGAAACATGTAACTCTGTGAGATGAATTAACAGAACACAGAACAGTTTCTCTGAAAGCTTCTTTTCAGTTTTGAACGGAAGATATTTCCTTTTTCACCATAGCCCTCTATGGGCTTCCAAATATCCCTTTGCCAATTCCACAAGAACAGCCTTAACGAAAGGCTTCTTGAAGGGAAAGATGTAACTCTGTGAGATGAATTAACAGAACACAGACCAGTTTCTCAGAAAGCTACTTTCCAATTTTGAACGGAAGATATTTCCTTTTCAACCATAGCCCTCTATGGGCTTCCAAATATCCCTTTGCCAATTCCACAAGAACAGCCTTAGCGAAAGGCTTCTTGAAGGGAAAGATGTAACTCTGTGAGATGAAATAACAGAACACAGAGCAGTTTCTCAGAAAGCTTCTTTCTAGTTTTGAACGGAAGATATTTCCTTTTTCACCATAGCCCTCTATGGGCTTCCAAATATCCCTTTGCGAATTCCACAAGAACAGCCTTAGCGAAAGGCTTCTTGAAGGGAAAGATGTAACTCTGTGAGATGAACTAACAGAACACAGAGCAGTTTCTCAGAAAGCTTCTTTCCAGTTTTGAACGGAAGATATTTCCTTTTTCACCATACCCCTCTATGGGCTTCCAAATATCCCTTTGCCAACTCCACAATTACAGCCTTAGCGAAAGGCTTCTTGAAGTGAAAGATGTAACTCTGTGAGATGAATTAACAGAACACAGAACAGTTTCTCAGAAAGCTTCTTTTCAGTTTTGAACGGAAGATATTTCCTTTTTCACCATAGCCGTCTATGGGCTTCCAAATATCCCTTTGCCAATTCCACAAGAACAGCCTTAGCGAAAGGCTTCTTGAAGGGTAAGATGTAACTCTGTGAGATGAATTAACAGAACACAGAGCAGTTTCTCAGAAAGCTTCTTTCCAGTTTAGAACGGAAGATATTTCCTTTTTCACCATAGCCCTCTATGGGCTTCCAAATATCCCTTTGCCAATTCCACAAGAACAGACTTAGCGAAAGGCTTCTTGAAGGGAAAGATGTAACTCTGTGAGATGAATTAACAGAACACAGAGCAGTTTCTCAGAAAGCTTCTTTCCAGTTTTGAACTGAAGATATTTCCTTTTTCACCATAGCCCTCTATGGGCTTCCAAATATCCCTTTGCCAATTCCACAAGAACAGCCTTAGCGAAAGGCTTCTTGACGTGAAAGATGTAACACTTTGAGATGAATTAACAGAACACAGAGCAGTTTCTCAGAAAGCTTCTTTCCAGTTTTGAACGGAAGATATTTCCTTTTTCAACATAGCCCTCTATGGGCTTCCAAATATCCCTTTGCCAATTCCACAAGAACAGCCTTAGCGAAAGGCTTCTTGAAGTGAAAGATGTAACTCTGTGAGATGAATTAACAGAACACAGAACAGTTTCTCAGAAAGCTTCTTTCCAGTTTTGAAAGGAAGATATTTCCTTTTTCACCATAGCCCTCTATTGGCTTCCAAATATCCCTTTGCGAATTCCACAAGAACAGCCTTAGCGAAAGGCTTCTTGAAGGGAAAGATGTAACTCTGTGAGATGAATTAAGAGAACACAGAGCAGTTTCTCAGAAAGCTTCTTTCTAGTTTTGAACGGAAGATATTTCCTTTTTCACCATAGCCGTCTATGGGCTTCCAAATATCCCTTTGCCAATTCCACAAGAACAGCCTTAGCGAAAGGCTTCTTGAAGGGAAAGATGTAACTCTGTGAGATGAATTAACAGAACACAGAGCAGTTTCTCAGAAAGCTTCTTTCCAGTTTTGAACGGAAGATATTTCCTTTTTCACCATAGCCCTCTATGGGCTTCCAAATATCCCTTTTCCAATTCCACAAGAACAGCCTTAGCGAAAGGCTTCTTGAAGGGAAGATGTAACTCTGTGAGATGAATTAACAGAACACAGAGCAGTTTCTCAGAAAGCTTCTTTCCAGTTTTGAACGGAAGATATTTCCTTTTTCACCAGAGCCCTCTATGGGCTTCCAAATATCCCTTTGCCAATTCCACAAGAACTGCCTTAGCGAAAGGCTTCTTGAAGGGAAAGATGTAACTCTGTGAGATGAACTAACAGAACACAGAGCAGTTTCTCAGAAAGCTTCTTTCCAGTTTTGAACGGAAGATATTTCCTTTTTCACCATAGCCCTCTATGGGCTTCCAAATATCCCTTTGCCAATTCCACAAGAACAGCCTTAGCGAAAGGCTTCTTGAAGGGAAAGATGTAACTCTGTGAGATGAATTAACAGAACACAGAACAGTTTCTCTGAAAGCTTCTTTTCAGTTTTGAACGGAAGATATTTCCTTTTTCACCATAGCCCTCTATGGGCTTCCAAATATCCCTTTGCCAATTCCACAAGAACAGCCTTAACGAAAGGCTTCTTGAAGGGAAAGATGTAACTCTGTGAGATGAATTAACAGAACACAGAGCAGTTTCTCAGAAAGCTACTTTCCAATTTTGAACGGAAGATATTTCCTTTTCAACCATAGCCCTCTATGGGCTTCCAAATATCCCTTTGCCAATTCCACAAGAACAGCCTTAGCGAAAGGCTTCTTGAAGGGAAAGATGTAACTCTGTGAGATGAAATAACAGAACACAGAGCAGTTTCTCAGAAAGCTTCTTTCTAGTTTTGAACGGAAGATATTTCCTTTTTCACCATAGCCCTCTATGGGCTTCCAAATATCCCTTTGCGAATTCCACAAGAACAGCCTTAGCGAAAGGCTTCTTGAACGGAAAGATGTAACTCTGTGAGATGAACTAACAGAACACAGAGCAGTTTCTCAGAAAGCTTCTTTCCAGTTTTGAACGGAAGATATTTCCTTTTTCACCATACCCCTCTATGGGCTTCCAAATATCCCTTTGCCAACTCCACAATTACAGCCTTAGCGAAAGGGTTCTTGAAGTGAAAGATGTAACTCTGTGAGATGAATTAACAGAACACAGAACAGTTTCTCAGAAAGCTTCTTTTCAGTTTTGAACGGAAGATATTTCCTTTTTCACCATAGCCCTCTATGGGCTTCCAAATATCCCTTTACCAAATCCACAAGAACAGCCTTAGCGAAAGGCTTCTTGAAGGGAAAGATGTAACTCTGTGAGATGAACTAACAGAACACAGAGCAGTTTCTCAGAAAGCTTCTTTCCAGTTTTGAACGGAAGATATTTCCTTTTTCACCATAGCCCTCTATGGGCTTCCAAATATCCCTTTGCCAATTCCACAAGAACAGCCTTAGCGAAAGGCTTCTTGAAGGGAAAGATGTAACTCTGTGAGATGAATTAACAGAACACAGAGCAGTTTCTCAGAAAGCTTCTTTCTAGTTTTGAACGGAAGATATTTCCTTTTTCACCATAGCCCTCTATGGGCTTCCAAATATCCCTTTGCGAATTCCACAAGAACAGCCTTAGCGAAAGGCTTCTTGAACGGAAAGATGTAACTCTGTGAGATGAATTAACGGAACACAGAGCAGTTTCTCAGAAAGCTTCTTTCCAGTTTTGAACCGAAGATATTTCCTTTTTCACCATAGCCCTCTATGGGCTTCCAAATATCCCTTTGCCAATTCCACAAGAACAGCCTTAGCGAAAGGCTTCTTGAAGTGAAAGATGTAACTCTGTGAGCTGAATTAACAGAACACAGAACAGTTTCTCAGAAAGCTTCTTTCCAGTTTTGAACGGAAGATATTTCCTTTTTCACCATAGCCCTCTATGGGCTTCCAAATATCCCTTTGCCAATTCCACAAGAACAGCCTTAGCGAAAGGCTTCTTGAAGGGAAAGATGTAACTCTGTGAGATGAATTAACAGAACACAGAGCAGTTTCTCAGAAAGCTTCTTTCTGGTTTTGAACGGAAGATATTTCCTTTTTCACCATAGCCGTCTATGGGCTTCCGAATATCCCTTTGCCAATTCCACAAGAACAGCCTTAGCGAAAGGCTTCTTGAAGGGAAAGATGTAACTCTGTGAGATGAATTAACAGAACACAGAGCAGTTTCTCAGAAAGCTTCTTTCCAGTTTTGAACGGAAGATATTTCCTTTTTCACCATAGCCCTCTATGGGCTTCCAAATATCCCTTTGCCAATTCCACAAGAACAGACTTAGCGAAAGGCTTCTTGAAGGGAAAGATGTAACTCTGTGAGATGAATTAACAGAACACAGAGCAGTATCTCAGAAAGCTTCTTTCCAGTTTTGAACGGAAGATATTTCCTTTTTCACCAGAGCCCTCTATGTGCTTCCAAATATCCCTTTGCCAATTCCACAAGAACAGCCTTAGCGAAAGGCTTCTTGAAGGGAAAGATGTAACTCTGTGAGATGAACTAACAGAACACAGAGCAGTTTCTCAGAAAGCTTCTTTCCAGTTTTGAACGGAAGATATTTCCTTTTTCACCATAGCCCTCTATGGGCTTCCAAATATCCCTTTGCCAATTCCACAAGAACAGCCTTAGCGAAAGGCTTCTTGAACGGAAAGATGTAACTCTGTGAGATGAATTAACAGAACACAGAACAGTTTCTCAGAAAGCTTCTTTCCAGTTTTGAACGGAAGATATTTCCTTTTTCACCATAGCCCTCTATGGGCTTCCAAATATCCCTTTGCCAATTCCACAAGAACAGCCTTAGCGAAAGGCTTCTTGAAGGGAAAGATGTAACTCTGTGAGATGAATTAACAGAACACAGAGCAGTTTCTCAGAAAGCTACTTTCCAGTTTTGAACGGAAGATATTTCCTTTTTCACCATAGCCCTCTATGGGCTTCCAAATATCCCTTTGCCAATTCCACAAGAACAGCCTTAGCGAAAGGCTTCTTGAAGGGAAAGATGTAACTCTGTGAGATGAATTAACAGAACACAGAGCAGTTTCTCAGAAAGCTTCTTTCTAGTTTTGAACGGAAGATATTTCCTTTTTCACCATAGCCCTCTATGGGCTTCCAAATATCCCTTTGCGAATTCCACAAGAACAGCCTTAGCGAAAGGCTTCTTGAACGGAAAGATGTAACTCTGTGAGATGAATTAACAGAACACAGAGCAGTTTCTCAGAAAGCTTCTTTCCAGTTTTGAACGGAAGATATTTCCTTTTTCACCATAGCCCTCTATGGGCTTCCAAATATCCCTTTTCCAATTCCACAAGAACAGCCTTAGTGAAAGGCTTCTTGAAGGGAAAGATGTAACTCTGTGAGATGAATTAACAGAACACAGAGCAGTTTCTCAGAAAGCTTCTTTCCAGTTTTGAACGGAAGATATTTCCTTTTTCACCATAGCCCTCTATGGGCTTCCAAATATCCCTTTGCCAATTCCACAAGAACAGCCTTAGCGAAAGGCTTCTTGAAGGGAACGATGTAACTCTGTGAGATGAATTAACAGAACACAGAGCAGTTTCTCAGAAAGCTTCTTTCCAGTTTTGAACGGAAGATATTTCCTTTTTCAACATAGCCCTCTATGGGCTTCCAAATATCCCTTTGCCAATTCCACAAGAACAGCCTTAGCGAAAGGCTTCTTGAAGGGAAAGATGTAACTCTGTGAGATGAATTAACAGAACACAGAGCAGTTTCTCAGACAGCTTCTTTCCAGTTTTGAACGGAAGATATTTCCTTTTTCACCATAGCCCTCTATGGGCTTCCAAATATCCCTTTGCCAATTCCACAAGAACAGACTTAGCGAAAGGCTTCTTGAAGGGAAAGATGTAACTCTGTGAGATGAATTAACAGAACACAGAGCAGTTTCTCAGAAAGCTTCTTTCCAGTTTTGAACGGAAGATATTTCCTTTTTCACCATAGCCCTCTATGGGCTTCCAAATATCCCTTTTCCAATTCCACAAGAACAGCCTTAGTGAAAGGCTTCTTGAAGGGAAAGATGTAACTCTGTGAGATGAATTAACAGAACACAGAGCAGTTTCTCAGAAAGCTTCTTTCCAGTTTTGAACGGAAGATATTTCCTTTTTCACCATAGCCCTCTATGGGCTTCCAAATATCTCTTTGCCAATTCCACAAGAACAGCCTTAGCGAAAGGCTTCTTGAAGGGAAAGATGTAACTCTGTGAGATGAATTAACAGAACACAGAGCAGTTTCTCAGAAAGCTTCTTTCCAGTTTTGAACGGAAGATATTTCCTTTTTCACCATAGCCCTCTATGGGCTTCCAAATATCCCTTTGCCAATTCCACAAGAACAGCCTTAGCGAAAGGCTTCTTCAAGGGAAAGATGTAACTCTGTGAGATGAATTAACAGAACACAGAGCAGTTTCTCAGAAAGCTTCTTTCCAGTTTTGAACGGAAGATATTTCCTTTTTCACCATAGCCCTCTATGGGCTTCCAAATATCCCTTTGCCAATTCCACAAGAACAGCCTTAGCGAAAGGCTTCTTGAAGGGAAAGATGTAACTCTGTGAGATGAATTAACAGAACACAGAGCAGTTTCTCAGAAAGCTACTTTCCAGTTTTGAACGGAAGATATTTCCTTTTTCACCATAGCCCTCTATGGGCTTCCAAATATCCCTTTGCCAATTCCACAAGAACAGCCTTAGCGAAAGGCTTCTTGAAGGGAAAGATGTAACTCTGTGAGATGAATTAACAGAACACAGAGCAGTTTCTCAGAAAGCTTCTTTCTGGTTTTGAACGGAAGATATTTCCTTTTTCACCATAGCCGTCTATGGGCTTCCGAATATCCCTTTGCCAATTCCACAAGAACAGCCTTAGCGAAAGGCTTCTTGAAGGGAAAGATGTAACTCTGTGAGATGAATTAACAGAACACAGAGCAGTTTCTCAGAAAGCTTCTTTCCAGTTTTGAACGGAAGATATTTCCTTTTTCACCATAGCCCTCTATGGGCTTCCAAATATCCCTTTGCCAATTCCACAAGAACAGACTTAGCGAAAGGCTTCTTGAAGGGAAAGATGTAACTGTGTGAGATGAATTAACAGAACACAGAGCAGTATCTCAGAAAGCTTCTTTCCAGTTTTGAACGGAAGATATTTCCTTTTTCACCAGAGCCCTCTATGTGCTTCCAAATATCCCTTTGCCAATTCCACAAGAACAGCCTTAGCGAAAGGCTTCTTGAAGGGAAAGATGTAACTCTGTGAGATGAACTAACAGAACACAGATCAGTTTCTCAGAAAGCTTCTTTCCAGTTTTGAACGGAAGATATTTCCTTTTTCACCATAGCCCTCTATGGGCTTCCAAATATCCCTTTGCCAATTCCACAAGAACAGCCTTAGCGAAAGGCTTCTTGAACGGAAAGATGTAACTCTGTGAGATGAATTAACAGAACACAGAACAGTTTCTCAGAAAGCTTCTTTTCAGTTTTGAACGGAAGATATTTCCTTTTTCAACATAGCCCTCTATGGGTTTCCAAATATCCCTTTACCAAATCCACAAGAACAGCCTTAGCGAAAGGCTTCTTGAAGGGAAAGATGTAACTCTGTGAGATGAAATAACAGAACACAGAGCAGTTTCTCAGAAAGCTTCTTTCCAGTTTTGAACGGAAGATATTTCCTTTTTCACCATAGCCCTCTATGGGCTTCCAAATATCCCTTTGCCAATTCCACAAGAACAGCCTTACCGAAAGGCTTCTTGAAGGGAAAGATGTAACTCTGTGAGATGAATTAACAGAACACAGAGCAGTTTCTCAAAAGCTTCTTTCCAGTTTTGAACGGAAGATATTTCCTTTTTCACCATAGCCGTCTATGGGCTTCCAAATATCCCTTTGCCAATTCCACAAGAACAGCCTTAGCGAAAGGCTTCTTGAAGGGAAAGATGTAACTCTGTGAGATGAATTAACAGAACACAGAGCAGTTTCTCAGAAAGCTTCTTTCCAGTTTTGAACGGAAGATATTTCCTTTTTCACCATAGCCCTCTATGGGCTTCCAAATATCCCTTTGCCAATTCCACAAGAACAGACTTAGCGAAAGGCTTCTTGAAGGGAAAGATGTAACTCTGTGAGATGAATTAACAGAACACAGAGCAGTTTCTCAGAAAGCTTCTTTCCAGTTTTGAACGGAAGATATTTCCTTTTTCACCATAGCCCTCTATGGGCTTCCAAATATCCCTTTGCCAATTCCACAAGAACAGCCTTAGCGAAAGGCTTCTTGACGTGAAAGATGTAACACTGTGAGATGAATTAACAGAACACAGAGCAGTTTCTCAGAAAGCTTCTTTCCAGTTTTGAACGGAAGATATTTCCTTTTTCACCATAGCCCTCTATGGGCTTCCAAATATCCCTTTGCCAATTCCACAAGAACAGCCTTAGCGAAAGGCTTCTTGAAGTGAAAGATGTAAGTCTGTGAGATGAATTAACAGAACACAGAGCAGTTTCTCAGAAAGCTTCTTTCCAGTTTTGAAAGGAAGATATTTCCTTTTTCACCATAGCCCTCTATTGGCTTCCAAATATCCCTTTGCGAATTCCACAAGAACAGCCTTAGCGAAAGGCTTCTTGAAGGGAAAGATGTAACTCTGTGAGATGAATTAAGAGAACACAGAGCAGTTTCTCAGAAAGCTTCTTTCTAGTTTTGAACGGAAGATATTTCCTTTTTCACCATAGCCGTCTATGGGCTTCCAAATATCCCTTTGCCAATTCCACAAGAACAGCCTTAGCGAAAGGCTTCTTGATGGGAAAGATGTAACTCTGTGAGATGAATTAACAGAACACAGAGCAGTTTCTCAGAAAGCTTCTTTCCAGTTTTGAACGGAAGATATTTCCTTTTTCACCATAGCCCTCTATGGGCTTCCAAATATCCCTTTTCCAATTCCACAAGAACAGCCTTAGCGAAAGGCTTCTTGAAGGGAAGATGTAACTCTGTGAGATGAATTAACAGAACACAGAGCAGTTTCTCAAAAGCTTCTTTCCAGTTTTGAACGGAAGATATTTCCTTTTTCACCAGAGCCCTCTATGGGCTTCCAAATATCCCTTTGCCAATTCCACAAGAACTGCCTTAGCGAAAGGCTTCTTGAAGGGAAAGATGTAACTCTGTGAGATGAACTAACAGAACACAGAGCAGTTTCTCAGAAAGCTTCTTTCCAGTTTTGAACTTAAGATATTTCCTTTTTCACCATAGCCCTCTATGGGCTTCCAAATATCCCTTTGCCAATTCCACAAGAACAGCCTTACCGAAAGGCTTCTTGAAGGGAAAGATGTAACTCTGTGAGATGAATTAACAGAACACAGAACAGTTTCTCTGAAAGCTTCTTTTCAGTTTTGAACGGAAGATATTTCCTTTTTCACCATAGCCCTCTATGGGCTTCCAAATATCCCTTTGCCAATTCCACAAGAACAGCCTTAACGAAAGGCTTCTTGAAGGGAAAGATGTAACTCTGTGAGATGAATTAACAGAACACAGACCAGTTTCTCAGAAAGCTACTTTCCAATTTTGAACGGAAGATATTTCCTTTTCAACCATAGCCCTCTATGGGCTTCCAAATATCCCTTTGCCAATTCCTCAAGAACAGCCTTAGCGAAAGGCTTCTTGAAGGGAAAGATGTAACTCTGTGAGATGAAATAACAGAACACAGAGCAGTTTCTCAGAAAGCTTCTTTCTAGTTTTGAACGGAAGATATTTCCTTTTTCACCATAGCCCTCTATGGGCTTCCAAATATCCCTTTGCGAATTCCACAAGAACAGCCTTAGCGAAAGGCTTCTTGAACGGAAAGATGTAACTCTGTGAGATGAACTAACAGAACACAGAGCAGTTTCTCAGAAAGCTTCTTTCCAGTTTTGAACGGAAGATATTTCCTTTTTCACCATACCCCTCTATGGGCTTCCAAATATCCCTTTGCCAACTCCACAATTACAGCCTTAGCGAAAGGCTTCTTGAAGTGAAAGATGTAACTCTGTGAGATGAATTAACAGAACACAGAACAGTTTCTCAGAAAGCTTCTTTTCAGTTTTGAACGGAAGATATTTCCTTTTTCACCATAGCCCTCTATGGGCTTCCAAATATCCCTTTACCAAATCCACAAGAACAGCCTTAGCGAAAGGCTTCTTGAAGGGAAGATGTAACTCTGTGAGATGAACTAACAGAACACAGAGCAGTTTCTCAGAAAGCTTCTTTCTAGTTTTGAACGGAAGATATTTCCTTTTTCACCATAGCCGTCTATGGGCTTCCAAATATCCCTTTGCCAATTCCACCAGAACAGCCTTAGCGAAAGGCTTCTTGAAGGGAAAGATGTAACTCTGTGAGATGAATTAACAGAACACAGAGCAGTTTCTCAGAAAGCTTCTTTCCAGTTTTGAACGGAAGATATTTCCTTTTTCACCATAGCCCTCTATGGGCTTCCAAATATCCCTTTTCCAATTCCACAAGAACAGCCTTAGCGAAAGGCTTCTTGAAGGGAACATGTAACTCTGTGAGATGAATTAACAGAACACAGAGCAGTTTCTCAGAAAGCTTCTTTCCAGTTTTGAACGGAAGATATTTCCTTTTTCACCAGAGCCCTCTATGGGCTTCCAAATATCCCTTTGCCAATTCCACAAGAACTGCCTTAGCGAAAGGCTTCTTGAAGGGAAAGATGTAACTCTGTGAGATGAACTAACAGAACACAGAGCAGTTTCTCAGAAAGCTTCTTTCCAGTTTTGAACGGAAGATATTTCCTTTTTCACCATAGCCCTCTATGGGCTTCCAAATATCCCTTTGCCAATTCCACAAGAACAGCCTTAGCGAAAGGCTTCTTGAAGGGAAACATGTAACTCTGTGAGATGAATTAACAGAACACAGAACAGTTTCTCTGAAAGCTTCTTTTCAGTTTTGAACGGAAGATATTTCCTTTTTCACCATAGCCCTCTATGGGCTTCCAAATATCCCTTTGCCAATTCCACAAGAACAGCCTTAACGAAAGGCTTCTTGAAGGGAAAGATGTAACTCTGTGAGATGAATTAACAGAACACAGACCAGTTTCTCAGAAAGCTACTTTCCAATTTTGAACGGAAGATATTTCCTTTTCAACCATAGCCCTCTATGGGCTTCCAAATATCCCTTTGCCAATTCCACAAGAACAGCCTTAGCGAAAGGCTTCTTGAAGGGAAAGATGTAACTCTGTGAGATGAAATAACAGAACACAGAGCAGTTTCTCAGAAAGCTTCTTTCTAGTTTTGAACGGAAGATATTTCCTTTTTCACCATAGCCCTCTATGGGCTTCCAAATATCCCTTTGCGAATTCCACAAGAACAGCCTTAGCGAAAGGCTTCTTGAAGGGAAAGATGTAACTCTGTGAGATGAACTAACAGAACACAGAGCAGTTTCTCAGAAAGCTTCTTTCCAGTTTTGAACGGAAGATATTTCCTTTTTCACCATACCCCTCTATGGGCTTCCAAATATCCCTTTGCCAACTCCACAATTACAGCCTTAGCGAAAGGCTTCTTGAAGTGAAAGATGTAACTCTGTGAGATGAATTAACAGAACACAGAACAGTTTCTCAGAAAGCTTCTTTTCAGTTTTGAACGGAAGATATTTCCTTTTTCACCATAGCCCTCTATGGGCTTCCAAATATCCCTTTACCAAATCCACAAGAACAGCCTTAGCGAAAGGCTTCTTGAAGGGAAAGATGTAACTCTGTGAGATGAACTAACAGAACACAGAGCAGTTTCTCAGAAAGCTTCTTTCCAGTTTTGAACGGAAGATATTTCCTTTTTCACCATAGCCCTCTATGGGCTTCCAAATATCCCTTTGCCAATTCCACAAGAACAGCCTTAGCGAAAGGCTTCTTGAAGGGAAAGATGTAACTCTGTGAGATGAATTAACAGAACACAGAGCAGTTTCTCAGAAAGCTTCTTTCTAGTTTTGAACGGAAGATATTTCCTTTTTCACCATAGCCCTCTATGGGCTTCCAAATATCCCTTTGCCAATTCCACAAGAACAGCCTTAGCGAAAGGCTTCTTGAACGGAAAGATGTAACTCTGTGAGATGAATTAACAGAACACAGAGCAGTTTCTCAGAAAGCTTCTTTCCAGTTTTGAACCGAAGATATTTCCTTTTTCACCATAGCCCTCTATGGGCTTCCAAATATCCCTTTGCCAATTCCACAAGAACAGCCTTAGCGAAAGGCTTCTTGAAGTGAAAGATGTAACTCTGTGAGCTGAATTAACAGAACACAGAACAGTTTCTCAGAAAGCTTCTTTCCAGTTTTGAACGGAAGATATTTCCTTTTTCACCATAGCCCTCTATGGGCTTCCAAATATCCCTTTGCCAATTCCACAAGAACAGCCTTAGCGAAAGGCTTCTTGAAGGGAAAGATGTAACTCTGTGAGATGAATTAACAGAACACAGAGCAGTTTCTCAGAAAGCTTCTTTCTGGTTTTGAACGGAAGATATTTCCTTTTTCACCATAGCCGTCTATGGGCTTCCGAATATCCCTTTGCCAATTCCACAAGAACAGCCTTAGCGAAAGGCTTCTTGAAGGGAAAGATGTAACTCTGTGAGATGAATTAACAGAACACAGAGCAGTTTCTCAGAAAGCTTCTTTCCAGTTTTGAACGGAAGATATTTCCTTTTTCACCATAGCCCTCTATGGGCTTCCAAATATCCCTTTGCCAATTCCACAAGAACAGACTTAGCGAAAGGCTTCTTGAAGGGAAAGATGTAACTCTGTGAGATGAATTAACAGAACACAGAGCAGTTTCTCAGAAAGCTTCTTTCCAGTTTTGAACGGAAGATATTTCCTTTTTCACCATAGCCCTCTATGGGCTTCCAAATATCCCTTTGCCAATTCCACAAGAACAGCCTTAGCGAAAGGCTTCTTGAAGGGAAAGATGTAACTCTGTGAGATGAACTAACAGAACACAGAGCAGTTTCTCAGAAAGCTTCTTTCCAGTTTTGAACGGAAGATATTTCCTTTTTCACCATAGCCCTCTATGGGCTTCCAAATATCCCTTTGCCAATTCCACAAGAACAGCCTTAGCGAAAGGCTTCTTTAACGGAAAGATGTAACTCTGTGAGATGAATTAACAGAACACAGAACAGTTTCTCAGAAAGCTTCTTTCCAGTTTTGAACGGAAGATATTTCCTTTTTCACCATAGCCCTCTATGGGCTTCCAAATATCCCTTTGCCAATTCCACAAGAACAGCCTTAGCGAAAGGCTTCTTGAAGGGAAAGATGTAACTCTGTGAGATGAATTAACAGAACACAGAGCAGTTTCTCAGAAAGCTACTTTCCAGTTTTGAACGGAAGATATTTCCTTTTTCACCATAGCCCTCTATGGGCTTCCAAATATCCCTTTGCCAATTCCACAAGAACAGCCTTAGCGAAAGGCTTCTTGAAGGGAAAGATGTAACTCTGTGAGATGAATTAACAGAACACAGAGCAGTTTCTCAGAAAGCTTCTTTCTAGTTTTGAACGGAAGATATTTCCTTTTTCACCATAGCCCTCTATGGGCTTCCAAATATCCCTTTGCGAATTCCACAAGAACAGCCTTAGCGAAAGGCTTCTTGAACGGAAAGATGTAACTCTGTGAGATGAATTAACAGAACACAGAGCAGTTTCTCAGAAAGCTTCTTTCCAGTTTTGAACGGAAGATATTTCCTTTTTCACCATAGCCCTCTATGGGCTTCCAAATATCCCTTTTCCAATTCCACAAGAACAGCCTTAGTGAAAGGCTTCTTGAAGGGAAAGATGTAACTCTGTGAGATGAATTAACAGAACACAGAGCAGTTTCTCAGAAAGCTTCTTTCCAGTTTTGAACGGAAGATATTTCCTTTTTCACCATAGCCCTCTATGGGCTTCCAAATATCCCTTTGCCAATTCCACAAGAACAGCCTTAGCGAAAGGCTTCTTGAAGGGAACGATGTAACTCTGTGAGATGAATTAACAGAACACAGAGCAGTTTCTCAGAAAGCTTCTTTCCAGTTTTGAACGGAAGATATTTCCTTTTTCAACATAGCCCTCTATGGGCTTCCAAATATCCCTTTGCCAATTCCACAAGAACAGCCTTAGCGAAAGGCTTCTTCAAGGGAAAGATGTAACTCTGTGAGATGAATTAACAGAACACAGAGCAGTTTCTCAGAAAGCTTCTTTCCAGTTTTGAACCGAAGATATTTCCTTTTTCACCATAGCCCTCTATGGGCTTCCAAATATCCCTTTGCCAATTCCACAAGAACAGCCTTAGCGAAAGGCTTCTTGAAGTGAAAGATGTAACTCTGTGAGATGAATTAACAGAACACAGAACAGTTTCTCAGAAAGCTTCTTTCCAGTTTTGAACGGAAGATATTTCCTTTTTCACCATAGCCCTCTATGGGCTTCCAAATATCCCTTTGCGAATTCCACAAGAACAGCCTTAGCGAAAGGCTTCTTGAAGGGAAAGATGTAACTCTGTGAGATGAATTAACAGAACACAGAGCAGTTTCTCAGAAAGCTTCCTTCTAGTTTTGAACGGAAGATATTTCCTTTTTCACCATAGCCGTCTATGGGCTTCCAAATATCCCTTTGCCAATTCCACAAGAACAGCCTTAGCGAAAGGCTTCTTGAAGGGAAAGATGTAACTCTGTGAGATGAATTAACAGAACACAGAGCAGTTTCTCAGAAAGCTTCTTTCCAGTTTTGAACGGAAGATATTTCCTTTTTCACCATAGCCCTCTATGGGCTTCCAAATATCCCTTTTCCAATTCCACAAGAACAGCCTTAGCGAAAGGGTTCTTGAAGGGAAGGTGTAACTCTGTGAGATGAATTAACAGAACACAGAGCAGTTTCTCAGAAAGCTTCTTTCCAGTTTTGAACGGAAGATATTTCCTTTTTCACCAGAGCCCTCTATGGGCTTCCAAATATCCCTTTGCCAATTCCACAAGAACTGCCTTAGCGAAAGGCTTCTTGAAGGGAAAGATGTAACTCTGTGAGATGAACTAACAGAACACAGAGCAGTTTCTCAGAAAGCTTCTTTCCAGTTTTGAACGGAAGATATTTCCTTTTTCACCATAGCCCTCTATGGGCTTCCAAATATCCCTTTGCCAATTCCACAAGAACAGCCTTAGCGAAAGGCTTCTTGAACGGAAAGATGTAACTCTGTGAGATGAATTAACAGAACACAGAACAGTTTCTCTGAAAGCTTCTTTTCAGTTTTGAACGGAAGATATTTCCTTTTTCACCATAGCCCTCTATGGGCTTCCAAATATCCCTTTGCCAATTCCACAAGAACAGCCTTAGCGAAAGGCTTCTTGAAGGGAAAGATGTAACTCTGTGAGATGAATTAACAGAACACAGAGCAGTTTCTCAGAAAGCTACTTTCCAGTTTTGAACGGAAGATATTTCCTTTTTCACCATAGCCCTCCATGGGCTTCCAAATATCCCTTTGCCAATTCCACAAGAACAGCCTTAGCGAAAGGCTTCTTGAAGGGAAAGATGTAACTCTGTGAGATGAATTAACAGAACACAGAGCAGTTTCTCAGAAAGCTTCTTTCCAGTTTTGAACGGAAGATATTTCCTTTTTCACCATAGCCCTCTATGGGCTTCCAAATATCCCTTTTCCAATTCCACAAGAACAGCCTTAGCGAAAGGCTTCTTGAAGGGAAGATGTAACTCTGTGAGATGAATTAACAGAACACAGAGCAGTTTCTCAGAAAGCTTCTTTCCAGTTTTGAACGGAAGATATTTCCTTTTTCACCAGAGCCCTCTACGGGCTTCCAAATATCCCTTTGCCAATTCCACAAGAACTGCCTTAGCGAAAGGCTTCTTGAAGGGAAAGATGTAACTCTGTGAGATGAACTAACAGAACACAGAGCAGTTTCTCAGAAAGCTTCTTTCCAGTTTTGAACGGAAGATATTTCCTTTTTCACCATAGCCCTCTATGGGCTTCCAAATATCCCTTTGCCAATTCCACAAGAACAGCCTTAGCGAAAGGCTTCTTGAAGGGAAAGATGTAACTCTGTGAGATGAATTAACAGAACACAGAACAGTTTCTCTGAAAGCTTCTTTTCAGTTTTGAACGGAAGATATTTCCTTTTTCACCATAGCCCTCTATGGGCTTCCAAATATCCCTTTGCCAATTCCACAAGAACAGCCTTAACGAAAGGCTTCTTGAAGGAAAAGATGTAACTCTGTGAGATGAATTAACAGAACACAGAGCAGTTTCTCAGAAAGCTACTTTCCAGTTTTGAACGGAAGATATTTCCTTTTTCACCATAGCCCTCTATGGGCTTCCAAATATCCCTTTGCCAATTCCACAAGAACAGCCTTAGCGAAAGGCTTCTTGAAGGGAAAGATGTAACTCTGTGAGATGAATTAACAGAACACAGAGCAGTTTCTCAGAAAGCTTCTTTCTAGTTTTGAACGGAAGATATTTCCTTTTTCACCATAGCCCTCTATGGGCTTCCAAATATCCCTTTGCGAATTCCACAAGAACAGCCTTAGCGAAAGGCTTCTTGAACGGAAAGATGTAACTCTGTGAGATGAACTAACAGAACACAGAGCAGTTTCTCAGAAAGCTTCTTTCCAGTTTTGAACGGAAGATATTTCCTTTTTCACCATACCCCTCTATGGGCTTCCAAATATCCCTTTGCCAACTCCACAAGAACAGCCTTAGCGAAAGGCTTCTTGAAGTGAATGATGTAACTCTGTGAGATGAATTAACAGAACACAGAACAGTTTCTCAGAAAGCTTCTTTTCAGTTTTGAACGGAAGATATTTCCTTTTTCACCATAGCCCTCTATGGGCTTCCAAATATCCCTTTACCAAATCCACAAGAACAGCCTTAGCGAAAGGCTTCTTGAAGGGAAAGATGTAACTCTGTGAGATGAACTAACAGAACACAGAGCAGTTTCTCAGAAAGCTTCTTTCCAGTTTTGAACGGAAGATATTTCCTTTTTCACCATAGCCCTCTATGGGCTTCCAAATATCCCTTTGCCAATTCCACAAGAACAGCCTTAGCGAAAGGCTTCTTGAAGGGAAAGATGTAACTCTGTGAGATGAATTAACAGAACACAGAGCAGTTTCTCAGAAAGCTTCTTTCTAGTTTTGAACGGAAGATATTTCCTTTTTCACCATAGCCCTCTATGGGCTTCCAAATGTCCCTTTGCGAATTCCACAAGAACAGCCTTAGCGAAAGGCTTCTTGAACGGAAAGATGTAACTCTGTGAGATGAATTAACAGAACACAGAGCAGTTTCTCAGAAAGCTTCTTTCCAGTTTTGAACCGAAGATATTTCCTTTTTCACCATAGCCCTCTATGGGCTTCCAAATATCCCTTTGCCAATTCCACAAGAACAGCCTTAGCGAAAGGCTTCTTGAAGTGAAAGATGTAACTCTGTGAGATGAATTAACAGAACACAGAACAGTTTCTCAGAAAGCTTCTTTCCAGTTTTGAACGGAAGATATTTCCTTTTTCACCATAGCCCTCTATGGGCTTCCAAATATCCCTTTGCCAATTCCACAAGAACAGCCTTAGCGAAAGGCTTCTTGAAGGGAAAGATGTAACTCTGTGAGATGAATTAACAGAACACAGAGCAGTTTCTCAGAAAGCTTCTTTCTGGTTTTGAACGGAAGATATTTCCTTTTTCACCATAGCCGTCTATGGGCTTCCGAATATCCCTTTGCCAATTCCACAAGAACAGCCTTAGCGAAAGGCTTCTTGAAGGGAAAGATGTAACTCTGTGAGATGAATTAACAGAACACAGAGCAGTTTCTCAGAAAGCTTCTTTCCAGTTTTGAACGGAAGATATTTCCTTTTTCACCATAGCCCTCTATGGGCTTCCAAATATCCCTTTGCCAATTCCACAAGAACAGACTTAGCGAAAGGCTTCTTGAAGGGAAAGATGTAACTCTGTGAGATGAATTAACAGAACACAGAGCAGTTTCTCAGAAAGCTTCTTTCCAGTTTTGAACGGAAGATATTTCCTTTTTCACCAGAGCCCTCTATGGGCTTCCAAATATCCCTTTGCCAATTCCACAAGAACAGCCTTAGCGAAAGGCTTCTTGAAGGGAAAGATGTAACTCTGTGAGATGAACTAACAGAACACAGAGCAGTTTCTCAGAAAGCTTCTTTCCAGTTTTGAACGGAAGATATTTCCTTTTTCAGCATAGCCCTCTATGGGCTTCCAAATATCCCTTTGCCAATTCCACAAGAACAGCCTTAGCGAAAGGCTTCTTGAACGGAAAGATGTAACTCTGTGAGATGAATTAACAGAACACAGAACAGTTTCTCAGAAAGCTTCTTTCCAGTTTTGAAAGGAAGATATTTCCTTTTTCACCATAGCCCTCTATGGGCTTCCAAATATCCCTTTGCCAATTCCACAAGAACAGCCTTAGCGAAAGGCTTCTTGAAGGGAAAGATGTAACTCTGTGAGATGAATTAACAGAACACAGAGCAGTTTCTCAGAAAGCTACTTTCCAGTTTTGAACGGAAGATATTTCCTTTTTCACCATAGCCCTCTATGGGCTTCCAAATATCCCTTTGCCAATTCCACAAGAATAGCCTTAGCGAAAGGCTTCTTGAAGGGAAAGATGTAACTCTGTGAGATGAATTAACAGAACACAGAGCAGTTTCTCAGAAAGCTTCTTTCTAGTTTTGAACGGAAGATATTTCCTTTTTCACCATAGCCCTCTATGGGCTTCCAAATATCCCTTTGCGAATTCCACAAGAACAGCCTTAGCGAAAGGCTTCTTGAACGGAAAGATGTAACTCTCTGAGATGAATTAACAGAACACAGAGCAGTTTCTCAGAAAGCTTCTTTCCAGTTTTGAACGGAAGATATTTCCTTTTTCACCATAGCCCTCTATGGGCTTCCAAATATCCCTTTTCCAATTCCACAAGAACAGCCTTAGTGAAAGGCTTCTTGAAGGGAAAGATGTAACTCTGTGAGATGAATTAACAGAACACAGAGCAGTTTCTCAGAAAGCTTCTTTCCAGTTTTGAACGGAAGATATTTCCTTTTTCACCATAGCCCTCTATGGGCTTCCAAATATCCCTTTGCCAATTCCACAAGAACAGCCTTAGCGAAAGGCTTCTTGAAGGGAACGATGTAACTCTGTGAGATGAATTAACAGAACACAGAGCAGTTTCTCAGAAAGCTTCTTTCCAGTTTTGAACGGAAGATATTTCCTTTTTCACCATAGCCCTCTATGGGCTTCCAAATATCCCTTTGCCAATTCCACAAGAACAGCCTTAGCGAAAGGCTTCTTGAAGGGAAAGATGTAACTCTGTGTGATGAATTAAGAGAACACAGAGCAGTTTCTCAGAAAGCTTCTTTCTAGTTTTGAACGGAAGATATTTCCTTTTTCACCATAGCCGTCTATGGGCTTCCAAATATCCCTTTGCCAATTCCACAAGAACAGCCTTAGCGAAAGGCTTCTTGAAGGGAAAGATGTAACTCTGTGAGACGAATTAACAGAACACAGAGCAGTTTCTCAGAAAGCTTCTTTCCAGTTTTGAACGGAAGATATTTCCTTTTTCACCATAGCCCTCTATGGGCTTCCAAATATCCCTTTTCCAATTCCACAAGAACAGCCTTAGCGAAAGGCTTCTTGAAGGGAAGATGTAACTCTGTGAGATGAATTAACAGAACACAGAGCAGTTTCTCAGAAAGCTTTTTTCCAGTTTTGAACGGAAGATATTTCCTTTTTCACCAGAGCCCTCTATGGGCTTCCAAATATCCCTTTGCCAATTCCACAAGAACTGCCTTAGCGAAAGGCTTCTTGAAGGGAAAGATGTAACTCTGTGAGATGAACTAACAGAACACAGAGCAGTTTCTCAGAAAGCTTCTTTCCAGTTTTGAACGGAAGATATTTCCTTTTTCACCATAGCCCTCTATGGGCTTCCAAATATCCCTTTGCCAATTCCACAAGAACAGCCTTACCGAAAGGCTTCTTGAAGGGAAAGATGTAACTCTGTGAGATGAATTAACAGAACACAGAGCAGTTTCTCAAAAGCTTCTTTCCAGTTTTGAACGGAAGATATTTCCTTTTTCACCATAGCCGTCTATGGGCTTCCAAATATCCCTTTGCCAATTCCACAAGAACAGCCTTAGCGAAAGGCTTCTTGAAGGGAAAGATGTAACTCTGTGAGATGAATTAACAGAACACAGAGCAGTTTCTCAGAAAGCTTCTTTCCAGTTTTGAACGGAAGATATTTCCTTTTTCACCATAGCCCTCTATGGGCTTCCAAATATCCCTTTGCCAATTCCACAAGAACAGACTTAGCGAAAGGCTTCTTGAAGGGAAAGATGTAACTGTGTGAGATGAATTAACAGAACACAGAGCAGTATCTCAGAAAGCTTCTTTCCAGTTTTGAACGGAAGATATTTCCTTTTTCACCAGAGCCCTCTATGTGCTTCCAAATATCCCTTTGCCAATTCCACAAGAACAGCCTTAGCGAAAGGCTTCTTGAAGGGAAAGATGTAACTCTGTGAGATGAACTAACAGAACACAGATCAGTTTCTCAGAAAGCTTCTTTCCAGTTTTGAACGGAAGATATTTCCTTTTTCACCATAGCCCTCTATGGGCTTCCAAATATCCCTTTGCCAATTCCACAAGAACAGCCTTAGCGAAAGGCTTCTTGAACGGAAAGATGTAACTCTGTGAGATGAATTAACAGAACACAGAACAGTTTCTCAGAAAGCTTCTTTTCAGTTTTGAACGGAAGATATTTCCTTTTTCAACATAGCCCTCTATGGGTTTCCAAATATCCCTTTACCAAATCCACAAGAACAGCCTTAGCGAAAGGCTTCTTGAAGGGAAAGATGTAACTCTGTGAGATGAAATAACAGAACACAGAGCAGTTTCTCAGAAAGCTTCTTTCCAGTTTTGAACGGAAGATATTTCCTTTTTCACCATAGCCCTCTATGGGCTTCCAAATATCCCTTTGCCAATTCCACAAGAACAGCCTTACCGAAAGGCTTCTTGAAGGGAAAGATGTAACTCTGTGAGATGAATTAACAGAACACAGAGCAGTTTCTCAAAAGCTTCTTTCCAGTTTTGAACGGAAGATATTTCCTTTTTCACCATAGCCGTCTATGGGCTTCCAAATATCCCTTTGCCAATTCCACAAGAACAGCCTTAGCGAAAGGCTTCTTGAAGGGAAAGATGTAACTCTGTGAGATGAATTAACAGAACACAGAGCAGTTTCTCAGAAAGCTTCTTTCCAGTTTTGAACGGAAGATATTTCCTTTTTCACCATAGCCCTCTATGGGCTTCCAAATATCCCTTTGCCAATTCCACAAGAACAGACTTAGCGAAAGGCTTCTTGAAGGGAAAGATGTAACTCTGTGAGATGAATTAACAGAACACAGAGCAGTTTCTCAGAAAGCTTCTTTCCAGTTTTGAACGGAAGATATTTCCTTTTTCACCATAGCCCTCTATGGGCTTCCAAATATCCCTTTGCCAATTCCACAAGAACAGCCTTAGCGAAAGGCTTCTTGACGTGAAAGATGTAACACTGTGAGATGAATTAACAGAACACAGAGCAGTTTCTCAGAAAGCTTCTTTCCAGTTTTGAACGGAAGATATTTCCTTTTTCACCATAGCCCTCTATGGGCTTCCAAATATCCCTTTGCCAATTCCACAAGAACAGCCTTAGCGAAAGGCTTCTTGAAGTGAAAGATGTAAGTCTGTGAGATGAATTAACAGAACACAGAGCAGTTTCTCAGAAAGCTTCTTTCCAGTTTTGAAAGGAAGATATTTCCTTTTTCACCATAGCCCTCTATTGGCTTCCAAATATCCCTTTGCGAATTCCACAAGAACAGCCTTAGCGAAAGGCTTCTTGAAGGGAAAGATGTAACTCTGTGAGATGAATTAAGAGAACACAGAGCAGTTTCTCAGAAAGCTTCTTTCTAGTTTTGAACGGAAGATATTTCCTTTTTCACCATAGCGGTCTATGGGCTTCCAAATATCCCTTTGCCAATTCCACAAGAACAGCCTTAGCGAAAGGCTTCTTGATGGGAAAGATGTAACTCTGTGAGATGAATTAACAGAACACAGAGCAGTTTCTCAGAAAGCTTCTTTCCAGTTTTGAACGGAAGATATTTCCTTTTTCACCATAGCCCTCTATGGGCTTCCAAATATCCCTTTTCCAATTCCACAAGAACAGCCTTAGCGAAAGGCTTCTTGAAGGGAAGATGTAACTCTGTGAGATGAATTAACAGAACACAGAGCAGTTTCTCAAAAGCTTCTTTCCAGTTTTGAACGGAAGATATTTCCTTTTTCACCAGAGCCCTCTATGGGCTTCCAAATATCCCTTTGCCAATTCCACAAGAACTGCCTTAGCGAAAGGCTTCTTGAAGGGAAAGATGTAACTCTGTGAGATGAACTAACAGAACACAGAGCAGTTTCTCAGAAAGCTTCTTTCCAGTTTTGAACTTAAGATATTTCCTTTTTCACCATAGCCCTCTATGGGCTTCCAAATATCCCTTTGCCAATTCCACAAGAACAGCCTTACCGAAAGGCTTCTTGAAGGGAAAGATGTAACTCTGTGAGATGAATTAACAGAACACAGAACAGTTTCTCTGAAAGCTTCTTTTCAGTTTTGAACGGAAGATATTTCCTTTTTCACCATAGCCCTCTATGGGCTTCCAAATATCCCTTTGCCAATTCCACAAGAACAGCCTTAACGAAAGGCTTCTTGAAGGGAAAGATGTAACTCTGTGAGATGAATTAACAGAACACAGACCAGTTTCTCAGAAAGCTACTTTCCAATTTTGAACGGAAGATATTTCCTTTTCAACCATAGCCCTCTATGGGCTTCCAAATATCCCTTTGCCAATTCCTCAAGAACAGCCTTAGCGAAAGGCTTCTTGAAGGGAAAGATGTAACTCTGTGAGATGAAATAACAGAACACAGAGCAGTTTCTCAGAAAGCTTCTTTCTAGTTTTGAACGGAAGATATTTCCTTTTTCACCATAGCCCTCTATGGGCTTCCAAATATCCCTTTGCGAATTCCACAAGAACAGCCTTAGCGAAAGGCTTCTTGAACGGAAAGATGTAACTCTGTGAGATGAACTAACAGAACACAGAGCAGTTTCTCAGAAAGCTTCTTTCCAGTTTTGAACGGAAGATATTTCCTTTTTCACCATACCCCTCTATGGGCTTCCAAATATCCCTTTGCCAACTCCACAATTACAGCCTTAGCGAAAGGCTTCTTGAAGTGAAAGATGTAACTCTGTGAGATGAATTAACAGAACACAGAACAGTTTCTCAGAAAGCTTCTTTTCAGTTTTGAACGGAAGATATTTCCTTTTTCACCATAGCCCTCTATGGGCTTCCAAATATCCCTTTACCAAATCCACAAGAACAGCCTTAGCGAAAGGCTTCTTGAAGGGAAGATGTAACTCTGTGAGATGAACTAACAGAACACAGAGCAGTTTCTCAGAAAGCTTCTTTCTAGTTTTGAACGGAAGATATTTCCTTTTTCACCATAGCCGTCTATGGGCTTCCAAATATCCCTTTGCCAATTCCACCAGAACAGCCTTAGCGAAAGGCTTCTTGAAGGGAAAGATGTAACTCTGTGAGATGAATTAACAGAACACAGAGCAGTTTCTCAGAAAGCTTCTTTCCAGTTTTGAACGGAAGATATTTCCTTTTTCACCATAGCCCTCTATGGGCTTCCAAATATCCCTTTTCCAATTCCACAAGAACAGCCTTAGCGAAAGGCTTCTTGAAGGGAACATGTAACTCTGTGAGATGAATTAACAGAACACAGAGCAGTTTCTCAGAAAGCTTCTTTCCAGTTTTGAACGGAAGATATTTCCTTTTTCACCAGAGCCCTCTATGGGCTTCCAAATATCCCTTTGCCAATTCCACAAGAACTGCCTTAGCGAAAGGCTTCTTGAAGGGAAAGATGTAACTCTGTGAGATGAACTAACAGAACACAGAGCAGTTTCTCAGAAAGCTTCTTTCCAGTTTTGAACGGAAGATATTTCCTTTTTCACCATAGCCCTCTATGGGCTTCCAAATATCCCTTTGCCAATTCCACAAGAACAGCCTTAGCGAAAGGCTTCTTGAAGGGAAACATGTAACTCTGTGAGATGAATTAACAGAACACAGAACAGTTTCTCTGAAAGCTTCTTTTCAGTTTTGAACGGAAGATATTTCCTTTTTCACCATAGCCCTCTATGGGCTTCCAAATATCCCTTTGCCAATTCCACAAGAACAGCCTTAACGAAAGGCTTCTTGAAGGGAAAGATGTAACTCTGTGAGATGAATTAACAGAACACAGACCAGTTTCTCAGAAAGCTACTTTCCAATTTTGAACGGAAGATATTTCCTTTTCAACCATAGCCCTCTATGGGCTTCCAAATATCCCTTTGCCAATTCCACAAGAACAGCCTTAGCGAAAGGCTTCTTGAAGGGAAAGATGTAACTCTGTGAGATGAAATAACAGAACACAGAGCAGTTTCTCAGAAAGCTTCTTTCTAGTTTTGAACGGAAGATATTTCCTTTTTCACCATAGCCCTCTATGGGCTTCCAAATATCCCTTTGCGAATTCCACAAGAACAGCCTTAGCGAAAGGCTTCTTGAAGGGAAAGATGTAACTCTGTGAGATGAACTAACAGAACACAGAGCAGTTTCTCAGAAAGCTTCTTTCCAGTTTTGAACGGAAGATATTTCCTTTTTCACCATACCCCTCTATGGGCTTCCAAATATCCCTTTGCCAACTCCACAATTACAGCCTTAGCGAAAGGCTTCTTGAAGTGAAAGATGTAACTCTGTGAGATGAATTAACAGAACACAGAACAGTTTCTCAGAAAGCTTCTTTTCAGTTTTGAACGGAAGATATTTCCTTTTTCACCATAGCCCTCTATGGGCTTCCAAATATCCCTTTACCAAATCCACAAGAACAGCCTTAGCGAAAGGCTTCTTGAAGGGAAAGATGTAACTCTGTGAGATGAACTAACAGAACACAGAGCAGTTTCTCAGAAAGCTTCTTTCCAGTTTTGAACGGAAGATATTTCCTTTTTCACCATAGCCCTCTATGGGCTTCCAAATATCCCTTTGCCAATTCCACAAGAACAGCCTTAGCGAAAGGCTTCTTGAAGGGAAAGATGTAACTCTGTGAGATGAATTAACAGAACACAGAGCAGTTTCTCAGAAAGCTTCTTTCTAGTTTTGAACGGAAGATATTTCCTTTTTCACCATAGCCCTCTATGGGCTTCCAAATATCCCTTTGCCAATTCCACAAGAACAGCCTTAGCGAAAGGCTTCTTGAACGGAAAGATGTAACTCTGTGAGATGAATTAACAGAACACAGAGCAGTTTCTCAGAAAGCTTCTTTCCAGTTTTGAACCGAAGATATTTCCTTTTTCACCATAGCCCTCTATGGGCTTCCAAATATCCCTTTGCCAATTCCACAAGAACAGCCTTAGCGAAAGGCTTCTTGAAGTGAAAGATGTAACTCTGTGAGCTGAATTAACAGAACACAGAACAGTTTCTCAGAAAGCTTCTTTCCAGTTTTGAACGGAAGATATTTCCTTTTTCACCATAGCCCTCTATGGGCTTCCAAATATCCCTTTGCCAATTCCACAAGAACAGCCTTAGCGAAAGGCTTCTTGAAGGGAAAGATGTAACTCTGTGAGATGAATTAACAGAACACAGAGCAGTTTCTCAGAAAGCTTCTTTCTGGTTTTGAACGGAAGATATTTCCTTTTTCACCATAGCCGTCTATGGGCTTCCGAATATCCCTTTGCCAATTCCACAAGAACAGCCTTAGCGAAAGGCTTCTTGAAGGGAAAGATGTAACTCTGTGAGATGAATTAACAGAACACAGAGCAGTTTCTCAGAAAGCTTCTTTCCAGTTTTGAACGGAAGATATTTCCTTTTTCACCATAGCCCTCTATGGGCTTCCAAATATCCCTTTGCCAATTCCACAAGAACAGACTTAGCGAAAGGCTTCTTGAAGGGAAAGATGTAACTCTGTGAGATGAATTAACAGAACACAGAGCAGTTTCTCAGAAAGCTTCTTTCCAGTTTTGAACGGAAGATATTTCCTTTTTCACCATAGCCCTCTATGGGCTTCCAAATATCCCTTTGCCAATTCCACAAGAACAGCCTTAGCGAAAGGCTTCTTGAAGGGAAAGATGTAACTCTGTGAGATGAACTAACAGAACACAGAGCAGTTTCTCAGAAAGCTTCTTTCCAGTTTTGAACGGAAGATATTTCCTTTTTCACCATAGCCCTCTATGGGCTTCCAAATATCCCTTTGCCAATTCCACAAGAACAGCCTTAGCGAAAGGCTTCTTTAACGGAAAGATGTAACTCTGTGAGATGAATTAACAGAACACAGAACAGTTTCTCAGAAAGCTTCTTTCCAGTTTTGAACGGAAGATATTTCCTTTTTCACCATAGCCCTCTATGGGCTTCCAAATATCCCTTTGCCAATTCCACAAGAACAGCCTTAGCGAAAGGCTTCTTGAAGGGAAAGATGTAACTCTGTGAGATGAATTAACAGAACACAGAGCAGTTTCTCAGAAAGCTACTTTCCAGTTTTGAACGGAAGATATTTCCTTTTTCACCATAGCCCTCTATGGGCTTCCAAATATCCCTTTGCCAATTCCACAAGAACAGCCTTAGCGAAAGGCTTCTTGAAGGGAAAGATGTAACTCTGTGAGATGAATTAACAGAACACAGAGCAGTTTCTCAGAAAGCTTCTTTCTAGTTTTGAACGGAAGATATTTCCTTTTTCACCATAGCCCTCTATGGGCTTCCAAATATCCCTTTGCGAATTCCACAAGAACAGCCTTAGCGAAAGGCTTCTTGAACGGAAAGATGTAACTCTGTGAGATGAATTAACAGAACACAGAGCAGTTTCTCAGAAAGCTTCTTTCCAGTTTTGAACGGAAGATATTTCCTTTTTCACCATAGCCCTCTATGGGCTTCCAAATATCCCTTTTCCAATTCCACAAGAACAGCCTTAGTGAAAGGCTTCTTGAAGGGAAAGATGTAACTCTGTGAGATGAATTAACAGAACACAGAGCAGTTTCTCAGAAAGCTTCTTTCCAGTTTTGAACGGAAGATATTTCCTTTTTCACCATAGCCCTCTATGGGCTTCCAAATATCCCTTTGCCAATTCCACAAGAACAGCCTTAGCGAAAGGCTTCTTGAAGGGAACGATGTAACTCTGTGAGATGAATTAACAGAACACAGAGCAGTTTCTCAGAAAGCTTCTTTCCAGTTTTGAACGGAAGATATTTCCTTTTTCAACATAGCCCTCTATGGGCTTCCAAATATCCCTTTGCCAATTCCACAAGAACAGCCTTAGCGAAAGGCTTCTTCAAGGGAAAGATGTAACTCTGTGAGATGAATTAACAGAACACAGAGCAGTTTCTCAGAAAGCTTCTTTCCAGTTTTGAACCGAAGATATTTCCTTTTTCACCATAGCCCTCTATGGGCTTCCAAATATCCCTTTGCCAATTCCACAAGAACAGCCTTAGCGAAAGGCTTCTTGAAGTGAAAGATGTAACTCTGTGAGATGAATTAACAGAACACAGAACAGTTTCTCAGAAAGCTTCTTTCCAGTTTTGAACGGAAGATATTTCCTTTTTCACCATAGCCCTCTATGGGCTTCCAAATATCCCTTTGCGAATTCCACAAGAACAGCCTTAGCGAAAGGCTTCTTGAAGGGAAAGATGTAACTCTGTGAGATGAATTAACAGAACACAGAGCAGTTTCTCAGAAAGCTTCCTTCTAGTTTTGAACGGAAGATATTTCCTTTTTCACCATAGCCGTCTATGGGCTTCCAAATATCCCTTTGCCAATTCCACAAGAACAGCCTTAGCGAAAGGCTTCTTGAAGGGAAAGATGTAACTCTGTGAGATGAATTAACAGAACACAGAGCAGTTTCTCAGAAAGCTTCTTTCCAGTTTTGAACGGAAGATATTTCCTTTTTCACCATAGCCCTCTATGGGCTTCCAAATATCCCTTTTCCAATTCCACAAGAACAGCCTTAGCGAAAGGGTTCTTGAAGGGAAGGTGTAACTCTGTGAGATGAATTAACAGAACACAGAGCAGTTTCTCAGAAAGCTTCTTTCCAGTTTTGAACGGAAGATATTTCCTTTTTCACCAGAGCCCTCTATGGGCTTCCAAATATCCCTTTGCCAATTCCACAAGAACTGCCTTAGCGAAAGGCTTCTTGAAGGGAAAGATGTAACTCTGTGAGATGAACTAACAGAACACAGAGCAGTTTCTCAGAAAGCTTCTTTCCAGTTTTGAACGGAAGATATTTCCTTTTTCACCATAGCCCTCTATGGGCTTCCAAATATCCCTTTGCCAATTCCACAAGAACAGCCTTAGCGAAAGGCTTCTTGAACGGAAAGATGTAACTCTGTGAGATGAATTAACAGAACACAGAACAGTTTCTCTGAAAGCTTCTTTTCAGTTTTGAACGGAAGATATTTCCTTTTTCACCATAGCCCTCTATGGGCTTCCAAATATCCCTTTGCCAATTCCACAAGAACAGCCTTAGCGAAAGGCTTCTTGAAGGGAAAGATGTAACTCTGTGAGATGAATTAACAGAACACAGAGCAGTTTCTCAGAAAGCTACTTTCCAGTTTTGAACGGAAGATATTTCCTTTTTCACCATAGCCCTCTATGGGCTTCCAAATATCCCTTTGCCAATTCCACAAGAACAGCCTTAGCGAAAGGCTTCTTGAAGGGAAAGATGTAACTCTGTGAGATGAATTAACAGAACACAGAGCAGTTTCTCAGAAAGCTTCTTTCCAGTTTTGAACGGAAGATATTTCCTTTTTCACCATAGCCCTCTATGGGCTTCCAAATATCCCTTTTCCAATTCCACAAGAACAGCCTTAGCGAAAGGCTTCTTGAAGGGAAGATGTAACTCTGTGAGATGAATTAACAGAACACAGAGCAGTTTCTCAGAAAGCTTCTTTCCAGTTTTGAACGGAAGATATTTCCTTTTTCACCAGAGCCCTCTACGGGCTTCCAAATATCCCTTTGCCAATTCCACAAGAACTGCCTTAGCGAAAGGCTTCTTGAAGGGAAAGATGTAACTCTGTGAGATGAACTAACAGAACACAGAGCAGTTTCTCAGAAAGCTTCTTTCCAGTTTTGAACGGAAGATATTTCCTTTTTCACCATAGCCCTCTATGGGCTTCCAAATATCCCTTTGCCAATTCCACAAGAACAGCCTTAGCGAAAGGCTTCTTGAAGGGAAAGATGTAACTCTGTGAGATGAATTAACAGAACACAGAACAGTTTCTCTGAAAGCTTCTTTTCAGTTTTGAACGGAAGATATTTCCTTTTTCACCATAGCCCTCTATGGGCTTCCAAATATCCCTTTGCCAATTCCACAAGAACAGCCTTAACGAAAGGCTTCTTGAAGGAAAAGATGTAACTCTGTGAGATGAATTAACAGAACACAGAGCAGTTTCTCAGAAAGCTACTTTCCAGTTTTGAACGGAAGATATTTCCTTTTTCACCATAGCCCTCTATGGGCTTCCAAATATCCCTTTGCCAATTCCACAAGAACAGCCTTAGCGAAAGGCTTCTTGAAGGGAAAGATGTAACTCTGTGAGATGAATTAACAGAACACAGAGCAGTTTCTCAGAAAGCTTCTTTCTAGTTTTGAACGGAAGATATTTCCTTTTTCACCATAGCCCTCTATGGGCTTCCAAATATCCCTTTGCGAATTCCACAAGAACAGCCTTAGCGAAAGGCTTCTTGAACGGAAAGATGTAACTCTGTGAGATGAACTAACAGAACACAGAGCAGTTTCTCAGAAAGCTTCTTTCCAGTTTTGAACGGAAGATATTTCCTTTTTCACCATACCCCTCTATGGGCTTCCAAATATCCCTTTGCCAACTCCACAAGAACAGCCTTAGCGAAAGGCTTCTTGAAGTGAATGATGTAACTCTGTGAGATGAATTAACAGAACACAGAACAGTTTCTCAGAAAGCTTCTTTTCAGTTTTGAACGGAAGATATTTCCTTTTTCACCATAGCCCTCTATGGGCTTCCAAATATCCCTTTACCAAATCCACAAGAACAGCCTTAGCGAAAGGCTTCTTGAAGGGAAAGATGTAACTCTGTGAGATGAACTAACAGAACACAGAGCAGTTTCTCAGAAAGCTTCTTTCCAGTTTTGAACGGAAGATATTTCCTTTTTCACCATAGCCCTCTATGGGCTTCCAAATATCCCTTTGCCAATTCCACAAGAACAGCCTTAGCGAAAGGCTTCTTGAAGGGAAAGATGTAACTCTGTGAGATGAATTAACAGAACACAGAGCAGTTTCTCAGAAAGCTTCTTTCTAGTTTTGAACGGAAGATATTTCCTTTTTCACCATAGCCCTCTATGGGCTTCCAAATGTCCCTTTGCGAATTCCACAAGAACAGCCTTAGCGAAAGGCTTCTTGAACGGAAAGATGTAACTCTGTGAGATGAATTAACAGAACACAGAGCAGTTTCTCAGAAAGCTTCTTTCCAGTTTTGAACCGAAGATATTTCCTTTTTCACCATAGCCCTCTATGGGCTTCCAAATATCCCTTTGCCAATTCCACAAGAACAGCCTTAGCGAAAGGCTTCTTGAAGTGAAAGATGTAACTCTGTGAGATGAATTAACAGAACACAGAACAGTTTCTCAGAAAGCTTCTTTCCAGTTTTGAACGGAAGATATTTCCTTTTTCACCATAGCCCTCTATGGGCTTCCAAATATCCCTTTGCCAATTCCACAAGAACAGCCTTAGCGAAAGGCTTCTTGAAGGGAAAGATGTAACTCTGTGAGATGAATTAACAGAACACAGAGCAGTTTCTCAGAAAGCTTCTTTCTGGTTTTGAACGGAAGATATTTCCTTTTTCACCATAGCCGTCTATGGGCTTCCGAATATCCCTTTGCCAATTCCACAAGAACAGCCTTAGCGAAAGGCTTCTTGAAGGGAAAGATGTAACTCTGTGAGATGAATTAACAGAACACAGAGCAGTTTCTCAGAAAGCTTCTTTCCAGTTTTGAACGGAAGATATTTCCTTTTTCACCATAGCCCTCTATGGGCTTCCAAATATCCCTTTGCCAATTCCACAAGAACAGACTTAGCGAAAGGCTTCTTGAAGGGAAAGATGTAACTCTGTGAGATGAATTAACAGAACACAGAGCAGTTTCTCAGAAAGCTTCTTTCCAGTTTTGAACGGAAGATATTTCCTTTTTCACCAGAGCCCTCTATGGGCTTCCAAATATCCCTTTGCCAATTCCACAAGAACAGCCTTAGCGAAAGGCTTCTTGAAGGGAAAGATGTAACTCTGTGAGATGAACTAACAGAACACAGAGCAGTTTCTCAGAAAGCTTCTTTCCAGTTTTGAACGGAAGATATTTCCTTTTTCAGCATAGCCCTCTATGGGCTTCCAAATATCCCTTTGCCAATTCCACAAGAACAGCCTTAGCGAAAGGCTTCTTGAACGGAAAGATGTAACTCTGTGAGATGAATTAACAGAACACAGAACAGTTTCTCAGAAAGCTTCTTTCCAGTTTTGAAAGGAAGATATTTCCTTTTTCACCATAGCCCTCTATGGGCTTCCAAATATCCCTTTGCCAATTCCACAAGAACAGCCTTAGCGAAAGGCTTCTTGAAGGGAAAGATGTAACTCTGTGAGATGAATTAACAGAACACAGAGCAGTTTCTCAGAAAGCTACTTTCCAGTTTTGAACGGAAGATATTTCCTTTTTCACCATAGCCCTCTATGGGCTTCCAAATATCCCTTTGCCAATTCCACAAGAATAGCCTTAGCGAAAGGCTTCTTGAAGGGAAAGATGTAACTCTGTGAGATGAATTAACAGAACACAGAGCAGTTTCTCAGAAAGCTTCTTTCTAGTTTTGAACGGAAGATATTTCCTTTTTCACCATAGCCCTCTATGGGCTTCCAAATATCCCTTTGCGAATTCCACAAGAACAGCCTTAGCGAAAGGCTTCTTGAACGGAAAGATGTAACTCTCTGAGATGAATTAACAGAACACAGAGCAGTTTCTCAGAAAGCTTCTTTCCAGTTTTGAACGGAAGATATTTCCTTTTTCACCATAGCCCTCTATGGGCTTCCAAATATCCCTTTTCCAATTCCACAAGAACAGCCTTAGTGAAAGGCTTCTTGAAGGGAAAGATGTAACTCTGTGAGATGAATTAACAGAACACAGAGCAGTTTCTCAGAAAGCTTCTTTCCAGTTTTGAACGGAAGATATTTCCTTTTTCACCATAGCCCTCTATGGGCTTCCAAATATCCCTTTGCCAATTCCACAAGAACAGCCTTAGCGAAAGGCTTCTTGAAGGGAACGATGTAACTCTGTGAGATGAATTAACAGAACACAGAGCAGTTTCTCAGAAAGCTTCTTTCCAGTTTTGAACGGAAGATATTTCCTTTTTCACCATAGCCCTCTATGGGCTTCCAAATATCCCTTTGCCAATTCCACAAGAACAGCCTTAGCGAAAGGCTTCTTGAAGGGAAAGATGTAACTCTGTGTGATGAATTAAGAGAACACAGAGCAGTTTCTCAGAAAGCTTCTTTCTAGTTTTGAACGGAAGATATTTCCTTTTTCACCATAGCCGTCTATGGGCTTCCAAATATCCCTTTGCCAATTCCACAAGAACAGCCTTAGCGAAAGGCTTCTTGAAGGGAAAGATGTAACTCTGTGAGACGAATTAACAGAACACAGAGCAGTTTCTCAGAAAGCTTCTTTCCAGTTTTGAACGGAAGATATTTCCTTTTTCACCATAGCCCTCTATGGGCTTCCAAATATCCCTTTTCCAATTCCACAAGAACAGCCTTAGCGAAAGGCTTCTTGAAGGGAAGATGTAACTCTGTGAGATGAATTAACAGAACACAGAGCAGTTTCTCAGAAAGCTTTTTTCCAGTTTTGAACGGAAGATATTTCCTTTTTCACCAGAGCCCTCTATGGGCTTCCAAATATCCCTTTGCCAATTCCACAAGAACTGCCTTAGCGAAAGGCTTCTTGAAGGGAAAGATGTAACTCTGTGAGATGAACTAACAGAACACAGAGCAGTTTCTCAGAAAGCTTCTTTCCAGTTTTGAACGGAAGATATTTCCTTTTTCACCATAGCCCTCTATGGGCTTCCAAATATCCCTTTGCCAATTCCACAAGAACAGCCTTACCGAAAGGCTTCTTGAAGGGAAAGATGTAACTCTGTGAGATGAATTAACAGAACACAGAGCAGTTTCTCAAAAGCTTCTTTCCAGTTTTGAACGGAAGATATTTCCTTTTTCACCATAGCCGTCTATGGGCTTCCAAATATCCCTTTGCCAATTCCACAAGAACAGCCTTAGCGAAAGGCTTCTTGAAGGGAAAGATGTAACTCTGTGAGATGAATTAACAGAACACAGAGCAGTTTCTCAGAAAGCTTCTTTCCAGTTTTGAACGGAAGATATTTCCTTTTTCACCATAGCCCTCTATGGGCTTCCAAATATCCCTTTGCCAATTCCACAAGAACAGACTTAGCGAAAGGCTTCTTGAAGGGAAAGATGTAACTCTGTGAGATGAATTAACAGAACACAGAGCAGTTTCTCAGAAAGCTTCTTTCCAGTTTTGAACGGAAGATATTTCCTTTTTCACCATAGCCCTCTATGGGCTTCCAAATATCCCTTTGCCAATTCCACAAGAACAGCCTTAGCGAAAGGCTTCTTGACGTGAAAGATGTAACACTGTGAGATGAATTAACAGAACACAGAGCAGTTTCTCAGAAAGCTTCTTTCCAGTTTTGAACGGAAGATATTTCCTTTTTCACCATTGCCCTCTATGGGCTTCCAAATATCCCTTTGCCAATTCCACAAGAACAGCCTTAGCGAAAGGCTTCTTGAAGTGAAAGATGTAACTCTGTGAGATGAATTAACAGAACACAGAACAGTTTCTCAGAAAGCTTCTTTCCAGTTTTGAACGGAAGATATTTCCTTTTTCACCATAGCCCTCTATTGGCTTCCAAATATCCCTTTGCGAATTCCTCAAGAACAGCCTTAGCGAAAGGCTTCTTGAAGGGAAAGATGTAACTCTGTGAGATGAATTAAGAGAACACAGAGCAGTTTCTCAGAAAGCTTCTTTCTAGTTTTGAACGGAAGATATTTCCTTTTTCACCATAGCCGTCTATGGGCTTCCAAATATCCCTTTGCCAATTCCACAAGAACAGCGTTAGCGAAAGGCTTCTTGAAGGGAAAGATGTAACTCTGTGAGATGAATTAACAGAACACAGAGCAGTTTCTCAGAAAGCTTCTTTCCAGTTTTGAACGGAAGATATTTCCTTTTTCACCATAGCCCTCTATGGGCTTCCAAATATCCCTTTTCCAATTCCACAAGAACAGCCTTAGCGAAAGGCTTCTTGAAGGGAAGATGTAACTCTGTGAGATGAATTAACAGAACACAGAGCAGTTTCTCAGAAAGCTTCTTTCCAGTTTTGAACGGAAGATATTTCCTTTTTCACCATAGCCCTCTATGGGCTTCCAAATATCCCTTTGCCAATTCCACAAGAACAGCCTTAGCGAAAGGCTTCTTGAAGGGAAAGATGTAACTCTGTGAGATGAATTAACAGAACACAGAACAGTTTCTCTGAAAGCTTCTTTTCAGTTTTGAACGGAAGATATTTCCTTTTTCACCATAGCCCTCTATGGGCTTCCAAATATCCCTTTGCCAATTCCACAAGAACAGCCTTAACGAAAGGCTTCTTGAAGGGAAAGATGTAACTCTGTGAGATGAATTAACAGAACACAGAGCAGTTTCTCAGAAAGCTACTTTCCAATTTTGAACGGAAGATATTTCCTTTTTCACCATAGCCCTCTATGGGCTTCCAAATATCGCTTTGCCAATTCCACAAGAACAGCCTTAGCGAAAGGCTTCTTGAAGGGAAAGATGTAACTCTGTGAGATGAAATAACAGAACACAGAGCAGTTTCTCAGAAAGCTTCTTTCTAGTTTTGAACGGAAGATATTTCCTTTTTCACCTTAGCCCTCTATGGGCTTCCAAATATCCCTTTGCGAATTCCACAAGAACAGCCTTAGCGAAAGGCTTCTTGAACGGAAAGATGTAACTCTGTGAGATGAACTAACAGAACACAGAGCAGTTTCTCAGAAAGCTTCTTTCCAGTTTTGAACGGAAGATATTTCCTTTTTCACCATACCCCTCTATGGGCTTCCAAATATCCCTTTGCCAACTCCACAAGAACAGCCTTAGCGAAAGGCTTCTTGAAGTGAAAGATGTAACTCTGTGAGATGAATTAACAGAACACAGAACAGTTTCTCAGAAAGCTTCTTTTCAGTTTTGAACGGAAGATATTTCCTTTTTCACCATAGCCCTCTATGGGCTTCCAAATATCCCTTTACCAAATCCACAAGAACAGCCTTAGCGAAAGGCTTCTTGAAGGGAAAGATGTAACTCTGTGAGATGAACTATCAGAACACAGAGCAGTTTCTCAGAAAGCTTCTTTCCAGTTTTGAACGGAAGATATTTCCTTTTTCACCATAGCCCTCTATGGGCTTCCAAATATCCCTTTGCCAATTCCACAAGAGCAGCCTTAGCGAAAGGCTTCTTGAAGGTAAAGATGTAACTCTGTGAGATGAATTAACAGAACACAGAGCAGTTTCTCAGAAAGCTTCTTTCTAGTTTTGAACGGAAGATATTTCCTTTTTCACCATAGCCCTCTATGGGCTTCCAAATATCCCTTTGCCAATTCCACAAGAACAGCCTTAGCGAAAGGCTTCTTGAAGGGAAAGATGTAACTCTGTGAGATGAATTAACAGAACACAGAGCAGTTTCTCAGAAAGCTTCTTTCTAGTTTTGAACGGAAGATATTTCCTTTTTCACCATAGCCCTCTATGGGCTTCCAAATATCCCTTTGGGAATTCCACAAGAACAGCCTAAGCGAAAGGCTTCTTGAACGGAAAGATGTAACTCTCTGAGATGAATTAACAGAACACAGAGCAGTTTCTCAGAAAGCTTCTTTCCAGTTTTGAACGGAAGATATTTCCTTTTTCACCATAGCCCTCTATGGGCTTCCAAATATCCCTTTTCCAATTCCACAAGAACAGCCTTAGTGAAAGGCTTCTTGAAGGGAAAGATGTAACTCTGTGAGATGAATTAACAGAACACAGAGCAGTTTCTCAGAAAGCTTCTTTCCAGTTTTGAACGGAAGATATTTCCTTTTTCACCATAGCCCTCTATGGGCTTCCAAATATCCCTTTGCCAATTCCACAAGAACAGCCTTAGCGAAAGGCTTCTTGAAGGGAACGATGTAACTCTGTGAGATGAATTAACAGAACACAGAGCAGTTTCTCAGAAAGCTTCTTTCCAGTTTTGAACGGAAGATATTTCCTTTTTCACCATAGCCCTCTATGGGCTTCCAAATATCCCTTTGCCAATTCCACAAGAACAGCCTTAGCGAAAGGCTTCTTGAAGGGAAAGATGTAACTCTGTGTGATGAATTAAGAGAACACAGAGCAGTTTCTCAGAAAGCTTCTTTCTAGTTTTGAACGGAAGATATTTCCTTTTTCACCATAGCCGTCTATGGGCTTCCAAATATCCCTTTGCCAATTCCACAAGAACAGCCTTAGCGAAAGGCTTCTTGAAGGGAAAGATGTAACTCTGTGAGATGAATTAACAGAACACAGAGCAGTTTCTCAGAAAGCTTCTTTCCAGTTTTGAACGGAAGATATTTCCTTTTTCACCATAGCCCTCTATGGGCTTCCAAATATCCCTTTGCCAATTCCACAAGAACAGCCTTACCGAAAGGCTTCTTGAAGGGAAAGATGTAACTCTGTGAGATGAATTAACAGAACACAGAGCAGTTTCTCAAAAGCTTCTTTCCAGTTTTGAACGGAAGATATTTCCTTTTTCACCATAGCCGTCTATGGGCTTCCAAATATCCCTTTGCCAATTCCACAAGAACAGCCTTAGCGAAAGGCTTCTTGAAGGGAAAGATGTAACTCTGTGAGATGAATTAACAGAACACAGAGCAGTTTCTCAGAAAGCTTCTTTCCAGTTTTGAACGGAAGATATTTCCTTTTTCACCATAGCCCTCTATGGGCTTCCAAATATCCCTTTGCCAATTCCACAAGAACAGACTTAGCGAAAGGCTTCTTGAAGGGAAAGATGTAACTCTGTGAGATGAATTAACAGAACACAGAGCAGTTTCTCAGAAAGCTTCTTTCCAGTTTTGAACGGAAGATATTTCCTTTTTCACCATAGCCCTCTATGGGCTTCCAAATATCCCTTTGCCAATTCCACAAGAACAGCCTTAGCGAAAGGCTTCTTGACGTGAAAGATGTAACACTGTGAGATGAATTAACAGAACACAGAGCAGTTTCTCAGAAAGCTTCTTTCCAGTTTTGAACGGAAGATATTTCCTTTTTCACCATTGCCCTCTATGGGCTTCCAAATATCCCTTTGCCAATTCCACAAGAACAGCCTTAGCGAAAGGCTTCTTGAAGTGAAAGATGTAACTCTGTGAGATGAATTAACAGAACACAGAACAGTTTCTCAGAAAGCTTCTTTCCAGTTTTGAACGGAAGATATTTCCTTTTTCACCATAGCCCTCTATTGGCTTCCAAATATCCCTTTGCGAATTCCTCAAGAACAGCCTTAGCGAAAGGCTTCTTGAAGGGAAAGATGTAACTCTGTGAGATGAATTAAGAGAACACAGAGCAGTTTCTCAGAAAGCTTCTTTCTAGTTTTGAACGGAAGATATTTCCTTTTTCACCATAGCCGTCTATGGGCTTCCAAATATCCCTTTGCCAATTCCACAAGAACAGCCTTAGCGAAAGGCTTCTTGAAGGGAAAGATGTACCTCTGTGAGATGAATTAACAGAACACAGAGCAGTTTCTCAGAAAGCTTCTTTCCAGTTTTGAACGGAAGATATTTCCTTTTTCACCATAGCCCTCTATGGGCTTCCAAATATCCCTTTTCCAATTCCACAAGAACAGCCTTAGCGAAAGGCTTCTTGAAGGGAACATGTAACTCTGTGAGATGAATTAACAGAACACAGAGCAGTTTCTCAGAAAGCTTCTTTCCAGTTTTGAACGGAAGATATTTCCTTTTTCACCATAGCCCTCTATGGGCTTCCAAATATCCCTTTGCCAATTCCACAAGAACAGCCTTAGCGAAAGGCTTCTTGAAGGGAAAGATGTAACTCTGTGAGATGAATTAACAGAACACAGAGCAGTTTCTCAGAAAGCTTCTTTCCAGTTTTGAACGGAAGATATTTCCTTTTTCACCATAGCCCTCTATGGGCTTCCAAATATCCCTTTGCCAATTCCACAAGAACAGCCTTAGCGAAAGGCTTCTTGACGTGAAAGATGTAACACTGTGAGATGAATTAACAGAACACAGAGCAGTTTCTCAGAAAGCTTCTTTCCAGTTTTGAACGGAAGATATTTCCTTTTTCACCATTGCCCTCTATGGGCTTCCAAATATCCCTTTGCCAATTCCACAAGAACAGCCTTAGCGAAAGGCTTCTTGAAGTGAAAGATGTAACTCTGTGAGATGAATTAACAGAACACAGAACAGTTTCTCAGAAAGCTTCTTTCCAGTTTTGAACGGAAGATATTTCCTTTTTCACCATAGCCCTCTATTGGCTTCCAAATATCCCTTTGCGAATTCCTCAAGAACAGCCTTAGCGAAAGGCTTCTTGAAGGGAAAGATGTAACTCTGTGAGATGAATTAAGAGAACACAGAGCAGTTTCTCAGAAAGCTTCTTTCTAGTTTTGAACGGAAGATATTTCCTTTTTCACCATAGCCGTCTATGGGCTTCCAAATATCCCTTTGCCAATTCCACAAGAACAGCCTTAGCGAAAGGCTTCTTGAAGGGAAAGATGTAACTCTGTGAGATGAATTAACAGAACACAGAGCAGTTTCTCAGAAAGCTTCTTTCCAGTTTTGAACGGAAGATATTTCCTTTTTCACCATAGCCCTCTATGGGCTTCCAAATATCCCTTTTCCAATTCCACAAGAACAGCCTTAGCGAAAGGCTTCTTGAAGGGAAGATGTAACTCTGTGAGATGAATTAACAGAACACAGAGTAGTTTCTCAGAAAGCTTCTTTCCAGTTTTGAACGGAAGATATTTCCTTTTTCACCATAGCCCTCTATGGGCTTCCAAATATCCCTTTGCCAATTCCACAAGAACAGCCTTAGCGAAAGGCTTCTTGAAGGGAAAGATGTAACTCTGTGAGATGAATTAACAGAACACAGAACAGTTTCTCTGAAAGCTTCTTTTCAGTTTTGAACGGAAGATATTTCCTTTTTCACCATAGCCCTCTATGGGCTTCCAAATATCCCTTTGCCAATTCCACAAGAACAGCCTTAACGAAAGGCTTCTTGAAGGGAAAGATGTAACTCTGTGAGATGAATTAACAGAACACAGAGCAGTTTCTCAGAAAGCTACTTTCCAATTTTGAACGGAAGATATTTCCTTTTTCACCATAGCCCTCTATGGGCTTCCAAATATCCCTTTGCCAATTCCACAAGAACAGCCTTAGCGAAAGGCTTCTTGAAGGGAAAGATATAACTCTGTGAGATGAAATAACAGAACACAGAGCAGTTTCTCAGAAAGCTTCTTTCTAGTTTTGAACGGAAGATATTTCCTTTTTCACCATAGCCCTCTATGGGCTTCCAAATATCCCTTTGCGAATTCCACAAGAACAGCCTTAGCGAAAGGCTTCTTGAACTGAAAGATGTAACTCTGTGAGATGAACTAACAGAACACAGAGCAGTTTCTCAGAAAGCTTCTTTCCAGTTTTGAACGGAAGATATTTCCTTTTTCACCATACCCCTCTATGGGCTTCCAAATATCCCTTTGCCAACTCCACAAGAACAGCCTTAGCGAAAGGCTTCTTGAAGTGAAAGATGTAACTCTGTGAGATGAATTAACAGAACACAGAACAGTTTCTCAGAAAGCTTCTTTTCAGTTTTGAACGGAAGATATTTCCTTTTTCACCATAGCCCTCTATGGGCTTCCAAATATCCCTTTACCAAATCCACAAGAACAGCCTTAGCGAAAGGCTTCTTGAAGGGAAAGATGTAACTCTGTGAGATGAACTAACAGAACACAGAGCAGTTTCTCAGAAAGCTTCTTTCCAGTTTTGAACGGAAGATATTTCCTTTTTCACCATAGCCCTCTATGGGCTTCCAAATATCCCTTTTCCAATTCCACAAGAACAGCCTTAGCGAAAGGCTTCTTGAAGGGAAGATGTAACTCTGTGAGATGAATTAACAGAACACAGAGCAGTTTCTCAGAAAGCTTCTTTCCAGTTTTGAACGGAAGATATTTCCTTTTTCACCATAGCCCTCTATGGGCTTCCAAATATCCCTTTGCCAATTCCACAAGAACAGCCTTAGCGAAAGGCTTCTTGAAGGGAAAGATGTAACTCTGTGAGATGAATTAACAGAACACAGAACAGTTTCTCTGAAAGCTTCTTTTCAGTTTTGAACGGAAGATATTTCCTTTTTCACCATAGCCCTCTATGGGCTTCCAAATATCCCTTTGCCAATTCCACAAGAACAGCCTTAACGAAAGGCTTCTTGAAGGGAAAGATGTAACTCTGTGAGATGAATTAACAGAACACAGAGCAGTTTCTCAGAAAGCTACTTTCCAATTTTGAACGGAAGATATTTCCTTTTTCACCATAGCCCTCTATGGGCTTCCAAATATCCCTTTGCCAATTCCACAAGAACAGCCTTAGCGAAAGGCTTCTTGAAGGGAAAGATGTAACTCTGTGAGATGAAATAACAGAACACAGAGCAGTTTCTCAGAAAGCTTCTTTCTAGTTTTGAACGGAAGATATTTCCTTTTTCACCATAGCCCTCTATGGGCTTCCAAATATCCCTTTGCGAATTCCACAAGAACAGCCTTAGCGAAAGGCTTCTTGAACGGAAAGATGTAACTCTGTGAGATGAACTAACAGAACACAGAGCAGTTTCTCAGAAAGCTTCTTTCCAGTTTTGAACGGAAGATATTTCCTTTTTCACCATACCCCTCTATGGGCTTCCAAATATCCCTTTGCCAACTCCACAAGAACAGCCTTAGCGAAAGGCTTCTTGAAGTGAAAGATGTAACTCTGTGAGATGAATTAACAGAACACAGAACAGTTTCTCAGAAAGCTTCTTTTCAGTTTTGAACGGAAGATATTTCCTTTTTCACCATAGCCCTCTATGGGCTTCCAAATATCCCTTTACCAAATCCACAAGAACAGCCTTAGCGAAAGGCTTCTTGAAGGGAAAGATGTAACTCTGTGAGATGAACTATCAGAACACAGAGCAGTTTCTCAGAAAGCTTCTTTCCAGTTTTGAACGGAAGATATTTCCTTTTTCACCATAGCCCTCTATGGGCTTCCAAATATCCCTTTGCCAATTCCACAAGAGCAGCCTTAGCGAAAGGCTTCTTGAAGGGAAAGATGTAACTCTGTGAGATGAATTAACAGAACACAGAGCAGTTTCTCAGAAAGCTTCTTTCTAGTTTTGAACGGAAGATATTTCCTTTTTCACCATAGCCCTCTATGGGCTTCCAAATATCCCTTTGCCAATTCCACAAGAACAGCCTTAGCGAAAGGCTTCTTGAAGGGAAAGATGTAACTCTGTGAGATGAATTAACAGAACACAGAGCAGTTTCTCAGAAAGCTTCTTTCTAGTTTTGAACGGAAGATATTTCCTTTTTCACCATAGCCCTCTATGGGCTTCCAAATATCCCTTTGCGAATTCCACAAGAACAGCCTAAGCGAAAGGCTTCTTGAACGGAAAGATGTAACTCTCTGAGATGAATTAACAGAACACAGAGCAGTTTCTCAGAAAGCTTCTTTCCAGTTTTGAACGGAAGATATTTCCTTTTTCACCATAGCCCTCTATGGGCTTCCAAATATCCCTTTTCCAATTCCACAAGAACAGCCTTAGTGAAAGGCTTCTTGAAGGGAAAGATGTAACTCTGTGAGATGAATTAACAGAACACAGAGCAGTTTCTCAGAAAGCTTCTTTCCAGTTTTGAACGGAAGATATTTCCTTTTTCACCATAGCCCTCTATGGGCTTCCAAATATCCCTTTGCCAATTCCACAAGAACAGCCTTAGCGAAAGGCTTCTTGAAGGGAACGATGTAACTCTGTGAGATGAATTAACAGAACACAGAGCAGTTTCTCAGAAAGCTTCTTTCCAGTTTTGAACGGAAGATATTTCCTTTTTCACCATAGCCCTCTATGGGCTTCCAAATATCCCTTTGCCAATTCCACAAGAACAGCCTTAGCGAAAGGCTTCTTGAAGGGAAAGATGTAACTCTGTGTGATGAATTAAGAGAACACAGAGCAGTTTCTCAGAAAGCTTCTTTCTAGTTTTGAACGGAAGATATTTCCTTTTTCACCATAGCCGTCTATGGGCTTCCAAATATCCCTTTGCCAATTCCACAAGAACAGCCTTAGCGAAAGGCTTCTTGAAGGGAAAGATGTAACTCTGTGAGATGAATTAACAGAACACAGAGCAGTTTCTCAGAAAGCTTCTTTCCAGTTTTGAACGGAAGATATTTCCTTTTTCACCATAGCCCTCTATGGGCTTCCAAATATCCCTTTGCCAATTCCACAAGAACAGCCTTACCGAAAGGCTTCTTGAAGGGAAAGATGTAACTCTGTGAGATGAATTAACAGAACACAGAGCAGTTTCTCAAAAGCTTCTTTCCAGTTTTGAACGGAAGATATTTCCTTTTTCACCATAGCCGTCTATGGGCTTCCAAATATCCCTTTGCCAATTCCACAAGAACAGCCTTAGCGAAAGGCTTCTTGAAGGGAAAGATGTAACTCTGTGAGATGAATTAACAGAACACAGAGCAGTTTCTCAGAAAGCTTCTTTCCAGTTTTGAACGGAAGATATTTCCTTTTTCACCATAGCCCTCTATGGGCTTCCAAATATCCCTTTGCCAATTCCACAAGAACAGCCTTAGCGAAAGGCTTCTTGACGTGAAAGATGTAACACTGTGAGATGAATTAACAGAACACAGAGCAGTTTCTCAGAAAGCTTCTTTCCAGTTTTGAACGGAAGATATTTCCTTTTTCACCATTGCCCTCTATGGGCTTCCAAATATCCCTTTGCCAATTCCACAAGAACAGCCTTAGCGAAAGGCTTCTTGAAGTGAAAGATGTAACTCTGTGAGATGAATTAACAGAACACAGAACAGTTTCTCAGAAAGCTTCTTTCCAGTTTTGAACGGAAGATATTTCCTTTTTCACCATAGCCCTCTATTGGCTTCCAAATATCCCTTTGCGAATTCCTCAAGAACAGCCTTAGCGAAAGGCTTCTTGAAGGGAAAGATGTAACTCTGTGAGATGAATTAAGAGAACACAGAGCAGTTTCTCAGAAAGCTTCTTTCCAGTTTTGAACGGAAGATATTTCCTTTTTCACCATAGCCCTCTATGGGCTTCCAAATATCCCTTTGCCAATTCCACAAGAACAGCCTTAGCGAAAGGCTTCTTGAAGGGAACGATGTAACTCTGTGAGATGAATTAACAGAACACAGAGCAGTTTCTCAGAAAGCTTCTTTCCAGTTTTGAACGGAAGATATTTCCTTTTTCACCATAGCCCTCTATGGGCTTCCAAATATCCCTTTGCCAATTCCACAAGAACAGCCTTAGCGAAAGGCTTCTTGAAGGGAAAGATGTAACTCTGTGTGATGAATTAAGAGAACACAGAGCAGTTTCTCAGAAAGTTTTCTTTCTAGTTTTGAACGGAAGATATTTCCTTTTTCACCATAGCCGTCTATGGGCTTCCAAATATCCCTTTGCCAATTCCACAAGAACAGCCTTAGCGAAAGGCTTCTTGAAGGGAAAGATGTAACTCTGTGAGATGAATTAACAGAACACAGAGCAGTTTCTCAGAAAGCTTCTTTCCAGTTTTGAACGGAAGATATTTCCTTTTTCACCATAGCCCTCTATGGGCTTCCAAATATCCCTTTGCCAATTCCACAAGAACAGCCTTACCGAAAGGCTTCTTGAAGGGAAAGATGTAACTCTGTGAGATGAATTAACAGAACACAGAGCAGTTTCTCAAAAGCTTCTTTCCAGTTTTGAACGGAAGATATTTCCTTTTTCACCATAGCCGTCTATGGGCTTCCAAATATCCCTTTGCCAATTCCACAAGAACAGCCTTAGCGAAAGGCTTCTTGAAGGGAAAGATGTAACTCTGTGAGATGAATTAACAGAACACAGAGCAGTTTCTCAGAAAGCTTCTTTCCAGTTTTGAACGGAAGATATTTCCTTTTTCACCATAGCCCTCTATGGGCTTCCAAATATCCCTTTGCCAATTCCACAAGAACAGCCTTAGCGAAAGGCTTCTTGACGTGAAAGATGTAACACTGTGAGATGAATTAACAGAACACAGAGCAGTTTCTCAGAAAGCTTCTTTCCAGTTTTGAACGGAAGATATTTCCTTTTTCACCATTGCCCTCTATGGGCTTCCAAATATCCCTTTGCCAATTCCACAAGAACAGCCTTAGCGAAAGGCTTCTTGAAGTGAAAGATGTAACTCTGTGAGATGAATTAACAGAACACAGAACAGTTTCTCAGAAAGCTTCTTTCCAGTTTTGAACGGAAGATATTTCCTTTTTCACCATAGCCCTCTATTGGCTTCCAAATATCCCTTTGCGAATTCCTCAAGAACAGCCTTAGCGAAAGGCTTCTTGAAGGGAAAGATGTAACTCTGTGAGATGAATTAAGAGAACACAGAGCAGTTTCTCAGAAAGCTTCTTTCTAGTTTTGAACGGAAGATATTTCCTTTTTCACCATAGCCGTCTATGGGCTTCCAAATATCCCTTTGCCAATTCCACAAGAACAGCCTTAGCGAAAGGCTTCTTGAAGGGAAAGATGTAACTCTGTGAGATGAATTAACAGAACACAGAGCAGTTTCTCAGAAAGCTTCTTTCCAGTTTTGAACGGAAGATATTTCCTTTTTCACCATAGCCCTCTATGGGCTTCCAAATATCCCTTTTCCAATTCCACAAGAACAGCCTTAGCGAAAGGCTTCTTGAAGGGAACATGTAACTCTGTGAGATGAATTAACAGAACACAGAGCAGTTTCTCAGAAAGCTTCTTTCCAGTTTTGAACGGAAGATATTTCCTTTTTCACCATAGCCCTCTATGGGCTTCCAAATATCCCTTTGCCAATTCCACAAGAACAGCCTTAGCGAAAGGCTTCTTGAAGGGAAAGATGTAACTCTGTGAGATGAATTAACAGAACACAGAGCAGTTTCTCAGAAAGCTTCTTTCCAGTTTTGAACGGAAGATATTTCCTTTTTCACCATAGCCCTCTATGGGCTTCCAAATATCCCTTTGCCAATTCCACAAGAACAGCCTTAGCGAAAGGCTTCTTGACGTGAAAGATGTAACACTGTGAGATGAATTAACAGAACACAGAGCAGTTTCTCAGAAAGCTTCTTTCCAGTTTTGAACGGAAGATATTTCCTTTTTCACCATTGCCCTCTATGGGCTTCCAAATATCCCTTTGCCAATTCCACAAGAACAGCCTTAGCGAAAGGCTTCTTGAAGTGAAAGATGTAACTCTGTGAGATGAATTAACAGAACACAGAACAGTTTCTCAGAAAGCTTCTTTCCAGTTTTGAACGGAAGATATTTCCTTTTTCACCATAGCCCTCTATTGGCTTCCAAATATCCCTTTGCGAATTCCTCAAGAACAGCCTTAGCGAAAGGCTTCTTGAAGGGAAAGATGTAACTCTGTGAGATGAATTAAGAGAACACAGAGCAGTTTCTCAGAAAGCTTCTTTCTAGTTTTGAACGGAAGATATTTCCTTTTTCACCATAGCCGTCTATGGGCTTCCAAATATCCCTTTGCCAATTCCACAAGAACAGCCTTAGCGAAAGGCTTCTTGAAGGGAAAGATGTAACTCTGTGAGATGAATTAACAGAACACAGAGCAGTTTCTCAGAAAGCTTCTTTCCAGTTTTGAACGGAAGATATTTCCTTTTTCACCATAGCCCTCTATGGGCTTCCAAATATCCCTTTTCCAATTCCACAAGAACAGCCTTAGCGAAAGGCTTCTTGAAGGGATGATGTAACTCTGTGAGATGAATTAACAGAACACAGAGTAGTTTCTCAGAAAGCTTCTTTCCAGTTTTGAACGGAAGATATTTCCTTTTTCACCATAGCCCTCTATGGGCTTCCAAATATCCCTTTGCCAATTCCACAAGAACAGCCTTAGCGAAAGGCTTCTTGAAGGGAAAGATGTAACTCTGTGAGATGAATTAACAGAACACAGAACAGTTTCTCTGAAAGCTTCTTTTCAGTTTTGAACGGAAGATATTTCCTTTTTCACCATAGCCCTCTATGGGCTTCCAAATATCCCTTTGCCAATTCCACAAGAACAGCCTTAACGAAAGGCTTCTTGAAGGGAAAGATGTAACTCTGTGAGATGAATTAACAGAACACAGAGCAGTTTCTCAGAAAGCTACTTTCCAATTTTGAACGGAAGATATTTCCTTTTTCACCATAGCCCTCTATGGGCTTCCAAATATCCCTTTGCCAATTCCACAAGAACAGCCTTAGCGAAAGGCTTCTTGAAGGGAAAGATGTAACTCTGTGAGATGAAATAACAGAACACAGAGCAGTTTCTCAGAAAGCTTCTTTCTAGTTTTGAACGGAAGATATTTCCTTTTTCACCATAGCCCTCTATGGGCTTCCAAATATCCCTTTGCGAATTCCACAAGAACAGCCTTAGCGAAAGGCTTCTTGAACGGAAAGATGTAACTCTGTGAGATGAACAAACAGAACACAGAGCAGTTTCTCAGAAAGCTTCTTTCCAGTTTTGAACGGAAGATATTTCCTTTTTCACCATACCCCTCTATGGGCTTCCAAATATCCCTTTGCCAACTCCACAAGAACAGCCTTAGCGAAAGGCTTCTTGAAGTGAAAGATGTAACTCTGTGAGATGAATTAACAGAACACAGAACAGTTTCTCAGAAAGCTTCTTTTCAGTTTTGAACGGAAGATATTTCCTTTTTCACCATAGCCCTCTATGGGCTTCCAAATATCCCTTTACCAAATCCACAAGAACAGCCTTAGCGAAAGGCTTCTTGAAGGGAAAGATGTAACTCTGTGAGATGAACTAACAGAACACAGAGCAGTTTCTCAGAAAGCTTCTTTCCAGTTTTGAACGGAAGATATTTCCTTTTTCACCATAGCCCTCTATGGGCTTCCAAATATCCCTTTGCCAATTCCACAAGAGCAGCCTTAGCGAAAGGCTTCTTGAAGGGAAAGATGTAACTCTGTGAGATGAATTAACAGAACACAGAGCAGTTTCTCAGAAAGCTTCTTTCTAGTTTTGAACGGAAGATATTTCCTTTTTCACCATAGCCCTCTATGGGCTTCCAAATATCCCTTTGCGAATTCCACAAGAACAGCCTTAGCGAAAGGCTTCTTGAACGGAAAGATGTAACTCTGTGAGATGAATTAACAGAACACAGAGCAGTTTCTCAGAAAGCTTCTTTCCAGTTTTGAACTGAAGATATTTCCTTTTTCACCATAGCCCTCTATGGGCTTCCAAATATCCCTTTGCCAATTCCACAAGAACAGCCTTAGCGAAAGGCTTCTTGAAGTGAAAGATGTAACTCTGTGAGCTGAATTAACAGAACACAGAACAGTTTCTCAGAAAGCTTCCTTCCAGTTTTGAACGGAAGATATTTCCTTTTTCACCATAGCCCTCTATGGGCTTCCAAATATCCCTTTGCCAATTCCACAAGAACAGACTTAGCGAAAGGCTTCTTGAAGGGAAAGATGTAACTCTGTGAGATGAATTAACAGAACACAGAGCAGTTTCTCAGAAAGCTTCTTTCTAGTTTTGAACGGAAGATATTTCCTTTTTCACCAGAGCCCTCTATGGGCTTCCAAATATCCCTTTGCCAATTCCACAAGAACAGCCTTAGCGAAAGGCTTCTTGAAGGGAAAGATGTAACTCTGTGAGATGAACTAACAGAACACAGAGCAGTTTCTCAGAAAGCTTCTTTCCAGTTTTGAACGGAAGATATTTCCTTTTTCACCATAGCCCTCTATGGGCTTCCAAATATCCCTTTGCCAATTCCACAAGAACAGACTTAGCGAAAGGCTTCTTGAACGGAAAGATGTAACTCTGTGAGATGAATTAACAGAACACAGAACAGTTTCTCAGAAAGTTTCTTTCCAGTTTTGAAAGGAAGATATTTCCTTTTTCACCATAGCCCTCTATGGGCTTCCAAATATCCCTTTGCCAATTCCACAAGAACAGCCTTAGCGAAAGGCTTCTTGAAGGGAAAGATGTAACTCTGTGAGATGAATTAACAGAACACAGAGCAGTTTCTCAGAAAGCTACTTTCCAGTTTTGAACGGAAGATATTTCCTTTTTCACCATAGCCCTCTATGGGCTTCCAAATATCCCTTTGCCAATTCCACAAGAACAGCCTTAGCGAAAGGCTTCTTGAAGGGAAAGATGTAACTCTGTGAGATGAATTAACAGAACACAGAGCAGTTTCTCAGAAAGCTTCTTTCTAGTTTTGAACGGAAGATATTTCCTTTTTCACCATAGCCCTCTATGGGCTTCCAAATATCCCTTTGCGAATTCCACAAGAACAGCCTTAGCGAAAGGCTTCTTGAACGGAAAGATGTAACTCTGTGAGATGAATTAACAGAACACAGAGCAGTTTCTCAGAAAGCTTCTTTCCAGTTTTGAACGGAAGATATTTACTTTTTCACCATAGCCCTCTATGGGCTTCCAAATATCCCTTTTCCAATTCCACAAGAACAGCCTTAGTGAAAGGCTTCTTGAAGGGAAAGATGTAACTCTGTGAGATGAATTAACAGAACACAGAGCAGTTTCTCAGAAAGCTTCTTTCCAGTTTTGAACGGAAGATATTTCCTTTTTCACCATAGCCCTCTATGGGCTTCCAAATATCCCTTTGCCAATTCCACAAGAACAGCCTTAGCGAAAGGCTTCTTGAAGGGAACGATGTAACTCTTTGAGATGAATTAACAGAACACAGAGCAGTTTCTCAGAAAGCTTCTTTCCAGTTTTGAACGGAAGATATTTCCTTTTTCAACATAGCCCTCTATGGGCTTCCAAATATCCCTTTGCCAATTCCACAAGAACAGCCTTAGCGAAAGGCTTCTTCAAGGGAAAGATGTAACTCTGTGAGATGAATTAACAGAACACAGAGCAGTTTCTCAGAAAGCTTCTTTCCAGTTTTGAACGGAAGATAATTCCTTTTTCACCATAGCCCTCTATGGGCTTCCAAATATCCCTTTTCCAATTCCACAAGAACAGCCTTAGCGAAAGGCTTCTTGAAGGGAAGGTGTAACTCTGTGAGATGAATTAACAGAACACAGAGCAGTTTCTCAGAAAGCTTCTTTCCAGTTTTGAACGGAAGATATTTCCTTTTTCACCAGAGCCCTCTATGGGCTTCCAAATATCCCTTTGCCAATTCCACAAGAACTGCCTTAGCGAAAGGCTTCTTGAAGGGAAAGATGTAACTCTGTGAGATGAACTAACAGAACACAGAGCAGTTTCTCAGAAAGCTTCTTTCCAGTTTTGAACGGAAGATATTTCCTTTTTCACCATAGCCCTCTATGGGCTTCCAAATATCCCTTTGCCAATTCCACAAGAACAGCCTTAGCGAAAGGCTTCTTGAAGGGAAAGATGTAACTCTGTGAGATGAATTAACAGAACACAGAACAGTTTCTCTGAAAGCTTCTTTTCAGTTTTGAACGGAAGATATTTCCTTTTTCACCATAGCCCTCTATGGGCTTCCAAATATCCCTTTGCCAATTCCACAAGAACAGCCTTAGCGAAAGGCTTCTTGAAGGGAAAGATGTAACTCTGTGAGATGAATTAACAGAACACAGAGCAGTTTCTCAGAAAGCTACTTTCCAGTTTTGAACGGAAGATATTTCCTTTTTCACCATAGCCGTCTATGGGCTTCCAAATATCCCTTTGCCAATTCCACAAGAACAGCCTTAGCGAAAGGCTTCTTGAAGGGAAAGATGTAACTCTGTGAGATGAATTAACAGAACACAGAGCAGTTTCTCAGAAAGCTTCTTTCCAGTTTTGAACGGAAGATATTTCCTTTTTCACCATAGCCCTCTATGGGCTTCCAAATATCCCTTTTCCAATTCCACAAGAACAGCCTTAGCGAAAGGCTTCTTGAAGGGAAGATGTAACTCTGTGAGATGAATTAACAGAACACAGAGCAGTTTCTCAGAAAGCTTCTTTCCAGTTTTGAACGGAAGATATTTACTTTTTCACCAGAGCCCTCTATGGGCTTCCAAATATCCCTTTGCCAATTCCACAAGAACTGCCTTAGCGAAAGGCTTCTTGAAGGGAAAGATGTAACTCTGTGAGATGAACTAACAGAACACAGAGCAGTTTCTCAGAAAGCTTCTTTCCAGTTTTGAACGGAAGATATTTCCTTTTTCACCATAGCCCTCTATGGGCTTCCAAATATCCCTTTGCCAATTCCACAAGAACAGCCTTAGCGAAAGGCTTCTTGAACGGAAAGATGTAACTCTGTGAGATGAATTAACAGAACACAGAACAGTTTCTCTGAAAGCTTCTTTTCAGTTTTGAACGGAAGATATTTCCTTTTTCACCATAGCCCTCTATGGGCTTCCAAATATCCCTTTGCCAATTCCACAAGAACAGCCTTAACGAAAGGCTTCTTGAAGGGAAAGATGTAACTCTGTGAGATGAATTAACAGAACACAGAGCAGTTTCTCAGAAAGCTACTTTCCAGTTTTGAACGGAAGATATTTCCTTTTTCACCATAGCCGTCTATGGGCTTCCAAATATCCCTTTGCCAATTCCACAAGAACAGCCTTAGCGAAAGGCTTCTTGAAGGGAAAGATGTAACTCTGTGAGATGAATTAACAGAACACAGAGCAGTTTCTCAGAAAGCTTCTTTCCAGTTTTGAACGGAAGATATTTCCTTTTTCACCATAGCCCTCTATGGGCTTCCAAATATCCCTTTTCCAATTCCACAAGAACAGCCTTAGCGAAAGGCTTCTTGAAGGGAACATGTAACTCTGTGAGATGAATTAACAGAACACAGAGCAGTTTCTCAGAAAGCTTCTTTCCAGTTTTGAACGGAAGATATTTCCTTTTTCACCATAGCCCTCTATGGGCTTCCAAATATCCCTTTGCCAATTCCACAAGAACAGCCTTAGCGAAAGGCTTCTTGAAGGGAAAGATGTAACTCTGTGAGATGAATTAACAGAACACAGAGCAGTTTCTCAGAAAGCTTCTTTCCAGTTTTGAACGGAAGATATTTCCTTTTTCACCATAGCCCTCTATGGGCTTCCAAATATCCCTTTGCCAATTCCACAAGAACAGCCTTAGCGAAAGGCTTCTTGACGTGAAAGATGTAACACTGTGAGATGAATTAACAGAACACAGAGCAGTTTCTCAGAAAGCTTCTTTCCAGTTTTGAACGGAAGATATTTCCTTTTTCACCATTGCCCTCTATGGGCTTCCAAATATCCCTTTGCCAATTCCACAAGAACAGCCTTAGCGAAAGGCTTCTTGAAGTGAAAGATGTAACTCTGTGAGATGAATTAACAGAACACAGAACAGTTTCTCAGAAAGCTTCTTTCCAGTTTTGAACGGAAGATATTTCCTTTTTCACCATAGCCCTCTATTGGCTTCCAAATATCCCTTTGCGAATTCCTCAAGAACAGCCTTAGCGAAAGGCTTCTTGAAGGGAAAGATGTAACTCTGTGAGATGAATTAAGAGAACACAGAGCAGTTTCTCAGAAAGCTTCTTTCTAGTTTTGAACGGAAGATATTTCCTTTTTCACCATAGCCGTCTATGGGCTTCCAAATATCCCTTTGCCAATTCCACAAGAACAGCCTTAGCGAAAGGCTTCTTGAAGGGAAAGATGTAACTCTGTGAGATGAATTAACAGAACACAGAGCAGTTTCTCAGAAAGCTTCTTTCCAGTTTTGAACGGAAGATATTTCCTTTTTCACCATAGCCCTCTATGGGCTTCCAAATATCCCTTTTCCAATTCCACAAGAACAGCCTTAGCGAAAGGCTTCTTGAAGGGAAGATGTAACTCTGTGAGATGAATTAACAGAACACAGAGTAGTTTCTCAGAAAGCTTCTTTCCAGTTTTGAACGGAAGATATTTCCTTTTTCACCATAGCCCTCTATGGGCTTCCAAATATCCCTTTGCCAATTCCACAAGAACAGCCTTAGCGAAAGGCTTCTTGAAGGGAAAGATGTAACTCTGTGAGATGAATTAACAGAACACAGAACAGTTTCTCTGAAAGCTTCTTTTCAGTTTTGAACGGAAGATATTTCCTTTTTCACCATAGCCCTCTATGGGCTTCCAAATATCCCTTTGCCAATTCCACAAGAACAGCCTTAACGAAAGGCTACTTGAAGGGAAAGATGTAACTCTGTGAGATGAATTAACAGAACACAGAGCAGTTTCTCAGAAAGCTACTTTCCAATTTTGAACGGAAGATATTTCCTTTTTCACCATAGCCCTCTATGGGCTTCCAAATATCCCTTTGCCAATTCCACAAGAACAGCCTTAGCGAAAGGCTTCTTGAAGGGAAAGATGTAACTCTGTGAGATGAAATAACAGAACACAGAGCAGTTTCTCAGAAAGCTTCTTTCTAGTTTTGAACGGAAGATATTTCCTTTTTCACCATAGCCCTCTATGGGCTTCCAAATATCCCTTTGCGAATTCCACAAGAACAGCCTTAGCGAAAGGCTTCTTGAAGGGAAAGATGTAACTCTGTGAGATGAACTAACAGAACACAGAGCAGTTTCTCAGAAAGCTTCTTTCCAGTTTTGAACGGAAGATATTTCCTTTTTCACCATACCCCTCTATGGGCTTCCAAATATCCCTTTGCCAACTCCACAAGAACAGCCTTAGCGAAAGGCTTCTTGAAGTGAAAGATGTAACTCTGTGAGATGAATTAACAGAACACAGAACAGTTTCTCAGAAAGCTTCTTTTCAGTTTTGAACGGAAGATATTTCCTTTTTCACCATAGCCCTCTATGGGCTTCCAAATATCCCTTTACCAAATCCACAAGAACAGCCTTAGCGAAAGGCTTCTTGAAGGGAAAGATGTAACTCTGTGAGATGAACTAACAGAACACAGAGCAGTTTCTCAGAAAGCTTCTTTCCAGTTTTGAACGGAAGATATTTCCTTTTTCACCATAGCCCTCTATGGGCTTCCAAATATCCCTTTGCCAATTCCACAAGAGCAGCCTTAGCGAAAGGCTTCTTGAAGGGAAAGATGTAACTCTGTGAGATGAATTAACAGAACACAGAGCAGTTTCTCAGAAAGCTTCTTTCTAGTTTTGAACGGAAGATATTTCCTTTTTCACCATAGCCCTCTATGGGCTTCCAAATATCCCTTTGCGAATTCCACAAGAACAGCCTTAGCGAAAGGCTTCTTGAACGGAAAGATGTAACTCTGTGAGATGAATTAACAGAACACAGAGCAGTTTCTCAGAAAGCTTCTTTCCAGTTTTGAACTGAAGATATTTCCTTTTTCACCATAGCCCTCTATGGGCTTCCAAATATCCCTTTGCCAATTCCACAAGAACAGCCTTAGCGAAAGGCTTCTTGAAGTGAAAGATGTAACTCTGTGAGCTGAATTAACAGAACACAGAACAGTTTCTCAGAAAGCTTCCTTCCAGTTTTGAACGGAAGATATTTCCTTTTTCACCATAGCCCTCTATGGGCTTCCAAATATCCCTTTGCCAATTCCACAAGAACAGACTTAGCGAAAGGCTTCTTGAAGGGAAAGATGTAACTCTCTGAGATGAATTAACAGAACACAGAGCAGTTTCTCAGAAAGCTTCTTTCTAGTTTTGAACGGAAGATATTTCCTTTTTCACCAGAGCCCTCTATGGGCTTCCAAATATCCCTTTGCCAATTCCACAAGAACAGCCTTAGCGAAAGGCTTCTTGAAGGGAAAGATGTAACTCTGTGAGATGAACTAACAGAACACAGAGCAGTTTCTCAGAAAGCTTCTTTCCAGTTTTGAACGGAAGATATTTCCTTTTTCACCATAGCCCTCTATGGGCTTCCAAATATCCCTTTGCCAATTCCACAAGAACAGACTTAGCGAAAGGCTTCTTGAACGGAAAGATGTAACTCTGTGAGATGAATTAACAGAACACAGAACAGTTTCTCAGAAAGTTTCTTTCCAGTTTTGAAAGGAAGATATTTCCTTTTTCACCATAGCCCTCTATGGGCTTCCAAATATCCCTTTGCCAATTCCACAAGAACAGCCTTAGCGAAAGGCTTCTTGAAGGGAAAGATGTAACTCTGTGAGATGAATTAACAGAACACAGAGCAGTTTCTCAGAAAGCTACTTTCCAGTTTTGAACGGAAGATATTTCCTTTTTCACCATAGCCCTCTATGGGCTTCCAAATATCCCTTTGCCAATTCCACAAGAACAGCCTTAGCGAAAGGCTTCTTGAAGGGAAAGATGTAACTCTGTGAGATGAATTAACAGAACACAGAGCAGTTTCTCAGAAAGCTTCTTTCTAGTTTTGAACGGAAGATATTTCCTTTTTCACCATAGCCCTCTATGGGCTTCCAAATATCCCTTTGCGAATTCCACAAGAACAGCCTTAGCGAAAGGCTTCTTGAACGGAAAGATGTAACTCTGTGAGATGAATTAACAGAACACAGAGCAGTTTCTCAGAAAGCTTCTTTCCAGTTTTGAACGGAAGATATTTACTTTTTCACCATAGCCCTCTATGGGCTTCCAAATATCCCTTTTCCAATTCCACAAGAACAGCCTTAGTGAAAGGCTTCTTGAAGGGAAAGATGTAACTCTGTGAGATGAATTAACAGAACACAGAGCAGTTTCTCAGAAAGCTTCTTTCCAGTTTTGAACGGAAGATATTTCCTTTTTCACCATAGCCCTCTATGGGCTTCCAAATATCCCTTTGCCAATTCCACAAGAACAGCCTTAGCGAAAGGCTTCTTGAAGGGAACGATGTAACTCTTTGAGATGAATTAACAGAACACAGAGCAGTTTCTCAGAAAGCTTCTTTCCAGTTTTGAACGGAAGATATTTCCTTTTTCAACATAGCCCTCTATGGGCTTCCAAATATCCCTTTGCCAATTCCACAAGAACAGCCTTAGCGAAAGGCTTCTTCAAGGGAAAGATGTAACTCTGTGAGATGAATTAACAGAACACAGAGCAGTTTCTCAGAAAGCTTCTTTCCAGTTTTGAACGGAAGATAATTCCTTTTTCACCATAGCCCTCTATGGGCTTCCAAATATCCCTTTTCCAATTCCACAAGAACAGCCTTAGCGAAAGGCTTCTTGAAGGGAAGGTGTAACTCTGTGAGATGAATTAACAGAACACAGAGCAGTTTCTCAGAAAGCTTCTTTCCAGTTTTGAACGGAAGATATTTCCTTTTTCACCAGAGCCCTCTATGGGCTTCCAAATATCCCTTTGCCAATTCCACAAGAACTGCCTTAGCGAAAGGCTTCTTGAAGGGAAAGATGTAACTCTGTGAGATGAACTAACAGAACACAGAGCAGTTTCTCAGAAAGCTTCTTTCCAGTTTTGAACGGAAGATATTTCCTTTTTCACCATAGCCCTCTATGGGCTTCCAAATATCCCTTTGCCAATTCCACAAGAACAGCCTTAGCGAAAGGCTTCTTGAAGGGAAAGATGTAACTCTGTGAGATGAATTAACAGAACACAGAACAGTTTCTCTGAAAGCTTCTTTTCAGTTTTGAACGGAAGATATTTCCTTTTTCACCATAGCCCTCTATGGGCTTCCAAATATCCCTTTGCCAATTCCACAAGAACAGCCTTAGCGAAAGGCTTCTTGAAGGGAAAGATGTAACTCTGTGAGATGAATTAACAGAACACAGAGCAGTTTCTCAGAAAGCTACTTTCCAATTTTGAACGGAAGATATTTCCTTTTTCACCATAGCCGTCTATGGGCTTCCAAATATCCCTTTGCCAATTCCACAAGAACAGCCTTAGCGAAAGGCTTCTTGAAGGGAAAGATGTAACTCTGTGAGATGAATTAACAGAACACAGAGCAGTTTCTCAGAAAGCTTCTTTCCAGTTTTGAACGGAAGATATTTCCTTTTTCACCATAGCCCTCTATGGGCTTCCAAATATCCCTTTTCCAATTCCACAAGAACAGCCTTAGCGAAAGGCTTCTTGAAGGGAAGATGTAACTCTGTGAGATGAATTAACAGAACACAGAGCAGTTTCTCAGAAAGCTTCTTTCCAGTTTTGAACGGAAGATATTTACTTTTTCACCAGAGCCCTCTATGGGCTTCCAAATATCCCTTTGCCAATTCCACAAGAACTGCCTTAGCGAAAGGCTTCCTGAAGGGAAAGATGTAACTCTGTGAGATGAACTAACAGAACACAGAGCAGTTTCTCAGAAAGCTTCTTTCCAGTTTTGAACGGAAGATATTTCCTTTTTCACCATAGCCCTCTATGATCTTCCAAATATCCCTTTGCCAATTCCACAAGAACAGCCTTAGCGAAAGGCTTCTTGAAGGGAAAGATGTAACTCTGTGAGATGAATTAACAGAACACAGAACAGTTTCTCTGAAAGCTTCTTTTCAGTTTTGAACGGAAGATATTTCCTTTTTCACCATAGCCCTCTATGGGCTTCCAAATATCCCTTTGCCAATTCCACAAGAGCAGCCTTAGCGAAAGGCTTCTTGAAGGGAAAGATGTAACTCTGTGAGATGAATTAACAGAACACAGAGCAGTTTCTCAGAAAGCTTCTTTCTAGTTTTGAACGGAAGATATTTCCTTTTTCACCATAGCCCTCTATGGGCTTCCAAATATCCCTTTGCCAATTCCACAAGAACAGCCTTAGCGAAAGGCTTCTTGAAGGGAAAGATGTAACTCTGTGAGATGAATTAACAGAACACAGAGCAGTTTCTCAGAAAGCTTCTTTCTAGTTTTGAACGGAAGATATTTCCTTTTTCACCATAGCCCTCTATGGGCTTCCAAATATCCCTTTGCGAATTCCACAAGAACAGCCTTAGCGAAAGGCTTCTTGAACGGAAAGATGTAACTCTGTGAGATGAACTAACAGAACACAGAGCAGTTTCTCAGAAAGCTTCTTTCCAGTTTTGAACGGAAGATATTTCCTTTTTCACCATACCCCTCTATGGGCTTCCAAATATCCCTTTGCCAACTCCACAAGAACAGCCTTAGCGAAAGGCTTCTTGAAGTGAAAGATGTAACTCTGTGAGATGAATTAACAGAACACAGAACAGTTTCTCAGAAAGCTTCTTTTCAGTTTTGAACGGAAGATATTTCCTTTTTCACCATAGCCCTCTATGGGCTTCCAAATATCACTTTACCAAATCCACAAGAACAGCCTTAGCGAAAGGCTTCTTGAAGGGAAAGATGTAACTCTGTGAGATGAACTAACAGAACACAGAGCAGTTTCTCAGAAAGCTTCTTTCCAGTTTTGAACGGAAGATATTTCCTTTTTCACCATAGCCCTCTATGGGCTTCCAAATATCCCTTTGCCAATTCCACAAGAACAGCCTTAGCGAAAGGCTTCTTGAAGGGAAAGATGTAACTCTGTGAGATGAATTAACAGAACACAGAGCAGTTTCTCAGAAAGCTTCTTTCTAGTTTTGAAGGGAAGATATTTCCTTTTTCACCATAGCCCTCTATGGGCTTCCAAATATCCCTTTGCGAATTCCACAAGAACAGCCTTAGCGAAAGGCTTCTTGAACGGAAAGATGTAACTCTGTGAGATGAATTAACAGAACACAGAGCAGTTTCTCAGAAAGCTTCTTTCCAGTTTTGAACCGAAGATATTTCCTTTTTCACCATAGCCCTCTATGGGCTTCCAAATATCCCTTTGCCAATTCCACAAGAACAGCCTTAGCGAAAGGCTTCTTGAAGTGAAAGATGTAACTCTGTGAGATGAATTAACAGAACACAGAACAGTTTCTCAGAAAGCTTCTTTCCAGTTTTGAACGGAAGATATTTCCTTTTTCACCATAGCCCTCTATGGGCTTCCAAATATCCCTTTGCCAATTCCACAAGAACAGCCTTAGCGAAAGGCTTCTTGAAGGGAAAGATGTAACTCTGTGAGATGAATTAACAGAACACAGAGCAGTTTCTCAGAAAGCTTCTTTCTGGTTTTGAACGGAAGATATTTCCTTTTTCACCATAGCCGTCTATGGGCTTCCGAATATCCCTTTGCCAATTCCACAAGAACAGCCTTAGCGAAAGGCTTCTTGAAGGGAAAGATGTAACTCTGTGAGATGAATTAACAGAACACAGAGCAGTTTCTCAGAAAGCTTCTTTCCAGTTTTGAACGGAAGATATTTCCTTTTTCACCATAGCCCTCTATGGGCTTCCAAATATCCCTTTGCCAATTCCACAAGAACAGACTTAGCGAAAGGCTTCTTGAAGGGAAAGATGTAACTCTGTGAGATGAATTAACAGAACACAGAGCAGTTTCTCAGAAAGCTTCTTTCCAGTTTTGAACGGAAGATATTTCCTTTTTCACCAGAGCCCTCTATGGGCTTCCAAATATCCCTTTGCCAATTCCACAAGAACAGCCTTAGCGAAAGGCTTCTTGAAGGGAAAGATGTAACTCTGTGAGATGAACTAACAGAACACAGAGCAGTTTCTCAGAAAGCTTCTTTCCAGTTTTGAACGGAAGATATTTCCTTTTTCACCATAGCCCTCTATGGGCTTCCAAATATCCCTTTGCCAATTCCACAAGAACAGCCTTAGCGAAAGGCTTCTTGAACGGAAAGATGTAACTCTGTGAGATGAATTAACAGAACACAGAACAGTTTCTCAGAAAGCTTCTTTCCAGTTTTGAAAGGAAGATATTTCCTTTTTCACCATAGCCCTCTATGGGCTTCCAAATATCCCTTTGCCAATTCCACAAGAACAGCCTTAGCGAAAGGCTTCTTGAAGGGAAAGATGTAACTCTGTGAGATGAATTAACAGAACACAGAGCAGTTTCTCAGAAAGCTACTTTCCAGTTTTGAACGGAAGATATTTCCTTTTTCACCATAGCCCTCTATGGGCTTCCAAATATCCCTTTGCCAATTCCACAAGAACAGCCTTAGCGAAAGGCTTCTTGAAGGGAAAGATGTAACTCTGTGAGATGAATTAACAGAACACAGAGCAGTTTCTCAGAAAGCTTCTTTCTAGTTTTGAACGGAAGATATTTCCTTTTTCACCATAGCCCTCTATGGGCTTCCAAATATCCCTTTGCGAATTCCACAAGAACAGCCTTAGCGAAAGGCTTCTTGAACGGAAAGATGTAACTCTCTGAGATGAATTAACAGAACACAGAGCAGTTTCTCAGAAAGCTTCTTTCCAGTTTTGAACGGAAGATATTTCCTTTTTCACCATAGCCCTCTATGGGCTTCCAAATATCCCTTTTCCAATTCCACAAGAACAGCCTTAGTGAAAGGCTTCTTGAAGGGAAAGATGTAACTCTGTGAGATGAATTAACAGAACACAGAGCAGTTTCTCAGAAAGCTTCTTTCCAGTTTTGAACGGAAGATATTTCCTTTTTCACCATAGCCCTCTATGGGCTTCCAAATATCCCTTTGCCAATTCCACAAGAACAGCCTTAGCGAAAGGCTTCTTGAAGGGAACGATGTAACTCTGTGAGATGAATTAACAGAACACAGAGCAGTTTCTCAGAAAGCTTCTTTCCAGTTTTGAACGGAAGATATTTCCTTTTTCACCATAGCCCTCTATGGGCTTCCAAATATCCCTTTGCCAATTCCACAAGAACAGCCTTAGCGAAAGGCTTCTTGAAGGGAAAGATGTAACTCTGTGTGATGAATTAAGAGAACACAGAGCAGTTTCTCAGAAAGCTTCTTTCTAGTTTTGAACGGAAGATATTTCCTTTTTCACCATAGCCGTCTATGGGCTTCCAAATATCCCTTTGCCAATTCCACAAGAACAGCCTTAGCGAAAGGCTTCTTGAAGGGAAAGATGTAACTCTGTGAGATGAATTAACAGAACACAGAGCAGTTTCTCAGAAAGCTTCTTTCCAGTTTTGAACGGAAGATATTTCCTTTTTCACCATAGCCCTCTATGGGCTTCCAAATATCCCTTTTCCAATTCCACAAGAACAGCCTTAGCGAAAGGCTTCTTGAAGGGAAGATGTAACTCTGTGAGATGAATTAACAGAACACAGAGCAGTTTCTCAGAAAGCTTTTTTCCAGTTTTGAACGGAAGATATTTCCTTTTTCACCAGAGCCCTCTATGGGCTTCCAAATATCCCTTTGCCAATTCCACAAGAACTGCCTTAGCGAAAGGCTTCTTGAAGGGAAAGATGTAACTCTGTGAGATGAACTAACAGAACACAGAGCAGTTTCTCAGAAAGCTTCTTTCCAGTTTTGAACGGAAGATATTTCCTTTTTCACCATAGCCCTCTATGGGCTTCCAAATATCACTTTGCCAATTCCACAAGAACAGCCTTAGCGAAAGGCTTCTTGAAGGGAAAGATGTAACTCTGTGAGATGAATTAACAGAACACAGAGCAGTTTCTCAAAAGCTTCTTTCCAGTTTTGAACGGAAGATATTTCCTTTTTCACCATCGCCGTCTATGGGCTTCCAAATATCCCTTTGCCAATTCCACAAGAACAGCCTTAGCGAAAGGCTTCTTGAAGGGAAAGATGTAACTCTGTGAGATGAATTAACAGAACACAGAGCAGTTTCTCAGAAAGCTTCTTTCCAGTTTTGAACGGAAGATATTTCCTTTTTCACCATAGCCCTCTATGGGCTTCCAAATATCCCTTTGCCAATTCCACAAGAACAGACTTAGCGAAAGGCTTCTTGAAGGGAAAGATGTAACTCTGTGAGATGAATTAACAGAACACAGAGCAGTTTCTCAGAAAGCTTCTTTCCAGTTTTGAACGGAAGATATTTCCTTTTTCACCATAGCCCTCTATGGGCTTCCAAATATCCCTTTGCCAATTCCACAAGAACAGCCTTAGCGAAAGGCTTCTTGACGTGAAAGATGTAACACTGTGAGATGAATTAACAGAACACAGAGCAGTTTCTCAGAAAGCTTCTTTCCAGTTTTGAACGGAAGATATTTCCTTTTTCACCATAGCCCTCTATGGGCTTCCAAATATCCCTTTGCCAATTCCACAAGAACAGCCTTAGCGAAAGGCTTCTTGAAGTGAAAGATGTAACTCTGTGAGATGAATTAACAGAACACAGAACAGTTTCTCAGAAAGCTTCTTTCCAGTTTTGAACGGAAGATATTTCCTTTTTCACCATAGCCCTCTATTGGCTTCCAAATATCCCTTTGCGAATTCCTCAAGAACAGCCTTAGCGAAAGGCTTCTTGAAGGGAAAGATGTAACTCTGTGAGATGAATTAAGAGAACACAGAGCAGTTTCTCAGAAAGCTTCTTTCTAGTTTTGAACGGAAGATATTTCCTTTTTCACCAGAGCCGTCTATGGGCTTCCAAATATCCCTTTGCCAATTCCACAAGAACAGCCTTAGCGAAAGGCTTCTTGAAGGGAAAGATGTAACTCTGTGAGATGAATTAACAGAACACAGAGCAGTTTCTCAGAAAGCTTCTTTCCAGTTTTGAACGGAAGATATTTCCTTTTTCACCATAGCCCTCTATGGGCTTCCAAATATCCCTTTTCCAATTCCACAAGAACAGCCTTAGCGAAAGGCTTCTTGAAGGGAAGATGTAACTCTGTGAGATGAATTAACAGAACACAGAGCAGTTTCTCAGAAAGCTTCTTTCCAGTTTTGAACGGAAGATATTTCCTTTTTCACCATAGCCCTCTATGGGCTTCCAAATATCCCTTTGCCAATTCCAAAAGAACAGCCTTAGCGAAAGGCTTCTTGAAGGGAAAGATGTAACTCTGTGAGATGAATTAACAGAACACAGAACAGTTTCTCTGAAAGCTTCTTTTCAGTTTTGAACGGAAGATATTTCCTTTTTCACCATAGCCCTCTATGGGCTTCCAAATATCCCTTTGCCAATTCCACAAGAACAGCCTTAGCGAAAGGCTTCTTGAAGGGAAAGATGTAACTCTGTGAGATGAATTAACAGAACACAGAGCAGTTTCTCAGAAAGCTTCTTTCTAGTTTTGAACGGAAGATATTTCCTTTTTCACCATAGCCCTCTATGGGCTTCCAAATATCCCTTTGCGAATTCCACAAGAACAGCCTAAGCGAAAGGCTTCTTGAACGGAAAGATGTAACTCTCTGAGATGAATTAACAGAACACAGAGCAGTTTCTCAGAAAGCTTCTTTCCAGTTTTGAACGGAAGATATTTCCTTTTTCACCATAGCCCTCTATGGGCTTCCAAATATCCCTTTTCCAATTCCACAAGAACAGCCTTAGTGAAAGGCTTCTTGAAGGGAAAGATGTAACTCTGTGAGATGAATTAACAGAACACAGAGCAGTTTCTCAGAAAGCTTCTTTCCAGTTTTGAACGGAAGATATTTCCTTTTTCACCATAGCCCTCTATGGGCTTCCAAATATCCCTTTGCCAATTCCACAAGAACAGCCTTAGCGAAAGGCTTCTTGAAGGGAACGATGTAACTCTGTGAGATGAATTAACAGAACACAGAGCAGTTTCTCAGAAAGCTTCTTTCCAGTTTTGAACGGAAGATATTTCCTTTTTCACCATAGCCCTCTATGGGCTTCCAAATATCCCTTTGCCAATTCCACAAGAACAGCCTTAGCGAAAGGCTTCTTGAAGGGAAAGATGTAACTCTGTGTGATGAATTAAGAGAACACAGAGCAGTTTCTCAGAAAGCTTCTTTCTAGTTTTGAACGGAAGATATTTCCTTTTTCACCATAGCCGTCTATGGGCTTCCAAATATCCCTTTGCCAATTCCACAAGAACAGCCTTAGCGAAAGGCTTCTTGAAGGGAAAGATGTAACTCTGTGAGATGAATTAACAGAACACAGAGCAGTTTCTCAGAAAGCTTCTTTCCAGTTTTGAACGGAAGATATTTCCTTTTTCACCATAGCCCTCTATGGGCTTCCAAATATCCCTTTGCCAATTCCACAAGAACAGCCTTACCGAAAGGCTTCTTGAAGGGAAAGATGTAACTCTGTGAGATGAATTAACAGAACACAGAGCAGTTTCTCAAAAGCTTCTTTCCAGTTTTGAACGGAAGATATTTCCTTTTTCACCATAGCCGTCTATGGGCTTCCAAATATCCCTTTGCCAATTCCACAAGAACAGCCTTAGCGAAAGGCTTCTTGAAGGGAAAGATGTAACTCTGTGAGATGAATTAACAGAACACAGAGCAGTTTCTCAGAAAGCTTCTTTCCAGTTTTGAACGGAAGATATTTCGTTTTTCACCATAGCCCTCTATGGGCTTCCAAATATCCCTTTGCCAATTCCACAAGAACAGCCTTAGCGAAAGGCTTCTTGACGTGAAAGATGTAACACTGTGAGATGAATTAACAGAACACAGAGCAGTTTCTCAGAAAGCTTCTTTCCAGTTTTGAACGGAAGATATTTCCTTTTTCACCATTGCCCTCTATGGGCTTCCAAATATCCCTTTGCCAATTCCACAAGAACAGCCTTAGCGAAAGGCTTCTTGAAGTGAAAGATGTAACTCTGTGAGATGAATTAACAGAACACAGAACAGTTTCTCAGAAAGCTTCTTTCCAGTTTTGAACGGAAGATATTTCCTTTTTCACCATAGCCCTCTATTGGCTTCCAAATATCCCTTTGCGAATTCCTCAAGAACAGCCTTAGCGAAAGGCTTCTTGAAGGGAAAGATGTAACTCTGTGAGATGAATTAAGAGAACACAGAGCAGTTTCTCAGAAAGCTTCTTTCCAGTTTTGAACGGAAGATATTTCCTTTTTCACCATAGCCCTCTATGGGCTTCCAAATATCCCTTTGCCAATTCCACAAGAACAGCCTTAGCGAAAGGCTTCTTGAAGGGAACGATGTAACTCTGTGAGATGAATTAACAGAACACAGAGCAGTTTCTCAGAAAGCTTCTTTCCAGTTTTGAACGGAAGATATTTCCTTTTTCACCATAGCCCTCTATGGGCTTCCAAATATCCCTTTGCCAATTCCACAAGAACAGCCTTAGCGAAAGGCTTCTTGAAGGGAAAGATGTAACTCTGTGTGATGAATTAAGAGAACACAGAGCAGTTTCTCAGAAAGCTTCTTTCTAGTTTTGAACGGAAGATATTTCCTTTTTCACCATAGCCGTCTATGGGTTTCCAAATATCCCTTTGCCAATTCCACAAGAACAGCCTTAGCGAAAGGCTTCTTGAAGGGAAAGATGTAACTCTGTGAGATGAATTAACAGAACACAGAGCAGTTTCTCAGAAAGCTTCTTTCCAGTTTTGAACGGAAGATATTTCCTTTTTCACCATAGCCCTCTATGGGCTTCCAAATATCCCTTTGCCAATTCCACAAGAACAGCCTTACCGAAAGGCTTCTTGAAGGGAAAGATGTAACTCTGTGAGATGAATTAACAGAACACAGAGCAGTTTCTCAAAAGCTTCTTTCCAGTTTTGAACGGAAGATATTTCCTTTTTCACCATAGCCGTCTATGGGCTTCCAAATATCCCTTTGCCAATTCCACAAGAACAGCCTTAGCGAAAGGCTTCTTGAAGGGAAAGATGTAACTCTGTGAGATGAATTAACAGAACACAGAGCAGTTTCTCAGAAAGCTTCTTTCCAGTTTTGAACGGAAGATATTTCCTTTTTCACCATAGCCCTCTATGGGCTTCCAAATATCCCTTTGCCAATTCCACAAGAACAGCCTTAGCGAAAGGCTTCTTGACGTGAAAGATGTAACACTGTGAGATGAATTAACAGAACACAGAGCAGTTTCTCAGAAAGCTTCTTTCCAGTTTTGAACGGAAGATATTTCCTTTTTCACCATTGCCCTCTATGGGCTTCCAAATATCCCTTTGCCAATTCCACAAGAACAGCCTTAGCGAAAGGCTTCTTGAAGTGAAAGATGTAACTCTGTGAGATGAATTAACAGAACACAGAACAGTTTCTCAGAAAGCTTCTTTCCAGTTTTGAACGGAAGATATTTCCTTTTTCACCATAGCCCTCTATTGGCTTCCAAATATCCCTTTGCGAATTCCTCAAGAACAGCCTTAGCGAAAGGCTTCTTGAAGGGAAAGATGTAACTCTGTGAGATGAATTAAGAGAACACAGAGCAGTTTCTCAGAAAGCTTCTTTCTAGTTTTGAACGGAAGATATTTCCTTTTTCACCATAGCCGTCTATGGGCTTCCAAATATCCCTTTGCCAATTCCACAAGAACAGCCTTAGCGAAAGGCTTCTTGAAGGGAAAGATGTAACTCTGTGAGATGAATTAACAGAACACAGAGCAGTTTCTCAGAAAGCTTCTTTCCAGTTTTGAACGGAAGATATTTCCTTTTTCACCATAGCCCTCTATGGGCTTCCAAATATCCCTTTTCCAATTCCACAAGAACAGCCTTAGCGAAAGGCTTCTTGAAGGGAACATGTAACTCTGTGAGATGAATTAACAGAACACAGAGCAGTTTCTCAGAAAGCTTCTTTCCAGTTTTGAACGGAAGATATTTCCTTTTTCACCATAGCCCTCTATGGGCTTCCAAATATCCCTTTGCCAATTCCACAAGAACAGCCTTAGCGAAAGGCTTCTTGAAGGGAAAGATGTAACTCTGTGAGATGAATTAACAGAACACAGAGCAGTTTCTCAGAAAGCTTCTTTCCAGTTTTGAACGGAAGATATTTCCTTTTTCACCATAGCCCTCTATGGGCTTCCAAATATCCCTTTGCCAATTCCACAAGAACAGCCTTAGCGAAAGGCTTCTTGACGTGAAAGATGTAACACTGTGAGATGAATTAACAGAACACAGAGCAGTTTCTCAGAAAGCTTCTTTCCAGTTTTGAACGGAAGATATTTCCTTTTTCACCATTGCCCTCTATGGGCTTCCAAATATCCCTTTGCCAATTCCACAAGAACAGCCTTAGCGAAAGGCTTCTTGAAGTGAAAGATGTAACTCTGTGAGATGAATTAACAGAACACAGAACAGTTTCTTAGAAAGCTTCTTTCCAGTTTTGAACGGAAGATATTTCCTTTTTCACCATAGCCCTCTATTGGCTTCCAAATATCCCTTTGCGAATTCCTCAAGAACAGCCTTAGCGAAAGGCTTCTTGAAGGGAAAGATGTAACTCTGTGAGATGAATTAAGAGAACACAGAGCAGTTTCTCAGAAAGCTTCTTTCTAGTTTTGAACGGAAGATATTTCCTTTTTCACCATAGCCGTCTATGGGCTTCCAAATATCCCTTTGCCAATTCCACAAGAACAGCCTTAGCGAAAGGCTTCTTGAAGGGAAAGATGTAACTCTGTGAGATGAATTAACAGAACACAGAGCAGTTTCTCAGAAAGCTTCTTTCCAGTTTTGAACGGAAGATATTTCCTTTTTCACCATAGCCCTCTATGGGCTTCCAAATATCCCTTTTCCAATTCCACAAGAACAGCCTTAGCGAAAGGCTTCTTGAAGGGAAGATGTAACTCTGTGAGATGAATTAACAGAACACAGAGTAGTTTCTCAGAAAGCTTCTTTCCAGTTTTGAACGGAAGATATTTCCTTTTTCACCATAGCCCTCTATGGGCTTCCAAATATCCCTTTGCCAATTCCACAAGAACAGCCTTAGCGAAAGGCTTCTTGAAGGGAAAGATGTAACTCTGTGAGATGAATTAACAGAACACAGAACAGTTTCTCTGAAAGCTTCTTTTCAGTTTTGAACGGAAGATATTTCCTTTTTCACCATAGCCCTCTATGGGCTTCCAAATATCCCTTTGCCAATTCCACAAGAACAGCCTTAACGAAAGGCTTCTTGAAGGGAAAGATGTAACTCTGTGAGATGAATTAACAGAACACAGAGCAGTTTCTCAGAAAGCTACTTTCCAATTTTGAACGGAAGATATTTCCTTTTTCACCATAGCCCTCTATGGGCTTCCAAATATCCCTTTGCCAATTCCACAAGAACAGCCTTAGCGAAAGGCTTCTTGAAGGGAAAGATGTAACTCTGTGAGATGAAATAACAGAACACAGAGCAGTTTCTCAGAAAGCTTCTTTCTAGTTTTGAACGGAAGATATTTCCTTTTTCACCATAGCCCTCTATGGGCTTCCAAATATCCCTTTGCGAATTCCACAAGAACAGCCTTAGCGAAAGGCTTCTTGAACGGAAAGATGTAACTCTGTGAGATGAACTAACAGAACACAGAGCAGTTTCTCAGAAAGCTTCTTTCCAGTTTTGAACGGAAGATATTTCCTTTTTCACCATACCCCTCTATGGGCTTCCAAATATCCCTTTGCCAACTCCACAAGAACAGCCTTAGCGAAAGGCTTCTTGAAGTGAAAGATGTAACTCTGTGAGATGAATTAACAGAACACAGAACAGTTTCTCAGAAAGCTTCTTTTCAGTTTTGAACGGAAGATATTTCCTTTTTCACCATAGCCCTCTATGGGCTTCCAAATATCCCTTTACCAAATCCACAAGAACAGCCTTAGCGAAAGGCTTCTTGAAGGGAAAGATGTAACTCTGTGAGATGAACTAACAGAACACAGAGCAGTTTCTCAGAAAGCTTCTTTCCAGTTTTGAACGGAAGATATTTCCTTTTTCACCATAGCCCTCTATGGGCTTCCAAATATCCCTTTGCCAATTCCACAAGAGCAGCCTTAGCGAAAGGCTTCTTGAAGGGAAAGATGTAACTCTGTGAGATGAATTAACAGAACACAGAGCAGTTTCTCAGAAAGCTTCTTTCTAGTTTTGAACGGAAGATATTTCCTTTTTCACCATAGCCCTCTATGGGCTTCCAAATATCCCTTTGCGAATTCCACAAGAACAGCCTTAGCGAAAGGCTTCTTGAACGGAAAGATGTAACTCTGTGAGATGAATTAACAGAACACAGAGCAGTTTCTCAGAAAGCTTCTTTCCAGTTTTGAACTGAAGATATTTCCTTTTTCACCATAGCCCTCTATGGGCTTCCAAATATCCCTTTGCCAATTCCACAAGAACAGCCTTAGCGAAAGGCTTCTTGAAGTGAAAGATGTAACTCTGTGAGCTGAATTAACAGAACACAGAACAGTTTCTCAGAAAGCTTCCTTCCAGTTTTGAACGGAAGATATTTCCTTTTTCACCATAGCCCTCTATGGGCTTCCAAATATCCCTTTGCCAATTCCACAAGAACAGACTTAGCGAAAGGCTTCTTGAAGGGAAAGATGTAACTCTGTGAGATGAATTAACAGAACACAGAGCAGTTTCTCAGAAAGCTTCTTTCTAGTTTTGAACGGAAGATATTTCCTTTTTCACCAGAGCCCTCTATGGGCTTCCAAATATCCCTTTGCCAATTCCACAAGAACAGCCTTAGCGAAAGGCTTCTTGAAGGGAAAGATGTAACTCTGTGAGATGAACTAACAGAACACAGAGCAGTTTCTCAGAAAGCTTCTTTCCAGTTTTGAACGGAAGATATTTCCTTTTTCACCATAGCCCTCTATGGGCTTCCAAATATCCCTTTGCCAATTCCACAAGAACAGACTTAGCGAAAGGCTTCTTGAACGGAAAGATGTAACTCTGTGAGATGAATTAACAGAACACAGAACAGTTTCTCAGAAAGTTTCTTTCCAGTTTTGAAAGGAAGATATTTCCTTTTTCACCATAGCCCTCTATGGGCTTCCAAATATCCCTTTGCCAATTCCACAAGAACAGCCTTAGCGAAAGGCTTCTTGAAGGGAAAGATGTAACTCTGTGAGATGAATTAACAGAACACAGAGCAGTTTCTCAGAAAGCTACTTTCCAGTTTTGAACGGAAGATATTTCCTTTTTCACCATAGCCCTCTATGGGCTTCCAAATATCCCTTTGCCAATTCCACAAGAACAGCCTTAGCGAAAGGCTTCTTGAAGGGAAAGATGTAACTCTGTGAGATGAATTAACAGAACACAGAGCAGTTTCTCAGAAAGCTTCTTTCCAGTTTTGAACGGAAGATATTTCCTTTTTCACCATAGCCCTCTATGGGCTTCCAAATATCCCTTTGCCAATTCCACAAGAACAGCCTTAGCGAAAGGCTTCTTGAAGGGAACGATGTAACTCTGTGAGATGAATTAACAGAACACAGAGCAGTTTCTCAGAAAGCTTCTTTCCAGTTTTGAACGGAAGATATTTCCTTTTTCACCATAGCCCTCTATGGGCTTCCAAATATCCCTTTGCCAATTCCACAAGAACAGCCTTAGCGAAAGGCTTCTTGAAGGGAAAGATGTAACTCTGTGTGATGAATTAAGAGAACACAGAGCAGTTTCTCAGAAAGCTTCTTTCTAGTTTTGAACGGAAGATATTTCCTTTTTCACCATAGCCGTCTATGGGCTTCCAAATATCCCTTTGCCAATTCCACAAGAACAGCCTTAGCGAAAGGCTTCTTGAAGGGAAAGATGTAACTCTGTGAGATGAATTAACAGAACACAGAGCAGTTTCTCAGAAAGCTTCTTTCCAGTTTTGAACGGAAGATATTTCCTTTTTCACCATAGCCCTCTATGGGCTTCCAAATATCCCTTTGCCAATTCCACAAGAACAGCCTTACCGAAAGGCTTCTTGAAGGGAAAGATGTAACTCTGTGAGATGAATTAACAGAACACAGAGCAGTTTCTCAAAAGCTTCTTTCCAGTTTTGAACGGAAGATATTTCCTTTTTCACCATAGCCGTCTATGGGCTTCCAAATATCCCTTTGCCAATTCCACAAGAACAGCCTTAGCGAAAGGCTTCTTGAAGGGAAAGATGTAACTCTGTGAGATGAATTAACAGAACACAGAGCAGTTTCTCAGAAAGCTTCTTTCCAGTTTTGAACGGAAGATATTTCCTTTTTCACCATAGCCCTCTATGGGCTTCCAAATATCCCTTTGCCAATTCCACAAGAACAGCCTTAGCGAAAGGCTTCTTGACGTGAAAGATGTAACACTGTGAGATGAATTAACAGAACACAGAGCAGTTTCTCAGAAAGCTTCTTTCCAGTTTTGAACGGAAGATATTTCCTTTTTCACCATTGCCCTCTATGGGCTTCCAAATATCCCTTTGCCAATTCCACAAGAACAGCCTTAGCGAAAGGCTTCTTGAAGTGAAAGATGTAACTCTGTGAGATGAATTAACAGAACACAGAACAGTTTCTCAGAAAGCTTCTTTCCAGTTTTGAACGGAAGATATTTCCTTTTTCACCATAGCCCTCTATTGGCTTCCAAATATCCCTTTGCGAATTCCTCAAGAACAGCCTTAGCGAAAGGCTTCTTGAAGGGAAAGATGTAACTCTGTGAGATGAATTAAGAGAACACAGAGCAGTTTCTCAGAAAGCTTCTTTCCAGTTTTGAACGGAAGATATTTCCTTTTTCACCATAGCCCTCTATGGGCTTCCAAATATCCCTTTGCCAATTCCACAAGAACAGCCTTAGCGAAAGGCTTCTTGAAGGGAACGATGTAACTCTGTGAGATGAATTAACAGAACACAGAGCAGTTTCTCAGAAAGCTTCTTTCCAGTTTTGAACGGAAGATATTTCCTTTTTCACCATAGCCCTCTATGGGCTTCCAAATATCCCTTTGCCAATTCCACAAGAACAGCCTTAGCGAAAGGCTTCTTGAAGGGAAAGATGTAACTCTGTGTGATGAATTAAGAGAACACAGAGCAGTTTCTCAGAAAGCTTCTTTCTAGTTTTGAACGGAAGATATTTCCTTTTTCACCATAGCCGTCTATGGGTTTCCAAATATCCCTTTGCCAATTCCACAAGAACAGCCTTAGCGAAAGGCTTCTTGAAGGGAAAGATGTAACTCTGTGAGATGAATTAACAGAACACAGAGCAGTTTCTCAGAAAGCTTCTTTCCAGTTTTGAACGGAAGATATTTCCTTTTTCACCATAGCCCTCTATGGGCTTCCAAATATCCCTTTGCCAATTCCACAAGAACAGCCTTACCGAAAGGCTTCTTGAAGGGAAAGATGTAACTCTGTGAGATGAATTAACAGAACACAGAGCAGTTTCTCAAAAGCTTCTTTCCAGTTTTGAACGGAAGATATTTCCTTTTTCACCATAGCCGTCTATGGGCTTCCAAATATCCCTTTGCCAATTCCACAAGAACAGCCTTAGCGAAAGGCTTCTTGAAGGGAAAGATGTAACTCTGTGAGATGAATTAACAGAACACAGAGCAGTTTCTCAGAAAGCTTCTTTCCAGTTTTGAACGGAAGATATTTCCTTTTTCACCATAGCCCTCTATGGGCTTCCAAATATCCCTTTGCCAATTCCACAAGAACAGCCTTAGCGAAAGGCTTCTTGACGTGAAAGATGTAACACTGTGAGATGAATTAACAGAACACAGAGCAGTTTCTCAGAAAGCTTCTTTCCAGTTTTGAACGGAAGATATTTCCTTTTTCACCATTGCCCTCTATGGGCTTCCAAATATCCCTTTGCCAATTCCACAAGAACAGCCTTAGCGAAAGGCTTCTTGAAGTGAAAGATGTAACTCTGTGAGATGAATTAACAGAACACAGAACAGTTTCTCAGAAAGCTTCTTTCCAGTTTTGAACGGAAGATATTTCCTTTTTCACCATAGCCCTCTATTGGCTTCCAAATATCCCTTTGCGAATTCCTCAAGAACAGCCTTAGCGAAAGGCTTCTTGAAGGGAAAGATGTAACTCTGTGAGATGAATTAAGAGAACACAGAGCAGTTTCTCAGAAAGCTTCTTTCTAGTTTTGAACGGAAGATATTTCCTTTTTCACCATAGCCGTCTATGGGCTTCCAAATATCCCTTTGCCAATTCCACAAGAACAGCCTTAGCGAAAGGCTTCTTGAAGGGAAAGATGTAACTCTGTGAGATGAATTAACAGAACACAGAGCAGTTTCTCAGAAAGCTTCTTTCCAGTTTTGAACGGAAGATATTTCCTTTTTCACCATAGCCCTCTATGGGCTTCCAAATATCCCTTTTCCAATTCCACAAGAACAGCCTTAGCGAAAGGCTTCTTGAAGGGAACATGTAACTCTGTGAGATGAATTAACAGAACACAGAGCAGTTTCTCAGAAAGCTTCTTTCCAGTTTTGAACGGAAGATATTTCCTTTTTCACCATAGCCCTCTATGGGCTTCCAAATATCCCTTTGCCAATTCCACAAGAACAGCCTTAGCGAAAGGCTTCTTGAAGGGAAAGATGTAACTCTGTGAGATGAATTAACAGAACACAGAGCAGTTTCTCAGAAAGCTTCTTTCCAGTTTTGAACGGAAGATATTTCCTTTTTCACCATAGCCCTCTATGGGCTTCCAAATATCCCTTTGCCAATTCCACAAGAACAGCCTTAGCGAAAGGCTTCTTGACGTGAAAGATGTAACACTGTGAGATGAATTAACAGAACACAGAGCAGTTTCTCAGAAAGCTTCTTTCCAGTTTTGAACGGAAGATATTTCCTTTTTCACCATTGCCCTCTATGGGCTTCCAAATATCCCTTTGCCAATTCCACAAGAACAGCCTTAGCGAAAGGCTTCTTGAAGTGAAAGATGTAACTCTGTGAGATGAATTAACAGAACACAGAACAGTTTCTCAGAAAGCTTCTTTCCAGTTTTGAACGGAAGATATTTCCTTTTTCACCATAGCCCTCTATTGGCTTCCAAATATCCCTTTGCGAATTCCTCAAGAACAGCCTTAGCGAAAGGCTTCTTGAAGGGAAAGATGTAACTCTGTGAGATGAATTAAGAGAACACAGAGCAGTTTCTCAGAAAGCTTCTTTCTAGTTTTGAACGGAAGATATTTCCTTTTTCACCATAGCCGTCTATGGGCTTCCAAATATCCCTTTGCCAATTCCACAAGAACAGCCTTAGCGAAAGGCTTCTTGAAGGGAAAGATGTAACTCTGTGAGATGAATTAACAGAACACAGAGCAGTTTCTCAGAAAGCTTCTTTCCAGTTTTGAACGGAAGATATTTCCTTTTTCACCATAGCCCTCTATGGGCTTCCAAATATCCCTTTTCCAATTCCACAAGAACAGCCTTAGCGAAAGGCTTCTTGAAGGGAAGATGTAACTCTGTGAGATGAATTAACAGAACACAGAGTAGTTTCTCAGAAAGCTTCTTTCCAGTTTTGAACGGAAGATATTTCCTTTTTCACCATAGCCCTCTATGGGCTTCCAAATATCCCTTTGCCAATTCCACAAGAACAGCCTTAGCGAAAGGCTTCTTGAAGGGAAACATGTAACTCTGTGAGATGAATTAACAGAACACAGAACAGTTTCTCTGAAAGCTTCTTTTCAGTTTTGAACGGAAGATATTTCCTTTTTCACCATAGCCCTCTATGGGCTTCCAAATATCCCTTTGCCAATTCCACAAGAACAGCCTTAACGAAAGGCTTCTTGAAGGGAAAGATGTAACTCTGTGAGATGAATTAACAGAACACAGAGCAGTTTCTCAGAAAGCTACTTTCCAATTTTGAACGGAAGATATTTCCTTTTTCACCATAGCCCTCTATGGGCTTCCAAATATCCCTTTGCCAATTCCACAAGAACAGCCTTAGCGAAAGGCTTCTTGAAGGGAAAGATGTAACTCTGTGAGATGAAATAACAGAACACAGAGCAGTTTCTCAGAAAGCTTCTTTCTAGTTTTGAACGGAAGATATTTCCTTTTTCACCATAGCCCTCTATGGGCTTCCAAATATCCCTTTGCGAATTCCACAAGAACAGCCTTAGCGAAAGGCTTCTTGAACGGAAAGATGTAACTCTGTGAGATGAACTAACAGAACACAGAGCAGTTTCTCAGAAAGCTTCTTTCCAGTTTTGAACGGAAGATATTTCCTTTTTCACCATACCCCTCTATGGGCTTCCAAATATCCCTTTGCCAACTCCACAAGAACAGCCTTAGCGAAAGGCTTCTTGAAGTGAAAGATGTAACTCTGTGAGATGAATTAACAGAACACAGAACAGTTTCTCAGAAAGCTTCTTTTCAGTTTTGAACGGAAGATATTTCCTTTTTCACCATAGCCCTCTATGGGCTTCCAAATATCCCTTTACCAAATCCACAAGAACAGCCTTAGCGAAAGGCTTCTTGAAGGGAAAGATGTAACTCTGTGAGATGAACTAACAGAACACAGAGCAGTTTCTCAGAAAGCTTCTTTCCAGTTTTGAACGGAAGATATTTCCTTTTTCACCATAGCCCTCTATGGGCTTCCAAATATCCCTTTGCCAATTCCACAAGAGCAGCCTTAGCGAAAGGCTTCTTGAAGGGAAAGATGTAACTCTGTGAGATGAATTAACAGAACACAGAGCAGTTTCTCAGAAAGCTTCTTTCTAGTTTTGAACGGAAGATATTTCCTTTTTCACCATAGCCCTCTATGGGCTTCCAAATATCCCTTTGCGAATTCCACAAGAACAGCCTTAGCGAAAGGCTTCTTGAACGGAAAGATGTAACTCTGTGAGATGAATTAACAGAACACAGAGCAGTTTCTCAGAAAGCTTCTTTCCAGTTTTGAACTGAAGATATTTCCTTTTTCACCATAGCCCTCTATGGGCTTCCAAATATCCCTTTGCCAATTCCACAAGAACAGCCTTAGCGAAAGGCTTCTTGAAGTGAAAGATGTAACTCTGTGAGCTGAATTAACAGAACACAGAACAGTTTCTCAGAAAGCTTCCTTCCAGTTTTGAACGGAAGATATTTCCTTTTTCACCATAGCCCTCTATGGGCTTCCAAATATCCCTTTGCCAATTCCACAAGAACAGACTTAGCGAAAGGCTTCTTGAAGGGAAAGATGTAACTCTGTGAGATGAATTAACAGAACACAGAGCAGTTTCTCAGAAAGCTTCTTTCTAGTTTTGAACGGAAGATATTTCCTTTTTCACCAGAGCCCTCTATGGGCTTCCAAATATCCCTTTGCCAATTCCACAAGAACAGCCTTAGCGAAAGGCTTCTTGAAGGGAAAGATGTAACTCTGTGAGATGAACTAACAGAACACAGAGCAGTTTCTCAGAAAGCTTCTTTCCAGTTTTGAACGGAAGATATTTCCTTTTTCACCATAGCCCTCTATGGGCTTCCAAATATCCCTTTGCCAATTCCACAAGAACAGACTTAGCGAAAGGCTTCTTGAACGGAAAGATGTAACTCTGTGAGATGAATTAACAGAACACAAAACAGTTTCTCAGAAAGTTTCTTTCCAGTTTTGAAAGGAAGATATTTCCTTTTTCACCATAGCCCTCTATGGGCTTCCAAATATCCCTTTGCCAATTCCACAAGAACAGCCTTAGCGAAAGGCTTCTTGAAGGGAAAGATGTAACTCTGTGAGATGAATTAACAGAACACAGAGCAGTTTCTCAGAAAGCTACTTTCCAGTTTTGAACGGAAGATATTTCCTTTTTCACCATAGCCCTCTATGGGCTTCCAAATATCCCTTTGCCAATTCCACAAGAACAGCCTTAGCGAAAGGCTTCTTGAAGGGAAAGATGTAACTCTGTGAGATGAATTAACAGAACACAGAGCAGTTTCTCAGAAAGCTTCTTTCCAGTTTTGAACGGAAGATATTTCCTTTTTCACCATAGCCCTCTATGGGCTTCCAAATATCCCTTTGCCAATTCCACAAGAACAGCCTTAGCGAAAGGCTTCTTGAAGGGAACGATGTAACTCTGTGAGATGAATTAACAGAACACAGAGCAGTTTCTCAGAAAGCTTCTTTCCAGTTTTGAACGGAAGATATTTCCTTTTTCACCATAGCCCTCTATGGGCTTCCAAATATCCCTTTGCCAATTCCACAAGAACAGCCTTAGCGAAAGGCTTCTTGAAGGGAAAGATGTAACTCTGTGTGATGAATTAAGAGAACACAGAGCAGTTTCTCAGAAAGCTTCTTTCTAGTTTTGAACGGAAGATATTTCCTTTTTCACCATAGCCGTCTATGGGCTTCCAAATATCCCTTTGCCAATTCCACAAGAACAGCCTTAGCGAAAGGCTTCTTGAAGGGAAAGATGTAACTCTGTGAGATGAATTAACAGAACACAGAGCAGTTTCTCAGAAAGCTTCTTTCCAGTTTTGAACGGAAGATATTTCCTTTTTCACCATAGCCCTCTATGGGCTTCCAAATATCCCTTTGCCAATTCCACTAGAACAGCCTTACCGAAAGGCTTCTTGAAGGGAAAGATGTAACTCTGTGAGATGAATTAACAGAACACAGAGCAGTTTCTCAAAAGCTTCTTTCCAGTTTTGAACGGAAGATATTTCCTTTTTCACCATAGCCGTCTATGGGCTTCCAAATATCCCTTTGCCAATTCCACAAGAACAGCCTTAGCGAAAGGCTTCTTGAAGGGAAAGATGTAACTCTGTGAGATGAATTAACAGAACACAGAGCAGTTTCTCAGAAAGCTTCTTTCCAGTTTTGAACGGAAGATATTTCCTTTTTCACCATAGCCCTCTATGGGCTTCCAAATATCCCTTTGCCAATTCCACAAGAACAGCCTTAGCGAAAGGCTTCTTGACGTGAAAGATGTAACACTGTGAGATGAATTAACAGAACACAGAGCAGTTTCTCAGAAAGCTTCTTTCCAGTTTTGAACGGAAGATATTTCCTTTTTCACCATTGCCCTCTATGGGCTTCCAAATATCCCTTTGCCAATTCCACAAGAACAGCCTTAGCGAAAGGCTTCTTGAAGTGAAAGATGTAACTCTGTGAGATGAATTAACAGAACACAGAACAGTTTCTCAGAAAGCTTCTTTCCAGTTTTGAACGGAAGATATTTCCTTTTTCACCATAGCCCTCTATTGGCTTCCAAATATCCCTTTGCGAATTCCTCAAGAACAGCCTTAGCGAAAGGCTTCTTGAAGGGAAAGATGTAACTCTGTGAGATGAATTAAGAGAACACAGAGCAGTTTCTCAGAAAGCTTCTTTCCAGTTTTGAACGGAAGATATTTCCTTTTTCACCATAGCCCTCTATGGGCTTCCAAATATCCCTTTGCCAATTCCACAAGAACAGCCTTAGCGAAAGGCTTCTTGAAGGGAACGATGTAACTCTGTGAGATGAATTAACAGAACACAGAGCAGTTTCTCAGAAAGCTTCTTTCCAGTTTTGAACGGAAGATATTTCCTTTTTCACCATAGCCCTCTATGGGCTTCCAAATATCCCTTTGCCAATTCCACAAGAACAGCCTTAGCGAAAGGCTTCTTGAAGGGAAAGATGTAACTCTGTGTGATGAATTAAGAGAACACAGAGCAGTTTCTCAGAAAGCTTCTTTCTAGTTTTGAACGGAAGATATTTCCTTTTTCACCATAGCCGTCTATGGGTTTCCAAATATCCCTTTGCCAATTCCACAAGAACAGCCTTAGCGAAAGGCTTCTTGAAGGGAAAGATGTAACTCTGTGAGATGAATTAACAGAACACAGAGCAGTTTCTCAGAAAGCTTCTTTCCAGTTTTGAACGGAAGATATTTCCTTTTTCACCATAGCCCTCTATGGGCTTCCAAATATCCCTTTGCCAATTCCACAAGAACAGCCTTACCGAAAGGCTTCTTGAAGGGAAAGATGTAACTCTGTGAGATGAATTAACAGAACACAGAGCAGTTTCTCAAAAGCTTCTTTCCAGTTTTGAACGGAAGATATTTCCTTTTTCACCATAGCCGTCTATGGGCTTCCAAATATCCCTTTGCCAATTCCACAAGAACAGCCTTAGCGAAAGGCTTCTTGAAGGGAAAGATGTAACTCTGTGAGATGAATTAACAGAACACAGAGCAGTTTCTCAGAAAGCTTCTTTCCAGTTTTGAACGGAAGATATTTCCTTTTTCACCATAGCCCTCTATGGGCTTCCAAATATCCCTTTGCCAATTCCACAAGAACAGCCTTAGCGAAAGGCTTCTTGACGTGAAAGATGTAACACTGTGAGATGAATTAACAGAACACAGAGCAGTTTCTCAGAAAGCTTCTTTCCAGTTTTGAACGGAAGATATTTCCTTTTTCACCATTGCCCTCTATGGGCTTCCAAATATCCCTTTGCCAATTCCACAAGAACAGCCTTAGCGAAAGGCTTCTTGAAGTGAAAGATGTAACTCTGTGAGATGAATTAACAGAACACAGAACAGTTTCTCAGAAAGCTTCTTTCCAGTTTTGAACGGAAGATATTTCCTTTTTCACCATAGCCCTCTATTGGCTTCCAAATATCCCTTTGCGAATTCCTCAAGAACAGCCTTAGCGAAAGGCTTCTTGAAGGGAAAGATGTAACTCTGTGAGATGAATTAAGAGAACACAGAGCAGTTTCTCAGAAAGCTTCTTTCTAGTTTTGAACGGAAGATATTTCCTTTTTCACCATAGCCGTCTATGGGCTTCCAAATATCCCTTTGCCAATTCCACAAGAACAGCCTTAGCGAAAGGCTTCTTGAAGGGAAAGATGTAACTCTGTGAGATGAATTAACAGAACACAGAGCAGTTTCTCAGAAAGCTTCTTTCCAGTTTTGAACGGAAGATATTTCCTTTTTCACCATAGCCCTCTATGGGCTTCCAAATATCCCTTTTCCAATTCCACAAGAACAGCCTTAGCGAAAGGCTTCTTGAAGGGAACATGTAACTCTGTGAGATGAATTAACAGAACACAGAGCAGTTTCTCAGAAAGCTTCTTTCCAGTTTTGAACGGAAGATATTTCCTTTTTCACCATAGCCCTCTATGGGCTTCCAAATATCCCTTTGCCAATTCCACAAGAACAGCCTTAGCGAAAGGCTTCTTGAAGGGAAAGATGTAACTCTGTGAGATGAATTAACAGAACACAGAGCAGTTTCTCAGAAAGCTTCTTTCCAGTTTTGAACGGAAGATATTTCCTTTTTCACCATAGCCCTCTATGGGCTTCCAAATATCCCTTTGCCAATTCCACAAGAACAGCCTTAGCGAAAGGCTTCTTGACGTGAAAGATGTAATACTGTGAGATGAATTAACAGAACACAGAGCAGTTTCTCAGAAAGCTTCTTTCCAGTTTTGAACGGAAGATATTTCCTTTTTCACCATTGCCCTCTATGGGCTTCCAAATATCCCTTTGCCAATTCCACAAGAACAGCCTTAGCGAAAGGCTTCTTGAAGTGAAAGATGTAACTCTGTGAGATGAATTAACAGAACACAGAACAGTTTCTCAGAAAGCTTCTTTCCAGTTTTGAACGGAAGATATTTCCTTTTTCACCATAGCCCTCTATTGGCTTCCAAATATCCCTTTGCGAATTCCTCAAGAACAGCCTTAGCGAAAGGCTTCTTGAAGGGAAAGATGTAACTCTGTGAGATGAATTAAGAGAACACAGAGCAGTTTCTCAGAAAGCTTCTTTCTAGTTTTGAACGGAAGATATTTCCTTTTTCACCATAGCCGTCTATGGGCTTCCAAATATCCCTTTGCCAATTCCACAAGAACAGCCTTAGCGAAAGGCTTCTTGAAGGGAAAGATGTAACTCTGTGAGATGAATTAACAGAACACAGAGCAGTTTCTCAGAAAGCTTCTTTCCAGTTTTGAACGGAAGATATTTCCTTTTTCACCATAGCCCTCTATGGGCTTCCAAATATCCCTTTTCCAATTCCACAAGAACAGCCTTAGCGAAAGGCTTCTTGAAGGGAAGATGTAACTCTGTGAGATGAATTAACAGAACACAGAGTAGTTTCTCAGAAAGCTTCTTTCCAGTTTTGAACGGAAGATATTTCCTTTTTCACCATAGCCCTCTATGGGCTTCCAAATATCCCTTTGCCAATTCCACAAGAACAGCCTTAGCGAAAGGCTTCTTGAAGGGAAAGATGTAACTCTGTGAGATGAATTAACAGAACACAGAACAGTTTCTCTGAAAGCTTCTTTTCAGTTTTGAACGGAAGATATTTCCTTTTTCACCATAGCCCTCTATGGGCTTCCAAATATCCCTTTGCCAATTCCACAAGAACAGCCTTAACGAAAGGCTTCTTGAAGGGAAAGATGTAACTCTGTGAGATGAATTAACAGAACACAGAGCAGTTTCTCAGAAAGCTACTTTCCAATTTTGAACGGAAGATATTTCCTTTTTCACCATAGCCCTCTATGGGCTTCCAAATATCCCTTTGCCAATTCCACAAGAACAGCCTTAGCGAAAGGCTTCTTGAAGGGAAAGATGTAACTCTGTGAGATGAAATAACAGAACACAGAGCAGTTTCTCAGAAAGCTTCTTTCTAGTTTTGAACGGAAGATATTTCCTTTTTCACCATAGCCCTCTATGGGCTTCCAAATATCCCTTTGCCAATTCCACAAGAACAGCCTTAGCGAAAGGCTTCTTGAACGGAAAGATGTAACTCTGTGAGATGAACTAACAGAACACAGAGCAGTTTCTCAGAAAGCTTCTTTCCAGTTTTGAACGGAAGATATTTCCTTTTTCACCATACCCCTCTATGGGCTTCCAAATATCCCTTTGCCAACTCCACAAGAACAGCCTTAGCGAAAGGCTTCTTGAGGTGAAAGATGTAACTCTGTGAGATGAATTAACAGAACACAGAACAGTTTCTCAGAAAGCTTCTTTTCAGTTTTGAACGGAAGATATTTCCTTTTTCACCATAGCCCTCTATGGGCTTCCAAATATCCCTTTACCAAATCCACAAGAACAGACTTAGCGAAAGGCTTCTTGAACGGAAAGATGTAACTCTGTGAGATGAACTAACAGAACACAGAGCAGTTTCTCAGAAAGCTTCTTTCCAGTTTTGAACGGAAGATATTTCCTTTTTCACCATAGCCCTCTATGGGCTTCCAAATATCCCTTTGCCAATTCCACAAGAGCAGCCTTAGCGAAAGGCTTCTTGAAGGGAAAGATGTAACTCTGTGAGATGAATTAACAGAACACAGAGCAGTTTCTCAGAAAGCTTCTTTCTAGTTTTGAACGGAAGATATTTCCTTTTTCACCATAGCCCTCTATGGGCTTCCAAATATCCCTTTGCGAATTCCACAAGAACAGCCTTAGCGAAAGGCTTCTTGAACGGAAAGATGTAACTCTGTGAGATGAATTAACAGAACACAGAGCAGTTTCTCAGAAAGCTTCTTTCCAGTTTTGAACTGAAGATATTTCCTTTTTCACCATAGCCCTCTATGGGCTTCCAAATATCCCTTTGCCAATTCTACAAGAACAGCCTTAGCGAAAGGCTTCTTGAAGTGAAAGATGTAACTCTGTGAGCTGAATTAACAGAACACAGAACAGTTTCTCAGAAAGCTTCCTTCCAGTTTTGAACGGAAGATATTTCCTTTTTCACCATAGCCCTCTATGGGCTTCCAAATATCCCTTTGCCAATTCCACAAGAACAGACTTAGCGAAAGGCTTCTTGAAGGGAAAGATGTAACTCTGTGAGATGAATTAACAGAACACAGAGCAGTTTCTCAGAAAGCTTCTTTCTAGTTTTGAACGGAAGATATTTCCTTTTTCACCAGAGCCCTCTATGGGCTTCCAAATATCCCTTTGCCAATTCCACAAGAACAGCCTTAGCGAAAGGCTTCTTGAAGGGAAAGATGTAACTCTGTGAGATGAACTAACAGAACACAGAGCAGTTTCTCAGAAAGCTTCTTTCCAGTTTTGAACGGAAGATATTTCCTTTTTCACCATAGCCCTCTATGGGCTTCCAAATATCCCTTTGCCAATTCCACAAGAACAGACTTAGCGAAAGGCTTCTTGAACGGAAAGATGTAACTCTGTGAGATGAATTAACAGAACACAGAACAGTTTCTCAGAAAGTTTCTTTCCAGTTTTGAAAGGAAGATATTTCCTTTTTCACCATAGCCCTCTATGGGCTTCCAAATATCCCTTTGCCAATTCCACAAGAACAGCCTTAGCGAAAGGCTTCTTGAAGGGAAAGATGTAACTCTGTGAGATGAATTAACAGAACACAGAGCAGTTTCTCAGAAAGCTACTTTCCAGTTTTGAACGGAAGATATTTCCTTTTTCACCATAGCCCTCTATGGGCTTCCAAATATCCCTTTGCCAATTCCACAAGAACAGCCTTAGCGAAAGGCTTCTTGAAGGGAAAGATGTAACTCTGTGAGATGAATTAACAGAACACAGAGCAGTTTCTCAGAAAGCTTCTTTCTAGTTTTGAACGGAAGATATTTCCTTTTTCACCATAGCCCTCTATGGGCTTCCAAATATCCCTTTGCGAATTCCACAAGAACAGCCTTAGCGAAAGGCTTCTTGAACGGAAAGATGTAACTCTGTGAGATGAATTAACAGAACACAGAGCAGTTTCTCAGAAAGCTTCTTTCCAGTTTTGAACGGAAGATATTTACTTTTTCACCATAGCCCTCTATGGGCTTCCAAATATCCCTTTTCCAATTCCACAAGAACAGCCTTAGTGAAAGGCTTCTTGAAGGGAAAGATGTAACTCTGTGAGATGAATTAACAGAACACAGAGCAGTTTCTCAGAAAGCTTCTTTCCAGTTTTGAACGGAAGATATTTCCTTTTTCACCATAGCCCTCTATGGGCTTCCAAATATCCCTTTGCCAATTCCACAAGAACAGCCTTAGCGAAAGGCTTCTTGAAGGGAACGATGTAACTCTTTGAGATGAATTAACAGAACACAGAGCAGTTTCTCAGAAAGCTTCTTTCCAGTTTTGAACGGAAGATATTTCCTTTTTCAACATAGCCCTCTATGGGCTTCCAAATATCCCTTTGCCAATTCCACAAGAACAGCCTTAGCGAAAGGCTTCTTCAAGGGAAAGATGTAACTCTGTGAGATGAATTAACAGAACACAGAGCAGTTTCTCAGAAAGCTTCTTTCCAGTTTTGAACGGAAGATAATTCCTTTTTCACCATAGCCCTCTAGGGGCTTCCAAATATCCCTTTTCCAATTCCACAAGAACAGCCTTAGCGAAAGGCTTCTTGAAGGGAAGGTGTAACTCTGTGAGATGAATTAACAGAACACAGAGCAGTTTCTCAGAAAGCTTCTTTCCAGTTTTGAACGGAAGATATTTCCTTTTTCACCAGAGCCCTCTATGGGCTTCCAAATATCCCTTTGCCAATTCCACAAGAACTGCCTTAGCGAAAGGCTTCTTGAAGGGAAAGATGTAACTCTGTGAGATGAACTAACAGAACACAGAGCAGTTTCTCAGAAAGCTTCTTTCCAGTTTTGAACGGAAGATATTTCCTTTTTCACCATAGCCCTCTATGGGCTTCCAAATATCCCTTTGCCAATTCCACAAGAACAGCCTTAGCGAAAGGCTTCTTGAAGGGAAAGATGTAACTCTGTGAGATGAATTAACAGAACACAGAACAGTTTCTCTGAAAGCTTCTTTTCAGTTTTGAACGGAAGATATTTCCTTTTTCACCATAGCCCTCTATGGGCTTCCAAATATCCCTTTGCCAATTCCACAAGAACAGCCTTAGCGAAAGGCTTCTTGAAGGGAAAGATGTAACTCTGTGAGATGAATTAACAGAACACAGAGCAGTTTCTCAGAAAGCTACTTTCCAGTTTTGAACGGAAGATATTTCCTTTTTCACCATAGCCGTCTATGGGCTTCCAAATATCCCTTTGCCAATTCCACAAGAACAGCCTTAGCGAAAGGCTTCTTGAAGGGAAAGATGTAACTCTGTGAGATGAATTAACAGAACACAGAGCAGTTTCTCAGAAAGCTTCTTTCCAGTTTTGAACGGAAGATATTTCCTTTTTCACCATAGCCCTCTATGGGCTTCCAAATATCCCTTTTCCAATTCCACAAGAACAGCCTTAACGAAAGGCTTCTTGAAGGGAAAGATGTAACTCTGTGAGATGAATTAACAGAACACAGAGCAGTTTCTCAGAAAGCTACTTTCCAGTTTTGAACGGAAGATATTTCCTTTTTCACCATAGCCGTCTATGGGCTTCCAAATATCCCTTTGCCAATTCCACAAGAACAGCCTTAGCGAAAGGCTTCTTGAAGGGAAAGATGTAACTCTGTGAGATGAATTAACAGAACACAGAGCAGTTTCTCAGAAAGCTTCTTTCCAGTTTTGAACGGAAGATATTTCCTTTTTCACCATAGCCCTCTATGGGCTTCCAAATATCCCTTTTCCAATTCCACAAGAACAGCCTTAGCGAAAGGCTTCTTGAAGGGAACATGTAACTCTGTGAGATGAATTAACAGAACACAGAGCAGTTTCTCAGAAAGCTTCTTTCCAGTTTTGAACGGAAGATATTTCCTTTTTCACCATAGCCCTCTATGGGCTTCCAAATATCCCTTTGCCAATTCCACAAGAACAGCCTTAGCGAAAGGCTTCTTGAAGGGAAAGATGTAACTCTGTGAGATGAATTAACAGAACACAGAGCAGTTTCTCAGAAAGCTTCTTTCCAGTTTTGAACGGAAGATATTTCCTTTTTCACCATAGCCCTCTATGGGCTTCCAAATATCCCTTTGCCAATTCCACAAGAACAGCCTTAGCGAAAGGCTTCTTGACGTGAAAGATGTAACACTGTGAGATGAATTAACAGAACACAGAGCAGTTTCTCAGAAAGCTTCTTTCCAGTTTTGAACGGAAGATATTTCCTTTTTCACCATTGCCCTCTATGGGCTTCCAAATATCCCTTTGCCAATTCCACAAGAACAGCCTTAGCGAAAGGCTTCTTGAAGTGAAAGATGTAACTCTGTGAGATGAATTAACAGAACACAGAACAGTTTCTCAGAAAGCTTCTTTCCAGTTTTGAACGGAAGATATTTCCTTTTTCACCATAGCCCTCTATTGGCTTCCAAATATCCCTTTGCGAATTCCTCAAGAACAGCCTTAGCGAAAGGCTTCTTGAAGGGAAAGATGTAACTCTGTGAGATGAATTAAGAGAACACAGAGCAGTTTCTCAGAAAGCTTCTTTCTAGTTTTGAACGGAAGATATTTCCTTTTTCACCATAGCCGTCTATGGGCTTCCAAATATCCCTTTGCCAATTCCACAAGAACAGCCTTAGCGAAAGGCTTCTTGAAGGGAAAGATGTAACTCTGTGAGATGAATTAACAGAACACAGAGCAGTTTCTCAGAAAGCTTCTTTCCAGTTTTGAACGGAAGATATTTCCTTTTTCACCATAGCCCTCTATGGGCTTCCAAATATCCCTTTTCCAATTCCACAAGAACAGCCTTAGCGAAAGGCTTCTTGAAGGGAAGATGTAACTCTGTGAGATGAATTAACAGAACACAGAGTAGTTTCTCAGAAAGCTTCTTTCCAGTTTTGAACGGAAGATATTTCCTTTTTCACCATAGCCCTCTATGGGCTTCCAAATATCCCTTTGCCAATTCCACAAGAACAGCCTTAGCGAAAGGCTTCTTGAAGGGAAAGATGTAACTCTGTGAGATGAATTAACAGAACACAGAACAGTTTCTCTGAAAGCTTCTTTTCAGTTTTGAACGGAAGATATTTCCTTTTTCACCATAGCCCTCTATGGGCTTCCAAATATCCCTTTGCCAATTCCACAAGAACAGCCTTAACGAAAGGCTTCTTGAAGGGAAAGATGTAACTCTGTGAGATGAATTAACAGAACACAGAGCAGTTTCTCAGAAAGCTACTTTCCAATTTTGAAAGGAAGATATTTCCTTTTTCACCATAGCCCTCTATGGGCTTCCAAATATCCCTTTGCCAATTCCACAAGAACAGCCTTAGCGAAAGGCTTCTTGAAGGGAAAGATGTAACTCTGTGAGATGAAATAACAGAACACAGAGCAGTTTCTCAGAAAGCTTCTTTCTAGTTTTGAACGGAAGATATTTCCTTTTTCACCATAGCCCTCTATGGGCTTCCAAATATCCCTTTGCGAATTCCACAAGAACAGCCTTAGCGAAAGGCTTCTTGAACGGAAAGATGTAACTCTGTGAGATGAACTAACAGAACACAGAGCAGTTTCTCAGAAAGCTTCTTTCCAGTTTTGAACGGAAGATATTTCCTTTTTCACCATACCCCTCTATGGGCTTCCAAATATCCCTTTGCGAACTCCACAAGAACAGCCTTAGCGAAAGGCTTCTTGAAGTGAAAGATGTAACTCTGTGAGATGAATTAACAGAACACAGAACAGTTTCTCAGAAAGCTTCTTTTCAGTTTTGAACGGAAGATATTTCCTTTTTCACCATAGCCCTCTATGGGCTTCCAAATATCCCTTTACCAAATCCACAAGAACAGCCTTAGCGAAAGGCTTCTTGAAGGGAAAGATGTAACTCTGTGAGATGAACTAACAGAACACAGAGCAGTTTCTCAGAAAGCTTCTTTCCAGTTTTGAACGGAAGATATTTCCTTTTTCACCATAGCCCTCTATGGGCTTCCAAATATCCCTTTGCCAATTCCACAAGAGCAGCCTTAGCGAAAGGCTTCTTGAAGGGAAAGATGTAACTCTGTGAGATGAATTAACAGAACACAGAGCAGTTTCTCAGAAAGCTTCTTTCTAGTTTTGAACGGAAGATATTTCCTTTTTCACCATAGCCCTCTATGGGCTTCCAAATATCCCTTTGCGAATTCCACAAGAACAGCCTTAGCGAAAGGCTTCTTGAACGGAAAGATGTAACTCTGTGAGATGAATTAACAGAACACAGAGCAGTTTCTCAGAAAGCTTCTTTCCAGTTTTGAACTGAAGATATTTCCTTTTTCACCATAGCCCTCTATGGGCTTCCAAATATCCCTTTGCCAATTCCACAAGAACAGCCTTAGCGAAAGGCTTCTTGAAGTGAAAGATGTAACTCTGTGAGCTGAATTAACAGAACACAGAACAGTTTCTCAGAAAGCTTCCTTCCAGTTTTGAACGGAAGATATTTCCTTTTTCACCATAGCCCTCTATGGGCTTCCAAATATCCCTTTGCCAATTCCACAAGAACAGACTTAGCGAAAGGCTTCTTGAAGGGAAAGATGTAACTCTGTGAGATGAATTAACAGAACACAGAGCAGTTTCTCAGAAAGCTTCTTTCTAGTTTTGAACGGAAGATATTTCCTTTTTCACCAGAGCCCTCTATGGGCTTCCAAATATCCCTTTGCCAATTCCACAAGAACAGCCTTAGCGAAAGGCTTCTTGAAGGGAAAGATGTAACTCTGTGAGATGAACTAACAGAACACAGAGCAGTTTCTCAGAAAGCTTCTTTCCAGTTTTGAACGGAAGATATTTCCTTTTTCACCATAGCCCTCTATGGGCTTCCAAATATCCCTTTGCCAATTCCACAAGAACAGACTTAGCGAAAGGCTTCTTGAACGGAAAGATGTAACTCTGTGAGATGAATTAACAGAACACAGAACAGTTTCTCAGAAAGTTTCTTTCCAGTTTTGAAAGGAAGATATTTCCTTTTTCACCATAGCCCTCTATGGGCTTCCAAATATCCCTTTGCCAATTCCACAAGAACAGCCTTAGCGAAAGGCTTCTTGAAGGGAAAGATGTAACTCTGTGAGATGAATTAACAGAACACAGAGCAGTTTCTCAGAAAGCTACTTTCCAGTTTTGAACGGAAGATATTTCCTTTTTCACCATAGCCCTCTATGGGCTTCCAAATATCCCTTTGCCAATTCCACAAGAACAGCCTTAGCGAAAGGCTTCTTGAAGGGAAAGATGTAACTCTGTGAGATGAATTAACAGAACACAGAGCAGTTTCTCAGAAAGCTTCTTTCTAGTTTTGAACGGAAGATATTTCCTTTTTCACCATAGCCCTCTATGGGCTTCCAAATATCCCTTTGCGAATTCCACAAGAACAGCCTTAGCGAAAGGCTTCTTGAACGGAAAGATGTAACTCTGTGAGATGAATTAACAGAACACAGAGCAGTTTCTCAGAAAGCTTCTTTCCAGTTTTGAACGGAAGATATTTACTTTTTCACCATAGCCCTCTATGGGCTTCCAAATATCCCTTTTCCAATTCCACAAGAACAGCCTTAGTGAAAGGCTTCTTGAAGGGAAAGATGTAACTCTGTGAGATGAATTAACAGAACACAGAGCAGTTTCTCAGAAAGCTTCTTTCCAGTTTTGAACGGAAGATATTTCCTTTTTCACCATAGCCCTCTATGGGCTTCCAAATATCCCTTTGCCAATTCCACAAGAACAGCCTTAGCGAAAGGCTTCTTGAAGGGAACGATGTAACTCTTTGAGATGAATTAACAGAACACAGAGCAGTTTCTCAGAAAGCTTCTTTCCAGTTTTGAACGGAAGATATTTCCTTTTTCAACATAGCCCTCTATGGGCTTCCAAATATCCCTTTGCCAATTCCACAAGAACAGCCTTAGCGAAAGGCTTCTTCAAGGGAAAGATGTAACTCTGTGAGATGAATTAACAGAACACAGAGCAGTTTCTCAGAAAGCTTCTTTCCAGTTTTGAACGGAAGATAATTCCTTTTTCACCATAGCCCTCTATGGGCTTCCAAATATCCCTTTTCCAATTCCACAAGAACAGCCTTAGCGAAAGGCTTCTTGAAGGGAAGGTGTAACTCTGTGAGATGAATTAACAGAACACAGAGCAGTTTCTCAGAAAGCTTCTTTCCAGTTTTGAACGGAAGATATTTCCTTTTTCACCAGAGCCCTCTATGGGCTTCCAAATATCCCTTTGCCAATTCCACAAGAACTGCCTTAGCGAAAGGCTTCTTGAAGGGAAAGATGTAACTCTGTGAGATGAACTAACAGAACACAGAGCAGTTTCTCAGAAAGCTTCTTTCCAGTTTTGAACGGAAGATATTTCCTTTTTCACCATAGCCCTCTATGGGCTTCCAAATATCCCTTTGCCAATTCCACAAGAACAGCCTTAGCGAAAGGCTTCTTGAAGGGAAAGATGTAACTCTGTGAGATGAATTAACAGAACACAGAACAGTTTCTCTGAAAGCTTCTTTTCAGTTTTGAACGGAAGATATTTCCTTTTTCACCATAGCCCTCTATGGGCTTCCAAATATCCCTTTGCCAATTCCACAAGAACAGCCTTAGCGAAAGGCTTCTTGAAGGGAAAGATGTAACTCTGTGAGATGAATTAACAGAACACAGAGCAGTTTCTCAGAAAGCTACTTTCCAATTTTGAACGGAAGATATTTCCTTTTTCACCATAGCCGTCTATGGGCTTCCAAATATCCCTTTGCCAATTCCACAAGAACAGCCTTAGCGAAAGGCTTCTTGAAGGGAAAGATGTAACTCTGTGAGATGAATTAACAGAACACAGAGCAGTTTCTCAGAAAGCTTCTTTCCAGTTTTGAACGGAAGATATTTCCTTTTTCACCATAGCCCTCTATGGGCTTCCAAATATCCCTTTTCCAATTCCACAAGAACAGCCTTAGCGAAAGGCTTCTTGAAGGGAAGATGTAACTCTGTGAGATGAATTAACAGAACACAGAGCAGTTTCTCAGAAAGCTTCTTTCCAGTTTTGAACGGAAGATATTTACTTTTTCACCAGAGCCCTCTATGGGCTTCCAAATATCCCTTTGCCAATTCCACAAGAACTGCCTTAGCGAAAGGCTTCTTGAAGGGAAAGATGTAACTCTGTGAGATGAACTAACAGAACACAGAGCAGTTTCTCAGAAAGCTTCTTTCCAGTTTTGAACGGAAGATATTTCCTTTTTCACCATAGCCCTCTATGGGCTTCCAAATATCCCTTTGCCAATTCCACAAGAACAGCCTTAGCGAAAGGCTTCTTGAAGGGAAAGATGTAACTCTGTGAGATGAATTAACAGAACACAGAACAGTTTCTCTGAAAGCTTCTTTTCAGTTTTGAACGGAAGATATTTCCTTTTTCACCATAGCCCTCTATGGGCTTCCAAATATCCCTTTGCCAATTCCACAAGAACAGCCTTAACGAAAGGCTTCTTGAAGGGAAAGATGTAACTCTGTGAGATGAATTAACAGAACACAGAGCAGTTTCTCAGAAAGCTACTTTCCAGTTTTGAACGGAAGATATTTCCTTTTTCACCATAGCCCTCTATGGGCTTCCAAATATCCCTTTGCCAATTCCACAAGAACAGCCTTAGCGAAAGGCTTCTTGAAGGGAAAGATGTAACTCTGTGAGATGAATTAACAGAACACAGAGCAGTTTCTCAGAAAGCTTCTTTCTAGTTTTGAACGGAAGATATTTCCTTTTTCACCATAGCCCTCTATGGGCTTCCAAATATCCCTTTGCGAATTCCACAAGAACAGCCTTAGCGAAAGGCTTCTTGAACGGAAAGATGTAACTCTGTGAGATGAACTAACAGAACACAGAGCAGTTTCTCAGAAAGCTTCTTTCCAGTTTTGAACGGAAGATATTTCCTTTTTCACCATACCCCTCTATGGGCTTCCAAATATCCCTTTGCCAACTCCACAAGAACAGCCTTAGCGAAAGGCTTCTTGAAGTGAAAGATGTAACTCTGTGAGATGAATTAACAGAACACAGAACAGTTTCTCAGAAAGCTTCTTTTCAGTTTTGAACGGAAGATATTTCCTTTTTCACCATAGCCCTCTATGGGCTTCCAAATATCACTTTACCAAATCCACAAGAACAGCCTTAGCGAAAGGCTTCTTGAAGGGAAAGATGTAACTCTGTGAGATGAACTAACAGAACACAGAGCAGTTTCTCAGAAAGCTTCTTTCCAGTTTTGAACGGAAGATATTTCCTTTTTCACCATAGCCCTCTATGGGCTTCCAAATATCCCTTTGCCAATTCCACAAGAACAGCCTTAGCGAAAGGCTTCTTGAAGGGAAAGATGTAACTCTGTGAGATGAATTAACAGAACACAGAGCAGTTTCTCAGAAAGCTTCTTTCTAGTTTTGAAGGGAAGATATTTCCTTTTTCACCATAGCCCTCTATGGGCTTCCAAATATCCCTTTGCGAATTCCACAAGAACAGCCTTAGCGAAAGGCTTCTTGAACGGAAAGATGTAACTCTGTGAGATGAATTAACAGAACACAGAGCAGTTTCTCAGAAAGCTTCTTTCCAGTTTTGAACCGAAGATATTTCCTTTTTCACCATAGCCCTCTATGGGCTTCCAAATATCCCTTTGCCAATTCCACAAGAACAGCCTTAGCGAAAGGCTTCTTGAAGTGAAAGATGTAACTCTGTGAGATGAATTAACAGAACACAGAACAGTTTCTCAGAAAGCTTCTTTCCAGTTTTGAACGGAAGATATTTCCTTTTTCACCATAGCCCTCTATGGGCTTCCAAATATCCCTTTGCCAATTCCACAAGAACAGCCTTAGCGAAAGGCTTCTTGAAGGGAAAGATGTAACTCTGTGAGATGAATTAACAGAACACAGAGCAGTTTCTCAGAAAGCTTCTTTCTGGTTTTGAACGGAAGATATTTCCTTTTTCACCGTAGCCGTCTATGGGCTTCCGAATATCCCTTTGCCAATTCCACAAGAACAGCCTTAGCGAAAGGCTTCTTGAAGGGAAAGATGTAACTCTGTGAGATGAATTAACAGAACACAGAGCAGTTTCTCAGAAAGCTTCTTTCCAGTTTTGAACGGAAGATATTTCCTTTTTCACCATAGCCCTCTATGGGCTTCCAAATATCCCTTTGCCAATTCCACAAGAACAGACTTAGCGAAAGGCTTCTTGAAGGGAAAGATGTAACTCTGTGAGATGAATTAACAGAACACAGAGCAGTTTCTCAGAAAGCTTCTTTCCAGTTTTGAACGGAAGATATTTCCTTTTTCACCAGAGCCCTCTATGGGCTTCCAAATATCCCTTTGCCAATTCCACAAGAACAGCCTTAGCGAAAGGCTTCTTGAAGGGAAAGATGTAACTCTGTGAGATGAACTAACAGAACACAGAGCAGTTTCTCAGAAAGCTTCTTTCCAGTTTTGAACGGAAGATATTTCCTTTTTCACCATAGCCCTCTATGGGCTTCCAAATATCCCTTTGCCAATTCCACAAGAACAGCCTTAGCGAAAGGCTTCTTGAACGGAAAGATGTAACTCTGTGAGATGAATTAACAGAACACAGAACAGTTTCTCAGAAAGCTTCTTTCCAGTTTTGAAAGGAAGATATTTCCTTTTTCACCATAGCCCTCTATGGGCTTCCAAATATCCCTTTGCCAATTCCACAAGAACAGCCTTAGCGAAAGGCTTCTTGAAGGGAAAGATGTAACTCTGTGAGATGAATTAACAGAACACAGAGCAGTTTCTCAGAAAGCTACTTTCCAGTTTTGAACGGAAGATATTTCCTTTTTCACCATAGCCCTCTATGGGCTTCCAAATATCCCTTTGCCAATTCCACAAGAACAGCCTTAGCGAAAGGCTTCTTGAAGGGAAAGATGTAACTCTGTGAGATGAATTAACAGAACACAGAGCAGTTTCTCAGAAAGCTTCTTTCTAGTTTTGAACGGAAGATATTTCCTTTTTCACCATAGCCCTCTATGGGCTTCCAAATATCCCTTTGCGAATTCCACAAGAACAGCCTTAGCGAAAGGCTTCTTGAACGGAAAGATGTAACTCTCTGAGATGAATTAACAGAACACAGAGCAGTTTCTCAGAAAGCTTCTTTCCAGTTTTGAACGGAAGATATTTCCTTTTTCACCATAGCCCTCTATGGGCTTCCAAATATCCCTTTTCCAATTCCACAAGAACAGCCTTAGTGAAAGGCTTCTTGAAGGGAAAGATGTAACTCTGTGAGATGAATTAACAGAACACAGAGCAGTTTCTCAGAAAGCTTCTTTCCAGTTTTGAACGGAAGATATTTCCTTTTTCACCATAGCCCTCTATGGGCTTCCAAATATCCCTTTGCCAATTCCACAAGAACAGCCTTAGCGAAAGGCTTCTTGAAGGGAACGATGTAACTCTGTGAGATGAATTAACAGAACACAGAGCAGTTTCTCAGAAAGCTTCTTTCCAGTTTTGAACGGAAGATATTTCCTTTTTCACCATAGCCCTCTATGGGCTTCCAAATATCCCTTTGCCAATTCCACAAGAACAGCCTTAGCGAAAGGCTTCTTGAAGGGAAAGATGTAACTCTGTGTGATGAATTAAGAGAACACAGAGCAGTTTCTCAGAAAGCTTCTTTCTAGTTTTGAACGGAAGATATTTCCTTTTTCACCATAGCCGTCTATGGGCTTCCAAATATCCCTTTGCCAATTCCACAAGAACAGCCTTAGCGAAAGGCTTCTTGAAGGGAAAGATGTAACTCTGTGAGATGAATTAACAGAACACAGAGCAGTTTCTCAGAAAGCTTCTTTCCAGTTTTGAACGGAAGATATTTCCTTTTTCACCATAGCCCTCTATGGGCTTCCAAATATCCCTTTTCCAATTCCACAAGAACAGCCTTAGCGAAAGGCTTCTTGAAGGGAAGATGTAACTCTGTGAGATGAATTAACAGAACACAGAGCAGTTTCTCAGAAAGCTTTTTTCCAGTTTTGAACGGAAGATATTTCCTTTTTCACCAGAGCCCTCTATGGGCTTCCAAATATCCCTTTGCCAATTCCACAAGAACTGCCTTAGCGAAAGGCTTCTTGAAGGGAAAGATGTAACTCTGTGAGATGAACTAACAGAACACAGAGCAGTTTCTCAGAAAGCTTCTTTCCAGTTTTGAACGGAAGATATTTCCTTTTTCACCATAGCCCTCTATGGGCTTCCAAATATCACTTTGCCAATTCCACAAGAACAGCCTTACCGAAAGGCTTCTTGAAGGGAAAGATGTAACTCTGTGAGATGAATTAACAGAACACAGAGCAGTTTCTCAAAAGCTTCTTTCCAGTTTTGAACGGAAGATATTTCCTTTTTCACCATCGCCGTCTATGGGCTTCCAAATATCCCTTTGCCAATTCCACAAGAACAGCCTTAGCGAAAGGCTTCTTGAAGGGAAAGATGTAACTCTGTGAGATGAATTAACAGAACACAGAGCAGTTTCTCAGAAAGCTTCTTTCCAGTTTTGAACGGAAGATATTTCCTTTTTCACCATAGCCCTCTATGGGCTTCCAAATATCCCTTTGCCAATTCCACAAGAACAGACTTAGCGAAAGGCTTCTTGAAGGGAAAGATGTAACTCTGTGAGATGAATTAACAGAACACAGAGCAGTTTCTCAGAAAGCTTCTTTCCAGTTTTGAACGGAAGATATTTCCTTTTTCACCATAGCCCTCTATGGGCTTCCAAATATCCCTTTGCCAATTCCACAAGAACAGCCTTAGCGAAAGGCTTCTTGACGTGAAAGATGTAACACTGTGAGATGAATTAACAGAACACAGAGCAGTTTCTCAGAAAGCTTCTTTCCAGTTTTGAACGGAAGATATTTCCTTTTTCACCATAGCCCTCTATGGGCTTCCAAATATCCCTTTGCCAATTCCACAAGAACAGCCTTAGCGAAAGGCTTCTTGAAGTGAAAGATGTAACTCTGTGAGATGAATTAACAGAACACAGAACAGTTTCTCAGAAAGCTTCTTTCCAGTTTTGAACGGAAGATATTTCCTTTTTCACCATAGCCCTCTATTGGCTTCCAAATATCCCTTTGCGAATTCCTCAAGAACAGCCTTAGCGAAAGGCTTCTTGAAGGGAAACATGTAACTCTGTGAGATGAATTAAGAGAACACAGAGCAGTTTCTCAGAAAGCTTCTTTCCAGTTTTGAACGGAAGATATTTCCTTTTTCACCATAGCCGTCTATGGGCTTCCGAATATCCCTTTGCCAATTCCACAAGAACAGCCTTAGCGAAAGGCTTCTTGAAGGGAAAGATGTAACTCTGTGAGATGAATTAACAGAACACAGAGCAGTTTCTCAGAAAGCTACTTTCCAATTTTGAACGGAAGATATTTCCTTTTTCACCATAGCCCTCTATGGGCTTCCAAATATCCCTTTGCCAATTCCACAAGAACAGCCTTAGCGAAAGGCTTCTTGAAGGGAAAGATGTAACTCTGTGAGATGAAATAACAGAACACAGAGCAGTTTCTCAGAAAGCTTCTTTCTAGTTTTGAACGGAAGATATTTCCTTTTTCACCATAGCCCTCTATGGGCTTCCAAATATCCCTTTGCGAATTCCACAAGAACAGCCTTAGCGAAAGGCTTCTTGAACGGAAAGATGTAACTCTGTGAGATGAACTAACAGAACACAGAGCAGTTTCTCAGAAAGCTTCTTTCCAGTTTTGAACGGAAGATATTTCCTTTTTCACCATACCCCTCTATGGGCTTCCAAATATCCCTTTGCCAACTCCACAAGAACAGCCTTAGCGAAAGGCTTCTTGAAGTGAAAGATGTAACTCTGTGAGATGAATTAACAGAACACAGAACAGTTTCTCAGAAAGCTTCTTTTCAGTTTTGAACGGAAGATATATCCTTTTTCACCATAGCCCTCTATGGGCTTCCAAATATCCCTTTACCAAATCCACAAGAACAGCCTTAGCGAAAGGCTTCTTGAAGGGAAAGATGTAACTCTGTGAGATGAACTAACAGAACACAGAGCAGTTTCTCAGAAAGCTTCTTTCCAGTTTTGAACGGAAGATATTTCCTTTTTCACCATAGCCCTCTATGGGCTTCCAAATATCCCTTTGCCAATTCCACAAGAGCAGCCTTAGCGAAAGGCTTCTTGAAGGGAAAGATGTAACTCTGTGAGATGAATTAACAGAACACAGAGCAGTTTCTCAGAAAGCTTCTTTCTAGTTTTGAACGGAAGATATTTCCTTTTTCACCATAGCCCTCTATGGGCTTCCAAATATCCCTTTGCGAATTCCACAAGAACAGCCTTAGCGAAAGGCTTCTTGAACGGAAAGATGTAACTCTGTGAGATGAATTAACAGAACACAGAGCAGTTTCTCAGAAAGCTTCTTTCCAGTTTTGAACCGAAGATATTTCCTTTTTCACCATAGCCCTCTATGGGCTTCCAAATATCCCTTTGCCAATTCCACAAGAACAGCCTTAGCGAAAGGCTTCTTGAAGTGAAAGATGTAACTCTGTGAGCTGAATTAACAGAACACAGAACAGTTTCTCAGAAAGCTTCTTTCCAGTTTTGAACGGAAGATATTTCCTTTTTCACCATAGCCCTCTATGGGCTTCCAAATATCCCTTTGCCAATTCCACAAGAACAGCCTTAGCGAAAGGCTTCTTGAAGGGAAAGATGTAACTCTGTGAGATGAATTAACAGAACACAGAGCAGTTTCTCAGAAAGCTTCTTTCTGGTTTTGAACGGAAGATATTTCCTTTTTCACCATAGCCGTCTATGGGCTTCCGAATATCCCTTTGCCAATTCCACAAGAACAGCCTTAGCGAAAGGCTTCTTGAAGGGAAAGATGTAACTCTGTGAGATGAATTAACAGAACACAGAGCAGTTTCTCAGAAAGCTTCCTTCCAGTTTTGAACGGAAGATATTTCCTTTTTCACCATAGCCCTCTATGGGCTTCCAAATATCCCTTTGCCAATTCCACAAGAACAGACTTAGCGAAAGGCTTCTTGAAGGGAAAGATGTAACTCTGTGAGATGAATTAACAGAACACAGAGCAGTTTCTCAGAAAGCTTCTTTCCAGTTTTGAACGGAAGATATTTCCTTTTTCACCAGAGCCCTCTATGGGCTTCCAAATATCCCTTTGCCATTTCCACAAGAACAGCCTTAGCGAAAGGCTTCTTGAAGGGAAAGATGTAACTCTGTGAGATGAACTAACAGAACACAGAGCAGTTTCTCAGAAAGCTTCTTTCCAGTTTTGAACGGAAGATATTTCCTTTTTCACCATAGCCCTCTATGGGCTTCCAAATATCCCTTTGCCAATTCCACAAGAACAGCCTTAGCGAAAGGCTTCTTGAACGGAAAGATGTAACTCTGTGAGATGAATTAACAGAACACAGAACAGTTTCTCAGAAAGCTTCTTTCCAGTTTTGAAAGGAAGATATTTCCTTTTTCACCATAGCCCTCTATGGGCTTCCAAATATCCCTTTGCCAATTCCACAAGAACAGCCTTAGCGAAAGGCTTCTTGAAGGGAAAGATGTAACTCTGTGAGATGAATTAACAGAACACAGAGCAGTTTCTCACAAAGCTACTTTCCAGTTTTGAACGGAAGATATTTCCTTTTTCACCATAGCCCTCTATGGGCTTCCAAATATCCCTTTGCCAATTCCACAAGAACAGCCTTAGCGAAAGGCTTCTTGAAGGGAAAGATGTAACTCTGTGAGATGAATTAACAGAACACAGAGCAGTTTCTCAGAAAGCTTCTTTCTAGTTTTGAACGGAAGATATTTCCTTTTTCACCATAGCCCTCTATGGGCTTCCAAATATCCCTTTGCGAATTCCACAAGAACAGCCTTAGCGAAAGGCTTCTTGAACGGAAAGATGTAACTCTGTGAGATGAATTAACAGAACACAGAGCAGTTTCTCAGAAAGCTTCTTTCCAGTTTTGAACGGAAGATATTTCCTTTTTCACCATAGCCCTCTATGGGCTTCCAAATATCCCTTTTCCAATTCCACAAGAACAGCCTTAGTGAAAGGCTTCTTGAAGGGAAAGATGTAACTCTGTGAGATGAATTAACAGAACACAGAGCAGTTTCTCAGAAAGCTTCTTTCCAGTTTTGAACGGAAGATATTTCCTTTTTCACCATAGCCAACTATGGGCTTCCAAATATCCCTTTGCCAATTCCACAAGAACAACCTTAGCGAAAGGCTTCTTGAAGGGAACGATGTAACTCTGTGAGATGAATTAACAGAACACAGAGCAGTTTCTCAGAAAGCTTCTTTCCAGTTTTGAACGGAAGATATTTCCTTTTTCAACATAGCCCTCTATGGGCTTCCAAATATCCCTTTGCCAATTCCACAAGAACAGCCTTAGCGAAAGGCTTCTTCAAGGGAAAGATGTAACTCTGTGAGATGAATTAACAGAACACAGAGCAGTTTCTCAGAAAGCTTCTTTCCAGTTTTGAACCGAAGATATTTCCTTTTTCACCATAGCCCTCTATGGGCTTCCAAATATCCCTTTGCCAATTCCACAAGAACAGCCTTAGCGAAAGGCTTCTTGAAGTGAAAGATGTATCTCTGTGAGATGAATTAACAGAACACAGAACAGTTTCTCAGAAAGCTTCTTTCCAGTTTTGAACGGAAGATATTTCCTTTTTCACCATAGCCCTCTATGGGCTTCCAAATATCCCTTTGCGAATTCCACAAGAACAGCCTTAGCGAAAGGCTTCTTGAAGGGAAAGATGTAACTCTGTGAGATGAATTAACAGAACACAGAGCAGTTTCTCAGAAAGCTTCTTTCTAGTTTTGAACGGAAGATATTTCCTTTTTCACCATAGCCGTCTAAGGGCTTCCAAATATCCCTTTGCCAATTCCACAAGAACAGCCTTAGCGAAAGGCTTCTTGAAGGGAAAGATGTAACTCTGTGAGATGAATTAACAGAACACAGAGCAGTTTCTCAGAAAGCTTCTTTCCAGTTTTGAACGGAAGATATTTCCTTTTTCACCATAGCCCTCTATGGGCTTCCAAATATCCCTTTTCCAATTCCACAAGAACAGCCTTAGCGAAAGGCTTCTTGAAGGGAAGGTGTAACTCTGTGAGATGAATTAACAGAACACAGAGCAGTTTCTCAGAAAGCTTCTTTCCAGTTTTGAACGGAAGATATTTCCTTTTTCACCAGAGCCCTCTATGGGCTTCCAAATATCCCTTTGCCAATTCCACAAGAACTGCCTTAGCGAAAGGCTTCTTGAAGGGAAAGATGTAACTCTGTGAGATGAACTAACAGAACACAGAGCAGTTTCTCAGAAAGCTTCTTTCCAGTTTTGAACGGAAGATATTTCCTTTTTCACCATAGCCCTCTATGGGCTTCCAAATATCCCTTTGCCAATTCCACAAGAACAGCCTTAGCGAAAGGCTTCTTGAAGGGAAAGATGTAACTCTGTGAGATGAATTAACAGAACACAGAACAGTTTCTCTGAAAGCTTCTTTTCAGTTTTGAACGGAAGATATTTCCTTTTTCACCATAGCCCTCTATGGGCTTCCAAATATCCCTTTGCCAATTCCACAAGAACAGCCTTAGCGAAAGGCTTCTTGAAGGGAAAGATGTAACTCTGTGAGATGAATTAACAGAACACAGAGCAGTTTCTCAGAAAGCTACTTTCCAGTTTTGAACGGAAGATATTTCCTTTTTCACCATAGCCGTCTATGGGCTTCCAAATATCCCTTTGCCAATTCCACAAGAACAGCCTTAGCGAAAGGCTTCTTGAAGGGAAAGATGTAACTCTGTGAGATGAATTAACAGAACACAGAGCAGTTTCTCAGAAAGCTTCTTTCCAGTTTTGAACGGAAGATATTACCTTTTTCACCGTAGCCCTCTATGGGCTTCCAAATATCCCTTTTCCAATTCAACAAGAACAGCCTTAGCGAAAGGCTTCTTGAAGGGAAGATGTAACTCTGTGAGATGAATTAACAGAACACAGAGCAGTTTCTCAGAAAGCTTCTTTCCAGTTTTGAACGGAAGATATTTCCTTTTTCAAAAGAGCCCTCTATGGGCTTCCAAATATCCCTTTGCCAATTCCACAAGAACTGCCTTAGCGAAAGGCTTCTTGAAGGGAAAGATGTAACTCTGTGAGATGAACTAACAGAACACAGAGCAGTTTCTCAGAAAGCTTCTTTCCAGTTTTGAACGGAAGATATTTCCTTTTTCACCATAGCCCTCTATGGGCTTCCAAATATCCATTTGCCAATTCCACAAGAACAGCCTTAGCGAAAGGCTTCTTGAAGGGAAAGATGTAACTCTGTGAGATGAATTAACAGAACACAGAACAGTTTCTCTGAAAGCTTCTTTTCAGTTTTGAACGGAAGATATTTCCTTTTTCACCATAGCCCTCTATGGGCTTCCAAATATCCCTTTGCCAATTCCACAAGAACAGCCTTAACGAAAGGCTTCTTGAAGGGAAAGATGTAACTCTGTGAGATGAATTAACAGAACACAGAGCAGTTTCTCAGAAAGCTACTTTCCAGTTTTGCACGGAAGATATTTCCTTTTTCACCATAGCCCTCTATGGGCTTCCAAATATCCCTTTGCCAATTCCACAAGAACAGCCTTAGCGAAAGGCTTCTTGAAGGGAAAGATGTAACTCTGTGAGATGAATTAACAGAACACAGAGCAGTTTCTCAGAAAGCTTCTTTCTAGTTTTGAACGGAAGATATTTCCTTTTTCACCATAGCCCTCTATGGGCTTCCAAATATCCCTTTGCGAATTCCACAAGAACAGCCTTAGCGAAAGGCTTCTTGAACGGAAAGATGTAACTCTGTGAGATGAACTAACAGAACACAGAGCAGTTTCTCAGAAAGCTTCTTTCCAGTTTTGAACGGAAGATATTTCCTTTTTCACCATACCCCTCTATGGGCTTCCAAATATCCCTTTGCCAACTCCACAAGAACAGCCTTATCGAAAGGCTTCTTGAAGTGAAAGATGTAACTCTGTGAGATGAATTAACAGAACACAGAACAGTTTCTCAGAAAGCTTCTTTTCAGTTTTGAACGGAAGATATTTCCTTTTCCACCATAGCCCTCTATGGGCTTCCAAATATCCCTTTACCAAATCCACAAGAACAGCCTTAGCGAAAGGCTTCTTGAAGGGAAAGATGTAACTCTGTGAGATGAACTAACAGAACACAGAGCAGTTTCTCAGAAAGCTTCTTTCCAGTTTTGAACGGAAGATATTTCCTTTTTCACCATAGCCCTCTATGGGCTTCCAAATATCCCTTTGCCAATTCCACAAGAACAGCCTTAGCGAAAGGCTTCTTGAAGGGAAAGATGTAACTCTGTGAGATGAATTAACAGAACACAGAGCAGTTTCTCAGAAAGCTTCTTTCTAGTTTTGAACGGAAGATATTTCCTTTTTCACCATAGCCCTCTATGGGCTTCCAAATATCCCTTTGCGAATTCCACAAGAACAGCCTTAGCGAAAGGCTTCTTGAACGGAAAGATGTAACTCTGTGAGATGAATTAACAGAACACAGAGCAGTTTCTCAGAAAGCTTCTTTCCAGTTTTGAACCGAAGATATTTCCTTTTTCACCATAGCCCTCTATGGGCTTCCAAATATCCCTTTGCCAATTCCACAAGAACAGCCTTAGCGAAAGGCTTCTTGAAGTGAAAGATGTAACTCTGTGAGATGAATTAACAGAACACAGAACAGTTTCTCAGAAAGCTTCTTTCCAGTTTTGAACGGAAGATATTTCCTTTTTCACCATAGCCCTCTATGGGCTTCCAAATATCCCTTTGCCAATTCCACAAGAACAGCCTTAGCGAAAGGCTTCTTGAAGGGAAAGATGTAACTCTGTGAGATGAATTAACAGAACACAGAGCAGTTTCTCAGAAAGCTTCTTTCTGGTTTTGAACGGAAGATATTTCCTTTTTCACCATAGCCGTCTATGGGCTTCCGAATATCCCTTTGCGAATTCCACAAGAACAGCCTTAGCGAAAGGCTTCTTGAAGGGAAAGATGTAACTCTGTGAGATGAATTAACAGAACACAGAGCAGTTTCTCAGAAAGCTTCTTTCCAGTTTTGAACGGAAGATATTTCCTTTTTCACCATAGCCCTCTATGGGCTTCCAAATATCCCTTTGCCAATTCCACAAGAACAGCCTTAGCGAAAGGCTTCTTGAAGGGAAAGTTGTACCTCTGTGAGATGAATAAACAGAACACAGAGCAGTTTCTCAGAAAGCTTCTTTCCAGTTTTGAACGGAAGATATTTCCTTTTTCACCAGAGCCCTCTATGGGCTTCCAAATATCCCTTTGCCAATTCCACAAGAACAGCCTTAGCGAAAGGCTTCTTGAAGGGAAAGATGTAACTCTGTGAGATGAACTAACAGAACACAGAGCAGTTTCTCAGAAAGCTTCTTTCCAGTTTTGAACGGAAGATATTTCCTTTTTCACCATAGCCCTCTATGGGCTTCCAAATATCCCTTTGCCAATTCCACAAGAACAGCCTTAGCGAAAGGCTTCTTGAACGGAAAGATGTAACTCTGTGAGATGAATTAACAGAACACAGAACAGTTTCTCAGAAAGCTTCTTTCCAGTTTTGAAAGGAAGATATTTCCTTTTTCACCATAGCCCTCTATGGGCTTCCAAATATCCCTTTGCCAATTCCACAAGAACAGCCTTAGCGAAAGGCTTCTTGAAGGGAAAGATGTAACTCTGTGAGATGAATTAACAGAACACAGAGCAGTTTCTCAGAAAGCTACTTTCCAGTTTTGAACGGAAGATATTTCCTTTTTCACCATAGCCCTCTATGGGCTTCCAAATATCCCTTTGCCAATTCCACAAGAACAGCCTTAGCGAAAGGCTTCTTGAAGGGAAAGATGTAACTCTGTGAGATGAATTAACAGAACACAGAGCAGTTTCTCAGAAAGCTTCTTTCTAGTTTTGAACGGAAGATATTTCCTTTTTCACCATAGCCCTCTATGGGCTTCCAAATATCTCTTTGCGAATTCCACAAGAACAGCCTTAGCGAAAGGCTTCTTGAACGGAAAGATGTAACTCTGTGAGATGAATTAACAGAACACAGAGCAGTTTCTCAGAAAGCTTCTTTCCAGTTTTGAACGAAAGATATTTCCTTTTTCACCATAGCCCTCTATGGGCTTCCAAATATCCCTTTTCCAATTCCACAAGAACAGCCTTAGTGAAAGGCTTCTTGAAGGGAAAGATGTAACTCTGTGAGATGAATTAACAGAACACAGAGCAGTTTCTCAGAAAGCTTCTTTCCAGTTTTGAACGGAAGATATTTCCTTTTTCACCATAGCCCTCTATGGGCTTCCAAATATCCCTTTGCCAATTCCACAAGAACAGCCTTAGCGAAAGGCTTCTTGAAGGGAACGATGTAACTCTGTGAGATGAATTAACAGAACACAGAGCAGTTTCTCAGAAAGCTTCTTTCCAGTTTTGAACGGAAGATATTTCCTTTTTCACCAGAGCCCTCTATGGGCTTCCAAATATCCCTTTGCCAATTCCACAAGAACTGCCTTAGCGAAAGGCTTCTTGAAGGGAAAGATGTAACTCTGTGAGATGAACTAACAGAACACAGAGCAGTTTCTCAGAAAGCTTCTTTCCAGTTTTGAACGGAAGATATTTCCTTTTTCACCATAGCCCTCTATGGGCTTCCAAATATCCCTTTGCCAATTCCACAAGAACAGCCTTACCGAAAGGCTTCTTGAAGGGAAAGATGTAACTCTGTGAGATGAATTAACAGAACACAGAGCAGTTTCTCAAAAGCTTCTTTCCAGTTTTGAACGGAAGATATTTCCTTTTTCACCATAGCCCTCTATGGGCTTCCAAATATCCCTTTGCCAATTCCACAAGAACAGCCTTAGCGAAAGGCTTCTTGACGTGAAAGATGTAACACTGTGAGATGAATTAACAGAACACAGAGCAGTTTCTCAGAAAGCTTCTTTCCAGTTTTGAACGGAAGATATTTCCTTTTTCACCATAGCCCTCTATGGGCTTCCAAATATCCCTTTGCCAATTCCACAAGAACAGCCTTAGCGAAAGGCTTCTTGAAGTGAAAGATGTAACTCTGTGAGATGAATTAACAGAACACAGAACAGTTTCTCAGAAAGCTTCTTTCCAGTTTTGAACGGAAGATATTTCCTTTTTCACCATAGCCCTCTATGGGCTTCCAAATATCCCTTTGCCAATTCCACAAGAACAGCCTTAGCGAAAGGCTTCTTGAAGGGAACGATGTAACTCTGTGAGATGAATTAACAGAACACAGAGCAGTTTCTCAGAAAGCTTCTTTCCAGTTTTGAACGGAAGATATTTCCTTTTTCACCATAGCCCTCTATGGGCTTCCAAATATCCCTTTGCCAATTCCACAAGAACAGCCTTAGCGAAAGGCTTCTTGAAGGGAAAGATGTAACTCTGTGTGATGAATTAACAGAACACAGAGCAGTTTCTCAGAAAGCTTCTTTCTAGTTTTGAACGGAAGATATTTCCTTTTTCACTATAGCCGTCTATGGGCTTCCAAATATCCCTTTGCCAATTCCACAAGAACAGCCTTAGCGAAAGGCTTCTTGAAGGGAAAGATGTAACTCTGTGAGATGAATTAACAGAACACAGAGCAGTTTCTCAGAAAGCTTCTTTCCAGTTTTGAACGGAAGATATTTCCTTTTTCACCATAGCCCTCTATGGGCTTCCAAATATCCCTTTTCCAATTCCACAAGAACAGCCTTAGCGAAAGGCTTCTTGAAGGGAAGATGTAACTCTGTGAGATGAATTAACAGAACACAGAGCAGTTTCTCAGAAAGCTTCTTTCCAGTTTTGAACGGAAGATATTTCCTTTTTCACCAGAGCCCTCTATGGGCTTCCAAATATCCCTTTGCCAATTCCACAAGAACTGCCTTAGCGAAAGGCTTCTTGAAGGGAAAGATGTAACTCTGTGAGATGAACTAACAGAACACAGAGCAGTTTCTCAGAAAGCTTCTTTCCAGTTTTGAACGGAAGATATTTCCTTTTTCACCATAGCCCTCTATGGGCTTCCAAATATCCCTTTGCCAATTCCACAAGAACAGCCTTACCGAAAGGCTTCTTGAAGGGAAAGATGTAACTCTGTGAGATGAATTAACAGAACACAGAGCAGTTTCTCAAAAGCTTCTTTCCAGTTTTGAACGGAAGATATTTCCTTTTTCACCATAGCCGTCTATGGGCTTCCAAATATCCCTTTGCCAATTCCACAAGAACAGCCTTAGCGAAAGGCTTCTTGAAGGGAAAGATGTAACTCTGTGAGATGAATTAACAGAACACAGAGCAGTTTCTCAGAAAGCTTCTTTCCAGTTTTGAACGGAAGATATTTCCTTTTTCACCATAGCCCTCTATGGGCTTCCAAATATCCCTTTGCCAATTCCACAAGAACAGACTTAGCGAAAGGCTTCTTGAAGGGAAAGATGTAACTCTGTGAGATGAATTAACAGAACACAGAGCAGTTTCTCAGAAAGCTTCTTTCCAGTTTTGAACGGAAGATATTTCCTTTTTCACCATAGCCCTCTATGGGCTTCCAAATATCCCTTTGCCAATTCCACAAGAACAGCCTTAGCGAAAGGCTTCTTGACGTGAAAGATGTAACACTGTGAGATGAATTAACAGAACACAGAGCAGTTTCTCAGAAAGCTTCTTTCCAGTTTTGAACGGAAGATATTTCCTTTTTCACCATAGCCCTCTATGGGCTTCCAAATATCCCTTTGCCAATTCCACAAGAACAGCCTTAGCGAAAGGCTTCTTGAAGTGAAAGATGTAACTCTGTGAGATGAATTAACAGAACACAGAACAGTTTCTCAGAAAGCTTCTTTCCAGTTTTGAACGGAAGATATTTCCTTTTTCACCATAGCCCTCTATTGGCTTCCAAATATCCCTTTGCGAATTCCTCAAGAACAGCCTTAGCGAAAGGCTTCTTGAAGGGAAAGATGTAACTCTGTGAGATGAATTAAGAGAACACAGAGCAGTTTCTCAGAAAGCTTCTTTCTAGTTTTGAACGGAAGATATTTCCTTTTTCACCATAGCCGTCTATGGGCTTCCAAATATCCCTTTGCCAATTCCACAAGAACAGCCTTAGCGAAAGGCTTCTTGAAGGGAAAGATGTAACTCTGTGAGATGAATTAACAGAACACAGAGCAGTTTCTCAGAAAGCTTCTTTCCAGTTTTGAACGGAAGATATTTCCTTTTTCACCATAGCCCTCTATGGGCTTCCAAATATCCCTTTTCCAATTCCACAAGAACAGCCTTAGCGAAAGGCTTCTTGAAGGGAAGATGTAACTCTGTGAGATGAATTAACAGAACACAGAGCAGTTTCTCAGAAAGCTTCTTTCCAGTTTTGAACGGAAGATATTTCCTTTTTCACCAGAGCCCTCTATGGGCTTCCAAATATCCCTTTGCCAATTCCACAAGAACTGCCTTAGCGAAAGTCTTCTTGAAGGGAAAGATGTAACTCTGTGAGATGAACTAACAGAACACAGAGCAGTTTCTCAGAAAGCTTCTTTCCAGTTTTGAAAGGAAGATATTTCCTTTTTCACCATAGCCCTCTATGGGCTTCCAAATATCCCTTTGCCAATTCCACAAGAACAGCCTTAGCGAAAGGCTTCTTGAAGGGAAAGATGTAACTCTGTGAGATGAATTAACAGAACACAGAACAGTTTCTCTGAAAGCTTCTTTTCAGTTTTGAACGGAAGATATTTCCTTTTTCACCATAGCCCTCTATGGGCTTCCAAATATCCCTTTACCAAATCCACAAGAACAGCCTTAGCGAAAGGCTTCTTGAAGGGAAAGATGTAACTCTGTGAGATGAACTAACAGAACACAGAGCAGTTTCTCAGAAAGCTTCTTTCCAGTTTTGAACGGAAGATATTTCCTTTTTCACCATAGCCCTCTATGGGCTTCCAAATATCCCTTTGCCAATTCCACAAGAACAGCCTTAGCGAAAGGCTTCTTGAAGGGAAAGATGTAACTCTGTGAGATGAATTAACAGAACACAGAGCAGTTTCTCAGAAAGCTTCTTTCTAGTTTTGAACGGAAGATATTTCCTTTTTCACCATAGCCCTCTATGGGCTTCCAAATATCCCTTTGCGAATTCCACAAGAACAGCCTTAGCGAAAGGCTTCTTGAACGGAAAGATGTAACTCTGTGAGATGAATTAACAGAACACAGAGCAGTTTCTCAGAAAGCTTCTTTCCAGTTTTGAACGGAAGATATTTCCTTTTTCAACATAGCCCTCTATGGGCTTCCAAATATCCCTTTGCCAATTCCACAAGAACAGCCTTAGCGAAAGGCTTCTTGAAGTGAAAGATGTAACTCTGTGAGCTGAATTAACAGAACACAGAACAGTTTTTCAGAAAGCTTCTTTCCAGTTTTGAACGGAAGATATTTCCTTTTTCACCATAGCCCTCTATGGGCTTCCAAATATCCCTTTGCCAATTCCACAAGAACAGCCTTAGCGAAAGGCTTCTTGAAGGGAAAGATGTAACTCTGTGAGATGAATTAACAGAACACAGAGCAGTTTCTCAGAAAGCTTCTTTCTGGTTTTGAACGGAAGATATTTCCTTTTTCACCATAGCCGTCTATGGGCTTCCGAATATCCCTTTGCCAATTCCACAAGAACAGCCTTAGCGAAAGGCTTCTTGAAGGGAAAGATGTAACTCTGTGAGATGAATTAACAGAACACAGAGCAGTTTCTCAGAAAGCTTCTTTCCAGTTTTGAACGGAAGATATTTCCTTTTTCACCATAGCCCTCTATGGGCTTCCAAATATCCCTTTGCCAATTCCACAAGAACAGACTTAGCGAAAGGCTTCTTGAAGGGAAAGATGTAACTCTGTGAGATGAATTAACAGAACACAGAGCAGTTTCTCAGAAAGCTTCTTTCCAGTTTTGAACGGAAGATATTTCCTTTTTCACCATAGCCCTCTATGGGCTTCCAAATATCCCTTTGCCAATTCCACAAGAACAGCCTTAGCGAAAGGCTTCTTGAAGGGAAAGATGTAACTCTGTGAGATGAACTAACAGAACACAGAGCAGTTTCTCAGAAAGCTTCTTTCCAGTTTTGAACGGAAGATATTTCCTTTTTCACCATAGCCCTCTATGGGCTTCCAAATATCCCTTTGCCAATTCCACAAGAACAGCCTTAGCGAAAGGCTTCTTGAACGGAAAGATGTAACTCTGTGAGATGAATTAACAGAACACAGAACAGTTTCTCAGAAAGCTTCTTTCCAGTTTTGAAAGGAAGATATTTCCTTTTTCACCATAGCCCTCTATGGGCTTCCAAATATCCCTTTGCCAATTCCACAAGAACAGCCTTAGCGAAAGGCTTCTTGAAGGGAAAGATGTAACTCTGTGAGATGAATTAGCAGAACACAGAGCAGTTTCTCAGAAAGCTACTTTCCAGTTTTGAACGGAAGATATTTCCTTTTTCACCATAGCCCTCTATGGGCTTCCAAATATCCCTTTGCCAATTCCACAAGAACAGCCTTAGCGAAAGGCTTCTTGAAGGGAAAGATGTAACTCTGTGAGATGAATTAACAGAACACAGAGCAGTTTCTCAGAAAGCTTCTTTCTAGTTTTGAACGGAAGATATTTCCTTTTTCACCATAGCCCTCTATGGGCTTCCAAATATCCCTTTGCGAATTCCACAAGAACAGCCTTAGCGAAAGGCTTCTTGAACGGAAAGATGTAACTCTGTGAGATGAATTAACAGAACACAGAGCAGTTTCTCAGAAAGCTTCTTTCCAGTTTTGAACGGAAGATATTTCCTTTTTCACCATAGCCCTCTATGGGCTTCCAAATATCCCTTTTCCAATTCCACAAGAACAGCCTTAGTGAAAGGCTTCTTGAAGGGAAAGATGTAACTCTGTGAGATGAATTAACAGAACACAGAGCAGTTTCTCAGAAAGCTTCTTTCCAGTTTTGAACGGAAGATATTTCCTTTTTCACCATAGCCCTCTATGGGCTTCCAAATATCCCTTTGCCAATTCCACAAGAACAGACTTAGCGAAAGGCTTCTTGAAGGGAAAGATGTAACTCTGTGAGATGAATTAACAGAACACAGAGCAGTTTCTCAGAAAGCTTCTTTCCAGTTTTGAACGGAAGATATTTCCTTTTTCACCATAGCCCTCTATGGGCTTCCAAATATCCCTTTGCCAATTCCACAAGAACAGCCTTAGCGAAAGGCTTCTTGACGTGAAAGATGTAACACTGTGAGATGAATTAACAGAACACAGAGCAGTTTCTCAGAAAGCTTCTGTCCAGTTTTGAACAGAAGATATTTCCTTTTTCACCATAGCCCTCTATGGGCTTCCAAATATCCCTTTGCCAATTCCACAAGAACAGCCTTAGCGAAAGGCTTCTTGAAGTGAAAGATGTAACTCTGTGAGATGAATTAACAGAACACAGAACAGTTTCTCAGAAAGCTTCTTTCCAGTTTTGAACGGAAGATATTTCCTTTTTCACCATAGCCCTCTATTGGCTTCCAAATATCTCTTTGCGAATTCCTCAAGAACAGCCTTAGCGAAAGGCTTCTTGAAGGGAAAGATGTAACTCTGTGAGATGAATTAAGAGAACACAGAGCAGTTTCTCAGAAAGCTTCTTTCTAGTTTTGAACGGAAGATATTTCCTTTTTCACCATAGCCGTCTATGGGCTTCCAAATATCCCTTTGCCAATTCCACAAGAACAGCCTTAGCGAAAGGCTTCTTGAAGGGAAAGATGTAACTCTGTGAGATGAATTAACAGAACACAGAGCAGTTTCTCAGAAAGCTTCTTTCCAGTTTTGAACGGAAGATATTTCCTTTTTCACCATAGCCCTCTATGGGCTTCCAAATATCCCTTTTCCAATTCCACAAGAACAGCCTTAGCGAAAGGCTTCTTGAAGGGAAGATGTAACTCTGTGAGATGAATTAACAGAACACAGAGCAGTTTCTCAGAAAGCTTCTTTCCAGTTTTGAACGGAAGATATTTCCTTTTTCACCAGAGCCCTCTATGGGCTTCCAAATATCCCTTTGCCAATTCCACAAGAACTGCCTTAGCGAAAGGCTTCTTGAAGGGAAAGATGTAACTCTGTGAGATGAACTAACAGAACACAGAGCAGTTTCTCAGAAAGCTTCTTTCCAGTTTTGAACGGAAGATATTTCCTTTTTCACCATAGCCCTCTATGGGCTTCCAAATATCCCTTTGAAAATTCCACAAGAACAGCCTTAGCGAAAGGCTTCTTGAAGGGAAAGATGTAACTCTGTGAGATGAATAAACAGAACACAGAACAGTTTCTCTGAAAGCTTCTTTTCAGTTTTGAACGGAAGATATTTCCTTTTTCACCATAGCCCTCTATGGGCTTCCAAATATCCCTTTACCAAATCCACAAGAACAGCCTTAGCGAAAGGCTTCTTGAAGGGAAAGATGTAACTCTGTGAGATGAACTAACAGAACACAGAGCAGTTTCTCAGAAAGCTTCTTTCCAGTTTTGAACGGAAGATATTTCCTTTTTCACCATAGCCCTCTATGGGCTTCCAAATATCCCTTTGCCAATTCCACAAGAACAGCCTTAGCGAAAGGCTTCTTGAAGGGAAAGATGTAACTCTGTGAGATGAATTAACAGAACACAGAGCAGTTTCTCAGAAAGCTTCTTTCTAGTTTTGAACGGAAGATATTTAATTTTTCACCATAGCCCTCTTTGGGCTTCCAAATATCCCTTTGCGAATTCCACAAGAACAGCCTTAGCGAAAGGCTTCTTGAACGGAAAGATGTAACTCTGTGAGATGAATTAACAGAACACAGAGCAGTTTCTCAGAAAGCTTCTTTCCAGTTTTGAACCGAAGATATTTCCTTTTTCACCATAGACCTCTATGGGCTTCCAAATATCCCTTTGCCAATTCCACAAGAACAGCCTTAGCGAAAGGCTTCTTGAAGTGAAAGATGTAACTCTGTGAGCTGAATTAACAGAACACAGAACAGTTTCTCAGAAAGCTTCTTTCCAGTTTTGAACGGAAGATATTTCCTTTTTCACCATAGCCCTCTATGGGCTTCCAAATATCCCTTTGCCAATTCCACAAGAACAGCCTTAGCGAAAGGCTTCTTGAAGGGAAAGATGTAACTCTGTGAGATGAATTAACAGAACACAGAGCAGTTTCTCAGAAAGCTTCTTTCTGGTTTTGAACGGAAGATATTTCCTTTTTCACCATAGCCGTCTATGGGCTTCCGAATATCCCTTTGCCAATTCCACAAGAACAGCCTTAGCGAAAGGCTTCTTGAAGGGAAAGATGTAACTCTGTGAGATGAATTAACAGAACACAGAGCAGTTTCTCAGAAAGCTTCTTTCCAGTTTTGAACGGAAGATATTTCCTTTTTCACCATAGCCCTCTATGGGCTTCCAAATATCCCTTTGCCAATTCCACAAGAACAGACTTAGCGAAAGGCTTCTTGAAGGGAAAGATGTAACTCTGTGAGATGAATTAACAGAACACAGAGCAGTTTCTCAGAAAGCTTCTTTCCAGTTTTGAACGGAAGATATTTCCTTTTTCACCAGAGCCCTCTATGGGCTTCCAAATATCCCTTTGCCAATTCCACAAGAACAGCCTTAGCGAAAGGCTTCTTGAAGGGAAAGATGTAACTCTGTGAGATGAACTAACAGAACACAGAGCAGTTTCTCAGAAAGCTTCTTTCCAGTTTTGAACGGAAGATATTTCCTTTTTCACCATAGCCCTCTATGGGCTTCCAAATATCCCTTTGCCAATTCCACAAGAACAGCCTTAGCGAAAGGCTTCTTGAACGGAAAGATGTAACTCTGTGAGATGAATTAACAGAACACAGAACAGTTTCTCAGAAAGCTTCTTTCCAGTTTTGAAAGGAAGATATTTCCTTTTTCACCATAGCCCTCTATGGGCTTCCAAATATCCCTTTGCCAATTCCACAAGAACAGCCTTAGCGAAAGGCTTCTTGAAGGGAAAGATGTAACTCTGTGAGATGAATTAGCAGAACACAGAGCAGTTTCTCAGAAAGCTACTTTCCAGTTTTGAACGGAAGATATTTCCTTTTTCACCATAGCCCTCTATGGGCTTCCAAATATCCCTTTGCCAATTCCACAAGAACAGCCTTAGCGAAAGGCTTCTTGAAGGGAAAGATGTAACTCTGTGAGATGAATTAACAGAACACAGAGCAGTTTCTCAGAAAGCTTCTTTCTAGTTTTGAACGGAAGATATTTCCTTTTTCACCATAGCCCTCTATGGGCTTCCAAATATCCCTTTGCGAATTCCACAAGAACAGCCTTAGCGAAAGGCTTCTTGAACGGAAAGATGTAACTCTGTGAGATGAATTAACAGAACACAGAGCAGTTTCTCAGAAAGCTTCTTTCCAGTTTTGAACGGAAGATATTTCCTTTTTCACCATAGCCCTCTATGGGCTTCCAAATATCCCTTTTCCAATTCCACAAGAACAGCCTTAGTGAAAGGCTTCTTGAAGGGAAAGATGTAACTCTGTGAGATGAATTAACAGAACACAGAGCAGTTTCTCAGAAAGCTTCTTTCCAGTTTTGAACGGAAGATATTTCCTTTTTCACCATAGCCCTCTATGGGCTTCCAAATATCCCTTTGCCAATTCCACAAGAACAGCCTTAGCGAAAGGCTTCTTGAAGGGAACGATGTAACTCTGTGAGATGAATTAACAGAACACAGAGCAGTTTCTCAGAAAGCTTCTTTCCAGTTTTGAACGGAAGATATTTCCTTTTTCACCATAGCCCTCTATGGGCTTCCAAATATCCCTTTGCCAATTCCATAAGAACAGCCTTAGCGAAAGGCTTCTTCAAGGGAAAGATGTAACTCTGTGAGATGAATTAACAGAACACAGAGCAGTTTCTCAGAAAGCTTCTTTCCAGTTTTGAACCGAAGATATTTCCTTTTTCACCATAGCCCTCTATGGGCTTCCAAATATCCCTTTGCCAATTCCACAAGAACAGCCTTAGCGAAAGGCTTCTTGAAGTGAAAGATGTAACTCTGTGAGATGAATTAACAGAACACAGAACAGTTTCTCAGAAAGCTTCTTTCCAGTTTTGAACGGAAGATATTTCCTTTTTCACCATAGCCCTCTATGGGCTTCCAAATATCCCTTTGCGAATTCCACAAGAACAGCCTTAGCGAAAGGCTTCTTGAAGGGAAAGATGTAACTCTGTGAGATGAATTAACAGAACACAGAGCAGTTTCTCAGAAAGCTTCTTTCTAGTTTTGAACGGAAGATATTTCCTTTTTCACCATAGCCGTCTATGGGCTTCCAAATATCCCTTTGCCAATTCCACAAGAACAGCCTTAGCGAAAGGCTTCTTGAAGGGAAAGATGTAACTCTGTGAGATGAATTAACAGAACACAGAGCAGTTTCTCAGAAAGCTTCTTTCCAGTTTTGAACGGAAGATATTTCCTTTTTCACCATAGCCCTCTATGGGCTTCCAAATATCCCTTTTCCAATTCCACAAGAACAGCCTTAGCGAAAGGCTTCTTGAAGGGAAGATGTAACTCTGTGAGATGAATTAACAGAACACAGAGCAGTTTCTCAGAAAGCTTCTTTCCAGTTTTGAACGGAAGATATTTCCTTTTTCACCAGAGCCCTCTATGGGCTTCCAAATATCCCTTTGCCAATTCCACAAGAACTGCCTTAGCGAAAGGCTTCTTGAAGGGAAAGATGTAACTCTGTGAGATGAACTAACAGAACACAGAGCAGTTTCTCAGAAAGCTTCTTTCCAGTTTTGAACGGAAGATATTTCCTTTTTCACCATAGCCCTCTATGGGCTTCCAAATATCCCTTTGCCAATTCCACAAGAACAGCCTTAGCGAAAGGCTTCTTGAAGGGAAAGATGTAACTCTGTGAGATGAATTAACAGAACACAGAACAGTTTCTCTGAAAGCTTCTTTTCAGTTTTGAACGGAAGATATTTCCTTTTTCACCATAGCCCTCTATGGGCTTCCAAATATCCCTTTGCCAATTCCACAAGAACAGCCTTAGCGAAAGGCTTCTTGAAGGGAAAGATGTAACTCTGTGAGATGAATTAACAGAACACAGAGCAGTTTCTCAGAAAGCTACTTTCCAGTTTTGAACGGAAGATATTTCCTTTTTCACCATAGCCGTCTATGGGCTTCCAAATATCCCTTTGCCAATTCCACAAGAACAGCCTTAGCGAAAGGCTTCTTGAAGGGAAAGATGTAACTCTGTGAGATGAATTAACAGAACACAGAGCAGTTTCTCAGAAAGCTTCTTTCCAGTTTTGAACGGAAGATATTTCCTTTTTCACCATACCCCTCTATGGGCTTCCAAATATCCCTTTTCCAATTCCACAAGAACAGCCTTAGCGAAAGGCTTCTTGAAGGGAAGATGTAACTCTGTGAGATGAATTAACAGAACACAGAGCAGTTTCTCAGAAAGCTTCTTTCCAGTTTTGAACGGAAGATATTTCCTTTTTCACCAAAGCCCTCTATGGGCTTCCAAATATCCCTTTGCCAATTCCACAAGAACTGCCTTAGCGAAAGGCTTCTTGAAGGGAAAGATGTAACTCTGTGAGATGAACTAACAGAACACAGAGCAGTTTCTCAGAAAGCTTCTTTCCAGTTTTGAACGGAAGATATTTCCTTTTTCACCATAGCCCTCTATGGGCTTCCAAATATCCCTTTGCCAATTCCACAAGAACAGCCTTAGCGAAAGGCTTCTTGAAGGGAAAGATGTAACTCTGTGAGATGAATTAACAGAACACAGAACAGTTTCTCTGAAAGCTTCTTTTCAGTTTTGAACGGAAGATATTTCCTTTTTCACCATAGCCCTCTATGGGCTTCCAAATATCCCTTTGCCAATTCCACAAGAACAGCCTTAACGAAAGGCTTCTTGAAGGGAAAGATGTAACTCTGTGAGATGAATTAACAGAACACAGAACAGTTTCTCAGAAAGCTACTTTCCAGTTTTGAACGGAAGATATTTCCTTTTTCACCATAGCCCTCTATGGGCTTCCAAATATCCCTTTACCAAATCCACAAGAACAGCCTTAGCGAAAGGCTTCTTGAAGGGAAAGATGTAACTCTGTGAGATGAACTAACAGAACACAGAGCAGTTTCTCAGAAAGCTTCTTTCCAGTTTTGAACGGAAGATATTTCCTTTTTCACCATAGCCCTCTATGGGCTTCCAAATATCCCTTTGCCAATTCCACAAGAACAGCCTTAGCGAAAGGCTTCTTGAAGGGAAAGATGTAACTCTGTGAGATGAATTAACAGAACACAGAGCAGTTTCTCAGAAAGCTTCTTTCTAGTTTTGAACGGAAGATATTTCCTTTTTCACCATAGCCCTCTATGGGCTTCCAAATATCCCTTTGCCAATTCCACAAGAACAGCCTTAGCGAAAGGCTTCTTGAGCGGAAAGATGTAACTCTGTGAGATGAATTAACAGAACACAGAGCAGTTTCTCAGAAAGCTTCTTTCCAGTTTTGAACCGAAGATATTTCCTTTTTCACCATAGCCCTCTATGGGCTTCCAAATATCCCTTTGCCAATTCCACAAGAACAGCCTTAGCGAAAGGCTTCTTGAAGTGAAAGATGTAACTCTGTGAGATGAATTAACAGAACACAGAACAGTTTCTCAGAAAGCTTCTTTCCAGTTTTGAACGGAAGATATTTCCTTTTTCACCATAGCCCTCTATGGGCTTCCAAATATCCCTTTGCCAATTCCACAAGAACAGCCTTAGCGAAAGGCTTCTTGAAGGGAAAGATGTAACTCTGTGAGATGAATTAACAGAACACAGAGCAGTTTCTCAGAAAGCTTCTTTCTGGTTTTGAACGGAAGATATTTCCTTTTTCACCATAGCCGTCTATGGGCTTCCGAATATCCCTTTGCCAATTCCACAAGAACAGCCTTAGCGAAAGGCTTCTTGAAGGGAAAGATGTAACTCTGTGAGATGAATTAACAGAACACACAGCAGTTTCTCAGAAAGCTTCTTTCCAGTTTTGAACGGAAGATATTTCCTTTTTCACCATAGCCCTCTATGGGCTTCCAAATATCCCTTTGCCAATTCCACAAGACCAGACTTAGCGAAAGGCTTCTTGAAGGGAAAGATGTAACTCTGTGAGATGAATTAACAGAACACAGAGCAGTTTCTCAGAAAGCTTCTTTCCAGTTTTGAACGGAAGATATTTCCTTTTTCACCAGAGCCCTCTATGGGCTTCCAAATATCCCTTTGCCAATTCCACAAGAAAAGCCTTAGCGAAAGGCTTCTTGAAGGGAAAGATGTAACTCTGTGAGATGAACTAACAGAACACAGAGCAGTTTCTCAGAAAGCTTCTTTCCAGTTTTGAACGGAAGATATTTCCTTTTTCACCATAGCCCTCTATGGGCTTCCAAATATCCCTTTGCAAATTCCACAAGAACAGCCTTAGCGAAAGGCTTCTTGAACGGAAAGATGTAACTCTGTGAGATGAATTAACAGAACACAGAACAGTTTCTCAGAAAGCTTCTTTCCAGTTTTGAAAGGAAGATATTTCCTTTTTCACCATAGCCCTCTATGGGCTTCCAAATATCCCTTTGCCAATTCCACAAGAACAGGCCTAGCGAAAGGCTTCTTGAAGGGAAAGATGTAACTCTGTGAGATGAATTAACAGAACACAGAGCAGTTTCTCAGAAAGCTACTTTCCAGTTTTGAACGGAAGATATTTCCTTTTTCACCATAGCCCTCTATGGGCTTCCAAATATCCCTTTGCCAATTCCACAAGAACAGCCTTAGCGAAAGGCTTCTTGAAGGGAAAGATGTAACTCTGTGAGATGAATTAACAGAACACAGAGCAGTTTCTCAGAAAGCTTCTTTCTACTTTTGAACGGAAGATATTTCCTTTTTCACCATAGCCCTCTATGGGCTTCCAAATATCCCTTTGCGAATTCCACAAGAACAGCCTTAGCGAAAGGCTTCTTGAACGGAAAGATGTAACTCTGTGAGATGAATTAACAGAACACAGAGCAGTTTCTCAGAAAGCTTCTTTCCAGTTTTGAACGGAAGATATTTCCTTTTTCACCATAGCCCTCTATGGGCTTCCAAATATCCCTTTTCCAATTCCACAAGAACAGCCTTAGTGAAAGGCTTCTTGAAGGGAAAGATGTAACTCTGTGAGATGAATTAACAGAACACAGAGCAGTTTCTCAGAAAGCTTCTTTCCAGTTTTGAACGGAAGATATTTCCTTTTTCACCATAGCCCTCTATGGGCTTCCAAATATCCCTTTGCCAATTCCACAAGAACAGCCTTAGCGAAAGGCTTCTTGAAGGGAACGATGTAACTCTGTGAGATGAATTAACAGAACACAGAGCAGTTTCTCAGAAAGCTTCTTTCCAGTTTTGAACGGAAGATATTTCCTTTTTCACCATAGCCCTCTATGGGCTTCCAAATATCCCTTTGCCAATTCCACAAGAACTGCCTTAGCGAAAGGCTTCTTGAAGGGAAAGATGTAACTCTGTGAGATGAACTAACAGAACACAGAGCAGTTTCTCAGAAAGCTTCTTTCCAGTTTTGAACGGAAGATATTTCCTTTTTCACCATAGCCCTCTATGGGCTTCCAAATATCCCTTTGCCAATTCCACAAGAACAGCCTTAGCGAAAGGCTTCTTGAAGGGAAAGATGTAACTCTGTGAGATGAATTAACAGAACACAGAACAGTTTCTCTGAAAGCTTCTTTTCAGTTTTGAACGGAAGATATTTCCTTTTTCACCATAGCCCTCTATGGGCTTCCAAATATCCCTTTGCCAATTCCACAAGAACAGCCTTAACGAAAGGCTTCTTGAAGGGAAAGATGTAACTCTGTGAGATGAATTAACAGAACACAGAGCAGTTTCTCAGAAAGCTACTTTCCAGTTTTGAACGGAAGATATTTCCTTTTTCACCATAGCCCTCTATGGGCTTCCAAATATCCCTTTGCCAATTCCACAAGAACAGCCTTAGCGAAAGGCTTCTTGAAGGGAAAGATGTATCTCTGTGAGATGAATTAACAGAACACAGAGCAGTTTCTCAGAAAGCTTCTTTCTAGTTTTGAACGGAAGATATTTCCTTTTTCACCATAGCCCTCTATGGGCTTCCAAATATCCCTTTGCGAATTCCACAAGAACAGCCTTAGCGAAAGGCTTCTTGAACGGAAAGATGTAACTCTGAGATGAACTAACAGAACACAGAGCAGTTTCTCAGAAAGCTTCTTTCCAGTTTTGAACGGAAGGTATTTCCTTTTTCACCATACCCCTCTATGGGCTTCCAAATATCCCTTTGCCAACTCCACAAGAACAGCCTTAGCGAAAGGCTTCTTGAAGTGAAAGATGTAACTCTGTGAGATGAATTAACAGAACACAGAACAGTTTCTCAGAAAGCTTCTTTTCAGTTTTGAACGGAAGATATTTCCTTTTTCACCATAGCCCTCTATGGGCTTCCAAATATCCCTTTACCAAATCCACAAGAACAGCCTTAGCGAAAGGCTTCTTGAAGGGAAAGATGTAACTCTGTGAGATGAACTAACAGAACACAGAGCAGTTTCTCAGAAAGCTTCTTTCCAGTTTTGAACGGAAGATATTTCCTTTTTCACCATAGCCCTCTATGGGCTTCCAAATATCCCTTTGCCAATTCCACAAGAACAGCCTTAGCGAAAGGCTTCTTGAAGGGAAAGATGTAACTCTGTGAGATGAATTAACAGAACACAGAGCAGTTTCTCAGAAAGCTTCTTTCTAGTTTTGAACGGAAGATATTTCCTTTTTCACCATAGCCCTCTATGGGCTTCCAAATATCCCTTTGCCAATTCCACAAGAACAGCCTTAGCGAAAGGCTTCTTGAGCGGAAAGATGTAACTCTGTGAGATGAATTAACAGAACACAGAGCAGTTTCTCAGAAAGCTTCTTTCCAGTTTTGAACCGAAGATATTTCCTTTTTCACCATAGCCCTCTATGGGCTTCCAAATATCCCTTTGCCAATTCCACAAGAACAGCCTTAGCGAAAGGCTTCTTGAAGTGAAAGATGTAACTCTGTGAGATGAATTAACAGAACACAGAACAGTTTCTCAGAAAGCTTCTTTCCAGTTTTGAACGGAAGATATTTCCTTTTTCACCATAGCCCTCTATGGGCTTCCAAATATCCCTTTGCCAATTCCACAAGAACAGCCTTAGCGAAAGGCTTCTTGAAGGGAAAGATGTAACTCTGTGAGATGAATTAACAGAACACAGAGCAGTTTCTCAGAAAGCTTCTTTCTGGTTTTGAACGGAAGATATTTCCTTTTTCACCATAGCCGTCTATGGGCTTCCGAATATCCCTTTGCCAATTCCACAAGAACAGCCTTAGCGAAAGGCTTCTTGAAGGGAAAGATGTAACTCTGTGAGATGAATTAACAGAACACACAGCAGTTTCTCAGAAAGCTTCTTTCCAGTTTTGAACGGAAGATATTTCCTTTTTCACCATAGCCCTCTATGGGCTTCCAAATATCCCTTTGCCAATTCCACAAGACCAGACTTAGCGAAAGGCTTCTTGAAGGGAAAGATGTAACTCTGTGAGATGAATTAACAGAACACAGAGCAGTTTCTCAGAAATCTTCTTTCCAGTTTTGAACGGAAGATATTTCCTTTTTCACCAGAGCCCTCTATGGGCTTCCAAATATCCCTTTGCCAATTCCACAAGAACAGCCTTAGAGAAAGGCTTCTTGAAGGGAAAGATGTAACTCTGTGAGATGAACTAACAGAACACAGAGCAGTTTCTCAGAAAGCTTCTTTCCAGTTTTGAACGGAAGATATTTCCTTTTTCACCATAGCCCTCAATGGGCTTCCAAATATCCCTTTGCAAATTCCACAAGAACAGCCTTAGCGAAAGGCTTCTTGAACGGAAAGATGTAACTCTGTGAGATGAATTAACAGAACACAGAACAGTTTCTCAGAAAGCTTCTTTCCAGTTTTGAAAGGAAGATATTTCCTTTTTCACCATAGCCCTCTATGGGCTTCCAAATATCCCTTTGCCAATTCCACAAGAACAGGCCTAGCGAAAGGTTTCTTGAAGGGAAAGATGTAACTCTGTGAGATGAATTAACAGAACACAGAGCAGTTTCTCAGAAAGCTACTTTCCAGTTTTGAACGGAAGATATTTCCTTTTTCACCATAGCCCTCTATGGGTTTCCAAATATCTCTTTGCCAATTCCACAAGAACAGCCTTAGCGAAAGGCTTCTTGAAGGGAAAGATGTAACTCTGTGAGATGAATTAACAGAACACAGAGCAGTTTCTCAGAAAGCTTCTTTCTACTTTTGAACGGAAGATATTTCCTTTTTCACCATAGCCCTCTATGGGCTTCCAAATATCCCTTTGCGAATTCCACAAGAACAGCCTTAGCGAAAGGCTTCTTGAACGGAAAGATGTAACTCTGTGAGATGAATTAACAGAACACAGAGCAGTTTCTCAGAAAGCTTCTTTCCAGTTTTGAACGGAAGATATTTCCTTTTTCACCATAGCCCTCTATGGGCTTCCAAATATCCCTTTTCCAATTCCACAAGAACAGCCTTAGTGAAAGGCTTCTTGAAGGGAAAGATGTAACTCTGTGAGATGAATTAACAGAACACAGAGCAGTTTCTCAGAAAGCTTCTTTCCAGTTTTGAACGGAAGATATTTCCTTTTTCACCATAGCCCTCTATGGGCTTCCAAATATCCCTTTGCCAATTCCACAAGAACAGCCTTAGCGAAAGGCTTCTTGAAGGGAACGATGTAACTCTGTGAGATGAATTAACAGAACACAGAGCAGTTTCTCAGAAAGCTTCTTTCCAGTTTTGAACGGAAGATATTTCCTTTTTCACCATAGCCCTCTATGGGCTTCCAAATATCCCTTTGCCAATTCCACAAGAACAGCCTTAGCGAAAGGCTTCTTGAAGGGAAAGATGTAACTCTGTGAGATGAATTAACAGAACACAGAGCAGTTTCTCAGAAAGCTTCTTTCTAGTTTTGAACGGAAGATATTTCCTTTTTCACCATAGCCGTCTATGGGCTTCCAAATATCCCTTTGCCAATTCCACAAGAACAGCCTTAGCGAAAGGCTTCTTGAAGGGAAAGATGTAACTGTGTGAGATGAATTAACAGAACACAGAGCAGTTTCTCAGAAAGCTTCTTTCCAGTTTTGAACGGAAGATATTTCCTTTTTCACCATAGCCCTCTATGGGCTTCCAAATATCCCTTTTCCAATTCCACAAGAACAGCCTTAGCGAAAGGCTTCTTGAAGGGAAGATGTAACTCTGTGAGATGAATTAACAGAACACAGAGCAGTTTCTCAGAAAGCTTCTTTCCAGTTTTGAACGGAAGATATTTCCTTTTTCACCAGAGCCCTCTATGGGCTTCCAAATATCCCTTTGCCAATTCCACAAGAACTGCCTTAGCGAAAGGCTTCTTGAAGGGAAAGATGTAACTCTGTGAGATGAACTAACAGAACACAGAGCAGTTTCTCAGAAAGCTTCTTTCCAGTTTTGAACGGAAGATATTTCCTTTTTCACCATAGCCCTCTATGGGCTTCCAAATATCCCTTTGCCAATTCCACAAGAACAGCCTTAACGAAAGGCTTCTTGAAGGGAAAGATGTAACTCTGTGAGATGAATTAACAGAACACAGAACAGTTTCTCTGAAAGCTTCTTTTCAGTTTTGAACGGAAGATATTTCCTTTTTCACCATAGCCCTCTATGGGCTTCCAAATATCCCTTTGCCAATTCCACAAGAACAGCCTTAGCGAAAGGCTTCTTGAAGGGAAAGATGTAACTCTGTGAGATGAATTAACAGAACACAGAGCAGTTTCTCAAAAAGCTACTTTCCAGTTTTGAACGGAAGTTATTTCCTTTTTCACCATAGCCCTCTATGGGCTTCCAAATATCCCTTTGCCAATTCCACAAGAACATCCTTAGCGAAAGGCTTCTTGAAGGGAAAGATGTAACTCTGTGAGATGAATTAACAGAACGCAGAGCAGTTTCTCAGAAAGCTTCTTTCTAGTTTTGAACGGAAGATATTTCCTTTTTCACCATAGCCGTCTATGGGCTTCCAAATATCCCTTTGCCAATTCCACAAGAACAGCCTTAGCGAAAGGCTTCTTGAAGGGAAAGATGTAACTCTGTGAGATGAATTAACAGAACACAGAGCAGTTTCTCAGAAAGCTTCTTTCCAGTTTTGAACGGAAGATATTTCCTTTTTCACCATAGCCCTCTATGGGCTTCCAAATATCCCTTTTCCAATTCCACAACAACAGCCTTAGCGAAAGGCTTCTTGAAGGGAAGATGTAACTCTGTGAGATGAATTAACAGAACACAGAGCAGTTTCTCAGAAAGCTTCTTTCCAGTTTTGAACGGAAGATATTTCCTTTTTCACCAGAGCCCTCTATGGGCTTCCAAATATCCCTTTGCCAATTCCACAAGAACTGCCTTAGCGAAAGGCTTCTTGAAGGGAAAGATGTAACTCTGTGAGATGAACTAACAGAACACAGAGCAGTTTCTCAGAAAGCTTCTTTCCAGTTTTGAACGGAAGATATTTCCTTTTTCACCATAGCCCTCTATGGGCTTCCAAATATCCCTTTGCCAATTCCACAAGAACAGCCTTAGCGAAAGGCTTCTTGAAGGGAAAGATGTAACTCTGTGAGATGAATTAACAGAACACAGAACAGTTTCTCTGAAAGCTTCTTTTCAGTTTTGAACGGAAGATATTTCCTTTTTCACCATAGCCCTCTATGGGCTTCCAAATATCCCTTTGCCAATTCCACAAGAACAGCCTTAGCGAAAGGCTTCTTGAAGGGAAAGATGTAACTCTGTGAGATGAATTAACAGAACACAGAGCAGTTTCTCAGAAAGCTACTTTCCAGTTTTGAACGGAAGATATTTCCTTTTTCACCATAGCCCTCTATGGGCTTCCAAATATCCCTTTGCCAATTCCACAAGAACAGCCTTAGCGAAAGCCTTCTTGAAGGGAAAGATGTAAGTCTGTGAGATGAATTAACAGAACGCAGAGCAGTTTCTCAGAAAGCTTCTTTCTAGTTTTGAACGGAAGATATTTCCTTTTTCACCATAGCCCTCTATGGGCTTCCTAATATCCCTTTGCGAATTCCACAAGAACAGCCTTAGCGAAAGGCTTCTTGAACGGAAAGATGTAACTCTGAGATGAACTAACAGAACACAGAGCAGTTTCTCAGAAAGCTTCTTTCCAGTTTTGAACGGAAGATATTTCCTTTTTCACCATACCCCTCTATGGGCTTCCAAATATCCCTTTGCCAACTCCACAAGAACAGCCTTAGCGAAAGGCTTCTTGAAGGGAAAGATGTAACTCTGTGAGATGAATTAACAGAACACAGAGCAGTTTCTCAGAAAGCTTCTTTCTAGTTTTGAACGGAAGATATTTCCTTTTTCACCATAGCCCTCTATGGGCTTCCAAATATCCCTTTGCGAATTCCACAAGAACAGCCTTAGCGAAAGGCTTCTTGAACGGAAAGATGTAACTCTGTGAGATGAATTAACAGAACACAGAGCAGTTTCTCAGAAAGCTTCTTTCCAGTTTTGAACCGAAGATATTTCCTTTTTCACCATAGCCCTCTATGGGCTTCCAAATATCCCTTTGCCAATTCCACAAGAACAGCCTTAGCGAAAGGCTTCTTGAAGGGAAAGATGTAACTCTGTGAGATGAATTAACAGAACACAGAGCAGTTTCTCAGAAAGCTTCTTTCTGGTTTTGAACGGAAGATATTTCCTTTTTCACCATTGCCGTCTATGTGCTTCCGAATATCCCTTTGCCAATTCCACAAGAACAGCCTTAGCGAAAGGCTTCTTGAAGGGAAAGATGTAACTCTGTGAGATGAATTAACAGAACACAGAGCAGTTTCTCAGAAAGCTTCTTTCCAGTTTTGAACGGAAGATATTTCCTTTTTCACCATAGCCCTCTACGGGCTTCCAAATATCCCTTTGCCAATTCCACAAGAACAGCCTTAGCGAAAGGCTTCTTGAAGGGAAAGATGTAACTCTGTGAGATGAACTAACAGAACACAGAGCAGTTTCTCAGAAAGCTTCTTTCCAGTTTTGAACGGAAGATATTTCCTTTTTCACCATAGCCCTCTATGGGCTTCCAAATATCCCTTTGCCAATTCCACAAGAACAGCCTTAGCGAAAGGCTTCTTGAACGGAAAGATGTAACTCTGTGAGATGAATTAACAGAACACAGAACAGTTTCTCAGAAAGCTTCTTTCCAGTTTTGAAAGGAAGATATTTCCTTTTTCACCATAGCCCTCTATGGGCTTCCAAATATCCCTTTGCCAATTCCACAAGAACAGCCTTAGCGAAAGGCTTCTTGAAGGGAAAGATGTAACTCTGTGAGATGAATTAACAGAACACAGAGCAGTTTCTCAGAAAGCTACTTTCCAGTTTTGAACGGAAGATATTTCCTTTTTCACCATAGCCCTCTATGGGCTTCCAAATATCCCTTTGCCAATTCCACAAGAACAGCCTTAGCGAAAGGCTTCTTGAAGGGAAAGATGTAACTCTGTGAGATGAATTAACAGAACACAGAGCAGTTTCTCAGAAAGCTTCTTTCTACTTTTGAACGGAAGATATTTCCTTTTTCACCATAGCCCTCTATGGGCTTCCAAATATCAATTTGCGAATTCCACAAGAACAGCCTTAGCGAAAGGCTTCTTGAACGGAAAGATGTAACTCTGTGAGATGAATTAACAGAACACAGAGCAGTTTCTCAGAAAGCTTCTTTCAAGTTTTGAACGGAAGATATTTCCTTTTTCACCATAGCCCTCTATGGGCTTCCAAATATCCCTTTTCCAATTCCACAAGAACAGCCTTAGTGAAAGGCTTCTTGAAGGGAAAGATGTAACTCTGTGAGATGAATTAACAGAACACAGAGCAGTTTCTCAGAAAGCTTCTTTCCAGTTTTGAACGGAAGATATTTCCTTTTTCACCATAGCCCTCTATGGGCTTCCAAATATCCCTTTGCCAATTCCACAAGAACAGCCTTAGCGAAAGGCTTCTTGAAGGGAACGATGTAACTCTGTGAGATGAATTAACAGAACACAGAGCAGTTTCTCAGAAAGCTTCTTTCCAGTTTTGAACGGAAGATATTTCCTTTTTCACCATAGCCCTGTATGGGCTTCCAAATATCCCTTTGCCAATTCCACAAGAACAGCCTTAGCGAAAGGCTTCTTGAAGGGAAAGATGTAACTCTGTGAGATGAATTAACAGAACACAGAGCAGTTTCTCAGAAAGCTTCTTTCTAGTTTTGAACGGAAGATATTTCCTTTTTCACCATAGCCGTCTATGGGCTTCCAAATATCCCTTTGCCAATTCCACAAGAACAGCCTTAGCGAAAGGCTTCTTGAAGGGAAAGATGTAACTCTGTGAGATGAATTAACAGAACACAGAGCAGTTTCTCAGAAAGCTTCTTTCCAGTTTTGAACGGAAGATATTTCCTTTTTCACCATAGCCCTCTATGGGCTTCCAAATATCCCTTTTCCAATTCCACAAGAACAGCCTTAGCGAAAGGCTTCTTGAAGGGAAGATGTAACTCTGTGAGATGAATTAACAGAACACAGAGCAGTTTCTCAGAAAGCTTCTTTCCAGTTTTGAACGGAAGATATTTCCTTTTTCACCAGAGCCCTCTATGGGCTTCCAAATATCCCTTTGCCAATTCCACAAGAACTGCCTTAGCGAAAGGCTTCTTGAAGGGAAAGATGTAACTCTGTGAGATGAACTAACAGAACACAGAGCAGTTTCTCAGAAAGCTTCTTTCCAGTTTTGAACGGAAGATATTTCCTTTTTCACCATAGCCCTCTATGGGCTTCCAAATATCCCTTTGCCAATTCCACAAGAACAGCCTTAGCGAAAGGCTTCTTGAAGGGAAAGATGTAACTCTGTGAGATGAATTAACAGAACACAGAACAGTTTCTCTGAAAGCTTCTTTTCAGTTTTGAACGGAAGATATTTCCTTTTTCACCATAGCCCTCTATGGGCTTCCAAATATCCCTTTGCCAATTCCACAAGAACAGCCTTAGCGAAAGGCTTCTTGAAGGGAAAGATGTAAGTCTGTGAGATGAATTAACAGAACACAGAGCAGTTTCTCAGAAAGCTACTTTCCAGTTTTGAACTTAAGATATTTCCTTTTTCACCATAGCCCTCTATGGGCTTCCAAATATCCCTTTGCCAATTCCACAAGAACAGCCTTAGCGAAAGGCTTCTTGAAGGGAAAGATGTAACTCTGTGAGATGAATTAACAGAACGCAGAGCAGTTTCTCAGAAAGCTTCTTTCTAGTTTTGAACGGAAGATATTTCCTTTTTCACCATAGCCCTCTATGGGCTTCCTAATATCCCTTTGCGAATTCCACAAGAACAGCCTTAGCGAAAGGCTTCTTGAAGGGAAAGATGTAACTCTGTGAGATGAACTAACAGAACACAGAGCAGTTTCTCAGATAGCTTCTTTCCAGTTTTGAACGGAAGATATTTCCTTTTTCACAATACCCCTCTATGGGCTTCCAAATATCCCTTTGCCAACTCCACAAGAACAGCCTTAGCGAAAGGCTTCTTGAAGGGAAAGATGTAACTCTGTGAGATGAATTAACAGAACACAGAACAGTTTCTCAGAAAGCTTCTTTTCAGTTTTGAACGGAAGATATTTCCTTTTTCACCATAGCCCTCTATGGGCTTCCAAATATCCCTTTACCAAATCCACAAGAACAGCCTTAGCGAAAGGCTTCTTGAAGGGAAAGATGTAACTCTGTGAGATGAACTAACAGAACACAGAGCAGTTTCTCAGAAAGCTTCTTTCCAGTTTTGAACGGAAGATATTTCCTTTTTCACCATAGCCCTCTATGGGCTTCCAAATATCCCTTTGACAATTCCACAAGAACAGCCTTAGCGAAAGGCTTCTTGAAGGGAAAGATGTAACTCTGTGAGATGAATTAACAGAACACAGAGCAGTTTCTCAGAAAGCTTCTTTCTAGTTTTGAACGGAAGATATTTCCTTTTTCACCATAGCCCTCTATGGGCTTCCAAATATCCCTTTGCGAATTCCCCAAGAACAGCCTTAGCGAAAGGCTTCTTGAACGGAAAGATGTAACTCTGTGAGATGAATTAACAGAACACAGAGCAGTTTCTCAGAAAGCTTCTTTCCAGTTTTGACCGAAGATATTTCCTTTTTCACCATAGCCCTCTATGGGCTTCCAAATATCCCTTTGCCAATTCCACAAGAACAGCCTTAGCGAAAGGCTTCTTGAAGTGAAAGATGTAACTCTGTGAGATGAATTAACAGAACACAGAACAGTTTCTCAGAAAGCTTCTTTCCAGTTTTGAACGGAAGATATTTCCTTTTTCACCATAGCCCTCTATGGGCTTCCAAATATCCCTTTGCCAATTCCACAAGAACAGCCTTAGCGAAAGGCTTCTTGAAGGGAAAGATGTAACTCTGTGAGATGAATTAACAGAACACAGAGCAGTTTCTCAGAAAGCTTCTTTCTGGTTTTGAACGGAAGATATTTCCTTTTTCACCATAGCCGTCTATGGGCTTCCGAATATCCCTTTGCCAATTCCACAAGAACAGCCTTAGCGAAAGGCTTCTTGAAGGGAAAGATGTAACTCTGTGAGATGAATTAACAGAACACAGAGCAGTTTCTCAGAAAGCTTCTTTCCAGTTTTGAACGGAAGATATTTCCTTTTTCACCATAGCCCTCTACGGGCTTCCAAATATCCCTTTGCCAATTCCACAAGAACAGACTTAGCGAAAGGCTTCTTGAAGGGAAAGATGTAACTCTGTGAGATGAATTAACAGAACACAGAGCAGTTTCTCAGAAAGCTTCTTTCCAGTTTTGAACGGAAGATATTTCCTTTTTCACCAGAGCCCTCTATGGGCTTCCAAATATCCCTTTGCCAATTCCACAAGAACAGCCTTAGCGAAAGGCTTCTTGAAGGGAAAGATGTAACTCTGTGAGATGAACTAACAGAACACAGAGCAGTTTCTCAGAAAGCTTCTTTCCAGTTTTGAACGGAAGATATTTCCTTTTTCACCATAGCCCTCTATGGGCTTCCAAATATCCCTTTGCCAATTCCACAAGAACAGCCTTAGCGAAAGGCTTCTTGAACGGAAAGATGTAACTCTGTGAGATGAATTAACAGAACACAGAACAGTTTCTCAGAAAGCTTCTTTCCAGTTTTGAAAGGAAGATATTTCCTTTTTCACCATAGCCCTCTATGGGCTTCCAAATATCCCTTTGCCAATTCCACAAGAACAGCCTTAGCGAAAGGCTTCTTGAAGGGAAAGATGTAACTCTGTGAGATGAATTAACAGAACACAGAGCAGTTTCTCAGAAAGCTATTTTCCAGTTTTGAACGGAAGATATTTCCTTTTTCACCATAGCCCTCTATGGGCTTCCAAATATCCCTTTGCCAATTCCACAAGAACAGCCTTAGCGAAAGGCTTCTTGAAGGGAAAGATGTAACTCTGTGAGATGAATTAACAGAACACAGAGCAGTTTCTCAGAAAGCTTCTTTCTACTTTTGAACGGAAGATATTTCCTTTTTCACCATAGCCCTCTATGGGCTTCCAAATATCCCTTTGCGAATTCCACAAGAACAGCCTTAGCGAAAGGCTTCTTGAACGGAAAGATGTAACTCTGTGAGATGAATTAACAGAACACAGAGCAGTTTCTCAGAAAGCTTCTTTCAAGTTTTGAACGGAAGATATTTCCTTTTTCACCATAGCCCTCTATGGGCTTCCAAATATCCCTTTTCCAATTCCACAAGAACAGCCTTAGTGAAAGGCTTCTTGAAGGGAAAGATGTAACTCTGTGAGATGAATTAACAGAACACAGAGCAGTTTCTCAGAAAGCTTCTTTCCAGTTTTGAACGGAAGATATTTCCTTTTTCACCATAGCCCTCTATGGGCTTCCAAATATCCCTTTGCCAATTCCACAAGAACAGCCTTAGCGAAAGGCTTCTTGAAGGGAACGATGTAACTCTGTGAGATGAATTAACAGAACACAGAGCAGTTTCTCAGAAAGCTTCTTTCCAGTTTTGAACGGAAGATATTTCCTTTTTCACCATAGCCCTCTATGGGCTTCCAAATATCCCTTTGCCAATTCCACAAGAACAGCCTTAGCGAAAGGCTTCTTGAAGGGAAAGATGTAACTCTGTGAGATGAATTAACAGAACACAGAGCAGTTTCTCAGAAAGCTTCTTTCTAGTTTTGAACGGAAGATATTTCCTTTTTCACCATAGCCGTCTATGGGCTTCCAAATATCCCTTTGCCAATTCCACAAGAACAGCCTTAGCGAAAGGCTTCTTGAAGGGAAAGATGTAACTCTGTGAGATGAATTAACAGAACACATAGCAGTTTCTCAGAAAGCTTCTTTCCAGTTTTGAACGGAAGATATTTCCTTTTTCACCATAGCCCTCTATGGGCTTCCAAATATCCCTTTTCCAATTCCACAAGAACAGCCTTAGCGAAAGGCTTCTTGAAGGGAAGATGTAACTCTGTGAGATGAATTAACAGAACACAGAGCAGTTTCTCAGAAAGCTTCTTTCCAGTTTTGAACGGAAGATATTTCCTTTTTCACCAGAGCCCTCTATGGGCTTCCAAATATCCCTTTGCCAATTCCACAAGAACTGCCTTAGCGAAAGGCTTCTTGAAGGTAAAGATGTAACTCTGTGAGATGAACTAACAGAACACAGAGCAGTTTCTCAGAAAGCTTCTTTCCAGTTTTGAACGGAAGATATTTCCTTTTTCACCATAGCCCTCTATGGGCTTCCAAATATCCCTTTGCCAATTCCACAAGAACAGCCTTAGCGAAAGGCTTCTTGAAGGGAAAGATGTAACTCTGTGAGATGAATTAACAGAACACAGAACAGTTTCTCTGAAAGCTTCTTTTCAGTTTTGAACGGAAGATATTTCCTTTTTCACCATAGCCCTCTATGGGCTTCCAAATATCCCTTTGCCAATTCCACAAGAACAGCCTTAGCGAAAGGCTTCTTGAAGGGAAAGATGTAACTCTGTGAGATGAATTAACAGAACACAGAGCAGTTTCTCAGAAAGCTACTTTCCAGTTTTGAACGGAAGATATTTCCTTTTTCACCATAGCCCTCTATGGGCTTCCAAATATCCCTTTGCCAATTCCACAAGAACAGCCTTAGCGAAAGGCTTCTTGAAGGGAAAGATGTAACTCTGTGAGATGAATTAACAGAACGCAGAGCAGTTTCTCAGAAAGCTTCTTTCTAGTTTTGAACGGAAGATATTTCCTTTTTCACCATAGCCCTCTATGGGCTTCCTAATATCCCTTTGCGAATTCCACAAGAACAGCCTTAGCGAAAGGCTTCTTGAAGGGAAAGATGTAACTCTGTGAGATGAACTAACAGAACACAGAGCAGTTTCTCAGAAAGCTTCTTTCCAGTTTTGAACGGAAGATATTTCCTTTTTCACCATACCCCTCTATGGGCTTCCAAATATCCCTTTGCCAACTCCACAAGAACAGCCTTAGCGAAAGGCTTCTTGAAGGGAAAGATGTAACTCTGTGAGATGAATTAACAGAACACAGAACAGTTTCTCAGAAAGCTTCTTTTCAGTTTTGAACGGAAGATATTTCCTTTTTCACCATAGCCCTCTATGGGCTTCCAAATATCCCTTTACCAAATCCACAAGAACAGCCTTAGCGAAAGGCTTCTTGAAGGGAAAGATGTAACTCTGTGAGATGAACTAACAGAACACAGAGCAGTTTCTCAGAAAGCTTCTTTCCAGTTTTGAACAGAAGATATTTCCTTTTTCACCATAGCCCTCTATGGGCTTCCAAATATCCCTTTGCCAATTCCACAAGAACAGCCTTAGCGAAAGGCTTCTTGAAGGGAAAGATGTAACTCTGTGAGATGAATTAACAGAACACAGAGCAGTTTCTCAGAAAGCTTCTTTCTAGTTTTGAACGGAAGATATTTCCTTTTTCACCATAGCCCTCTATGGGCTTCCAAATATCCCTTTGCGAATTCCCCAAGAACAGCCTTAGCGAAAGGCTTCTTGAACGGAAAGATGTAACTCTGTGAGATGAATTAACAGAACACAGAGCAGTTTCTCAGAAAGCTTCTTTCCAGTTTTGAACCGAAGATATTTCCTTTTTCACCATAGCCCTCTATGGGCTTCCAAATATCCCTTTGCCAATTCCACAAGAACAGCCTTAGCGAAAGGCTTCTTGAAGTGAAAGATGTAACTCTGTGAGATGAATTAACAGAACACAGAACAGTTTCTCAGAAAGCTTCTTTTCAGTTTTGAACGGAAGATATTTCCTTTTTCACCATAGCCCTCTATGGGCTTCCAAATATCCCTTTACCAAATCCACAAGAACAGCCTTAGCGAAAGGCTTCTTGAAGGGAAAGATGTAACTCTGTGAGATGAACTAACAGAACACAGAGCAGTTTCTCAGAAAGCTTCTTTCCAGTTTTGAACGGAAGATATTTCCTTTTTCACCATAGCCCTCTATGGGCTTCCAAATATCCCTTTGCCAATTCCACAAGAACAGCCTTAGCGAAAGGCTTCTTGAAGGGAAAGATGTAACTCTGTGAGATGAATTAACAGAACACAGAACAGTTTCTCAGAAAGCTTCTTTCCAGTTTTGAACGGAAGATAATTCCTTTTTCACCATAGCCCTCTATGGGCTTCCAAATATCCCTTTGCCAATTCCCCAAGGACAGCCTTAGCGAAAGGCTTCTTGAAGGGAAAGATGTAACTCTGTGAGATGAATTATCAGAACACAGAGCAGTTTCTCAGAAAGCTTCTTTCCAGTTTTGAACGGAAGATATTTCCTTTTTCACCATAGACCTCTATGGGCTTCCAAATATCCCTTTGCCAATTCCACAAGAACAGCCTTAGCGAAAGGCTTCTTGAAGGGAAAGATGTAACTCTGTGAGATGAACTAACAGAACACAGAGCAGTTTCTCAGAAACCTTCTTTCCAGTTTTGAACGGAAGATATTTCCTTTTTCACCATAGCCCTCTATGGGCTTCCAAATATCCCTTTGCCAATTCCACAAGAACAGCCTTAGCGAAAGGCTTCTTGAAGTGAAAGATGTAACTCTGTGAGATGAATTAACAGAACACAGAGCAGTTTCTCAGAAAGCTTCTTTTCAGTTTTGAACGGAAGATATTTCCTTTTTCACCATAGCCCTCTATGGGCTTCCAAATATCCCTTTGCCAATTCCACAAGAACAGCCTTAGCGAAAGGCTTCTTGAAGGGAAAGATGTAACTCTATGAGATGAACTAACAGAACACAGAGCAGTTTCTCAGAAAGCTTCTTTCCAGTTTTGAACGGAAGATATTTCCTTTTTCACCATAGCCCTCTAAGGGCTTCCAAACATCCCTTTGCCAATTCCACAAGAACAGCCTTACCGAAAGGCTTCTTGAAGGGAAAGATGTAACTCTGTGAGATGAATTAACAGAACACAGAGCAGTTTCTCAAAAGCTTCTTTCCAGTTTTGAACGGAAGATATTTCCTTTTTCACCATAGCCGTCTATGGGCTTCCAAATATCCCTTTGCCAATTCCACAAGAACAGCCTTAGCGAAAGGCTTCTTGAAGGGAAAGATGTAACTCTGTGAGATAAACTAACAGAACACAGAGCAGTTTCTCAGAAAGCTTCTTTCCAGTTTTGAACGGAAGATATTTCCTTTTTCACCATAGCCCTCTATGGGCTTCCAAATATCCCTTTGCCAATTCCACAAGAACAGCCTTAGCGAAAGGCTTCTTGAAGGGAAAGATGTAACTCTGTGAGATGAACTAACAGAACACAGAGCAGTTTCTCAGAAAGCTTTTTTCCAGTTTTGAACGGAAGATATTTCCTTTTTCACCATAGCCCTCTATGGGCTTCCAAATATCCCTTTGCCAATTCCACAAGAACAGCCTTAGCGAAAGGCTTCTTGAAGGGAAAGATGTAACTCTGTGAGATGAATTAACAGAACACAGAACAGTTTCTCAGAAAGCTTCTTTCCAGTTTTGAACGGAAGATATTTCCTTTTTCACCATAGCCCTCTATGGGCTTCCAAATATCACTTTGCCAATTCCACAAGAACAGCCTTAGCGAAAGGCTTCTTGAAGGGAAAGATGTAACTCTGTGATATGAATTAACAGAACACAGAGCAGATTCTCAGAAAGCTACTTTTCAGTTTTGAACGGAAGATATTTCCTTTTTCACCATAGCCCTCTATGGGCTTCCAAATATCCCTTTGCCAATTCCACAAGAACAGCCTTAGCGAAAGGCTTCTTGAAGGGAAAGATGTAACTCTGTGAGATGAATTAACAGAACACAGAGCAGTTTCTCAGAAAGCTTCTTTCTAGTTTTGAACGGAAGATATTTCCTTTTTCACCATAGCCCTCTATGGGCTTCCAAATATCCCTTTCCGAATTCCACAAGAACAGCCTTAGCGAAAGGCTTCTTGAACGGAAAGATGTAACTCTGTGAGATGAATTAACAGAACACAGAGCAGTTTCTCAGAAAGCTTCTTTCCAGTTTTGAACCGAAGATATTTCCTTTTTCACCGTAGCCCTCTATGGGCTTCCAAATATCCCTTTGCCAATTCCACAAGAACAGCCTTAGCGAAAGGCTTCTTGAAGGGAAAGATGTAACTCTGTGAGATGAATTAACAGAATACAGAGCAGTTTCTCAGAAAGCTTCTTTCAAGTTTTGAACGGAAGATATTTCCTTTTTCACCATAGCCGTCTATGGGCTTCCAAATATCCCTTTGCCAATTCCACAAGAACAGCCTTAGCGAAAGGCTTCTTGAAGGGAAAGATGTAACTCTGTGAGATGAATTAACAGAACACAGAGCAGTTTCTCAGAAAGCTTCTTTCCAGTTTTGAACGGAAGATATTTCCTTTTTCACCATAGCCCTCTATGGGCTTCCAAATATCCCTTTGCCAATTCCACAAGAACAGCCTTAGCGAAAGGCTTCTTGAAGGGAAAGATGTAACTCTGTGAGATGAATTAACAGAACACAGAACAGTTTCTCAGAAAGCTTCTTTCCAGTTTTGAACGGAAGATATTTCCTTTTTCACCATAGCCCTCTATGGGCTTCCAAATATCACTTTGCCAATTCCACAAGAACAGCCTTAGCGAAAGGCTTCTTGAAGGGAAAGATGTAACTCTGTGAGATGAATTAACAGAACACAGAGCAGATTCTCAGAAAGCTACTTTCCAGTTTTGAACGGAAGATATTTCCTTTTTCACCATAGCCCTCTATGGGCTTCCAAATATCCCTTTGCCAATTCCACAAGAACAGCCTTAGCGAAAGGCTTCTTGAAGGGAAAGATGTAACTCTGTGAGATGAATTAACAGAACACAGAGCAGTTTCTCAGAAAGCTTCTTTCTAGTTTTGAACGGAAGATATTTCCTTTTTCACCATAGCCCTCTATGGGCTTCCAAATATCCCTTTCCGAATTCCAGAAGAACAGCCTTAGTGAAAGGCTTCTTGAACGGAAAGATGTAACTCTGTGAGATGAATTAACAGAACACAGAGCAGTTTCTCAGAAAGCTTCTTTCCAGTTTTGAACCGAAGATATTTCCTTTTTCACCGTAGCCCTCTATGGGCTTCCAAATATCCCTTTGCCAATTCCACAAGAACAGCCTTAGCGAAAGGCTTCTTGAAGGGAAAGATGTAACTCTGTGAGATGAATTAACAGAATACAGAGCAGTTTCTCAGAAAGCTTCTTTCAAGTTTTGAACGGAAGATATTTCCTTTTTCACCATAGCCGTCTATGGGCTTCCAAATATCCCTTTGCCAATTCCACAAGAACAGCCTTAGCGAAAGGCTTCTTGAAGGGAAAGATGTAACTCTGTGAAATGAATTAACAGAACACAGAGCAGTTTCTCAGAAAGCTTCTTTCCAGTTTTGAACGGAAGATATTTCCTTTTTCACCATAGCCCTCTATGGGCTTCCAAATATCCCTTTGCCAATTCCACAAGAACAGCCTTAGCGAAAGGCTTCTTGAAGGGAAAGATGTAACTCTGTGAGATGAATTAACAGAACACAGAGCAGTTTCTCAGAAAGCTTCTTTCCAGTTTTGAACGGAAGATATTTCTTTTTCACCATAGCCCTCTATGGGCTTCCAAATATCCCTTTGCCAATTCCACAAGAACAGCCTTACCGAAATGCTTCTTGAAGGGAAAGATGTAACTCTGTGAGATGAATTAACAGAACACAGAGCAGTTTCTCAGAAAGCTTCTTTCTAGTTTTGAACGGAAGATATTTCCTTTTTCACCATAGCCCTCTATGGGCGTCCAAATATCCCTTTGCCAATTCCACAAGAACAGCCTTAGCGAAACGCTTCTTGAAGGGAAAGATGTACCTCTGTGAGATGAATTAACAGAACACAGAGCAGTTTCTCAAAAGCTTCTTTCCAGTTTTGAACGGAAGATATTTCCTTTTTCACCATAGCCGTCTATGGGCTTCCAAATATCCTTTTGCCAATTCCACAAGAACAGCCTTAGCGAAAGGCTTCTTGAAGGGAAAGATGTAACTCTGTGAGATGAATTAACAGAACACAGAGCAGTTTCTCAGAAAGCTTCTTTCCAGTTTTGAACGGAAGATATTTCCTTTTTCACCATAGACCTCTATGGGCTTCAAATATCCCTTTGCCAGTTCCACAAGAACAGCCTTAGCGAACGGCTTCTTGAAGGGAAAGATGTAACTCTGTGAGATGAACTAACAGAACACAGAGCAGTTTCTCAGAAAGCTTCTTTCCAGTTTTGAACGGAAGATATTTCCTTTTTCACCATAGCCCTCTATGGGCTTCCAAATATCCCTTTGCCAATTCCACAAGAACAGCCTTAGCGAAAGGCTTCTTGAAGGGAAAGATGTAACTCTGTGAGATGAATTAACAGAACACAGAGCAGTTTCTCAGAAAGCTTCTTTCCAGTTTTGAACGGAAGTTATTTCCTTTTTCACCATAGCCCTCTATGGGCTTCCAAATATCCCTTTGCCAATTCCACAAGAACAGCCTTAGCGAAAGGCTTCTTGAAGGGAATGATGTAACTCTGTGAGATGAAATAACAGAACACAGAGCAGTTTCTCAGAAACCTTCTTTCCAGTTTTGAACGGAAGATATTTCCTTTTTCACCATAGCCCTCTATGGGCTTCCAAATATCCCTTTGCCAATTCCACAAGAACAGCCTTAGCGAAAGGCTTCTTGAAGGGAAAGATGTAACTCTGTGAGATGAATTAACAGAACACAGAACAGTTTCTCAGAAAGCGTCTTTCCAGTTTTGAACGGAAGATAATTCCTTTTTCACCATAGCCCTCTATGGGCTTCCAAATATCCCTTTGCCAATTCCCCAAGGACAGCCTTAGCGAAAGGCTTCTTGAAGGGAAAGATGTAACTCTGTGAGATGAATTATCAGAACACAGAGCAGTTTCTCAGAAAGCTTCTTTCCAGTTTTGAACGGAAGATATTTCCTTTTTCACCATAGACCTCTATGGGCTTCCAAATATCCCTTTGCCAATTCCACAAGAACAGCCTTAGCGAAAGGCTTCTTGAAGGGAAAGATGTAACTCTGTGAGATGAACTAACAGAACACAGAGCAGTTTCTCAGAAACCTTCTTTCCAGTTTTTAACGGAAGATATTTCCTTTTTCACCATAGCCCTCTATGGGCTTCCAAATATCCCTTTGCCAATTCCACAAGAACAGCCTTAGCGAAAGGCTTCTTGAAGTGAAAGATGTAACTCTGTGAGATGAATTAACAGAACACAGAGCAGTTTCTCAGAAAGCTTCTTTTCAGTTTTGAACGGAAGATATTTCCTTTTTCACCATAGCCCTCTATGGGCTTCCAAATATCCCTTTGCCAATTCCACAAGAACAGCCTTAGCGAAAGGCTTCTTGAAGGGAAAGATGTAACTCTATGAGATGAACTAACAGAACACAGAGCAGTTTCTCAGAAAGCTTCTTTCCAGTTTTGAACGGAAGATATTTCCTTTTTCACCATAGCCCTCTAAGGGCTTCCAAACATCCCTTTGCCAATTCCACAAGAACAGCCTTACCGAAAGGCTTCTTGAAGGGAAAGATGTAACTCTGTGAGATGAATTAACAGAACACAGAGCAGTTTCTCAAAAGCTTCTTTCCAGTTTTGAACGGAAGATATTTCCTTTTACACCATAGCCGTCTATGGGCTTCCAAATATCCCTTTGCCAATTCCACAAGAACAGCCTTAGCGAAAGGCTTCTTGAAGGGAAAGATGTAACTCTGTGAGATAAACTAACAGAACACAGAGCAGTTTCTCAGAAAGCTTCTTTCCAGTTTTGAACGGAAGATATTTCCTTTTTCACCATAGCCCTCTATGGGCTTCCAAATATCCCTTTGCCAATTCCACAAGAACAGCCTTAGCGAAAGGCTTCTTGAAGGGAAAGATGTAACTCTGTGAGATGAACTAACAGAACACAGAGCAGTTTCTCAGAAAGCTTTTTTCCAGTTTTGAACGGAAGATATTTCCTTTTTCACCATAGCCCTCTATGGGCTTCCAAATATCCCTTTGCCAATTCCACAAGAACAGCCTTAGCGAAAGGCTTCTTGAAGGGAAAGATGTAACTCTGTGAGATGAATTAACAGAACACAGAACAGTTTCTCAGAAAGCTTCTTTCCAGTTTTGAACGGAAGATATTTCCTTTTTCACCATAGCCCTCTATGGGCTTCCAAATATCACTTTGCCAATTCCACAAGAACAGCCTTAGCGAAAGGCTTCTTGAAGGGAAAGATGTAACTCTGTGAGATGAATTAACAGAACACAGAGCAGATTCTCAGAAAGCTACTTTTCAGTTTTGAACGGAAGATATTTACTTTTTCACCATAGCCCTCTATGGGCTTCCAAATATCCCTTTGCCAATTCCACAAGAACAGCCTTAGCGAAAGGCTTCTTGAAGGGAAAGATGTAACTCTGTGAGATGAATTAACAGAACACAGAGCAGTTTCTCAGAAAGCTTCTTTCTAGTTTTGAACGGAAGATATTTCCTTTTTCACCATAGCCCTCTATGGGCTTCCAAATATCCCTTTCCGAATTCCACAAGAACAGCCTTAGCGAAAGGCTTCTTGAACGGAAAGATGAAACTCTGTGAGATGAATTAACAGAACACAGAGCAGTTTCTCAGAAAGCTTCTTTCCAGTTTTGAACCGAAGATATTTCCTTTTTCACCGTAGCCCTCTATGGGCTTCCAAATATCCCTTTGCCAATTCCACAAGAACAGCCTTAGCGAAAGGCTTCTTGAAGGGAAAGATGTAACTCTGTGAGATGAATTAACAGAATACAGAGCAGTTTCTCAGAAAGCTTCTTTCAAGTTTTGAACGGAAGATATTTCCTTTTTCACCATAGCCGTCTATGGGCTTCCAAATATCCCTTTGCCAATTCCACAAGAACAGCCTTAGCGAAAGGCTTCTTGAAGGGAAAGATGTAACTCTGTGAGATGAATTAACAGAACACAGAGCAGTTTCTCAGAAAGCTTCTTTCCAGTTTTGAACGGAAGATATTTCCTTTTTCACCATAGCCCTCTATGGGCTTCCAAATATCCCTTTGCCAATTCCACAAGAACAGCCTTAGCGAAAGGCTTCTTGAAGGGAAAGATGTAACTCTGTGAGATGAATTAACAGAACACAGAGCCGTTTCTCAGAAAGCTTCTTTCCAGTTTTGAACGGAAGATATTTCCTTTTTCACCATAGCCCTCTATGGGCTTCCAAATATCCCTTTGCCAATTCCACAAGAACAGCCTTACCGAAATGCTTCTTGAAGGGAAAGATGTAACTCTGTGAGATGAATTAACAGAACACAGAGCAGTTTCTCAGAAAGCTTCTTTCTAGTTTTGAACGGAAGATATTTCCTTTTTCACCATAGCCCTCTATGGGCGTCCAAATATCCCTTTGCCAATTCCACAAGAACAGTCTTAGCGAAACGCTTCTTGAAGGGAAAGATGTACCTCTGTGAGATGAATTAACAGAACACAGAGCAGTTTCTCAAAAGCTTCTTTCCAGTTTTGAACGGAAGATATTTCCTTTTTCACCATAGCCGTCTATGGGCTTCCAAATATCCTTTTGCCAATTCCACAAGAACAGCCTTAGCGAAAGGCTTCTTGAAGGGAAAGATGTAACTCTGTGAGATGAATTAACAGAACACAGAGCAGTTTCTCAGAAAGCTTCTTTCCAGTTTTGAACGGAAGATATTTCCTTTTTCACCATAGCCCTCTATGGGCTTCCAAATATCCCTTTGCCAATTCCACAAGAACAGCCTTAGCGAAAGGCTTCTTCAAGGGAAAGATGTAACTCTGTGAGATGAATTAACAGAACACAGAGCAGTTTCTCAGAAAGCTTCTTTCCAGTTTTGAACGGAAGATATTTCCTTTTTCACCATAGCCCTCTATGGGCTTCCAAATATCCCTTTGCCAATTCCACAAGAACAGCCTTAGCGAAAGGCTTCTTGAAGGGAAAGATGTAACTCTGTGAGATGAATTAACAGAACACAGAACAGTTTCTCAGAAAGCTTCTTTCCAGTTTTGAACGGAAGATAATTCCTTTTTCACCATAGCCCTCTATGGGCTTCCAAATATCCCTTTGCCAATTCCCCAAGGACAGCCTTAGCGAAAGGCTTCTTGAAGGGAAAGATGTAACTCTGTGAGATGAATTATCAGAACACAGAGCAGTTTCTCAGAAAGCTTCTTTCCAGTTTTGAACGGAAGATATTTCCTTTTTCACCATAGACCTCTATGGGCTTCCAAATATCCCTTTGCCAATTCCACAAGAACAGCCTTAGCGAAAGGCTTCTTGAAGGGAAAGATGTAACTCTGTGAGATGAACTAACAGAACACAGAGCAGTTTCTCAGAAAGCTTCTTTCCAGTTTTGAACGGAAGATATTTCCTTTTTCACCATAGCCCTCTATGGGCTTCCAAATATCCCTTTGCCAATTCCACAAGAACAGCCTTAGCGAAAGGCTTCTTGAAGTGAAAGATGTAACTCTGTGAGATGAATTAACAGAACACAGAGCAGTTTCTCAGAAAGCTTCTTTTCAGTTTTGAACGGAAGATATTTCCTTTTTCACCATAGCCCTCTATGGGCTTCCAAATATCCCTTTGCCAATTCCACAAGAACAGCCTTAGCGAAAGGCTTCTTGAAGGGAAAGATGTAACTCTATGAGATGAACTAACAGAACACAGAGCAGTTTCTCAGAAAGCTTCTTTCCAGTTTTGAACGGAAGATATTTCCTTTTTCACCATAGCCCTCTAAGGGCTTCCAAACATCCCTTTGCCAATTCCACAAGAACAGCCTTACCGAAAGGCTTCTTGAAGGGAAAGATGTAACTCTGTGAGATAAATTAACAGAACACAGAGCAGTTTCTCAAAAGCTTCTTTCCAGTTTTGAACGGAAGATATTTCCTTTTTCACCATAGCCGTCTATGGGCTTCCAAATATCCCTTTGCCAATTCCACAAGAACAGCCTTAGCGAAAGGCTTCTTGAAGGGAAAGATGTAACTCTGTGAGATAAACTAACAGAACACAGAGCAGTTTCTCAGAAAGCTTCTTTCCAGTTTTGAACGGAAGATATTTCCTTTTTCACCATAGCCCTCCATGGGCTTCCAAATATCCCTTTGCCAATTCCACAAGAACAGCCTTAGCGAAAGGCTTCTTGAAGGGAAAGATGTAACTCTGTGAGATGAACTAACAGAACACAGAGCAGTTTCTCAGAAAGCTTTTTTCCAGTTTTGAACGGAAGATATTTCCTTTTTCACCATAGCCCTCTATGGGCTTCCAAATATCCCTTTGCCAATTCCACAAGAACAGCCTTAGCGAAAGGCTGCTTGAAGGGAAAGATGTAACTCTGTGAGATGAATTAACAGAACACAGAACAGTTTCTCAGAAAGCTTCTTTCCAGTTTTGAACGGAAGATATTTCCTTTTTCACCATAGCCCTCTATGGGCTTCCAAATATCACTTTGCCAATTCCACAAGAACAGCCTTAGCGAAAGGCTTCTTGAAGGGAAAGATGTAACTCTGTGAGATGAATTAACAGAACACAGAGCAGATTCTCAGAAAGCTACTTTTCAGTTTTGAACGGAAGATATTTCCTTTTTCACCATAGCCCTCTATGGGCTTCCAAATATCCCTTTGCCAATTCCACAAGAACAGCCTTAGCGAAAGGCTTCTTGAAGGGAAAGATGTAACTCTGTGAGATGAATTAACAGAACACAGAGCAGTTTCTCAGAAAGCTTCTTTCTAGTTTTGAACGGAAGATATTTCCTTTTTCACCATAGCCCTCTATGGGCTTCCAAATATCCCTTTCCGAATTCCACAAGAACAGCCTTAGCGAAAGGCTTCTTGAACGGAAAGATATAACTCTGTGAGATGAATTAACAGAACACAGAGCAGTTTCTCAGAAAGCTTCTTTCCAGTTTTGAACCGAAGATATTTCCTTTTTCACCGTAGCCCTCTATGGGCTTCCAAATATCCCTTTGCCAATTCCACAAGAACAGCCTTAGCGAAAGGCTTCTTGAAGGGAAAGATGTAACTCTGTGAGATGAATTAACAGAATACAGAGCAGTTTCTCAGAAAGCTTCTTTCAAGTTTTGAACGGAAGATATTTCCTTTTTCACCATAGCCGTCTATGGGCTTCCAAATATCCCTTTGCCAATTCCACAAGAACAGCCTTAGCGAAAGGCTTCTTGAAGGGAAAGATGTAACTCTGTGAGATGAATTAACAGAACACAGAGCAGTTTCTCAGAAAGCTTCTTTCCAGTTTTGAACGGAAGATATTTCCTTTTTCACCATAGCCCTCTATGGGCTTCCAAATATCCCTTTGCCAATTCCACAAGAACAGCCTTAGCGAAAGGCTTCTTGAAGGGAAAGATGTAACTCTGTGAGATGAATTAACAGAACACAGAGCCGTTTCTCAGAAAGCTTCTTTCCAGTTTTGAACGGAAGATATTTCCTTTTTCACCATAGCCCTCTATGGGCTTCCAAATATCCCTTTGCCAATTCCACAAGAACAGCCTTACCGAAATGCTTCTTGAAGGGAAAGATGTAACTCTGTGAGATGAATTAACAGAACACAGAGCAGTTTCTCAGAAAGCTTCTTTCTAGTTTTGAACGGAAGATATTTCCTTTTTCACCATAGCCCTCTATGGGCGTCCAAATATCCCTTTGCCAATTCCACAAGAACAGCCTTAGCGAAACGCTTCTTGAAGGGAAAGATGTACCTCTGTGAGATGAATTAACAGAACACAGAGCAGTTTCTCAAAAGCTTCTTTCCAGTTTTGAACGGAAGATATTTCCTTTTTCACCATAGCCGTCTATGGGCTTCCAAATATCCTTTTGCCAATTCCACAAGAACAGCCTTAGCGAAAGGCTTCTTGAAGGGAAAGATGTAACTCTGTGAGATGAATTAACAGAACACAGAGCAGTTTCTCAGAAAGCTTCTTTCCAGTTTTGAACGGAAGATATTTCCTTTTTCACCATAGCCCTCTATGGGCTTCCAAATATCCCTTTGCCAATTCCACAAGAACAGCCTTAGCGAAAGGCTTCTTGAAGGGAAAGATGTAACTCTGTGAGATGAATTAACAGAACACAGAGCAGTTTCTCAGAAAGCTTCTTTCCAGTTTTGAACGGAAGATATTTCCTTTTTCACCATAGCCCTCTATGGGCTTCCAAATATCCCTTTGCCAATTCCACAAGAACAGCCTTAGCGAAAGGCTTCTTGAAGGGAAAGATGTAACTCTGTGAGATGAATTAACAGAACACAGAACAGTTTCTCAGAAAGCTTCTTTCCAGTTTTGAACGGAAGATAATTCCTTTTTCACCATAGCCCTCTATGGGCTTCCAAATATCCCTTTGCCAATTCCCCAAGGACAGCCTTAGCGAAAGGCTTCTTGAAGGGAAAGATGTAACTCTGTGAGATGAATTATCAGAACACAGAGCAGTTTCTCAGAAAGCTTCTTTCCAGTTTTGAACGGAAGATATTTCCTTTTTCACCATAGACCTCTATGGGCTTCCAAATATCCCTTTGCCAATTCCACAAGAACAGCCTTAGCGAAAGGCTTCTTGAAGGGAAAGATGTAACTCTGTGAGATGAACTAACAGAACACAGAGCAGTTTCTCAGAAAGCTTCTTTCCAGTTTTGAACGGAAGATATTTCCTTTTTCACCATAGCCCTCTATGGGCTTCCAAATATCCCTTTGCCAATTCCACAAGAACAGCCTTAGCGAAAGGCTTCTTGAAGTGAAAGATGTAACTCTGTGAGATGAATTAACAGAACACAGAGCAGTTTCTCAGAAAGCTTCTTTTCAGTTTTGAACGGAAGATATTTCCTTTTTCACCATAGCCCTCTATGGGCTTCCAAATATCCCTTTGCCAATTCCACAAGAACAGCCTTAGCGAAAGGCTTCTTGAAGGGAAAGATGTAACTCTATGAGATGAACTAACAGAACACAGAGCAGTTTCTCAGAAAGCTTCTTTCCAGTTTTGAACGGAAGATATTTCCTTTTTCACCATAGCCCTCTAAGGGCTTCCAAACATCCCTTTGCCAATTCCACAAGAACAGCCTTACCGAAAGGCTTCTTGAAGGGAAAGATGTAACTCTGTGAGATGAATTAACAGAACACAGAGCAGTTTCTCAAAAGCTTCTTTCCAGTTTTGAACGGAAGATATTTCCTTTTTCACCATAGCCGTCTATGGGCTTCCAAATATCCCTTTGCCAATTCCACAAGAACAGCCTTAGCGAAAGGCTTCTTGAAGGGAAAGATGTAACTCTGTGAGATAAACTAACAGAACACAGAGCAGTTTCTCAGAAAGCTTCTTTCCAGTTTTGAACGGAAGATATTTCCTTTTTCACCATAGCCCTCTATGGGCTTCCAAATATCCCTTTGCCAATTCCACAAGAACAGCCTTAGCGAAAGGCTTCTTGAAGGGAAAGATGTAACTCTGTGAGATGAACTAACAGAACACAGAGCAGTTTCTCAGAAAGCTTTTTTCCAGTTTTGAACGGAAGATATTTCCTTTTTCACCATAGCCCTCTATGGGCTTCCAAATATCCCTTTGCCAATTCCACAAGAACAGCCTTAGCGAAAGGCTGCTTGAAGGGAAAGATGTAACTCTGTGAGATGAATTAACAGAACACAGAACAGTTTCTCAGAAAGCTTCTTTCCAGTTTTGAACGGAAGATATTTCCTTTTTCACCATAGCCCTCTATGGGCTTCCAAATATCACTTTGCCAATTCCACAAGAACAGCCTTAGCGAAAGGCTTCTTGAAGGGAAAGATGTAACTCTGTGAGATGAATTAACAGAACACAGAGCAGATTCTCAGAAAGCTACTTTTCAGTTTTGAACGGAAGATATTTCCTTTTTCACCATAGCCCTCTATGGGCTTCCAAATATCCCTTTGCCAATTCCACAAGAACAGCCTTAGCGAAAGGCTTCTTGAAGGGAAAGATGTAACTCTGTGAGATGAATTAACAGAACACAGAGCAGTTTCTCAGAAAGCTTCTTTCTAGTTTTGAACGGAAGATATTTCCTTTTTCACCATAGCCCTCTATGGGCTTCCAAATATCCCTTTCCGAATTCCACAAGAACAGCCTTAGCGAAAGGCTTCTTGAACGGAAAGATATAACTCTGTGAGATGAATTAACAGAACACAGAGCAGTTTCTCAGAAAGCTTCTTTCCAGTTTTGAACCGAAGATATTTCCTTTTTCACCGTAGCCCTCTATGGGCTTCCAAATATCCCTTTGCCAATTCCACAAGAACAGCCTTAGTGAAAGGCTTCTTGAAGGGAAAGATGTAACTCTGTGAGATGAATTAACAGAATACAGAGCAGTTTCTCAGAAAGCTTCTTTCAAGTTTTGAACGGAAGATATTTCCTTTTTCACCATAGCCGTCTATGGGCTTCCAAATATCCCTTTGCCAATTCCACAAGAACAGCCTTAGCGAAAGGCTTCTTGAAGGGAAAGATGTAACTCTGTGAGATGAATTAACAGAACACAGAGCAGTTTCTCAGAAAGCTTCTTTCCAGTTTTGAACGGAAGATATTTCCTTTTTCACCATAGCCCTCTATGGGCTTCCAAATATCCCTTTGCCAATTCCACAAGAACAGCCTTAGCGAAAGGCTTCTTGAAGGGAAAGATGTAACTCTGTGAGATGAATTAGCAGAACACAGAACAGTTTCTCAGAAAGCTTCTTTCCAGTTTTGAACGGAAGATATTTCCTTTTTCACCATAGCCCTCTATGGGCTTCCAAATATCACTTTGCCAATTCCACAAGAACAGCCTTAGCGAAAGGCTTCTTGAAGGGAAAGATGTAACTCTGTGAGATGAATTAACAGAACACAGAGCAGATTCTCAGAAAGCTACTTTCCAGTTTTGAACGGAAGATATTTCCTTTTTCACCATAGCCCTCTATGGGCTTCCAAATATCCCTTTGCCAATTCCACAAGAACAGCCTTAGCGAAAGGCTTCTTGAAGGGAAAGATGTAACTCTGTGAGATGAATTAACAGAACACAGAGCAGTTTCTCAGAAAGCTTCTTTCTAGTTTTGAACGGAAGATATTTCCTTTTTCACCATAGCCCTCTATGGGCTTCCAAATATCCCTTTCCGAATTCCACAAGAACAGCCTTAGCGAAATTCTTCTTGAACGGAAAGATGTAACTCTGTGAGATGAATTAACAGAACACAGAGCAGTTTCTCAGAAAGCTTCTTTCCAGTTTTGAACCGAAGATATTTCCTTTTTCACCGTAGCCCTCTATGGGCTTCCAAATATCCCTTTGCCAATTCCACAAGAACAGCCTTAGCGAAAGGCTTCTTGAAGGGAAAGATGTAACTCTGTGAGATGAATTAACAGAATACAGAGCAGTTTCTCAGAAAGCTTCTTTCAAGTTTTGAACGGAAGATATTTCCTTTTTCACCATAGCCGTCTATGGGCTTCCAAATATCCCTTTGCCAATTCCACAAGAACAGCCTTAGCGAAAGGCTTCTTGAAGGGAAAGATGTAACTCTGTGAAATGAATTAACAGAACACAGAGCAGTTTCTCAGAAAGCTTCTTTCCAGTTTTGAACGGAAGATATTTCCTTTTTCACCATAGCCCTCTATGGGCTTCCAAATATCCCTTTGCCAATTCCACAAGAACAGCCTTAGCGAAAGGCTTCTTGAAGGGAAAGATGTAACTCTGTGAGATGAATTAACAGAACACAGAGCAGTTTCTCAGAAAGCTTCTTTCCAGTTTTGAACGGAAGATATTTCTTTTTCACCATAGCCCTCTATGGGCTTCCAAATATCCCTTTGCCAATTCCACAAGAACAGCCTTACCGAAATGCTTCTTGAAGGGAAAGATGTAACTCTGTGAGATGAATTAACAGAACACAGAGCAGTTTCTCAGAAAGCTTCTTTCTAGTTTTGAACGGAAGATATTTCCTTTTTCACCATAGCCCTCTATGGGCGTCCAAATATCCCGTTGCCAATTCCACAAGAACAGCCTTAGCGAAACGCTTCTTGAAGGGAAAGATGTACCTCTGTGAGATGAATTAACAGAACACAGAGCAGTTTCTCAAAACCTTCTTTCCAGTTTTGAACGGAAGATATTTCCTTTTTCACCATAGCCGTCTATGGGCTTCCAAATATCCTTTTGCCAATTCCACAAGAACAGCCTTAGCGAAAGGCTTCTTGAAGGGAAAGATGTAACTCTGTGAGATGAATTAACAGAACACAGAGCAGTTTCTCAGAAAGCTTCTTTCCAGTTTTGAACGGAAGATATTTCCTTTTTCACCATAGCCCTCTATGGGCTTCCAAATATCCCTTTGCCAATTCCACAAGAACAGACTTAGCGAAAGGCTTCTTGAAGGGAAAGATGTAACTCTGTGAGATGAATTAACAGAACACAGAGCAGTTTCTCAGAAAGCTTCTTTCCAGTTTTGAACGGAAGATATTTCCTTTTTCACCATAGACCTCTATGGGCTTCAAATATCCCTTTGCCAATTCCACAAGAACAGCCTTAGCGAACGGCTTCTTGAAGGGAAAGATGTAACTCTGTGAGATGAACTAACAGAACACAGAGCAGTTTCTCAGAAAGCTTCTTTCCAGTTTTGAACGGAAGATATTTCCTTTTTCACCATAGCCCTCTATGGGCTTCCAAATATCCCTTTGCCAATTCCACAAGAACAGCCTTAGCGAAAGGCTTCTTGAAGGGAAAGATGTAACTCTGTGAGATGAATTAACAGAACACAGAGCAGTTTCTCAGAAAGCTTCTTTCCAGTTTTGAACGGAAGATATTTCCTTTTTCACCATAGCCCTCTATGGGCTTCCAAATATCCCTTTGCCAATTCCACAAGAACAGCCTTAGCGAAAGGCTTCTTGAAGGGAATGATGTAACTGTGTGAGATGAACTAACAGAACACAGAGCAGTTTCTCAGAAACCTTCTTTCCAGTTTTGAACGGAAGATATTTCCTTTTTCACCATAGCCCTCTATGGGCTTCCAAATATCCCTTTGCCAATTCCACAAGAACAGCCTTAGCGAAAGGCTTCTTGAAGGGAAAGATGTAACTCTGTGAGATGAATTAACAGAACACAGAACAGTTTCTCAGAAAGCTTCTTTCCAGTTTTGAACGGAAGATAATTCCTTTTTCACCATAGCCCTCTATGGGCTTACAAATATCCCTTTGCCAATTCCCCAAGGACAGCCTTAGCGAAAGGCTTCTTGAAGGGAAAGATGTAACTCTGTGAGATGAATTATCAGAACACAGAGCAGTTTCTCAGAAAGCTTCTTTCCAGTTTTGAACGGAAGATATTTCCTTTTTCACCATAGACCTCTATGGGCTTCCAAATATCCCTTTGCCAATTCCACAAGAACAGCCTTAGCGAAAGGCTTCTTGAAGGGAAAGATGTAACTCTGTGAGATGAACTAACAGAACACAGAGCAGTTTCTCAGAAACCTTCTTTCCAGTTTTGAACGGAAGATATTTCCTTTTTCACCATAGCCCTCTATGGGCTTCCAAATATCCCTTTGCCAATTCCACAAGAACAGCCTTAGCGAAAGGCTTCTTGAAGTGAAAGATGTAACTCTGTGAGATGAATTAACAGAACACAGAGCAGTTTCTCAGAAAGCTTCTTTTCAGTTTTGAACGGAAGATATTTCCTTTTTCACCATAGCCCTCTATGGGCTTCCAAATATCCCTTTGCCAATTCCACAAGAACAGCCTTAGCGAAAGGCTTCTTGAAGGGAAAGATGTAACTCTATGAGATGAACTAACAGAACACAGAGCAGTTTCTCAGAAAGCTTCTTTCCAGTTTTGAACGGAAGATATTTCCTTTTTCACCATAGCCCTCTAAGGGCTTCCAAACATCCCTTTGCCAATTCCACAAGAACAGCCTTACCGAAAGGCTTCTTGAAGGGAAAGATGTAACTCTGTGAGATGAATTAACAGAACACAGAGCAGTTTCTCAAAAGCTTCTTTCCAGTTTTGAACGGAAGATATTTCCTTTTTCACCATAGCCGTCTATGGGCTTCCAAATATCCCTTTGCCAATTCCACAAGAACAGCCTTAGCGAAAGGCTTCTTGAAGGGAAAGATGTAACTCTGTGAGATAAACTAACAGAACACAGAGCAGTTTCTCAGAAAGCTTCTTTCCAGTTTTGAACGGAAGATATTTCCTTTTTCACCATAGCCCTCTATGGGCTTCCAAATATCCCTTTGCCAATTCCACAAGAACAGCCTTAGCGAAAGGCTTCTTGAAGGGAAAGATGTAACTCTGTGAGAAGAACTAACAGAACACAGAGCAGTTTCTCAGAAAGCTTTTTTCCAGTTTTGAACGGAAGATATTTCCTTTTTCACCATAGCCCTCTATGGGCTTCCAAATATCCCTTTGCCAATTCCACAAGAACAGCCTTAGCGAAAGGCTTCTTGAAGGGAAAGATGTAACTCTGTGAGATGAATTAACAGAACACAGAACACTTTCTCAGAAAGCTTCTTTCCAGTTTTGAACGGAAGATATTTCCTTTTTCACCATAGCCCTCTAAGGGCTTCCAAATATCACTTTGCCAATTCCACAAGAACAGCCTTAGCGAAAGGCTTCTTGAAGGGAAAGATGTAACTCTGTGAGATGAATTAACAGAACACAGAGCAGATTCTCAGAAAGCTACTTTTCAGTTTTGAACGGAAGATATTTCCTTTTTCACCATAGCCCTCTATGGGCTTCCAAATATCCCTTTGCCAATTCCACAAGAACAGCCTTAGCGAAAGGCTTCTTGAAGGGAAAGATGTAACTCTGTGAGATGAATTAACAGAACACAGAGCAGTTTCTCAGAAAGCTTCTTTCTAGTTTTGAACGGAAGATATTTCCTTTTTCACCATAGCCCTCTATGGGCTTCCAAATATCCCTTTCCGAATTCCACAAGAACAGCCTTAGCGAAAGGCTTCTTGAACGGAAAGATGTAACTCTGTGAGATGAATTAACAGAACACAGAGCAGTTTCTCAGAAAGCTTCTTTCCAGTTTTGAACCGAAGATATTTCCTTTTTCACCGTAGCCCTCTATGGGCTTCCAAATATCCCTTTGCCAATTCCACAAGAACAGCCTTACCGAAAGGCTTCTTGAAGGGAAAGATGTAACTCTGTGAGATGAATTAACAGAATACAGAGCAGTTTCTCAGAAAGCTTCTTTCAAGTTTTGAACGGAAGATATTTCCTTTTTCACCATAGCCGTCTATGGGCTTCCAAATATCCCTTTGCCAATTCCACAAGAACAGCCTTAGCGAAAGGCTTCTTGAAGGGAAAGATGTAACTCTGTGAGATGAATTAACAGAACACAGAGCAGTTTCTCAGAAAGCTTCTTTCCAGTTTTGAACGGAAGATATTTCCTTTTTCACCATAGCCCTCTATGGGCTTCCAAATATCCCTTTGCCAATTCCACAAGAACAGCCTTAGCGAAAGGCTTCTTGAAGGGAAAGATGTAACTCTGTGAGATGAATTAACAGAACACAGAGCAGTTTCTCAGAAAGCTTCTTTCCAGTTTTGAACGGAAGATATTTCCTTTTTCACCATAGCCCTCTATGGGCTTCCAAATATCCCTTTGCCAATTCCACAAGAACAGCCTTACCGAAATGCTTCTTGAAGGGAAAGATGTAACTCTGTGAGATGAATTAACAGAACACAGAGCAGTTTCTCAGAAAGCTTCTTTCTAGTTTTGAACGGAAGATATTTCCTTTTTCACCATAGCCCTCTATGGGCGTCCAAATATCCCTTTGCCAATTCCACAAGAACAGCCTTAGCGAAACGCTTCTTGAAGGGAAAGATGTACATCTGTGAGATGAATTAACAGAACACAGAGCAGTTTCTAAAAAGCTTCTTTCCAGTTTTGAACGGAAGATATTTCCTTTTTCACCATAGCCGTCTATGGGCTTCCAAATATCCTTTTGCCAATTCCACAAGAACAGCCTTAGCGAAAGGCTTCTTGAAGGGAAAGATGTAACTCTGTGAGATGAATTAACAGAACACAGAGCAGTTTCTCAGAAAGCTTCTTTCCAGTTTTGAACGGAAGATATTTCCTTTTTCACCATAGCCCTCTATGGGCTTCCAAATATCCCTTTGCCAATTCCACAAGAACAGACTTAGCGAAAGGCTTCTTGAAGGGAAAGATGTAACTCTGTGAGATGAATTAACAGAACACAGAGCAGTTTCTCAGTAAGCTTCTTTCCAGTTTTGAACGGAAGATATTTCCTTTTTCACCATAGACCTCTATGGGCTTCAAATATCCCTTTGCCAATTCCACAAGAACAGCCTTAGCGAACGGCTTCTTGAAGGGAAAGATGTAACTCTGTGAGATGAACTAACAGAACACAGAGCAGTTTCTCAGAAAGCTTCTTTCCAGTTTTGAACGGAAGATATTTCCTTTTTCACCATAGCCCTCTATGGGCTTCCAAATATCCCTTTGCCAATTCCACAAGAACAGCCTTAGCGAAAGGCTTCTTGAAGGGAAAGATGTAACTCTGTGAGATGAATTAACAGAACACAGAGCAGTTTCTCAGAAAGCTTCTTTCCAGTTTTGAACGGAAGATATTTCCTTTTTCACCATAGCCCTCTATGGGCTTCCAAATATCCCTTTGCCAATTCCACAAGAACAGCCTTAGCGAAAGGCTTCTTGAAGGGAAAGATGTAACTCTGTGAGATGAACTAACAGAACACAGAGCAGTTTCTCAGAAAGCTTCTTTCCAGTTTTGAACGGAAGATATTTCCTTTTTCACCATAGCCCTCTATGGGCTTCCAAATATCCCTTTGCCAATTCCACAAGAACAGCCTTAGCGAAAGGCTTCTTGAAGGGAAAGATGTAACTCTGTGAGATGAATTAACAGAACACAGAACAGTTTCTCAGAAAGCTTCTTTCCAGTTTTGAACGGAAGATAATTCCTTTTTCACCATAGCCCTCCATGGGCTTCCAAATATCCCTTTGCCAATTCCCCAAGGACAGCCTTAGCGAAAGTCTTCTTGAAGCGAAAGATGTAACTCTGTGAGATGAATTATCAGAACACAGAGCAGTTTCTCCGAAAGCTTCTTTCCAGTTTTGAACGGAAGATATTTCCTTTTTCACCATAGACCTCTATGGGCTTCCAAATATCCCTTTGCCAATTCGACAAGAACAGCCTTAGCGAAAGGCTTCTTGAAGGGAAAGATGTAACTCTGTGAGATGAACTAACAGAACACAGAGCAGTTTCTCAGAAACCTTCTTTCCAGTTTTGAACGGAAGATATTTCCTTTTTCACCATAGCCCTCTATGGGCTTCCAAATATCCCTTTGCCAATTCCACAAGAACAGCCTTAGCGAAAGGCTTCTTGAAGGGAAAGATGTAACTCTGTGAGGTGAATTAACAGAACACAGAGCAGTTTCTCAGAAAGCTTCTTTTTAGTTTTGAACGGAAGATATTTCCTTTTTCACCATAGCCCTCTATGGGCTTCCAAATATCCCTTTGCCAATTCCACAAGAACAGCCTTAGCGAAAGGCTTCTTGAAGGGAAAGATGTAACTCTGTGAGATGAATTAACAGAACACAGAACAGTTTCTCAGAAAGCTTCTTTCCAGTTTTGAACGGAAGATATTTCCTTTTTCACCATAGCCCTCTATGGGCTTCCAAATATCACTTTGCCAATTCCACAAGAACAGCCTTAGCGAAAGGCTTCTTGAAGGGAAAGATGTAACTCTGTGAGATGAATTAACAGAACACAGAGCAGATTCTCAGAAAGCTACTTTTCAGTTTTGAACGGAAGATATTTCCTTTTTCACCATAGCCCTCTATGGGCTTCCAAATATCCCTTTGCCAATTCCACAAGAACAGCCTTAGCGAAAGGCTTCTTGAAGGGAAAGATGTAACTCTGTGAGATGAATTAACAGAACACAGAGCAGTTTCTCAGAAAGCTTCTTTCTAGTTTTGAACGGAAGATATTTCCTTTTTCACCATAGCCCTCTATGGGCTTCCAAATATCCCTTTCCGAATTCCACAAGAACAGCCTTAGCGAAAGGCTTCTTGAACGGAAAGATGTAACTCTGTGAGATGAATTAACAGAACACAGAGCAGTTTCTCAGAAAGCTTCTTTCCAGTTTTGAACCGAAGATATTTCCTTTTTCACCGTAGCCCTCTATGGGCTTCCAAATATCCCTTTGCCAATTCCACAAGAACAGCCTTAGCGAAAGGCTTCTTGAAGGGAAAGATGTAACTCTGTGAGATGAATTAACAGAATACAGAGCAGTTTCTCAGAAAGCTTCTTTCAAGTTTTGAACGGAAGATATTTCCTTTTTCACCATAGCCGTCTATGGGCTTCCAAATATCCCTTTGCCAATTCCACAAGAACAGCCTTAGCGAAAGGCTTCTTGAAGGGAAAGATGTAACTCTGTGAGATGAATTAACAGAACACAGAGCAGTTTCTCAGAAAGCTTCTTTCCAGTTTTGAACGGAAGATATTTCCTTTTTCACCATAGCCCTCTATGGGCTTCCAAATATCCCTTTGCCAATTCCACAAGAACAGCCTTAGCGAAAGGCTTCTTGAAGGGAAAGATGTAACTCTGTGAGATGAATTAACAGAACACAGAGCAGTTTCTCAGAAAGCTTCTTTCCAGTTTTGAACGGAAGATATTTCCTTTTTCACCATAGCCCTCTATGGGCTTCCAAATATCCCTTTGCCAATTCCACAAGAACAGCCTTACCGAAATGCTTCTTGAAGGGAAAGATGTAACTCTGTGAGATGAATTAACAGAACACAGAGCAGTTTCTCAGAAAGCTTCTTTCTAGTTTTGAACGGAAGATATTTCCTTTTTCACCATAGCCCTCTATGGGCGTCCAAATATCCCTTTGCCAATTCCACAAGAACAGCCTTAGCGAAACGCTTCTTGAAGGGAAAGATGTACCTCTGTGAGATGAATTAACAGAACACAGAGCAGTTTCTCAAAAGCTTCTTTCCAGTTTTGAACGGAAGATATTTCCTTTTTCACCATAGCCGTCTATGGGCTTCCAAATATCCTTTTGCCAATTCCACAAGAACAGCCTTAGCGAAAGGCTTCTTGAAGGGAAAGATGTAACTCTGTGAGATGAATTAACAGAACACAGAGCAGTTTCTCAGAAAGCTTCTTTCCAGTTTTGAACGGAAGATATTTCCTTTTTCACCATAGCCCTCTATGGGCTTCCAAATATCCCTTTGCCAATTCCACAAGAACAGACTTAGCGAAAGGCTTCTTGAAGGGAAAGATGTAACTCTGTGAGATGAATTAACAGAACACAGAGCAGTTTCTCAGAAAGCTTCTTTCCAGTTTTGAACGGAAGATATTTCCTTTTTCACCATAGACCTCTATGGGCTTCAAATATCCCTTTGCCAATTCCACAAGAACAGCCTTAGCGAACGGCTTCTTGAAGGGAAAGATGTAACTCTGTGAGATGAACTAACAGAACACAGAGAAGTTTCTCAGAAAGCTTCTTTCCAGTTTTGAACGGAAGATATTTCCTTTTTCACCATAGCCCTCTATGGGCTTCCAAATATCCCTTTGCCAATTCCACAAGAACAGCCTTAGCGAAAGGCTTCTTGAAGGGAAAGATGTAACTCTGTGAGATGAATTAACAGAACACAGAGCAGTTTCTCAGAAAGCTTCTTTCCAGTTTTGAACGGAAGATATTTCCTTTTTCACCATAGCCCTCTATGGGCTTCCAAATATCCCTTTGCCAATTCCACAAGAACAGCCTTAGCGAAAGGCTTCTTGAAGGGAAAGATGTAACTCTGTGAGATGAACTAACAGAACACAGAGCAGTTTCTCAGAAAGCTTCTTTCCAGTTTTGAACGGAAGATATTTCCTTTTTCACCATAGCCCTCTATGGGCTTCCAAATATCCCTTTGCCAATTCCACAAGAACAGCCTTAGCGAAAGGCTTCTTGAAGGGAAAGATGTAACTCTGTGAGATGAATTAACAGAACACAGAACAGTTTCTCAGAAAGCTTCTTTCCAGTTTTGAACGGAAGATAATTCCTTTTTCACCATAGCCCTCCATGGGCTTCCAAATATCCCTTTGCCAATTCCCCAAGGACAGCCTTAGCGAAAGGCTTCTTGAAGGGAAAGATGTAACTCTGTGAGATGAATTATCAGAACACAGAGCAGTTTCTCAGAAAGCTTCTTTCCAGTTTTGAACGGAAGATATTTCCTTTTTCACCATAGACCTCTATGGGCTTCCAAATATCCCTTTGCCAATTCCACAAGAACAGCCTTAGCGAAAGGCTTCTTGAAGGGAAAGATGTAACTCTGTGAGATGAACTAACAGAACACAGAGCAGTTTCTCAGAAACCTTCTTTCCAGTTTTGAACGGAAGATATTTCCTTTTTCACCATAGCCCTCTATGGGCTTCCAAATATCCCTTTGCCAATTCCACAAGAACAGCCTTAGCGAAAGGCTTCTTGAAGGGAAAGATGTAACTCTGTGAGATGAATTAACAGAACACAGAGCAGTTTCTCAGAAAGCTTCTTTTCAGTTTTGAACGGAAGATATTTCCTTTTTCACCATAGCCCTCTATGGGCTTCCAAATATCCCTTTTCCAATTCCACAAGAACAGCCTTAGCGAAAGGCTTCATGAAGGGAAAGATGTAACTCTATGAGATGAACTAACAGAACACAGAGCAGTTTCTCAGAAAGCTTCTTTCCAGTTTTGAACGGAAGATATTTCCTTTTTCACCATAGCCCTCTAAGGGCTTCCAAACATCCCTTTGCCAATTCCACAAGAACAGCCTTAGCGAAACGCTTCTTGAAGGGAAAGATGTAACTCTGTGAGATGAATTAACAGAACACAGAGCAGTTTCTCAGAAAGCTTCTTTCCAGTTTTGAACGGAAGATATTTCCTTTTTCACCATAGCCCTCTATGGGCTTCCAAATATCCCTTTGCCAATTCCACAAGAACAGCCTAAGCGAAAGGCTTCTTGAAGGGAACGATGTAACTCTGTGAGATGAATTAACAGAACACAGAGCAGTTTCTCAAAAGCTTCTTTCCAGTTTTGAACGGAAGATATTTCCTTTTTCACCATAGCCCTCTATGGGCTTCCAAATATCCTTTTGCCAATTCCACAAGAACAGCCTTAGCGAAAGGCTTCTTGAAGGGTAAGATGTAACTCTGTGAGATGAATTATCAGAACACAGAGCAGTTTCTCAGAAAGCTTCTTTCCAGTTTTGAACGGAAGATATTTCCTTTTTCACCATAGCCCTCTATGGGCTTCCAAATATCCCTTTCCGAATTCCACAAGAACAGCCTTAGCGAAAGGCTTCTTGAACGGAAAGATGTAACTCTGTGAGATGAATTAACAGAACACAGAGCAGTTTCTCAGAAAGCTTCTTTCCAGTTTTGAACCGAAGATATTTCCTTTTTCACCGTAGCCCTCTATGGGCTTCCAAATATCCCTTTGCCAATTCCACAAGAACAGCCTTAGCGAAAGGCTTCTTGAAGGGAAAGATGTAACTCTGTGAGATGAATTAACAGAATACAGAGCAGTTTCTCAGAAAGCTTCTTTCAAGTTTTGAACGGAAGATATTTCCTTTTTCACCATAGCCGTCTATGGGCTTCCAAATATCCCTTTGCCAATTCCACAAGAACAGCCTTAGCGAAAGGCTTCTTGAAGGGAAAGATGTAACTCTGTGAGATGAATTAACAGAACACAGAGCAGTTTCTCAGAAAGCTTCTTTCCAGTTTTGAACGGAAGATATTTCCTTTTTCACCATAGCCCTCTATGGGCTTCCAAATATCCCTTTGCCAATTCCACAAGAACAGCCTTAGCGAAAGGCTTCTTGAAGGGAAAGATGTAACTCTGTGAGATGAATTAACAGAACACAGAGCAGTTTCTCAGAAAGCTTCTTTCCAGTTTTGAACGGAAGATATTTCCTTTTTCACCATAGCCCTCTATGGGCTTCCAAATATCCCTTTGCCAATTCCACAAGAACAGCCTTACCGAAATACTTCTTGAAGGGAAAGATGTAACTCTGTGAGATGAATTAACAGAACACAGAGCAGTTTCTCAGAAAGCTTCTTTCTAGTTTTGAACGGAAGATATTTCCTTTTTCACCATAGCCCTCTATGGGCGTCCAAATATCCCTTTGCCAATTCCACAAGAACAGCCTTAGCGAAACGCTTCTTGAAGGGAAAGATGTACCTCTGTGAGATGAATTAACAGAACACAGAGCAGTTTCTAAAAAGCTTCTTTCCAGTTTTGAACGGAAGATATTTCCTTTTTCACCATAGCCGTCTATGGGCTTCCAAATATCCTTTTGCCAATTCCACAAGAACAGCCTTAGCGAAAGGCTTCTTGAAGGGAAAGATGTAACTCTGTGAGATGAATTAACAGAACACAGAGCAGTTTCTCAGAAAGCTTCTTTCCAGTTTTGAACGGAAGATATTTCCTTTTTCACCATAGCCCTCTATGGGCTTCCAAATATCCCTTTGCCAATTCCACAAGAACAGACTTAGCGAAAGGCTTCTTGAAGGGAAAGATGTAACTCTGTGAGATGAATTAACAGAACACAGAGCAGTTTCTCAGTAAGCTTCTTTCCAGTTTTGAACGGAAGATATTTCCTTTTTCACCATAGACCTCTATGGGCTTCAAATATCCCTTTGCCAATTCCACAAGAACAGCCTTAGCGAACGGCTTCTTGAAGGGAAAGATGTAACTCTGTGAGATGAACTAACAGAACACAGAGCAGTTTCTCAGAAAGCTTCTTTCCAGTTTTGAACGGAAGATATTTCCTTTTTCACCATAGCCCTCTATGGGCTTCCAAATATCCCTTTGCCAATTCCACAAGAACAGCCTTAGCGAAAGGCTTCTTGAAGGGAAAGATGTAACTCTGTGAGATGAATTAACAGAACACAGAGCAGTTTCTCAGAAAGCTTCTTTCCAGTTTTGAACGGAAGATATTTCCTTTTTCACCATAGCCCTCTATGGGCTTCCAAATATCCTTTTGCCAATTCCACAAGAACAGCCTTAGCGAAAGGCTTCTTGAAGGGTAAGATGTAACTCTGTGAGATGAATTATCAGAACACAGAGCAGTTTCTCAGAAAGCTTCTTTCCAGTTTTGAACGGAAGATATTTCCTTTTTCACCATAGCCCTCTATGGGCTTCCAAATATCCCTTTCCGAATTCCACAAGAACAGCCTTAGCGAAAGGCTTCTTGAACGGAAAGATGTAACTCTGTGAGATGAATTAACAGAACACAGAGCAGTTTCTCAGAAAGCTTCTTTCCAGTTTTGAACCGAAGATATTTCCTTTTTCACCGTAGCCCTCTATGGGCTTCCAAATATCCCTTTGCCAATTCCACAAGAACAGCCTTAGCGAAAGACTTCTTGAAGGGAAAGATGTAACTCTGTGAGATGAATTAACAGAATACAGAGCAGTTTCTCAGAAAGCTTCTTTCAAGTTTTGAACGGAAGATATTTCCTTTTTCACCATAGCCGTCTATGGGCTTCCAAATATCCCTTTGCCAATTCCACAAGAACAGCCTTAGCGAAAGGCTTCTTGAAGGGAAAGATGTAACTCTGTGAGATGAATTAACAGAACACAGAGCAGTTTCTCAGAAAGCTTCTTTCCAGTTTTGAACGGAAGATATTTCCTTTTTCACCATAGGCCTCTATGGGCTTCCAAATATCCCTTTGCCAATTCCACAAGAACAGCCTTAGCGAAAGGCTTCTTGAAGGGAAAGATGTAACTCTGTGAGATGAATTAACAGAACACAGAGCAGTTTCTCAGAAAGCTTCTTTCCAGTTTTGAACGGAAGATATTTCCTTTTTCACCATAGCCCTCTATGGGCTTCCAAATATCCCTTTGCCAATTCCACAAGAACAGCCTTACCGAAATGCTTCTTGAAGGGAAAGATGTAACTCTGTGAGATGAATTAACAGAACACAGAGCAGTTTCTCAGAAAGCTTCTTTCTAGTTTTGAACGGAAGATATTTCCTTTTTCACCATAGCCCTCTATGGGCGTCCAAATATCCCTTTGCCAATTCCACAAGAACAGCCTTAGCGAAACGCTTCTTGAAGGGAAAGATGTACCTCTGTGAGATGAATTAACAGAACACAGAGCAGTTTCTAAAAAGCTTCTTTCCAGTTTTGAACGGAAGATATTTCCTTTTTCACCATAGCCGTCTATGGGCTTCCAAATATCCTTTTGCCAATTCCACAAGAACAGCCTTAGCGAAAGGCTTCTTGAAGGGAAAGATGTAACTCTGTGAGATGAATTAACAGAACACAGAGCAGTTTCTCAGAAAGCTTCTTTCCAGTTTTGAACGGAAGATATTTCCTTTTTCACCATAGCCCTCTATGGGCTTCCAAATATCCCTTTGCCAATTCCACAAGAACAAACTTAGCGAAAGGCTTCTTGAAGGGAAAGATGTAACTCTGTGAGATGAATTAACAGAACACAGAGCAGTTTCTCAGTAAGCTTCTTTCCAGTTTTGAACGGAAGATATTTCCTTTTTCACCATAGACCTCTATGGGCTTCAAATATCCCTTTGCCAATTCCACAAGAACAGCCTTAGCGAACGGCTTCTTGAAGGGAAAGATGTAACTCTGTGAGATGAACTAACAGAACACAGAGCAGTTTCTCAGAAAGCTTCTTTCCAGTTTTGAACGGAAGATATTTCCTTTTTCACCATAGCCCTCTATGGGCTTCCAAATATCCCTTTGCCAATTCCACAAGAACAGCCTTAGCGAAAGGCTTCTTGAAGGGAAAGATGTAACTCTGTGAGATGAATTAACAGAACACAGAGCAGTTTCTCAGAAAGCTTCTTTCCAGTTTTGAACGGAAGATATTTCCTTTTTCACCATAGCCCTCTATGGGCTTCCAAATATCCCTTTGCCAATTCCACAAGAACAGCCTTAGCGAAAGGCTTCTTGAAGGGAAAGATGTAACTCTGTGAGATGAACTAACAGAACACAGAGCAGTTTCTCAGAAAGCTTCTTTCCAGTTTTGAACGGAAGATATTTCCTTTTTCACCATAGCCCTCTATGGGCTTCCAAATATCCCTTTGCCAATTCCACAAGAACAGCCTTAGCGAAAGGCTTCTTGAAGGGAAAGATGTAACTCTGTGAGATGAATTAACAGAACACAGAACAGTTTCTCAGAAAGCTTCTTTCCAGTTTTGAACGGAAGATAATTCCTTTTTCACCATAGCCCTCCATGGGCTTCCAAATATCCCTTTGCCAATTCCCCAAGGACAGCCTTAGCGAAAGGCTTCTTGAAGCGAAAGATGTAACTCTGTGAGATGAATTATCAGAACACAGAGCAGTTTCTCAGAAAGCTTCTTTCCAGTTTTGAACGGAAGATATTTCCTTTTTCACCATAGACCTCTATGGGCTTCCAAATATCCCTTTGCCAATTCCACAAGAACAGCCTTAGCGAAAGGCTTCTTGAAGGGAAAGATGTAACTCTGTGAGATGAACTAACAGAACACAGAGCAGTTTCTCAGAAACCTTCTTTCCAGTTTTGAACGGAAGATATTTCCTTTTTCACCATAGCCCTCTATGGGCTTCCAAATATCCCTTTGCCAATTCCACAAGAACAGCCTTAGCGAAAGGCTTCTTGAAGGGAAAGATGTAACTCTGTGAGATGAATTAACAGAACACAGAGCAGTTTCTCAGAAAGCTTCTTTTTAGTTTTGAACGGAAGATATTTCCTTTTTCACCATAGCCCTCTATGGGCTTCCAAATATCCCTTTGCCAATTCCACAAGAACAGCCTTAGCGAAAGGCTTCTTGAAGGGAAAGATGTAACTCTGTGAGATGAATTAACAGAACACAGAACAGTTTCTCAGAAAGCTTCTTTCCAGTTTTGAACGGAAGATATTTCCTTTTTCACCATAGCCCTCTATGGGCTTCCAAATATCACTTTGCCAATTCCACAAGAACAGCCTTAGCGAAAGGCTTCTTGAAGGGAAAGATGTAACTCTGTGAGATGAATTAACAGAACACAGAGCAGATTCTCAGAAAGCTACTTTTCAGTTTTGAACGGAAGATATTTCCTTTTTCACCATAGCCCTCTATGGGCTTCGAAATATCCCTTTGCCAATTCCACAAGAACAGCCTTAGCGAAAGGCTTCTTGAAGGGAAAGATGTAACTCTGTGAGATGAATTAACAGAACACAGAGCAGTTTCTCAGAAAGCTTCTTTCTAGTTTTGAACGGAAGATATTTCCTTTTTCACCATAGCCCTCTATGGGCTTCCAAATATCCCTTTCCGAATTCCACAAGAACAGCCTTAGCGAAAGGCTTCTTGAACGGAAAGATGTAACTCTGTGAGATGAATTAACAGAACACAGAGCAGTTTCTCAGAAAGCTTCTTTCCAGTTTTGAACCGAAGATATTTCCTTTTTCACCGTAGCCCTCTATGGGCTTCCAAATATCCCTTTGCCAATTCCACAAGAACAGCCTTAGCGAAAGGCTTCTTGAAGGGAAAGATGTAACTCTGTGAGATGAATTAACAGAATACAGAGCAGTTTCTCAGAAAGCTTCTTTCAAGTTTTGAACGGAAGATATTTCCTTTTTCACCATAGCCGTCTATGGGCTTCCAAATATCCCTTTGCCAATTCCACAAGAACAGCCTTAGCGAAAGGCTTCTTGAAGGAAAAGATGTAACTCTGTGAGATGAATTAACAGAACACAGAGCAGTTTCTCAGAAAGCTTCTTTCCAGTTTTGAACGGAAGATATTTCCTTTTTCACCATAGCCCTCTATGGGCTTCCAAATATCCCTTTGCCAATTCCACAAGAACAGCCTTAGCGAAAGGCTTCTTGAAGGGAAAGATGTAACTCTGTGAGATGAATTAACAGAACACAGAGCAGTTTCTCAGAAAGCTTCTTTCCAGTTTTGAACGGAAGATATTTCCTTTTTCACCATAGCCCTCTATGGGCTTCCAAATATCCCTTTGCCAATTCCACAAGAACAGCCTTACCGAAATGCTTCTTGAAGGGAAAGATGTAACTCTGTGAGATGAATTAACAGAACACAGAGCAGTTTCTCAGAAAGCTTCTTTCTAGTTTTGAACGGAAGATATTTCCTTTTTCACCATAGCCCTCTATGGGCGTCCAAATATCCCTTTGCCAATTCCACAAGAACAGCCTTAGCGAAACGCTTCTTGAAGGGAAAGATGTACCTCTGTGAGATGAATTAACAGAACACAGAGCAGTTTCTCAAAAGCTTCTTTCCAGTTTTGAACGGAAGATATTTCCTTTTTCACCATAGCCGTCTATGGGCTTCCAAATATCCTTTTGCCAATTCCACAAGAACAGCCTTAGCGAAAGGCTTCTTGAAGGGAAAGATGTAACTCTGTGAGATGAATTAACAGAACACAGAGCAGTTTCTCAGAAAGCTTCTTTCCAGTTTTGAACGGAAGATATTTCCTTTTTCACCATAGCCCTCTATGGGCTTCCAAATATCCCTTTGCCAATTCCACAAGAACAGACTTAGCGAAAGGCTTCTTGAAGGGAAAGATGTAACTCTGTGAGATGAATTAACAGAACACAGAGCAGTTTCTCAGAAAGCTTCTTTCCAGTTTTGAACGGAAGATATTTCCTTTTTCACCATAGACCTCTATGGGCTTCAAATATCCCTTTGCCAATTCCACAAGAACAGCCTTAGCGAACGGCTTCTTGAAGGGAAAGATGTAACTCTGTGAGATGAACTAACAGAACACAGAGAAGTTTCTCAGAAAGCTTCTTTCCAGTTTTGAACGGAAGATATTTCCTTTTTCACCATAGCCCTCTATGGGCTTCCAAATATCCCTTTGCCAATTCCACAAGAACAGCCTTAGCGAAAGGCTTCTTGAAGGGAAAGATGTAACTCTGTGAGATGAATTAACAGAACACAGAGCAGTTTCTCAGAAAGCTTCTTTCCAGTTTTGAACGGAAGATATTTCCTTTTTCACCATAGCCCTCTATGGGCTTCCAAATATCCCTTTGCCAATTCCACAAGAACAGCCTTAGCGAAAGGCTTCTTGAAGGGAAAGATGTAACTCTGTGAGATGAACTAACAGAACACAGAGCAGTTTCTCAGAAAGCTTCTTTCCAGTTTTGAACGGAAGATATTTCCTTTTTCACCATAGCCCTCTATGGGCTTCCAAATATCCCTTTGCCAATTCCACAAGAACAGCCTTAGCGAAAGGCTTCTTGAAGGGAAAGATGTAACTCTGTGAGATGAATTAACAGAACACAGAACAGTTTCTCAGAAAGCTTCTTTCCAGTTTTGAACGGAAGATAATTCCTTTTTCACCATAGCCCTCCATGGGCTTCCAAATATCCCTTTGCCAATTCCCCAAGGACAGCCTTAGCGAAAGGCTTCTTGAAGGGAAAGATGTAACTCTGTGAGATGAATTATCAGAACACAGAGCAGTTTCTCAGAAAGCTTCTTTCCAGTTTTGAACGGAAGATATTTCCTTTTTCACCATAGACCTCTATGGGCTTCCAAATATCCCTTTGCCAATTCCACAAGAACAGCCTTAGCGAAAGGCTTCTTGAAGGGAAAGATGTAACTCTGTGAGATGAACTAACAGAACACAGAGCAGTTTCTCAGAAACCTTCTTTCCAGTTTTGAACGGAAGATATTTCCTTTTTCACCATAGCCCTCTATGGGCTTCCAAATATCCCTTTGCCAATTCCACAAGAACAGCCTTAGCGAAAGGCTTCTTGAAGGGAAAGATGTAACTCTGTGAGATGAATTAACAGAACACAGAGCAGTTTCTCAGAAAGCTTCTTTTCAGTTTTGAACGGAAGATATTTCCTTTTTCACCATAGCCCTCTATGGGCTTCCAAATATCCCTTTTCCAATTCCACAAGAACAGCCTTAGCGAAAGGCTTCTTGAAGGGAACGATGTAACTCTGTGAGATAAATTAACAGAACACAGAGCAGTTTCTCAAAAGCTTCTTTCCAGTTTTGAACGGAAGATATTTCATTTTTCACCATAGCCCTCTATGGGCTTCCAAATATCCTTTTGCCAATTCCACAAGAACAGCCTTAGCGAAAGGCTTCTTGAAGGGTAAGATGTAACTCTGTGAGATGAATTATCAAAACACAGAGCAGTTTCTCAGAAAGCTTCTTTCCAGTTTTGAACGGAAGATATTTCCTTTTTCACCATAGCCCTCTATGGGCTTCCAAATATCCCTTTCCGAATTCCACAAGAACAGCCTTAGCGAAAGGCTTCTTGAACGGAAAGATGTAACTCTGTGAGATGAATTAACAGAACACAGAGCAGTTTCTCAGAAAGCTTCTTTCCAGTTTTGAACCGAAGATATTTCCTTTTTCACCGTAGCCCTCTATGGGCTTCCAAATATCCCTTTGCCAATTCCACAAGAACAGCCTTAGCGAAAGGCTTCTTGAAGGGAAAGATGTAACTCTGTGAGATGAATTAACAGAATACAGAGCAGTTTCTCAGAAAGCTTCTTTCAAGTTTTGAACGGAAGATATTTCCTTTTTCACCATAGCCGTCTATGGGCTTCCAAATATCCCTTTCCGAATTCCACAAGAACAGCCTTAGCGAAAGGCTTCTTGAACGGAAAGATGTAACTCTGTGAGATGAATTAACAGAACACAGAGCAGTTTCTCAGAAAGCTTCTTTCCAGTTTTGAACCGAAGATATTTCCTTTTTCACCGTAGCCCTCTATGGGCTTCCAAATATCCCTTTGCCAATTCCACAAGAACAGCCTTAGCGAAAGGCTTCTTGAAGGGAAAGATGTAACTCTGTGAGATGAATTAACAGAATACAGAGCAGTTTCTCAGAAAGCTTCTTTCAAGTTTTGAACGGAAGATATTTCCTTTTTCACCATAGCCGTCTATGGGCTTCCAAATATCCCTTTGCCAATTCCACAAGAACAGCCTTAGCGAAAGGCTTCTTGAAGGGAAAGATGTAACTCTGTGAGATGAATTAACAGAACACAGAGCAGTTTCTCAGAAAGCTTCTTTCCAGTTTTGAACGGAAGATATTTCCTTTTTCACCATAGCCCTCTATGGGCTTCCAAATATCCCTTTGCCAATTCCACAAGAACAGCCTTAGCGAAAGGCTTCTTGAAGGGAAAGATGTAACTCTGTGAGATGAATTAACAGAACACAGAGCAGTTTCTCAGAAAGCTTCTTTCCAGTTTTGAACGGAAGATATTTCCTTTTTCACCATAGCCCTCTATGGGCTTCCAAATATCCCTTTGCCAATTCCACAAGAACAGCCTTACCGAAATGCTTCTTGAAGGGAAAGATGTAACTCTGTGAGATGAATTAACAGAACACAGAGCAGTTTCTCAGAAAGCTTCTTTCTAGTTTTGAACGGAAGATATTTCCTTTTTCACCATAGCCCTCTATGGGCGTCCAAATATCCCTTTGCCAATTCCACAAGAACAGCCTTAGCGAAACGCTTCTTGAAGGGAAAGATGTACCTCTGTGAGATGAATTAACAGAACACAGAGCAGTTTCTAAAAAGCTTCTTTCCAGTTTTGAACGGAAGATATTTCCTTTTTCACCATAGCCGTCTATGGGCTTCCAAATATCCTTTTGCCAATTCCACAAGAACAGCCTTAGCGAAAGGCTTCTTGAAGGGAAAGATGTAACTCTGTGAGATGAATTAACAGAACACAGAGCAGTTTCTCAGAAAGCTTCTTTCCAGTTTTGAACGGAAGATATTTCCTTTTTCACCATAGCCCTCTATGGGCTTCCAAATATCCCTTTGCCAATTCCACAAGAACAGACTTAGCGAAAGGCTTCTTGAAGGGAAAGATGTAACTCTGTGAGATGAATTAACAGAACACAGAGCAGTTTCTCAGTAAGCTTCTTTCCAGTTTTGAACGGAAGATATTTCCTTTTTCACCATAGACCTCTATGGGCTTCAAATATCCCTTTGCCAATTCCACAAGAACAGCCTTAGCGAACGGCTTCTTGAAGGGAAAGATGTAACTCTGTGAGATGAACTAACAGAACACAGAGCAGTTTCTCAGAAAGCTTCTTTCCAGTTTTGAACGGAAGATATTTCCTTTTTCACCATAGCCCTCTATGGGCTTCCAAATATCCCTTTGCCAATTCCACAAGAACAGCCTTAGCGAAAGGCTTCTTGAAGGGAAAGATGTAACTCTGTGAGATGAATTAACAGAACACAGAGCAGTTTCTCAGAAAGCTTCTTTCCAGTTTTGAACGGAAGATATTTCCTTTTTCACCATAGCCCTCTATGGGCTTCCAAATATCCCTTTGCCAATTCCACAAGAACAGCCTTAGCGAAAGGCTTCTTGAAGGGAAAGATGTAACTCTGTGAGATGAACTAACAGAACACAGAGCAGTTTCTCAGAAAGCTTCTTTCCAGTTTTGAACGGAAGATATTTCCTTTTTCACCATAGCCCTCTATGGGCTTCCAAATATCCCTTTGCCAATTCCACAAGAACAGCCTTAGCGAAAGGCTTCTTGAAGGGAAAGATGTAACTCTGTGAGATGAATTAACAGAACACAGAACAGTTTCTCAGAAAGCTTCTTTCCAGTTTTGAACGGAAGATAATTCCTTTTTCACCATAGCCCTCCATGGGCTTCCAAATATCCCTTTGCCAATTCCCCAAGGACAGCCTTAGCGAAAGGCTTCTTGAAGCGAAAGATGTAACTCTGTGAGATGAATTATCAGAACACAGAGCAGTTTCTCAGAAAGCTTCTTTCCAGTTTTGAACGGAAGATATTTCCTTTTTCACCATAGACCTCTATGGGCTTCCAAATATCCCTTTGCCAATTCCACAAGAACAGCCTTAGCGAAAGGCTTCTTGAAGGGAAAGATGTAACTCTGTGAGATGAACTAACAGAACACAGAGCAGTTTCTCAGAAAACTTCTTTCCAGTTTTGAACGGAAGATATTTCCTTTTTCACCATAGCCCTCTATGGGCTTCCAAATATCCCTTTGCCAATTCCACAAGAACAGCCTTAGCGAAAGGCTTCTTGAAGGGAAAGATGTAACTCTGTGAGATGAATTAACAGAACACAGAGCAGTTTCTCAGAAAGCTTCTTTTTAGTTTTGAACGGAAGATATTTCCTTTTTCACCATAGCCCTCTATGGGCTTCCAAATATCCCTTTGCCAATTCCACAAGAACAGCCTTAGCGAAAGGCTTCTTGAAGGGAAAGATGTAACTCTGTGAGATGAATTAACAGAACACAGAACAGTTTCTCAGAAAGCTTCTTTCCAGTTTTGAACGGAAGATATTTCCTTTTTCACCATAGCCCTCTATGGGCTTCCAAATATCACTTTGCCAATTCCACAAGAACAGCCTTAGCGAAAGGCTTCTTGAAGGGAAAGATGTAACTCTGTGAGATGAATTAACAGAACACAGAGCAGATTCTCAGAAAGCTACTTTTCAGTTTTGAACGGAAGATATTTCCTTTTTCACCATAGCCCTCTATGGGCTTCCAAATATCCCTTTGCCAATTCCACAAGAACAGCCTTAGCGAAAGGCTTCTTGAAGGGAAAGATGTAACTCTGTGAGATGAATTAACAGAACACAGAGCAGTTTCTCAGAAAGCTTCTTTCTAGTTTTGAACGGAAGATATTTCCTTTTTCACCATAGCCCTCTATGGGCTTCCAAATATCCCTTTCCGAATTCCACAAGAACAGCCTTAGCGAAAGGCTTCTTGAACGGAAAGATGTAACTCTGTGAGATGAATTAACAGAACACAGAGCAGTTTCTCAGAAAGCTTCTTTCCAGTTTTGAACCGAAGATATTTCCTTTTTCACCGTAGCCCTCTATGGGCTTCCAAATATCCCTTTGCCAATTCCACAAGAACAGCCTTAGCGAAAGGCTTCTTGAAGGGAAAGATGTAACTCTGTGAGATGAATTAACAGAATACAGAGCAGTTTCTCAGAAAGCTTCTTTCAAGTTTTGAACGGAAGATATTTCCTTTTTCACCATAGCCGTCTATGGGCTTCCAAATATCCCTTTGCCAATTCCACAAGAACAGCCTTAGCGAAAGGCTTCTTGAAGGGAAAGATGTAACTCTGTGAGATGAATTAACAGAACACAGAGCAGTTTCTCAGAAAGCTTCTTTCCAGTTTTGAACGGAAGATATTTCCTTTTTCACCATAGCCCTCTATGGGCTTCCAAATATCCCTTTGCCAATTCCACAAGAACAGCCTTACCGAAATGCTTCTTGAAGGGAAAGATGTAACTCTGTGAGATGAATTAACAGAACACAGAGCAGTTTCTCAGAAAGCTTCTTTCTAGTTTTGAACGGAAGATATTTCCTTTTTCACCATAGCCCTCTATGGGCGTCCAAATATCCCTTTGCCAATTCCACAAGAACAGCCTTAGCGAAACGCTTCTTGAAGGGAAAGATGTACCTCTGTGAGATGAATTAACAGAACAAAGAGCAGTTTCTCAAAAGCTTCTTTCCAGTTTTGAACGGAAGATATTTCCTTTTTCACCATAGCCGTCTATGGGCTTCCAAATATCCTTTTGCCAATTCCACAAGAACAGCCTTAGCGAAAGGCTTCTTGAAGGGAAAGATGTAACTCTGTGAGATGAATTAACAGAACACAGAGCAGTTTCTCAGAAAGCTTCTTTCCAGTTTTGAACGGAAGATATTTCCTTTTTCACCATAGCCCTCTATGGGCTTCCAAATATCCCTTTGCCAATTCCACAAGAACAGCCCTAGCGAAAGGCTTCTTGAAGGGAAAGATGTAACTCTGTGAGATGAATTAACAGAACACAGAGCAGTTTCTCAGAAAGCTTCTTTCCAGTTTTGAACGGAAGATATTTCCTTTTTCACCATAGACCTCTATGGGCTTCAAATATCCCTTTGCCAATTCCACAAGAACGGCCTTAGCGAACGGCTTCTTGAAGGGAAAGATGTAACTCTGTGAGATGAACTAACAGAACACAGAGAAGTTTCTCAGAAAGCTTCTTTCCAGTTTTGAACGGAAGATATTTCCTTTTTCACCATAGCCCTCTATGGGCTTCCAAATATCCCTTTGCCAATTCCACAAGAACAGCCTTAGCGAAAGGCTTCTTGAAGGGAAAGATGTAACTCTGTGAGATGAATTAACAGAACACAGAGCAGTTTCTCAGAAAGCTTCTTTCCAGTTTTGAACGGAAGATATTTCCTTTTTCACCATAGCCCTCTATGGGCTTCCAAATATCCCTTTGCCAATTCCACAAGAACAGCCTTAGCGAAAGGCTTCTTGAAGGGAAAGATGTAACTCTGTGAGATGAACTAACAGAACACAGAGCAGTTTCTCAGAAAGCTTCTTTCCAGTTTTGAACGGAAGATATTTCCTTTTTCACCATAGCCCTCTATGGACTTCCAAATATCCCTTTGCCAATTCCACAAGAACAGCCTTAGCGAAAGGCTTCTTGAAGGGAAAGATGTAACTCTGTGAGATGAATTAACAGAACACAGAACAGTTTCTCAGAAAGCTTCTTTCCAGTTTTGAACGGAAGATAATTCCTTTTTCACCATAGCCCTCCATGGGCTTCCAAATATCCCTTTGCCAATTCCCCAAGGACAGCCTTAGCGAAAGGCTTCTTGAAGGGAAAGATGTAACTCTGTGAGATGAATTATCAGAACACAGAGCAGTTTCTCAGAAAGCTTCTTTCCAGTTTTGAACGGAAGATATTTCCTTTTTCACCATAGACCTCTATGGGCTTCCAAATATCCCTTTGCCAATTCCACAAGAACAGCCTTAGCGAAAGGCTTCTTGAAGGGAAAGATGTAACTCTGTGAGATGAACTAACAGAACACAGAGCAGTTTCTCAGAAACCTTCTTTCCAGTTTTGAACGGAAGATATTTCCTTTTTCACCATAGCCCTCTATGGGCTTCCAAATATCCCTTTGCCAATTCCACAAGAACAGCCTTAGCGAAAGGCTTCTTGAAGGGAAAGATGTAACTCTGTGAGATGAATTAACAGAACACAGAGCAGTTTCTCAGAAAGCTTCTTTTCAGTTTTGAACGGAAGATATTTCCTTTTTCACCATAGCCCTCTATGGGCTTCCAAATATCCCTTTGCCAATTCCACAAGAACAGCCTTAGCGAAAGGCTTCATGAAGGGAAAGATGTAACTCTATGAGATGAACTAACAGAACACAGAGCAGTTTCTCAGAAAGCTTCTTTCCAGTTTTGAACGGAAGATATTTCCTTTTTCACCATAGCCCTCTAAGGGCTTCCAAACATCCCTTTGCCAATTCCACAAGAACAGCCTTAGCGAAACGCTTCTTGAAGGGAAAGATGTAACTCTGTGAGATGAATTAACAGAACACAGAGCAGTTTCTCAGAAAGCTTCTTTCCAGTTTTGAACGGAAGATATTTCCTTTTTCACCATAGCCCTCTATGGGCTTCCAAATATCCCTTTGCCAATTCCACAAGAACAGCCTAAGCGAAAGGCTTCTTGAAGGGAACGATGTAACTCTGTGAGATGAATTAACAGAACACAGAGCAGTTTCTCAAAAGCTTCTTTCCAGGTTTGAACGGAAGATATTTCCTTTTTCACCATAGCCCTCTATGGGCTTCCAAATATCCTTTTGCCAATTCCACAAGAACAGCCTTAGCGAAAGGCTTCTTGAAGGGAAAGATGTAACTCTGTGAGATGAATTATCAGAACACAGAGCAGTTTCTCAGAAAGCTTCTTTCCAGTTTTGAACGGAAGATATTTCCTTTTTCACCATAGACCTCTATGGGCTTCCAAATATCCCTTTGCCAATTCCACAAGAACAGCCTTAGCGAAAGGCTTCTTGAAGGGAAAGATGTAACTCTGTGAGATGAACTAACAGAACACAGAGCAGTTTCTCAGAAACCTTCTTTCCAGTTTTGAACGGAAGATATTTCCTTTTTCACCATAGCCCTCTATGGGCTTCCAAATATCCCTTTGCCAATTCCACAAGAACAGCCTTAGCGAAAGGCTTCTTGAAGTGAAAGATGTAACTCTGTGAGATGAATTAACAGAACACAGAGCAGTTTCTCAGAAAGCTTCTTTTCAGTTTTGAACGGAAGATATTTCCTTTTTCACCATAGCCCTCTATGGGCTTCCAAATATCCCTTTGCCAATTCCACAAGAACAGCCTTAGCGAAAGGCTTCTTGAAGGGAAAGATGTAACTCTATGAGATGAACTAACAGAACACAGAGCAGTTTCTCAGAAAGCTTCTTTCCAGTTTTGAACGGAAGATATTTCCTTTTTCACCATAGCCCTCTAAGGGCTTCCAAACATCCCTTTGCCAATTCCACAAGAACAGCCTTACCGAAAGGCTTCTTGAAGGGAAAGATGTAACTCTGTGAGATGAATTAACAGAACACAGAGCAGTTTCTCAAAAGCTTCTTTCCAGTTTTGAACGGAAGATATTTCCTTTTTCACCATAGCCGTCTATGGGCTTCCAAATATCCCTTTGCCAATTCCACAAGAACAGCCTTAGCGAAAGGCTTCTTGAAGGGAAAGATGTAACTCTGTGAGATAAACTAACAGAACACAGAGCAGTTTCTCAGAAAGCTTCTTTCCAGTTTTGAACGGAAGATATTTCCTTTTTCACCATAGCCCTCTATGGGCTTCCAAATATCCCTTTGCCAATTCCACAAAAACAGCCTTAGCGAAAGGCTTCTTGAAGGGAAAGATGTAACTCTGTGAGATGAACTAACAGAACACAGAGCAGTTTCTCAGAAAGCTTTTTTCCAGTTTTGAACGGAAGATATTTCCTTTTTCACCATAGCCCTCTATGGGCTTCCAAATATCCCTTTGCCAATTCCACAAGAACAGCCTTAGCGAAAGGCTTCTTGAAGGGAAAGATGTAACTCTGTGAGATGAATTAACAGAACACAGAACAGTTTCTCAGAAAGCTTCTTTCCAGTTTTGAACGGAAGATATTTCCTTTTTCACCATAGCCCTCTATGGGCTTCCAAATATCACTTTGCCAATTCCACAAGAACAGCCTTAGCGAAAGGCTTCTTGAAGGGAAAGATGTAACTCTGTGAGATGAATTAACAGAACACAGAGCAGATTCTCAGAAAGCTACTTTTCAGTTTTGAACGGAAGATATTTCCTTTTTCACCATAGCCCTCTATGGGCTTCCAAATATCCCTTTGCCAATTCCACAAGAACAGCCTTAGCGAAAGGCTTCTTGAAGGGAAAGATGTAACTCTGTGAGATGAATTAACAGAACACAGAGCAGTTTCTCAGAAAGCTTCTTTCTAGTTTTGAACGGAAGATATTTCCTTTTTCACCATAGCCCTCTATGGGCTTCCAAATATCCCTTTCCGAATTCCACAAGAACAGCCTTAGCGAAAGGCTTCTTGAACGGAAAGATGTAACTCTGTGAGATGAATTAACAGAACACAGAGCAGTTTCTCAGAAAGCTTCTTTCCAGTTTTGAACCGAAGATATTTCCTTTTTCACCGTAGCCCTCTATGGGCTTCCAAATATCCCTTTGCCAATTCCACAAGAACAGCCTTAGCGAAAGGCTTCTTGAAGGGAAAGATGTAACTCTGTGAGATGAATTAACAGAATACAGAGCAGTTTCTCAGAAAGCTTCTTTCAAGTTTTGAACGGAAGATATTTCCTTTTTCACCATAGCCGTCTATGGGCTTCCAAATATCCCTTTGCCAATTCCACAAGAACAGCCTTAGCGAAAGGCTTCTTGAAGGGAAAGATGTAACTCTGTGAGATGAATTAACAGAACACAGAGCAGTTTCTCAGAAAGCTTCTTTCCAGTTTTGAACGGAAGATATTTCCTTTTTCACCATAGCCCTCTATGGGCTTCCAAATATCCCTTTGCCAATTCCACAAGAACAGCCTTAGCGAAAGGCTTCTTGAAGGGAAAGATGTAACTCTGTGAGATGAATTAACAGAACACAGAGCAGTTTCTCAGAAAGCTTCTTTCCAGTTTTGAACGGAAGATATTTCCTTTTTCACCATAGCCCTCTATGGGCTTCCAAATATCCCTTTGCCAATTCCACAAGAACAGCCTTACCGAAATGCTTCTTGAAGGGAAAGATGTAACTCTGTGAGATGAATTAACAGAACACAGAGCAGTTTCTCAGAAAGCTTCTTTCTAGTTTTGAACGGAAGATATTTCCTTTTTCACCATAGCCCTCTATGGGCGTCCAAATATCCCTTTGCCAATTCCACAAGAACAGCCTTAGCGAAACGCTTCTTGAAGGGAAAGATGTACCTCTGTGAGATGAATTAACAGAACACAGAGCAGTTTCTCAAAAGCTTCTTTCCAGTTTTGAACGGAAGATATTTCCTTTTTCACCATAGCCGTCTATGGGCTTCCAAATATCCTTTTGCCAATTCCACAAGAACAGCCTTAGCGAAAGGCTTCTTGAAGGGAAAGATGTAACTCTGTGAGATGAATTAACAGAACACAGAGCAGTTTCTCAGAAAGCTTCTTTCCAGTTTTGAACGGAAGATATTTCCTTTTTCACCATAGCCCTCTATGGGCTTCCAAATATCCCTTTGCCAATTCCACAAGAACAGACTTAGCGAAAGGCTTCTTGAAGGGAAAGATGTAACTCTGTGAGATGAATTAACAGAACACAGAGCAGTTTCTCAGAAAGCTTCTTTCCAGTTTTGAACGGAAGATATTTCCTTTTTCACCATAGACCTCTATGGGCTTCAAATATCCCTTTGCCAATTCCACAAGAACAGCCTTAGCGAACGGCTTCTTGAAGGGAAAGATGTAACTCTGTGAGATGAACTAACAGAACACAGAGCAGTTTCTCAGAAAGCTTCTTTCCAGTTTTGAACGGAAGATATTTCCTTTTTCACCATAGCCCTCTATGGGCTTCCAAATATCCCTTTGCCAATTCCACAAGAACAGCCTTAGCGAAAGGCTTCTTGAAGGGAAAGATGTAACTCTGTGAGATGAATTAACAGAACACAGAACAGTTTCTCAGAAAGCTTCTTTCCAGTTTTGAACGGAAGATAATTCCTTTTTCACCATAGCCCTCCATGGGCTTCCAAATATCCCTTTGCCAATTCCCCAAGGACAGCCTTAGCGAAAGGCTTCTTGAAGGGAAGGATGTAACTCTGTGAGATGAATTATCAGAACACAGAGCAGTTTCTCAGAAAGCTTCTTTCCAGTTTTGAACGGAAGATATTTCCTTTTTCACCATAGACCTCTATGGGCTTCCAAATATCCCTTTGCCAATTCCACAAGAACAGCCTTAGCGAAAGGCTTCTTGAAGGGAAAGATGTAACTCTGTGAGATGAACTAACAGAACACAGAGCAGTTTCTCAGAAACCTTCTTTCCAGTTTTGAACGGAAGATATTTCCTTTTTCACCATAGCCCTCTATGGGCTTCCAAATATCCCTTTGCCAATTCCACAAGAACAGCCTTAGCGAAAGGCTTCTTGAAGGGAAAGATGTAACTCTGTGAGATGAATTAACAGAACACAGAGCAGTTTCTCAGAAAGCTTCTTTCCAGTTTTGAACGGAAGATATTTCCTTTTTCACCATAGCCCTCTATGGGCTTCCAAATATCCCTTTGCCAATTCCACAAGAACAGCCTTAGCGAAAGGCTTCATGAAGGGAAAGATGTAACTCTATGAGATGAACTAACAGAACACAGAGCAGTTTCTCAGAAAGCTTCTTTCCAGTTTTGAACGGAAGATATTTCCTTTTTCACCATAGCCCTCTAAGGGCTTCCAAACATCCCTTTGCCAATTCCACAAGAACAGCCTTAGCGAAAGGCTTCTTGAAGGGAAAGATGTAACTCTGTGAGATGAATTAACAGAACACAGAGCAGTTTCTCAGAAAGCTTCTTTCCAGTTTTGAACGGAAGATATTTCCTTTTTCACCATAGCCCTCTATGGGCTTCCAAATATCCCTTTGCCAATTCCACAAGAACAGCCTAAGCGAAAGGCTTCTTGAAGGGAACGATGTAACTCTGTGAGATGAATTAACAGAACACAGAGCAGTTTCTCAAAAGCTTCTTTCCAGTTTTGAACGGAAGATATTTCCTTTTTCACCATAGCCCTCTATGGGCTTCCAAATATCCTTTTGCCAATTCCACAAGAACAGCCTTAGCGAAAGGCTTCTTGAAGGGAAAGATGTAACTCTGTGAGATGAATTAACAGAACACAGAGCAGTTTCTCAGAAAGCTTCTTTCCAGTTTTGAACGGAAGATATTTCCTTTTTCACCATAGCCCTCTATTGGCTTCCAAACATCCCTTTGCCAATTAAACAAGAACAGCCTTAGCGAAAGGCTTCTTGAAGGGAAAGATGTAACTCTGTGAGATGTATTAACAGAACACAGAACAGTTTCTCAGAAAGCTTCTTTTCAGTTTTGAACGGAAGATATTTCCTTTTTCACCATAGCCCTCTATGGGCTTCCAAATATCCCTTTGCCAATTCCACAAGAACAGCCTTAGCGAAAGGCTTCTTGAAGGGAAAGATGTAACTCTGTGAGATGAACTAACAGAACACAGAGCACTTTCTCAGAAAGCTTCTTTCCAGTTTTGAACGGAAGATATTTCCTTTTTCACCATAGCCCTCTATGGGCTTCCAAATATCCCTTTGCCAATTCCACAAGAACAGCCTTACCGAAAGGCTTCTTGAAGGGAAAGATGTAACTCTGTGAGATGAATTAACAGAACACAGAGCAGTTTCTCAAAAGCTTCTTTCCAGTTTTGAACGGAAGATATTTCCTTTTTCACCATAGCCGTCTATGGGCTTCCAAATATCCCTTTGCCAATTCCACAAGAACAGCCTTAGCGAAAGGCTTCTTGAAGGGAAAGATGTAACTCTGTGAGATGAATTAACAGAACACAGAGCAGTTTCTCAGAAAGCTTCTTTCCAGTTTTGAACGGAAGATATTTCCTTTTTCACCATAGCCCTCTATGGGCTTCCAAGTATCCCTTTGCCAATTCCACAAGAACAGACTTATCGAAAGGCTTCTTGAAGGGAAAGATGTAACTCTGTGAGATGAATTAACAGAACACAGAGCAGTTTCTCAGAAAGCTTCTTTCCAGTTTTGAACGGAAGATATTTCCTTTTTCACCATAGCCCTCTATGGGCTTCCAAATATCCTTTTGCCAATTCCACAAGAACAGCCTTAGCGAAAGGCTTCTTGAAGGGAAAGATGTAACTCTGTGAGATGAATTAACAGAACACAGAGCAGTTTCTCAGAAAGCTTCTTTCCAGTTTTGAACGGAAGATATTTCCTTTTTCACCGTAGCCCTCTATGGGCTTCCAAATATCCCTTTGCCAATTCCACAAGAACAGCCTTATCGAAAGGCTTCTTGAAGGGAAAGATGTAACTCTGTGAGATGAACTAACAGAACACAGAGCAGTTTCTCAGAAAGCTTCTTTCCAGTTTTGAACGGAAGATATTTCCTTTTTCACCATAGCCGTCTATGGGCTTCCAAATATCCCTTTGCCAATTCCACAAGAACAGCCTTAGCGAAAGGCTTCTTGAAGGGAAAGATATAACTCTGTGAGATGAATTAACAGAACACAGAACAGTTTCTCAGAAAGCTTCTTTCCAGTTTTGAACGGAAGATATTTCCTTTTTCACCATAGCCCTCTAAGGGCTTCCAAACATCCCTTTGCCAATTCCACAAGAACAGCCTTAGCGAAAGGCTTCTTGAAGGGAAAGATGTAACTCTGTGAGATGAATTAACAGAACACAGAGCAGTTTCTCAGAAAGCTTCTTTCCAGTTTTGAACGGAAGATATTTCCTTTTTCACCATAGCCCTCTATGGGCTTCCAAATATCCCTTTGCCAATTCCACAAGAACAGCCTAAGCGAAAGGCTTCTTGAAGGGAACGATGTAACTCTGTGAGATGAATTAACAGAACACAGAGCAGTTTCTCAAAAGCTTCTTTCCAGTTTTGAAAGGAAGATATTTCCTTTTTCACCATAGCCCTCTATGGGCTTCCAAATATCCTTTTGCCAATTCCACAAGAACAGCCTTAGCGAAAGGCTTCTTGAAGGGAAAGATGTAACTCTGTGAGATGAATTAACAGAACACAGAGCAGTTTCTCAGAAAGCTTCTTTCCAGTTTTGAACGGAAGATATTTCCTTTTTCACCATAGCCCTCTATTGGCTTCCAAATATCCCTTTGCCAATTAAACAAGAACAGCCTTAGCGAAAGGCTTCTTGAAGGGAAAGATGTAACTCTGTGAGATGTATTAACAGAACACAGAACAGTTTCTCAGAAAGCTTCTTTTCAGTTTTGAACGGAAGATATTTCCTTTTTCACCATAGCCCTCTATGGGCTTCCAAATATCCCTTTGCCAATTCCACAAGAACAGCCTTAGCGAAAGGCTTCTTGAAGGGAAAGATGTAACTCTGTGAGATGAACTAACAGAACACAGAGCACTTTCTCAGAAAGCTTCTTTCCAGTTTTGAACGGAAGATATTTCCTTTTTCACCATAGCCCTCTATGGGCTTCCAAATATCCCTTTGCCAATTCCACAAGAACAGCCTTACCGAAAGGCTTCTTGAAGGGAAAGATGTAACTCTGTGAGATGAATTAACAGAACACAGAGCAGTTTCTCAAAAGCTTCTTTCCAGTTTTGAACGGAAGATATTTCCTTTTTCACCATAGCCGTCTATGGGCTTCCAAATATCCCTTTGCCAATTCCACAAGAACAGCCTTAGCGAAAGGCTTCTTGAAGGGAAAGATGTAACTCTGTGAGATGAATTAACAGAACACAGAGCAGTTTCTCAGAAAGCTTCTTTCCAGTTTTGAACGGAAGATATTTCCTTTTTCACCATAGCCCTCTATGGGCTTCCAAGTATCCCTTTGCCAATTCCACAAGAACAGACTTATCGAAAGGCTTCTTGAAGGGAAAGATGTAACTCTGTGAGATGAATTAACAGAACACAGAGCAGTTTCTCAGAAAGCTTCTTTCCAGTTTTGAACGGAAGATATTTCCTTTTTCACCATAGCCCTCTATGGGCTTCCAAATATCCTTTTGCCAATTCCACAAGAACAGCCTTAGCGAAAGGCTTCTTGAAGGGAAAGATGTAACTCTGTGAGATGAATTAACAGAACACAGAGCAGTTTCTCAGAAAGCTTCTTTCCAGTTTTGAACGGAAGATATTTCCTTTTTCACCGTAGCCCTCTATGGGCTTCCAAATATCCCTTTGCCAATTCCACAAGAACAGCCTTATCGAAAGGCTTCTTGAAGGGAAAGATGTAACTCTGTGAGATGAACTAACAGAACACAGAGCAGTTTCTCAGAAAGCTTCTTTCCAATTTTGAACGGAAGATATTTCCTTTTTCACCATAGCCGTCTATGGGCTTCCAAATATCCCTTTGCCAATTCCACAAGAACAGCCTTAGCGAAAGGCTTCTTGAAGTGAAAGATGTAACTCTGTGAGATGAATTAACAGAACACAGAACAGTTTCTCAGAAAGCTTCTTTTCAGTTTTGAACGGAAGATATTTCCTTTTTCACCATAGCCCTCTATGGGCTTCCAAATATCCCTTTGCCAATTCCACAAGAACAGCCTTAGCGAAAGGCTTCTTGAAGGGAAATATGTAACTCTGTGAGATGAATTAACAGAACACAGAGCAGTTTCTCAGAAAGCTTCTTTCCAGTTTTGAACGGAAGATATTTCCTTTTTCACCATAGCCCTCTATTGGCTTCCAAATATCCCTTTGCCAATTCCACAAGAACAGCCTTAGCGAAAGGCTTCTTGAAGGGAAAGATGTAACTCTGTGAGATGAATTAACAGAACACAGAGCAGTTTCTCAAAAGCTTCTTTCCAGTTTTGAACGGAAGATATTTCCTTTTTCACCATAGCCGTCTATGGGCTTCCAAACATCCTTTTGCCAATTCCACAAGAACAGCCTTAGCGAAAGGCTTCTTGAAGGGAAAGATGTAACTCTGTGAGATGAATTAACAGAACACAGAGCAGTTTCTCAGAAAGCTTCTTTCCAGTTTTGAACGGAAGATATTTCCTTTTTCACCATAGCCTTCTATGGGCTTCCAAATATCCCTTTGCCAATTCCACAAGAACAGCCTTAGCGAAAGGCTTCTTGAAGGGAAAGATGTAACTCTGTGAGATGAATTAACAGAACACAGAGCAGTTTCTCAAAAGCTTCTTTCCAGTTTTGAACGGAAGATATTTCCTTTTTCACCATAGCCGTCTATGGGCTTCCAAATATCCTTTTGCCAAATCCACAAGAACAGCCTTAGCGAAAGGCCTCTTGAAGGGAAAGATGTAACTCTGTGAGATGAATTAACAGAACACAGAGCAGTTTCTCAGAAAGCTTCTTTCCAGTTTTGAACGGAAGATATTTCCTTTTTCACCATAGCCCTCTATGGGCTTCCAAATATCCCTTTGCCAATTCCAGAAGAACAGCCTTAGCGAAAGGCTTCTTGAAGGGAAAGATGTAACTCTGTGAGATGAACTAACAGAACACAGAGCAGTTTCTCAGAAAGCTTCTTTCCAGTTTTGAACGGAAGATATTTCCTTTTTCACCATAGCCGTCTATGGGCTTCCAAATATCCCTTTGCCAATTCCACAAGAACAGCCTTAGCGAAAGGCTTCTTGAAGGGAAAGATGTAACTCTGTGAGATGAATTAACAGAACACAGAACAGTTTCTCAGAAAGCTTCTTTCCAGTTTTGAACGGAAGATATTTCCTTTTTCACCATAGCCCTCTATGGGCTTCCAAATATCCCTTTGCCAATTCCACAAGAACAGCCTTAGCGAAAGGCTTCTTGAAGTGAAAGATGTAACTCTGTGAGATGAATTAACAGAACACAGAACAGTTTCTCAGAAAGCTTCTTTTCAGTTTTGAACGGAAGATATTTCCTTTTTCACCATAGCCCTCTATGGGCTTCCAAGTATCCCTTTGCCAATTCCACAAGAACAGCCTTAGCGAAAGGCTTCTTGAAGGGAAAGATGTAACTCTGTGAGATGAATTAACAGAACACAGAGCAGTTTCTCAAAAGCTTCTTTCCAGTTTTGAACGGAAGATATTTCCTTTTTCACCATAGCCGTCTATGGGCTTCCAAATATCCCTTTGCCAATTCCACAAGAACAGCCTTAGCGAAAGGCTTCTTGAAGGGAAAGATGTAACTCTGTGAGATGAATTAACAGAACACAGAGCAGTTTCTCAGAAAGCTTCTTTCCAGTTTTGAACGGAAGATATTTCCTTTTTCACCATAGCCCTCTATGGGCTTCCAAATATCCCTTTGCCAATTCCACAAGAACAGACTTAGCGAAAGGCTTCTTGAAGGGAAAGATGTAACTCTGTGAGATGAATTAACAGAACACAGAGCAGTTTCTCAGAAAGCTACTTTCCAGTTTTAAACGGAAGATATTTCCTTTTTCACCATAGGCCTCTATGGGCTTCCAAATATCCCTTTGCCAATTCCACAAGAACAGCCTTAGTGAAAGGCTTCTTGAAGGGAAAGATGTAACTCTGTTAGATGAATTAACAGAACACAGAGCAGTTTCTCAGAAAGCTTCTTTCCAGTTTTGAAAGGAAGATATTTCCTTTTTCACCATAGCCCTCTATGGGCTTCCAAATATCCCTTTGCCAATTCCACAAGAACAGCCTTAGCGAAAGGCTTCTTGAAGGGAAAGATGTAACTCTGTGAGATGAATTAACAGAACACAGAGCAGTTTCTCAGAAAGCTTCTTTCCAGTTTTGAACGGAAGATATTTCCTTTTTCACCATAGCCCTCTATGGGCTTCCAAATATCCCTTTGCCAATTCCACAAGAACAGCCTTAGCGAAAGGCTTCTTGAAGTGAAAGATGTACCTCTGTGAGATGAATTAACAGAACACAGAACAGTTTCTCAGAAAGCTTCTTTCCAGTTTTGAACGGAAGATATTTCCTTTTTCACCATAGCCCTCTATGGGCTTCCAAATATCCCTTTGCCAATTCCCCAAGAACAGCCTTAGTGAAAGGCTTCTTGAAGGGAAAGATGTAACTCTGTGAGATGAATTAACAGAACACAGAGCAGTTTCTCAGAAAGCTTCTTTCCAGTTTTGAAAGGAAGATATTTCCTTTTTCACCATAGCCCTCTATGGGCTTCCAAATATCCCTTTGCCAATTCCACAAGAACAGCCTTAGCGAAAGGCTTCTTCAAGGGAAAGATGTAACTCTGTGAGATGAATTAACAGAACACAGAGCAGTTTCTCAGAAAGCGTCTTTCCAGTTTTGAACGGAAGATATTTCCTTTTTCACCATAGCCCTCTATGGGCTTCCAAATATCCCTTTGCCAATTCCACAAGAACAGCCTTAGCGAAAGGCTTCTTGAAGGGAAAGATGTAACTCTGTGAGATGAATTAACAGAACACAGAGCAGTTTCTCAGAAAGCTTCTTTCCAGTTTTGAACGGAAGATATTTCCTTTTTCACCATAGCCCTCTATGGGCTTCCAAATATCCCTTTGCCAATTCCACAAGAACAGCCTTAGCGAAAGGCTTCTTGAAGGGAAAGATGTAACTCTGTGAGATGAATTAACAGAACACAGAACACTTTCTCAGAAAGCTTCTTTCCAGTTTTGAACGGAAGATATTTCCTTTTTCACCATAGCCCTCTTTGGGCTTCCAAATATCCCTTTGCCAATTCCACAAGAACAGCCTTAGCGAAAGGCTTCTTGAAGGGAAAGATGTAACTCTGTGAGATGAATTAACAGAACACAGAGCAGTTTCTCAAAAGCTTCTTTCCAGTTTTGAACTGAAGATATTTCCTTTTTCACCATAGCCGTCTATGGGCTTCCAAATATCCCTTTGCCAATTCCACAAGAACAGCCTTAGCGAAAGGCTTCTTGAAGGGAAATATGTAACTCTGTGAGATGAATTAACAGAACACAGAACAGTTTCTCAGAAAGCTTCTTTCCAGTTTTGAAGGGAAGATATTTCCTTTTTCACCATAGCCCTCTTTGGGCTTCAAAATATCCCTTTGCCAATTCCACAAGAACAGCCTTAGCGAAAGGCTTCTTGAAGGGAAAGATGTAACTCTGTGAGATGAATTAACAGAACACAGAGCAGTTTCTCAGAAAGTTACTTTCCAGTTTTGAACGGAAGATATTTCCTTTTTCACCATAGCCCTCTATGGGCTTCCAAATATCCCTTTGCCAATTCCACAAGAACAGCCTTAGCGAAAGGCGTCTTGAAGGGAAAGATGTAACTCTGTGAGATGAATTAACAGAACACAGAGCAGTTTCTCAGAAAGCTTCTTTCTAGTTTTGAACGGAAGATATTTCCTTTTTCAGCATAGCCCTCTATGGGCTTCCAAATATCCCTTTGCCAATTCCACAAGAATAGCCTTACCGAAAGGCTTCTTGAAGGGAAAGATGTAACTCTGTGAGTTGAATTAACAGAACACAGAGCAGTTTCTCAGAAAGCTTCTTTCCAGTTTTGAACGGAAGATATTTCCTTTTTCACCATAGCCCTCTATGGGCTTCCAAATATCCCTTTGCCAATTCCACAAGAACAGCCTTAGCGAAAGGCTTCTTGAAGGGAAAGTAGTAACTCTGTGAGATGAATTAACAGAACACAGAGCAGTTTCTCAGAAAGCTTCTATCCAGTTTTGAACGGAAGATATTTCCTTTTTCACCATAGCCCTCTATGGGCTTCCAAATATCCCTTTGCCAATTCCACAAGAACAGCCTTAGCGAAAGGCTTCTTGAAGGGAAAGATGTAACTCTGTGAGATGAATTAACAGAACACAGAGCAGTTTCTCAGAAAGCTTCTTTCCAGTTTTGAACGGAAGATATTTCCTTTTTCACCATAGCCCTCTATGGGCTTCCAAATATCCCTTTGCCAATTCCACAAGAACAGCCTTAGCGAAAGGCTTCTTGAAGGGAAAGATGTAACTCTGTGAGATGAATTAACAGAACACAGAGCAGTTTCTCAAAAGCTTCTTTCCAGTTTTGAACGGAAGATATTTCCTTTTTCACCATAGCCGTGTATGGGCTTCCAAATATCCTTTTGCCAATTCCACAAGAACAGCCTTAGCGAAAGGCTTCTTGAAGGGAAAGATGTAACTCTGTGAGATGAATTAACAGAACACAGAGCAGTTTCTCAGAAAGCTTCTTTCCAGTTTTGAACGGAAGATATTTCCTTTTTCACCATAGCCGTCTATGGGCTTCCAAATATCCCTTTGCCAATTCCAGAAGAACAGCCTTAGCGAAAGGCTTCTTGAAGGGAAAGATGTAACTCTGTGAGATGAACTAACAGAACACAGAGCAGTTTCTCAGAAAGCTTCTTTCCAGTTTTGAACGGAAGATATTTCCTTTTTCACCATAGCCGTCTATGGGCTTCCAAATATCCCTTTGCCAATTCCACAAGAACAGCCTTAGCGAAAGGCTTCTTGAAGGGAAAGATGTAACTCTGTGAGATGAATTAACAGAACACAGAACAGTTTCTCAGAAAGCTTCTTTCCAGTTTTGAACGGAAGATATTTCCTTTTTCACCATAGCCCTCTATGGGCTTCCAAATATCCCTTTGCCAATTCCACAAGAACAGCCTTAGCGAAAGGCTTCTTGAAGTGAAAGATGTAACTCTGTGAGATGAATTAACAGAACACAGAACAGTTTCTCAGAAAGCTTCTTTTCAGTTTTGAACGGAAGATATTTCCTTTTTCACCATAGCCCTCTATGGGCTTCCAAATATCCCTTTGCCAATTCCACAAGAACAGCCTTAGCGAAAGGCTTCTTGAAGTGAAAGATGTACCTCTGTGAGATGAATTAACAGAACACAGAACAGTTTCTCAGAAAGCTTCTTTCCAGTTTTGAACGGAAGATATTTCCTTTTTCACCATAGCCCTCTATGGGCTTCCAAATATCCCTTTGCCAATTCCCCAAGAACAGCCTTAGTGAAAGGCTTCTTGAAGGGAAAGATGTAACTCTGTGAGATGAATTAACAGAACACAGAGCAGTTTCTCAGAAAGCGTCTTTCCAGTTTTGAACGGAAGATATTTCCTTTTTCACCATAGCCCTCTATGGGCTTCCAAATATCCCTTTGCCAATTCCACAAGAACAGCCTTAGCGAAAGGCTTCTTGAAGGGAAAGATGTAACTCTGTGAGATGAATTAACAGAACACAGAGCAGTTTCTCAGAAAGCTTCTTTCCAGTTTTGAACGGAAGATATTTCCTTTTTCACCAGAGCCCTCTATTGGCTTCCAAATATCCCTTTGCCAATTCCACAAGAACAGCCTTAGCGAAAGGCTTCTTGAAGGGAAATATGTAACTCTGTGAGATGAATTAACAGAACACTGAACAGTTTCTCAGAAAACTTCTTTCCAGTTTTGAACGGAAGATATTTCCTTTTTCACCATAGCCCTCTATGGGCTTCAAAATATCCCTTTGCCAATTCCACAAGAACAGCCTTAGCGAAAGGCTTCTTGAAGGGAAAGATGTAACTCTGTGAGATGAATTAACAGAACACAGAGCAGTTTCTCAGAAAGCTACTTTCCAGTTTTGAACGGAAGATATTTCCTTTTTCACCATAGCCCTCTATGGGCTTCCAAATATCCCTTTGCCAATTCCACAAGAACAGCCTTAGCGAAAGGCTTCTTGAAGGGAAAGATGTAACTCTGTGAGATGAATTAACAGAACACAGAGCAGTTTCTCAGAAAGCTTCTTTCTAGTTTTGAACGGAAGATATTTCCTTTTTCAGCATAGACCTCTATGGGCTTCCAAATATCCCTTTGCGAATTCCACAAGAACAGCCTTAGCGAAAGGCTTCTTGAACGGAAAGATGTAACTGTGAGATGAATTAACAGAACACAGAGCAGTTTCTCAGAAAGCTTCTTTCCAGTTTTGAACCGAAGATATTTCCTTTTTCACCATAGCCCTCTATGGGCTTCCAAATATCCCTTTGCCAATTCCACAAGAACAGCCTTAGCGAAAGGCTTCTTGAAGTGATAGATGTAACTCTGTGAGATGAATTAACAGAACACAGAACAGTTTCTCAGAAAGCTTCTTTTCAGTTTTGAACGGAAGATATTTCCTTTTTCACCATAGCCCTCTATGGGCTTCCAAATATCCCTTTGCCAATTCCACAAGAACAGCCTTAGCGAAAGGCTTCTTGAAGGGAAAGATGTAACTCTGTGAGATGAACTAACAGAACACAGAGCAGTTTCTCAGAAAGCTTCTTTCCAGTTTTGAACGGAAGATATTTCCTTTTTCACCAATAGCCCTCTATGGGCTTCCAAATATCCCTTTGCCAATTCCACAAGAACAGCCTTACCGAAAGGCTTCTTGAAGGGAAAGATGTAACTCTGTGAGATGAATTAACAGAACACAGAGCAGTTTCTCAAAAGCTTCTTTCCAGTTTTGAACGGAAGATATTTCCTTTTTCACCATAGCCGTCTATGGGCTTCCAAATATCCCTTTGCCAATTCCACAAGAACAGCCTTAGCGAAAGGCTTCTTGAAGGGAAAGATGTAACTCTGTGAGATGAATTAACAGAACACAGAGCAGTTTCTCAGAAAGCTTCTTTCCAGTTTTGAACGGAAGATATTTCCTTTTTCACCATAGCCCTCTATGGGCTTCCAAATATCCCTTTGCCAATTCCACAAGAACAGCCTTAGCGAAAGGCTTCTTGAAGGGAAAGATGTAACTCTGTGAGATGAATTAACAGAACACAGAGCAGTTTCTCAGAAAGCTTCTTTCCAGTTTTGAACGGAAGATATTTCCTTTTTCACCATAGGCCTCTATGGGCTTCCAAATATCCCTTTGCCAATTCCACAAGAACAGCCTTAGTGAAAGGCTTCTTGAAGGGAAAGATGTAACTCTGTGAGATGAATTAACAGAACACAGAGCAGTTTCTCAGAAAGCTTCTTTCCAGTTTTGAAAGGAAGATATTTCCTTTTTCACCATAGCCCTCTATGGGCTTCCAAATATCCCTTTGCCAATTCCACAAGAACAGCCTTAGCGAAAGGCTTCTTCAAGGGAAAGATGTAACTCTGTGAGATGAATTAACAGAACACAGAGCAGTTTCTCAGAAAGCGTCTTTCCAGTTTTGAACGGAAGATATTTCCTTTTTCACCATAGCCCTCTATGGGCTTCCAAATATCCCTTTGCCAATTCCACAAGAACAGCCTTAGCGAAAGGCTTCTTGAAGGGAAAGATGTAACTCTGTGAGATGAACTAACAGAACACAGAGCAGTTTCTCAGAAAGCTTCTTTCCAGTTTTGAACGGAAGATATTTCCTTTTTCACCATAGCCCTCTATGGGCTTCCAAATATCCCTTTGCCAATTCCACAAGAACAGCCTTACCGAAAGGCTTCTTGAAGGGAAAGATGTAACTCTGTGAGATGAATTAACAGAACACAGAGCAGTTTCTCGAAAGCTTCTTTCCAGTTTTGAACGGAAGATATTTCCTTTTTCACCATAGCCCTCTATGGGCTTCCAAATATCCCTTTGCCAATTCCACAAGAACAGCGTTATCGAAAGGCTACTTGAAGGGAAAGATGTAACTCTGTGAGATGAATTAACAGAACACAGAGCAGTTTCTCAGAAAGCTACTTTCCAGTTTTGAACGGAAGATATTTCCTTTTTCACCATAGCCCTCTATGGGCTTCCAAATATCCCTTTGCCACTTCCACAAGAACAGCCTTAGCGAAAGACTTCTTGAAGGGAAAGATGTAACTCTGTGAGATGAATTAACAGAACACAGAGCAGTTTCTCAGAAAGCTCCTTTCCAGTTTTGAAAGGAAGATATTTCCTTTTTCACCATAGCCCTCTATGTGCTTCCAAATATCCCTTTGCCAATTCCACAAGAACAGCCTTAGCGAAAGGCTTCTTCAAGGGAAAGATGTAACTCTGTGAGATGAATTAACAGAACACAGAGCAGTTTCTCAGAAAGCGTCTTTCCAGTTTTGAACGGAAGATATTTCCTTTTTCACCATAGCCCTCTATGGGCTTCCAAATATCCCTTTGCCAATTCCACAAGAACAGCCTTAGCGAAAGGCTTCTTGAAGGGAAAGATGTAACTCTGTGAGATGAATTAACAGAACACAGAGCAGTTTCTCAGAAAGCTTCTTTCCAGTTTTGAACGGAAGATATTTCCTTTTTCACCATAGCCCTCTATGGGCTTCCAAATATCCCTTTGCCAATTCCACAAGAACAGCCTTAGCGAAAGGCTTCTTGAAGGGAAAGATGTAACTCTGTGAGATGAATTAACAGAACACAGAGCAGTTTCTCAGAAAGCTTCTATCCAGTTTTGAACGGAAGATATTTCCTTTTTCACCATAGCCCTCTATTGGCTTCCAAATATCCCTTTGCCAATTCCACAAGAACAGCCTTAGCGAAAGGCTTCTTGAAGGGAATGATGTAACTCTGTGAGATGAATTAACAGAACACAGAGCAGTTTCTCAAAAGCTTCTTTCCAGTTTTGAACGGAAGATATTTCCTTTTTCACCATAGCCGTCTATTGGCTTCCAAATATCCTTTTGCCAATTCCACAAGAACAGCCTTAGCGAAAGGCTTCTTGAAGGGAAAGATGTAACTCTGTGAGATGAATTAACAGAACACAGAGCAGTTTCTCAGAAAGCTTCTTTCCAGTTTTGAACGGAAGATATTTCCTTTTTCACCATAGCCCTCTATTGGCTTCCAAATATCCCTTTGCCAATTCCACAAGAACAGCCTTAGCGAAAGGCTTCTTGAAGGGAAAGATGTAACTCTGTGAGATGAATTAACAGAACACAGAGCAGTTTCTCAAAAGCTTCTTTCCAGTTTTGAACGGAAGATATTTCCTTTTTCACCATAGCCGTCTATGGGCTTCCAAATATCCTTTTGCCAATTCCACAAGAACAGCCTTAGCGAAAGGCTTCTTGAAGGGAAAGATGTAACTCTGTGAGATGAATTAACAGAACACAGAGCAGTTTCTCAGAAAGCGTCTTTCCAGTTTTGAACGGAAGATATTTCCTTTTTCACCATAGCCCTCTATGGGCTTCCAAATATCCCTTTGCCAATTCCACAAGAACAGCCTTAGCGAAAGGCTTCTTGAAGGGAAAGATGTAACTCTGTGAGATGAACTAACAGAACACAGAGCAGTTTCTCAGAAAGCTTCTTTCCAGTTTTGAACGGAAGATATTTCCTTTTTCACCATAGCCCTCTATGGGCTTCCAAATATCCCTTTGCCAATTCCACAAGAACAGCCTTACCGAAAGGCTTCTTGAAGGGAAAGATGTAACTCTGTGAGATGAATTAACAGAACACAGAGCAGTTTCTCGAAAGCTTCTTTCCAGTTTTGAACGGAAGATATTTCCTTTTTCACCATAGCCGTCTATGGGCTTCCAAATATCCCTTTGCCAATTCCACAAGAACAGCGTTATCGAAAGGCTACATGAAGGGAAAGATGTAACTCTGTGAGATGAATTAACAGAACACAGAGCAGTTTCTCAGAAAGCTACTTTCCAGTTTTGAACGGAAGATATTTCCTTTTTCACCATAGCCCTCTATGGGCTTCCAAATATCCCTTTGCCAATTCCACAAGAACAGCCTTAGCGAAAGGCTTCTTGAAGGGAAAGATGTAACTCTGTGAGATGAATTAACAGAACACAGAGCAGTTTCTCAGAAAGCTCCTTTCCAGTTTTGAAAGGAAGATATTTCCTTTTTCACCATAGCCCTCTATGTGCTTCCAAATATCCCTTTGCCAATTCCACAAGAACAGCCTTAGCGAAAGGCTTCTTCAAGGGAAAGATGTAACTCTGTGAGATGAATTAACAGAACACAGAGCAGTTTCTCAGAAAGCGTCTTTCCAGTTTTGAACGGAAGATATTTCCTTTTTCACCATAGCCCTCTATGGGCTTCCAAATATCCCTTTGCCAATTCCACAAGAACAGCCTTAGCGAAAGGCTTCTTGAAGGGAAAGATGTAACTCTGTGAGATGAATTAACAGAACACAGAGCAGTTTCTCAGAAAGCTTCTTTCCAGTTTTGAACGGAAGATATTTCCTTTTTCACCATAGCCCTCTATGGGCTTCCAAATATCCCTTTGCCAATTCCACAAGAACAGCCTTAGCGAAAGGCTTCTTGAAGGGAAAGATGTAACTCTGTGAGATGAATTAACAGAACACAGAGCAGTTTCTCAGAAAGCTTCTATCCAGTTTTGAACGGAAGATATTTCCTTTTTCACCATAGCCCTCTATTGGCTTCCAAATATCCCTTTGCCAATTCCACAAGAACAGCCTTAGCGAAAGGCTTCTTGAAGGGAAAGATGTAACTCTGTGAGATGAATTAACAGAACACAGAGCAGTTTCTCAAAAGCTTCTTTCCAGTTTTGAACGGAAGATATTTCCTTTTTCACCATAGCCGTCTATTGGCTTCCAAATATCCTTTTGCCAATTCCACAAGAACAGCCTTAGCGAAAGGCTTCTTGAAGGGAAAGATGTAACTCTGTGAGATGAATTAACAGAACACAGAGCAGTTTCTCAGAAAGCTTCTTTCCAGTTTTGAACGGAAGATATTTCCTTTTTCACCATAGCCCTCTATTGGCTTCCAAATATCCCTTTGCCAATTCCACAAGAACAGCCTTAGCGAAAGGCTTCTTGAAGGGAAAGATGTAACTCTGTGAGATGAATTAACAGAACACAGAGCAGTTTCTCAAAAGCTTCTTTCCAGTTTTGAACGGAAGATATTTCCTTTTTCACCATAGCCGTCTATGGGCTTCCAAATATCCTTTTGCCAATTCCACAAGAACAGCCTTAGCGAAAGGCTTCTTGAAGGGAAAGATGTAACTCTGTGAGATGAATTAACAGAACACAGAGCAGTTTCTCAGAAAGCTTCTTTCCAGTTTTGAACGGAAGATATTTCCTTTTTCACCATAGCCCTCTATGGGCTTCCAAATATCCCTTTGCCAATTCCACAAGAACAGCCTTAGCGAAAGGCTTCTTGAAGGGAAAGATGTAACTCTGTGAGATGAATTAACAGAACACAGAGCAGTTTCTCAGAAAGCTTCTTTCCAGTTTTGAACGGAAGATATTTCCTTTTTCACCATAGGCCTCTATGGGCTTCCAAATATCCCTTTGCCAATTCCACAAGAACAGCCTTAGTGAAAGGCTTCTTGAAGGGAAAGATGTAACTCTGTGAGATGAATTAACAGAACACAGAGCAGTTTCTCAGAAAGCTTCTTTCCAGTTTTGAAAGGAAGATATTTCCTTTTTCACCATAGCCCTCTATGGGCTTCCAAATATCCCTTTGCCAATTCCACAAGAACAGCCTTAGCGAAAGGCTTCTTCAAGGGAAAGATGTAACTCTGTGAGATGAATTAACAGAACACAGAGCAGTTTCTCAGAAAGCGTCTTTCCAGTTTTGAACGGAAGATATTTCCTTTTTCACCATAGCCCTCTATGGGCTTCCAAATATCCCTTTGCCAATTCCACAAGAACAGCCTTAGCGAAAGGCTTCTTGAAGGGAAAGATGTAACTCTGTGAGATGAACTAACAGAACACAGAGCAGTTTCTCAGAAAGCTTCTTTCCAGTTTTGAACGGAAGATATTTCCTTTTTCACCATAGCCCTCTATGGGCTTCCAAATATCCCTTTGCCAATTCCACAAGAACAGCCTTACCGAAAGGCTTCTTGAAGGGAAAGATGTAACTCTGTGAGATGAATTAACAGAACACAGAGCAGTTTCTCGAAAGCTTCTTTCCAGTTTTGAACGGAAGATATTTCCTTTTTCACCATAGCCCTCTATGGGCTTCCAAATATCCCTTTGCCAATTCCACAAGAACAGCGTTATCGAAAGGCTACTTGAAGGGAAAGATGTAACTCTGTGAGATGAATTAACAGAACACAGAGCAGTTTCTCAGAAAGCTACTTTCCAGTTTTGAACGGAAGATATTTCCTTTTTCACCATAGCCCTCTATGGGCTTCCAAATATCCCTTTGCCACTTCCACAAGAACAGCCTTAGCGAAAGACTTCTTGAAGGGAAAGATGTAACTCTGTGAGATGAATTAACAGAACACAGAGCAGTTTCTCAGAAAGCTCCTTTCCAGTTTTGAAAGGAAGATATTTCCTTTTTCACCATAGCCCTCTATGTGCTTCCAAATATCCCTTTGCCAATTCCACAAGAACAGCCTTAGCGAAAGGCTTCTTCAAGGGAAAGATGTAACTCTGTGAGATGAATTAACAGAACACAGAGCAGTTTCTCAGAAAGCGTCTTTCCAGTTTTGAACGGAAGATATTTCCTTTTTCACCATAGCCCTCTATGGGCTTCCAAATATCCCTTTGCCAATTCCACAAGAACAGCCTTAGCGAAAGGCTTCTTGAAGGGAAAGATGTAACTCTGTGAGATGAATTAACAGAACACAGAGCAGTTTCTCAGAAAGCTTCTTTCCAGTTTTGAACGGAAGATATTTCCTTTTTCACCATAGCCCTCTATGGGCTTCCAAATATCCCTTTGCCAATTCCACAAGAACAGCCTTAGCGAAAGGCTTCTTGAAGGGAAAGATGTAACTCTGTGAGATGAATTAACCGAACACAGAGCAGTTTCTCAGAAAGCTTCTATCCAGTTTTGAACGGAAGATATTTCCTTTTTCACCATAGCCCTCTATTGGCTTCCAAATATCCCTTTGCCAATTCCACAAGAACAGCCTTAGCGAAAGGCTTCTTGAAGGGAAAGATGTAACTCTGTGAGATGAATTAACAGAACACAGAGCAGTTTCTCAAAAGCTTCTTTCCAGTTTTGAACGGAAGATATTTCCTTTTTCACCATAGCCGTCTATGGGCTTCCAAATATCCTTTTGCCAATTCCACAAGAACAGCCTTAGCGAAAGGCTTCTTGAAGGGAAAGATGTAACTCTGTGAGATGAATTAACAGAACACAGAGCAGTTTCTCAGAAAGCTTCTTTCCAGTTTTGAACGGAAGATATTTCCTTTTTCACCATAGCCCTCTATTGGCTTCCAAATATCCCTTTGCCAATTCCACAAGAACAGCCTTAGCGAAAGGTTTCTTGAAGGGAAAGATGTAACTCTGTGAGATGAATTAACAGAACACAGAGCAGTTTCTCAAAAGCTTCTTTCCAGTTTTGAACGGAAGATATTTCCTTTTTCACCATAGCCGTCTATGGGCTTCCAAATATCCTTTTGCCAATTCCACAAGAACAGCCTTAGCGAAAGGCTTCTTGAAGGGAAAGATGTAACTCTGTGAGATGAATTAACAGAACACAGAACAGTTTCTCAGAAAGCGTCTTTCCAGTTTTGAACGGAAGATATTTCCTTTTTCACCATAGCCCTCTATGGGCTTCCAAATATCCCTTTGCCAATTCCACAAGAACAGCCTTAGCGAAAGGCTTCTTGAAGGGAAAGATGTAACTCTGTGAGATGAACTAACAGAACACCGAGCAGTTTCTCAGAAAGCTTCTTTCCAGTTTTGAACGGAAGATATTTCCTTTTTCACCATAGCCCTCTATGGGCTTCCAAATATCCCTTTGCCAATTCCACAAGAACAGCCTTACCGAAAGGCTTCTTGAAGGGAAAGATGTAACTCTGTGAGATGAATTAACAGAACACAGAGCAGTTTCTCGAAAGCTTCTTTCCAGTTTTGAACGGAAGATATTTCCTTTTTCACCATAGCCCTCTATGGGCTTCCAAATATCCCTTTGCCAATTCCACAAGAACAGCGTTATCGAAAGGCTACATGAAGGGAAAGATGTAACTCTGTGAGATGAATTAACAGAACACAGAGCAGTTTCTCAGAAAGCTACTTTCCAGTTTTGAACGGAAGATATTTCCTTTTTCACCATAGCCCTCTATGGGCTTCCAAATATCCCTTTGCCAATTCCACAAGAACAGCCTTAGCGAAAGGCTTCTTGAAGGGAAAGATGTAACTCTGTGAGATGAATTAACAGAACACAGAGCAGTTTCTCAGAAAGCTCCTTTCCAGTTTTGAAAGGAAGATATTTCCTTTTTCACCATAGCCCTCTATGTGCTTCCAAATATCCCTTTGCCAATTCCACAAGAACAGCCTTAGCGAAAGGCTTCTTCAAGGGAAAGATGTAACTCTGTGAGATGAATTAACAGAACACAGAGCAGTTTCTCAGAAAGCGTCTTTCCAGTTTTGAACGGAAGATATTTCCTTTTTCACCATAGCCCTCTATGGGCTTCCAAATATCCCTTTGCCAATTCCACAAGAACAGCCTTAGCGAAAGGCTTCTTGAAGGGAAAGATGTAACTCTGTGAGATGAATTAACAGAACACAGAGCAGTTTCTCAGAAAGCTTCTTTCCAGTTTTGAACGGAAGATATTTCCTTTTTCACCATAGCCCTCTATGGGCTTCCAAATATCCCTTTGCCAATTCCACAAGAACAGCCTTAGCGAAAGGCTTCTTGAAGGGAAAGATGTAACTCTGTGAGATGAATTAACAGAACACAGAGCAGTTTCTCAGAAAGCTTCTATCCAGTTTTGAACGGAAGATATTTCCTTTTTCACCATAGCCCTCTATTGGCTTCCAAATATCCCTTTGCCAATTCCACAAGAACAGCCTTAGCGAAAGGCTTCTTGAAGGGAAAGATGTAACTCTGTGAGATGAATTAACAGAACACAGAGCAGTTTCTCAAAAGCTTCTTTCCAGTTTTGAACGGAAGATATTTCCTTTTTCACCATAGCCGTCTATTGGCTTCCAAATATCCTTTTGCCAATTCCACAAGAACAGCCTTAGCGAAAGGCTTCTTGAAGGGAAAGATGTAACTCTGTGAGATGAATTAACAGAACACAGAGCAGTTTCTCAGAAAGCTTCTTTCCAGTTTTGAACGGAAGATATTTCCTTTTTCACCATAGCCCTCTATTGGCTTCCAAATATCCCTTTGCCAATTCCACAAGAACAGCCTTAGCGAAAGGCTTCTTGAAGGGAAAGATGTAACTCTGTGAGATGAATTAACAGAACACAGAGCAGTTTCTCAAAAGCTTCTTTCCAGTTTTGAACGGAAGATATTTCCTTTTTCACCATAGCCGTCTATGGGCTTCCAAATATCCTTTTGCCAATTCCACAAGAACAGCCTTAGCGAAAGGCTTCTTGAAGGGAAAGATGTAACTCTGTGAGATGAATTAACAGAACACAGAGCAGTTTCTCAGAAAGCTTCTTTCCAGTTTTGAACGGAAGATATTTCCTTTTTCACCATAGCCCTCTATGGGCTTCCAAATATCCCTTTGCCAATTCCACAAGAACAGCCTTAGCGAAAGGCTTCTTGAAGGGAAAGATGTAACTCTGTGAGATGAATTAACAGAACACAGAGCAGTTTCTCAAAAGCTTCTTTCCAGTTTTGAACGGAAGATATTTCCTTTTTCACCATAGCCGTCTATGGGCTTCCAAATATCCTTTTGCCAATTCCACAAGAACAGCCTTAGCGAAAGGCTTCTTGAAGGGAAAGATGTAACTCTGTGAGATGAATTAACAGAACACAGAGCAGTTTCTCAGAAAGCTTCTTTCCAGTTTTGAACGGAAGATATTTCCTTTTTCACCATAGCCCTCTATGGGCTTCCAAATATCCCTTTGCCAATTCCAGAAGAACAGCCTTAGCGAAAGGCTTCTTGAAGGGAAAGATGTAACTCTGTGAGATGAACTAACAGAACACAGAGCAGTTTCTCAGAAAGCTTCTTTCCAGTTTTGAACGGAAGATATTTCCTTTTTCGCCATAGCCGTCTATGGGCTTCCAAATATCCCTTTGCCAATTCCACAAGAACAGCCTTAGCGAAAGGCTTCTTGAAGGGAAAGATGTAACTCTGTGAGATGAATTAACAGAACACAGAACAGTTTCTCAGAAAGCTTCTTTCCAGTTTTGAACGGAAGATATTTCCTTTTTCACCATAGCCCTCTATGGGCTTCCAAATATCCCTTTGCCAATTCCACAAGAACAGCCTTAGCGAAAGGCTTCTTGAAGTGAAAGATGTAACTCTGTGAGATGAATTAACAGAACACAGAACAGTTTCTCAGAAAGCTTCTTTTCAGATTTGAACGGAAGATATTTCCTTTTTCACCATAGCCCTCTATGGGCTTCCAAATATCCCTTTGCCAATTCCACAAGAACAGCCTTAGCGAAAGGCTTCTTGAAGGGAAAGATGTAACTCTGTGAGATGAATTAACAGAACACAGAACACTTTCCCAGAAAGCTTCTTTCCAGTTTTGAACGGAAGATATTTCCTTTTTCACCATAGCCCTCTTTGGGCTTCCAAATATCCCTTTGCCAATTCCACAAGAACAGCCTTAGCGAAAGGCTTCTTGAAGGGAAAGATGTAACTCTGTGAGATGAATTAACAGAACACAGAGCAGTTTCTCAGAAAGCTACCTTCCAGTTTTGAACGGAAGATATTTCCTTTTTCACCATAGCCCTCTATGGGCTTCCAAATATCCCTTTGCCAATTCCACAAGAACAGCCTTAGCGAAAGGCTTCTTGAAGGGAAAGATGTAACTCTGTGAGATGAATTAACAGAACACAGAGCAGTTTCTCAGAAAGCTTCTTTCTAGTTTTGAACGGAAGATATTTCCTTTTTCACCATAGCCCTCTAGGGGCTTCCAAATATCCCTTTGCGAATTCCACAAGAACAGCCTTAGCGAAAGGCTTCTTGAACGGAAAGATGTAACTCTGTGAGATGAATTAACAGAACACAGAGCAGTTTCTCAGAAAGCTTCTTTCCAGTTTTGAACCGAAGATATTCCCTTTTTCACCATAGCCCTCTATGGGCTTCCAAATATCCCTTTGCCAATTCCACAAGAACAGACTTAGCGAAAGGCTGCTTGAAGGGAAAGATGTAACTCTGTGAGATGAATTAACAGAACACAGAGCAGTTTCTCAGAAAGCTTCTTTCCAGTTTTGAACGGAAGATATTTCCTTTTTCACCATAGGCCTCTATGGGCTTCCAAATATCCCTTTGCCAATTCCACAAGAACAGCCTTAGTGAAAGGCTTCTTGAGGGGAAAGATGTAACTCTGTGAGATGAATTAACAGAACACAGAGCAGTTTCTCAGAAAGCTTCTTTCCAGTTTTGAAAGGAAGATATTTCCTTTTTCACCATAGCCCTCTATGGGCTTCCAAATATCCCTTTGCCAATTCCACAAGAACAGCCTTAGCGAAAGGCTTCTTCAAGGGAAAGATGTAACTCTGTGAGATGAATTAACAGAACACAGAGCAGTTTCTCAGAAAGCGTCTTTCCAGTTTTGAACGGAAGATATTTCCTTTTTCACCATAGCCCTCTATGGGCTTCCAAATATCCCTTTGCCAATTCCACAAGAACAGCCTTAGCGAAAGGCTTCTTGAAGTGAAAGATGTAACTCTGTGAGATGAATTAACAGAACACAGAACAGTTTCTCAGAAAGCTTCTTTCCAGTTTTGAACGGAAGATATTTCCTTTTTCACCATAGCCCTCTATGGGCTTCCAAATATCCCTTTGCCAATTCCCCAAGAACAGCCTTAGTGAAAGGCTTCTTGAAGGGAAAGATGTAACTCTGTGAGATGAATTAACAGAACACAGAGCAGTTTCTCAAAAGCTTCTTTCCAATTTTGAAAGGAAGATATTTCCTTTTTCACCATAGCCCTCTATGGGCTTCCAAATATCCCTTTGCCAATTCCACAAGAACAGCCTTAGCGAAAGGCTTCTTCAAGGGAAAGATGTAACTCTGTGAGATGAATTAACAGAACACAGAGCAGTTTCTCAGAAAGCTTCTTTCCAGTTTTGAACGGAAGATATTTCCTTTTTCACCATAGCCCTCTATGGGCTTCCAAATATCCCTTTGCCAATTCCACAAGAACAGCCTTAGCGAAAGGCTTCTTGAAGGGAAAGATGTAACTCTGTGAGATGAATTAACAGAACACAGAGCAGTTTCTCAGAAAGCTTCTTTCCAGTTTTGAACGGAAGATATTTCCTTTTTCACCATAGCCCTCTATTGGCTTCCAAATATCCCTTTGCCAATTCCACAAGAACAGCCTTAGCGAAAGGCTTCTTGAAGGGAAATATGTAACTCTGTGAGATGAATTAACAGAACACAGAACAGTTTCTCAGAAAGCTTCTTTCCAGTTTTGAACGGAAGATATTTCCTTTTTCACCATAGCCCTCTATGGGCTTCCAAATATCCCTTTGCCAATTCCACAAGAACAGCCTTAGCGAAAGGCTTCTTGAAGGGAAAGATGTAACTCTGTGAGATGAATTAACAGAACACAGAGAAGTTTCTCAAAAGCTTCTTTCCAGTTTTGAACGGAAGATATTTCCTTTTTCACCATAGCCGTCTATGGGCTTCCAAATATCCTTTTGCCAATACCACAAGAACAGCCTTAGCGAAAGGCTTCTTGAAGGGAAAGATGTAACTCTGTGAGATGAATTAACAGAACACAGAGCAGTTTCTCAGAAAGCTTCTTTCCAGTTTCGAACGGAAGATATTTCCTTTTTCACCATAGCCCTCTATGGGCTTCCAAATATCCCTTTGCCAATTCCACAAGAACAGCCTTAGTGAAAGGCTTCTTGAAGGGAAAGATGTAACTCTGTGAGTTGAATTAACAGAACACAGAGCAGTTTCTCAGAAAGCTTCTTTCCAGTTTTGAACGGAAGATATTTCCTTTTTCACCATAGCCCTCTATGGGCTTCCAAATATCCCTTTGCCAATTCCACAAGAACAGCCTTAGCGAAAGGCTTCTTGAAGGGAAAGATGTAACTCTGTGAGATGAACTAACAGAACACAGAGCAGTTTCTCAGAAAGCTTCTTTCCAGTTTTGAACGGAAGATATTTCCTTCTTCACCATAGCCCTCTATTGGCTTCCAAATATCCCTTTGCCAATTCCACAAGAACAGCCTTAGCGAAAGGCTTCTTGAAGGGAAATATGTAACTCTGTGAGATGAATTAACAGAACACAGAACAGTTTCTCAGAAAGCTTCTTTCCAGTTTTGAAAGGAAGATATTTCCTTTTTCACCATAGCCCTCTATGGGCTTCCAAATATCCCTTTGCCAATTCCACAAGAACAGCCTTAGTGAAAGGCTTCTTGAAGGGAAAGATGTAACTCTGTGAGATGAATTAACAGAACACAGAGCAGTTTCTCAGAAAGCTTCTATCCAGTTTTGAACGGAAGATATTTCCTTTTTCACCATAGCCCTCTGTGGGCTTCCAAATATCCCTTTGCCAATTCCACAAGAACAGCCTTAGCGAAAGGCTTCTTGAAGGGAAAGATGTAACTCTATGAGATGAATTAACAGAACACAGAACAGTTTCTCAGAAAGCTTCTTTTCAGTTTTGAACGGAAGATATTTCCTTTTTCACCATAGCCCTCTATGGTCTTCCAAATATCCCTTTGCCAATTCCACAAGAACAGCCTTAGCGAAAGGCTTCTTGAAGGGAAAGATGTAACTCTGTGAGATGAACTAACAGAACACAGAGCAGTTTCTCAGAAAGCTTCTTTCCAGTATTGAACGGAAGATATTTCCTTTTTCACCATAGCCCTCTATGGGCTTCCAAATATCCCTTTGCCAATTCCACAAGAACAGCCTTAGCGAAAGGCTTCTTGAAGGGAAAGATGTAACTCTGTGAGATGAATTAACAGAACACAGAGCTGTTTCTCAAAAGCTTCTTTCCAGTTTTGAACGGAAGATATTTCCTTTTTCACCATAGCCGTCTATGGGCTTCCAAATATCCTTTTGCCAATTCCACAAGAACAGCCTTAGCGAAAGGCTTCTTGAAGGGAAAGATGTAACTCTGTGAGATGAATTAACAGAACACAGAGCAGTTTCTCAGAAAGCTTCTTTCCAGTTTTGAACGGAAGATATTTCCTTTTTCACCATAGCCCTCTATTGGCTTCCAAATATCCCTTTGCCAATTCCACAAGAACAGCCTTAGCGAAAGGCTTCTTGAAGTGAAAGATGTAACTCTGTGAGATGAATTAACAGAACACAGAACAGTTTCTCAGAAAGCTTCTTTTCAGTTTTGAACGGAAGATATTTCCTTTTTCACCATAGCCCTCTATGGGCTTCCAAATATCCCTTTGCCAATTCCACAAGAACAGCCTTAGCGAAAGGCTTCTTGAAGGGAAAGATGTAACTCTGTGAGATGAATTAACAGAACACAGAGCAGTTTCTCAGAAAGCTTCTTTCCAGTTTTGAACGGAAGATATTTCCTTTTTCACCATAGCCCTCTATGGGCTTCCAAATATCCCTTTGCCAATTCCACAAGAACAGCCTTACCGAAAGGCTTCTTGAAGGGAAAGATGTAACTCTGTGAGATGAATTAACAGAACACAGAGCAGTTTCTCAAAACCTTCTTTCCAGTTTTGAACGGAAGATATTTCCTTTTTCACCATAGCCGTCTATGGGCTTCCAAATATCCCTTTGCCAATTCCACAAGAACAGCCTTAGCGAAAGGCTTCTTGAAGGGAAAGATGTAACTCTGTGAGATGAACTAACAGAACACAGAGCAGTTTCTCAGAAAGCTTCTTTCCAGTTTTGAACGGAAGATATTTCCTTTTTCACCATAGCCCTCTATGGGCTTCCAAATATCCCTTTGCCAATTCCACAAGAACAGCCTTAGCGAAAGGCTTCTTGAAGGGAAAGATGTAACTCTGTGAGATGAATTAACAGAACACAGAGCAGTTTCTCAAAAGCTTCTTTCCAGTTTTGAACGGAAGATATTTCCTTTTTCACCATAGCCGTCTATGGGCTTCCAAATATCCTTTTGCCAATTCCACAAGAACAGCCTTAGCGAAAGGCTTCTTGAAGGGAAAGATGTAACTCTGTGAGATGAATTAACAGAACACAGAGCAGTTTCTCAGAAAGCTTCTTTCCATTTTTGAACGGAAGATATTTCCTTTTTCACCATAGCCCTCTATGGGCTTCCAAATATCCCTTTGCCAATTCCACAAGAACAGCCTTAGCGAAAGGCTTCTTGAAGGGAAAGATGTAACTCTGTGAGATGAACTAACAGAACACAGAGCAGTTTCTCAGAAAGCTTCTTTCCAGTTTTGAACGGAAGATATTTCCTTTTTCACCATAGCCGTCTATGGGCTTCCAAATATCCCTTTGCCAATTCCACAAGAACAGCCTTAGCGAAAGGCTTCTTGAAGGGAAAGATGTAACTCTGTGAGATGAATTAACAGAACACAGAACAGTTTCTCAGAAAGCCTCTTTCCAGTTTTGAACGGAAGATATTTCCTTTTTCACCATAGCCCTCTATGGGCTTCCAAATATCCCTTTGCCAATTCCACAAGAACAGCCTTAGCGAAAGGCTTCTTGAAGGGAAAGATGTAACTCTGTGAGATGAATTAACAGAACACAGAGCAGTTTCTCAGAAAGCTACTTTCCAGTTTTGAACGGAAGATATTTCCTTTTTCACCATAGCCCTCTATGGGCTTCCAAATATCCCTTTGCCAATTCCACAAGAACAGCCTTAGCGAAAGGCTTCTTGAAGGGAAAGATGTAACTCTGTGAGATGAATTAACAGAACTCAGAGCAGTTTCTCAGAAAGCTTCTTTCTAGTTTTGAAGGGAAGATATTTCCTTTTTCACCATAGCCCTCTATGGGCTTCCAAATATCCCTTTGCGAATTCCACAAGAACAGCCTTAGCGAAAGGCTTCTTGAACGGAAAGATGTAACTCTGTGAGATGAATTAACAGAACACAGAGCAGTTTCTCAGAAAGCTTCTTTCCAGTTTTGAACCGAAGATATTTCCTTTTTCACCATAGCCCTCTATTGGCTTCCAAATATCCCTTTGCCAATTCCACAAGAACAGCCTTAGCGAAAGGCTTCTTGAAGTGAAAGATGTAACTCTGTGAGATGAATTAACAGAACACAGAACAGTTTCTCAGAAAGCTTCTTTTCAGTTTTGAACGGAAGATATTTCCTTTTTCACCATAGCCCTCTATGGGCTTCCAAATATCCCTTTGCCAATTCCACAAGAACAGTCTTAGCGAAAGGCTTCTTGAAGGGAAAGATGTAACTCTGTGAGATGAACTAACAGAACACAGAGCAGTTTCTCAGAAAGCTTCTTTCCAGTTTTGAACGGAAGATATTTCCTTTTTCACCATAGCCCTCTATGGGCTTCCAAATATCCCTTTGCCAATTCCACAAGAACAGCCTTACCGAAAGGCTTCTTGAAGGGAAAGATGTAACTCTGTGAGATGAATTAACAGAACACAGAGCAGTTTCTCAAAAGCTTCTTTCCAGTTTTGAACGGAAGATATTTCCTTTTTCACCATAGCCGTCTATGGGCTTCCAAATATCCCTTTGCCAATTCCACAAGAACAGCCTTAGCGAAAGGCTTCTTGAAGGGAAAGATGTAACTCTGTGAGATGAATTAACAGAACACAGAGCAGTTTCTCAGAAAGCTTCTTTCCAGTTTTGAACGGAAGATATTTCCTTTTTCACCATAGCCCTCTGTGGGCTTCCAAATATCCCTTTGCCAATTCCACAAGAACAGACTTAGCGAAAGGCTGCTTGAAGGGAAAGATGTAACTCGGTGAGATGAATTAACAGAACACAGAGCAGTTTCTCAGAAAGCTTCTTTCCAGTTTTGAACGGAAGATATTTCCTTTTTCACCATAGCCCTCTATGGGCTTCCAAATATCCCTTTGCCAATTCCACAAGAACAGCCTTAGCGAAAGGCTTCTTGAAGTGAAAGATGTAACTCTGTGAGATGAATTAACAGAACACAGAACAGTTTCTCAGAAAGCTTCTTTCCAGTTTTGAACGGAAGATATTTCCTTTTTCACCATAGCCCTCTATGGGCTTCCAAATATCCCTTTGCCAATTCCCCAAGAACAGCCTTAGTGAAAGGCTTCTTGAAGGGAAAGATGTAACTCTGTGAGATGAATTAACAGAACACAGAGCAGTTTCTCAAAAGCTTCTTTCCAATTTTGAACGGAAGATATTTCCTTTTTCACCATAGCCCTCTATGGGCTTCCAAATATCCCTTTGCCAATTCCACAAGAACAGCCTTAGCGAAAGGCTTCTTCAAGGGAAAGATGTAACTCTGTGAGATGAATTAACAGAACACAGAGCAGTTTCTCAGAAAGCGTCTCTCCAGTTTTGAACGGAAGATATTTCCTTTTTCACCATAGCCCTCTATGGGCTTCCAAATATCCCTTTGCCAATTCCACAAGAACAGCCTTAGCGAAAGGCTTCTTGAAGGGAAAGATGTAACTCTGTGAGATGAATTAACAGAACACAGAGCAGTTTCTCAGAAAGCTTCTTTCCAGTTTTGAACGGAAGATATTTCCTTTTTCACCATAGCCCTCTATTGGCTTCCAAATATCCCTTTGCCAATTCCACAAGAACAGCCTTAGCGAAAGGCTTCTTGAAGGGAAATATGTAACTCTGTGAGATGAATTAACAGAACACAGAACAGTTTCTCAGAAAGCTTCTTTCCAGTTTTGAACGGAAGATATTTCCTTTTTCACCATAGCCCTCTATGGGCTTCCAAATATCCCTTTGCCAATTCCACAAGAACAGCCTTAGCGAAAGGCTTCTTGAAGGGAAAGATGTAACTCTGTGAGATGAATTAACAGAACACAGAGCAGTTTCTCAAAAGCTTCTTTCCAGTTTTGAACGGAAGATATTTCCTTTTTCACCATAGCCGTCTATGGGCTTCCAAATATCCTTTTGCCAATACCACAAGAACAGCCTTAGCGAAAGGCTTCTTGAAGGGAAAGATGTAACTCTGTGAGATGAATTAACAGAACACAGAGCAGTTTCTCAGAAAGCTTCTTTCCAGTTTCGAACGGAAGATATTTCCTTTTTCACCATAGCCCTCTATGGGCTTCCAAATATCCCTTTGCCAATTCCACAAGAGCAGCCTTAGTGAAAGGCTTCTTGAAGGGAAAGATGTAACTCTGTGAGTTGAATTAACAGAACACAGAGCAGTTTCTCAGAAAGCTTCTTTCCAGTTTTGAACGGAAGATATTTCCTTTTTCACCATAGCCCTCTATGGGCTTCCAAATATCCCTTTGCCAATTCCACAAGAACAGCCTTACCGAAAGGCTTCTTGAAGGGAAAGATGTAACTCTGTGAGATGAACTAACAGAACACAGAGCAGTTTCTCAGAAAGCTTCTTTCCAGTTTTGAACGGAAGATATTTCCTTTTTCACCATAGCCCTCTATTGGCTTCCAAATATCCCTTTGCCAATTCCACAAGAACAGCCTTAGCGAAAGGCTTCTTGAAGGGAAATATGTAACTCTGTGAGATGAATTAACAGAACACAGAACAGTTTCTCAGAAAGCTTCTTTCCAGTTTTGAACGGAAGATATTTCCTTTTTCACCATAGCCCTCTATGGGCTTCCAAATATCCCTTTGCCAATTCCACAAGAACAGCCTTAGTGAAAGGCTTCTTGAAGGGAAAGATGTAACTCTGTGAGATGAATTAACAGAACACAGAGCAGTTTCTCAGAAAGCTTCTATCCAGTTTTGAACGGAAGATATTTCCTTTTTCACCATAGCCCTCTGTGGGCTTCCAAATATCCCTTTGCCAATTCCACAAGAACAGCCTTAGCGAAAGGCTTCTTGAAGGGAAAGATGTAACTCTATGAGATGAATTAACAGAACACAGAACAGTTTCTCAGAAAGCTTCTTTTCAGTTTTGAACGGAAGATATTTCCTTTTTCACCATAGCCCTCTATGGTCTTCCAAATATCCCTTTGCCAATTCCACAAGAACAGCCTTAGCGAAAGGCTTCTTGAAGGGAAAGATGTAACTCTGTGAGATGAACTAACAGAACACAGAGCAATTTCTCAGAAAGCTTCTTTCCAGTTTTGAACGGAAGATATTTCCTTTTTCACCATAGCCCTCTATGGGCTTCCAAATATCCCTTTGCCAATTCCACAAGAACAGCCTTAGCGAAAGGCTTCTTGAAGGGAAAGATGTAACTCTGTGAGATGAATTAACAGAACACAGAGCTGTTTCTCAAAAGCTTCTTTCCAGTTTTGAACGGAAGATATTTCCTTTTTCACCGTAGCCGTCTATGGGCTTCCAAATATCCTTTTGCCAATTCCACAAGAACAGCCTTAGCGAAAGGCTTCTTGAAGGGAAAGATGTAACTCTGTGAGATGAATTAGCAGAACACAGAGCAGTTTCTCAGAAAGCTTCTTTCCAGTTTTGAACGGAAGATATTTCCTTTTTCACCATAGCCCTCTATTGGCTTCCAAATATCCCTTTGCCAATTCCACAAGAACAGCCTTAGCGAAAGGCTTCTTGAAGTGAAAGATGTAACTCTGTGAGATGAATTAACAGAACACAGAACAGTTTCTCAGAAAGCTTCTTTTCAGTTTTGAACGGAAGATATTTCCTTTTTCACCATAGCCCTCTATGGGCTTCCAAATATCCCTTTGCCAATTCCACAAGAACAGCCTTAGCGAAAGACTTCTTGAAGGGAAAGATGTAACTCTGTGAGATGAATTAACAGAACACAGAGCAGTTTCTCAGAAAGCTTCTTTCCAGTTTTGAACGGAAGATATTTCCTTTTTCACCATAGCCCTCTATGGGCTTCCAAATATCCCTTTGCCAATTCCACAAGAATAGCCTTACCGAAAGGCTTCTTGAAGGGAAAGATGTAACTCTGTGAGATGAATTAACAGAACACAGAGCAGTTTCTCAAAACCTTCTTTCCAGTTTTGAACGGAAGATATTTCCTTTTTCACCATAGCCGTCTATGGGCTTCCAAATATCCCTTTGCCAATTCCACAAGAACAGCCTTAGCGAAAGGCTTCTTGAAGGGAAAGATGTAACTCTGTGAGATGAATTAACAGAACACAGAGCAGTTTCTCAGAAAGCTTCTTTCCAGTTTTGAACGGAAGATATTTCCTTTTTCACCATAGCCCTCTATTGGCTTCCAAATATCCCTTTGCCAATTCCACAAGAACAGCCTTAGCGAAAGGCTTCTTGAAGGGAAAGATGTAACTCTTTGAGATGAATTAACAGAACACAGAGCAGTTTCTCAAAAGCTTCTTTCCAGTTTTGAACGGAAGATATTTCCTTTTTCACCATAGCCGTCTATGGGCTTCCAAATATCCTTTTGCCAATTCCACAAGAACAGCCTTAGCGAAAGGCTTCTTGAAGGGAAAGATGTAACTCTGTGAGATGAATTAACAGAACACAGAGCAGTTTCTCAGAAAGCTTCTTTCCAGTTTTGAACGGAAGATATTTCCTTTTTCACCATAGCCCTCTATGGGCTTCCAAATATCCCTTTGCCAATTCCACAAGAATAGCCTTAGTGAAAGGCTTCTTGAAGGGAAAGATGTAACTCTGTGAGATGAATTAACAGAACACAGAGCAGTTTCTCAGAAAGCTTCTTTCCAGTTTTGAACGGAAGATATTTCCTTTTTCACCATAGCCCTCTATGGGCTTCCAAATATCCCTTTGCCAATTCCACAAGAACAGCCTTAGCGAAAGACTTCTTGAAGGGAAAGATGTAACTCTGTGAGATGAACTAACAGAACACAGAGCAGTTTCTCAGAAAGCTTCTTTCCAGTTTTGAACGGAAGATATTTCCTTTTTCACCATAGCCCTCTATTGGCTTCCAAATATCCCTTTTCCAATTCCACAAGAACAGCCTTAGCGAAAGGCTTCTTGAAGGGAAATATGTAACTCTGTGAGATGAATTAACAGAACACAGAACAGTTTCTCAGAAAGCTTCTTTCCAGTTTTGAATAGAAGATATTTCCTTTTTCACCATAGCCCTCTATGGGCTTCCAAATATCCCTTTGCCAATTCCACAAGAACAGCCTTAGCGAAAGGCTTCTTGAAGGGAAAGATGTAACTCTGTGAGATGAATTAACAGAACACAGAGCAGTTTCTCAGAAAGCTTCTTTCCAGTTTTGAACGGAAGATATTTCCTTTTTCACCATAGCCCTCTATGGGCTTCCAAATATCCCTTTGCCAATTCCACAAGAACAGCCTTAGCGAAAGGCTTCTTGAAGGGAAAGATGTAACTCTGTGAGATGAATTAACAGAACACAGAGCAGTTTCTCAAAAGCTTCTTTCCAGTTTTGAACGGAAGATATTTCCTTTTTCACCATAGCCGTCTATGGGCTTCCAAATATCCTTTTGCCAATTGCACAAGAACAGCCTTAGCGAAAGGCTTCTTGAAGGGAAAGATGTAACTCTGTGAGATGAATTAACAGAACACAGAGCAGTTTCTCAGAAAGCTTCTTTCCAGTTTTGAACGGAAGATATTTCCTTTTTCACCATAGCCCTCTATGGGCTTCCAAATATCCCTTTGCCAATTCCACAAGAACAGCCTTAGCGAAAGGCTTCTTGAAGGGAAAGATGTAACTCTGTGAGATGAACTAACAGAACACAGAGCAGTTTCTCAGAAAGCTTCTTTCCAGTTTTGAACGGAAGATATTTCCTTTTTCACCATAGCCGTCTCTGGGCTTCCAAATATCCCTTTGCCAATTCCACAAGAACAGCCTTAGCGAAAGGCTTCTTGAAGGGAAAGATGTAACTCTGTGAGATGAATTAACAGAACACAGAACAGTTTCTCAGAAAGCCTCTTTCCAGTTTTGAACGGAAGATATTTCCTTTTTCACCATAGCCCTCTATGGGCTTCCAAATATCCCTTTGCCAATTCCACAAGAACAGCCTTAGCGAAAGGCTTCTTGAAGGGAAAGATGTAACTCTGTGAGATGAATTAACAGAACACAGAGCAGTTTCTCAGAAAGCTACTTTCCAGTTTTGAACGGAAGATATTTCCTTTTTCACCATAGCCCTCTATGGGCTTCCAAATATCCCTTTGCCAATTCCACAAGAACAGCCTTAGCGAAAGGCTTCTTGAAGGGAAAGATGTAACTCTGTGAGATGAATTAACAGAACACAGAGCAGTTTCTCAGAAAGCTTCTTTCTAGTTTTGAAGGGAAGATATTTCCTTTTTCACCATAGCCCTCTATGGGCTTCCAAATATCCCTTTGCGAATTCCACAAGAACAGCCTTAGCGAAAGGCTTCTTGAACGGAAAGATGTAACTCTGTGAGATGAATTAACAGAACACAGAGCAGTTTCTCAGAAAGCTTCTTTCCAGTTTTGAACCGAAGATATTTCCTTTTTCACCATAGCCCTCTATTGGCTTCCAAATATCCCTTTGCCAATTCCACAAGAACAGCCTTAGCGAAAGGCTTCTTGAAGTGAAAGATGTAACTCTGTGAGATGAATTAACAGAACACAGAACAGTTTCTCAGAAAGCTTCTTTTCAGTTTTGAACGGAAGATATTTCCTTTTTCACCATAGCCCTCTATGGGCTTCCAAATATCCCTTTGCCAATTCCACAAGAACAGCCTTAGCGAAAGGCTTCTTGAAGGGAAAGATGTAACTCTGTGAGATGAACTAACAGAACACAGAGCAGTTTCTCAGAAAGCTTCTTTCCAGTTTTGAACGGAAGATATTTCCTTTTTCACCATAGCCCTCTATGGGCTTCCAAATATCCCTTTGCCAATTCCACAAGAACAGCCTTACCGAAAGGCTTCTTGAAGGGAAAGATGTAACTCTGTGAGATGAATTAACAGAACACAGAGCAGTTTCTCGAAAGCTTCTTTCCAGTTTTGAACGGAAGATATTTCCTTTTTCACCATAGCCCTCTATGGGCTTCCAAATATCCCTTTGCCAATTCCACAAGAACAGCGTTAGCGAAAGACTTCTTGAAGGGAAAGATGTAACTCTGTGAAATGAATTAACAGAACACAGAGCAGTTTCTCAGAAAGCTACTTTCCAGTTTTGAACGGAAGATATTTCCTTTTTCACCATAGCCCTCTATGGGCTTCCAAATATCCCTTTGCCAATTCCACAAGAACAGCCTTAGCGAAAGGCTTCTTGAAGGGAAAGATGTAACTCTGTGAGATGAATTAACAGAACACAGAGCAGTTTCTCAGAAAGCTTCTTTCCAGTTTTGAACGGAAGATATTTCCTTTTTCACCATAGCCCTCTATTGGCTTCCAAATATCCCTTTGCCAATTCCACAAGAACAGCCTTAGCGAAAGGCTTCTTGAAGGGAAATATGTAACTCTGTGAGATGAATTAACAGAACACAGAACAGTTTCTCAGAAAGCTTCTTTCCAGTTTTGAACGGAAGATATTTCCTTTTTCACCATAGCCCTCTATGGGCTTCCAAATATCCCTTTGCCAATTCCACAAGAACAGCCTTAGCGAAAGGCTTCTTGAAGGGAAAGATGTAACTCTGTGAGATGAATTAACAGAACACAGAGCAGTTTCTCAGAAAGCTTCTTTCCAGTTTTGAACGGAAGATATTTCCTTTTTCACCATAGCCCTCTATGGGCTTCCAAATATCCCTTTGCCAATTCCACAAGAACAGCCTTAGCGAAAGGCTTCTTGAAGGGAAAGATGTAACTCTGTGAGATGAATTAACAGAACACAGAGCAGTTTCTCAGAAAGCTTCTTTCCAGTTTTGAACGGAAGATATTTCCTTTTTCACCATAGCCCTCTATGGGCTTCCAAATATCCCTTTGCCAATTCCACAAGAACAGCCTTAGCGAAAGGCTTCTTGAAGGGAAAGATGTAACTCTGTGAGATGAATTAACAGAACACAGAGCAGTTTCTCAAAAGCTTCTTTCCAGTTTTGAACGGAAGATATTTCCTTTTTCACCATAGCCGTCTATGGGCTTCCAAATATCCTTTTGCCAATTCCACAAGAACAGCCTTAGCGAAAGGCTTCTTGAAGGGAAAGATGTAACCCTGTGAGATGAATTAACAGAACACAGAGCAGTTTCTCAGAAAGCTTCTTTCCAGTTTTGAACGGAAGATATTTCCTTTTTCACCATAGCCCTCTATGGGCTTCCAAATATCCCTTTGCCAATTCCACAAGAACGGCCTTAGCGAAAGGCTTCTTGAAGGGAAAGATGTAAATCTGTGAGATGAATTAACAGAACACAGAGCAGTTTCTCAAAAGCTTCTTTCCAGTTTTGAACGGAAGATATTTCCTTTTTCACCATAGCCGTCTATGGGCTTCCAAATATCCTTTTGCCAATTCCACAAGAACAGCCTTAGCGAAAGGCTTCTTGAAGGGAAAGATGTAACTCTGTGAGATGAATTAACAGAACACAGAGCAGTTTCTCAGAAAGCTTCTTTCCAGTTTTGAACGGAAGATATTTCCTTTTTCACCATAGCCCTCTATGGGCTTCCAAATATCCCTTTGCCAATTCCACAACAACAGCCTTAGCGAAAGGCTTCTTGAACGGAAAGATGTAACTCTGTGAGATGAATTAACAGAACACAGAGCAGTTTCTCAGAAAGCTTCTTTCCAGTTTTGAACGGAAGATATTTCCTTTTTCACCATAGGCCTCTATGGGCTTCCAAATATCCCTTTGCCAATTCCACAAGAACAGCCTTAGCGAAAGGCTTCTTGAAGGGAAAGATGTAACTCTGTGAGATGAATTAACAGAACACAGAGCAGTTTCTCAGAAAGCTTCTTTCCAGTTTTGAACGGAAGATATTTCGTTTTTCACCATAGCCCTCTATGGGCTTCCAAATATCCCTTTGCCAATTCCACAAGAACGGCCTTAGCGAAAGGCTTCTTGAAGGGAAAGATGTAACTCTGTGAGATGAATTAACAGAACACAGAGCAGTTTCTCAAAAGCTTCTTTCCAGTTTTGAACGGAAGATATTTCCTTTTTCACCATAGCCGTCTATGGGCTTCCAAATATCCTTTTGCCAATTCCACAAGAACAGCCTTAGCGAAAGGCTTCTTGAAGGGAAAGATGTAACTCTGTGAGATGAATTAACAGAACACAGAGCAGTTTCTCAGAAAGCTTCTTTCCAGTTTTGAACGGAAGATATTTCCTTTTTCACCATAGCCCTCTATGGGCTTCCAAATATCCCTTTGCCAATTCCACAACAACAGCCTTAGCGAAAGGCTTCTTGAAGGGAAAGATGTAACTCTGTGAGATGAACTAACAGAACACAGAGCAGTTTCTCAGAAAGCTTCTTTCCAGTTTTGAACGGAAGATATTTCCTTTTTCACCATAGCCGTCTATGGGCTTCCAAATATCCCTTTGCCAATTCCACAAGAACAGCCTTAGCGAAAGGCTTCTTGAAGGGAAAGATGTAACTCTGTGAGATGAATTAACAGAACACAGAACAGTTTCTCAGAAAGCTTCTTTCCAGTTTTGAACGGAAGATATTTCCTTTTTTACCATAGCCCTCTACGGGCTTCCAAATATCCCTTTGCCAATTCCACAAGAACAGCCTTAGCGAAAGGCTTCTTGAAGGGAAAGATGTAACTCTGTGAGATGAATTAACAGAACACAGAGCAGTTTCTCAGAAAGCTACTTTCCAGTTTTGAACGGAAGATATTTCCTTTTTCACCATAGCCCTCTATGGGCTTCCAAATATCCCTTTGCCAATTCCACAAGAACAGCCTTAGCGAAAGGCTTCTTGAAGGGAAAGATGTAACTGTGTGAGATGAATTAACAGAACACAGAGCAGTTTCTCAGAAAGCTTCTTTCTAGTTTTGAAGGGAAGATATTTCCTTTTTCACCATAGCCCTCTATGGGCTTCCAAATATCCCTTTGCGAATTCCACAAGAACAGCCTTAGCGAAAGGCTTCTTGAACGGAAAGATGTAACTCTGTGAGATGGATTAACAGAACACAGAGCAGTTTCTCAGAAAGCTTCTTTCCAGTTTTGAACCGAAGATATTTCCTTTTTCACCATAGCCCTCTATTGGCTTCCAAATATCCCTTTGCCAATTCCACAAGAACAGCCTTAGCGAAAGGCTTCTTGAAGTGAAAGATGTAACTCTGTGAGATGAATTAACAGAACACAGAGCAGTTTCTCAGAAAGCTACTTTCCAGTTTTGAACGGAAGATATTTCCTTTTTCACCATAGCCCTCTATGGGCTTCCAAATATCCCTTTGCCAATTCCACAAGAACAGCCTTAGCGAAAGGCTTCTTGAAGGGAAAGATGTAACTCTGTGAGATGAATTAACAGAACACAGAGCAGTTTCTCAGAAAGCTTCTTTCCAGTTTTGAAAGGAAGATATTTCCTTTTTCACCATAGCCCTCTATGGGCTTCCAAATATCCCTTTGCCAATTCCACAAGAACAGCCTTAGCGAAAGGCTTCTTCAAGGGAAAGATGTAACTCTGTGAGATGAATTAACAGAACACAGAGCAGTTTCTCAGAAAGCGTCTTTCCAGTTTTGAACGGAAGATATTTCCTTTTTCACCATAGCCCTCTATGGGCTTCCAAATATCCCTTTGCCAATTCCACAAGAACAGCCTTAGCGAAAGGCTTCTTGAAGGGAAAGATGTAACTCTGTGAGATGAATTAACAGAACACAGAGCAGTTTCTCAGAAAGCTTCTTTCCAGTTTTGAACGGAAGATATTTCCTTTTTCACCAGAGCCCTCTATGGGCTTCCAAATATCCCTTTGCCAATTCCACAAGAACAGCCTTAGCGAAAGGCTTCTTGAAGGGAAAGATGTAACTCTGTGAGATGAATTAACAGAACACAGAACAGTTTCTGAGAAAGCTTCTTTCCAGTTTTGAACGGAAGATATTTCCTTTTTCACCATAGCCCTCTATTGGCTTCCAAATATCCCTTTGCCAATTCCACAAGAACAGCCTTAGCGAAAGGCTTCTTGAAGGGAAAGATGTAACTCTGTGAGATGAATTAACAGAACACAGAGCAGTTTCTCCAAAGCTTCTTTCCAGTTTTGAACGGAAGATATTTCCTTTTTCACCATAGCCGTCTATGGGCTTCCAAATATCCTTTTGCCAATTCCACAAGAACAGCCTTAGTGAAAGGCTTCTTGAAGGGAAAGATGTAACTCTGTGAGATGAATTAACAGAACACAGAGCAGTTTCTCAGAAAGCTTCTTTCCAGTTTTGAACGGAAGATATTTCCTTTTTCACCATAGCCCTCTATGGGCTTCCAAATATCCCTTTGCCAATTCCACAAGAACAGCCTTAGAGAAAGGCTTCTTGAAGGGAAAGATGTAACTCTGTGAGTTGAATTAACAGAACACAGAGCAGTTTCTCAGAAAGCTTCTTTCCAGTTTTCAACGGAAGATATTTCCTTTTTCACCATAGCCCTCTATGGGCTTCCAAATATCCCTTTGCCAATTCCACAAGAACAGCCTTAGCGAAAGGCTTCTTGAAGGGAAAGATGTAACTCTGTGAGATGAACTAACAGACCACAGAGCAGTTTCTCAGAAAGCTTCTTTCCAGTTTTGAACGGAAGATATATCCTTTTTCACCATAGCCCTCTATTGGCTTCAAAATATCCCTTTGCCAATTCCACAAGAACAGCCTTAGCGAAAGGCTTCTTGAAGGGAAATATGTAACTCTGTGAGATGAATTAACAGAACACAGACCAGTTTCTCAGAAAGCTTCTTTCCAGTTTTGAACGGAAGATATTTCCTTTTTCACCGTAGCCCTCTATGGGCTTCCAAATATCCCTTTGCCAATTCCACAAGAACAGCCTTAGCGAAAGGCTTCTTGAAGGGAAAGATGTAACTCTGTGAGATGAATTAACAGAACACAGAGCAGTTTCTCAAAAGCTTCTTTCCAGTTTTGAACGGAAGATATTTCCTTTTTCACCATAGCCGTCTATGGGCTTCCAAATATCCTTTTGCCAATACCACAAGAACAGCCTTAGCGAAAGGCTTCTTGAAGGGAAAGATGTAACTCTGTGAGATGAATTAACAGAACACAGAGCAGTTTCTCAGAAAGCTTCTTTCCAGTTTCGAACGGAAGATATTTCCTTTTTCACCATAGCCCTCTATGGGCTTCCAAATATCCCTTTGCCAATTCCACAAGAACAACCTTAGTGAAAGGCTTCTTGAAGGGAAAGATGTAACTCTGTGAGTTGAATTAACAGAACACAGAGCAGTTTCTCAGAAAGCTTCTTTCCAGTTTTGAACGGAAGATATTGCCTTTTTCACCATAGCCCTCTATGGGCTTCCAAATATCCCTTTGCCAATTCCACAAGAACAGCCTTAGCGAAAGGCTTCTTGAAGGGAAAGATGTAACTCTGTGAGATGAACTAACAGAACACAGAGCAGTTTCTCAGAAAGCTTCTTTCCAGTTTTGAACGGAAGATATTTCCTTTTTCACCATAGCCCTCTATTGGCTTCCAAATATCCCTTTGCCAATTCCACAAGAACAGCCTTAGCGAAAGGCTTCTTGAAGGGAAATATGTAACTCTGTGAGATGAATTAACAGAACACAGAACAGTTTCTCAGAAAGCTTCTTTCCAGTTTTGAACGGAAGATATTTCCTTTTTCACCCTAGCCCTCTATGGGCTTCCAAATATCCCTTTGCCAATTCCACAAGAACAGCCTTAGTGAAAGGCTTCTTGAAGGGAAAGATGTAACTCTGTGAGATGAATTAACAGAACACAGAGCAGTTTCTCAGAAAGCTTCTATCCAGTTTTGAACGGAAGATATTTCCTTTTTCACCATAGCCCTCTGTGGGCTTCCAAATATCCCTTTGCCAATTCCACAAGAACAGCCTTAGCGAAAGGCTTCTTGAAGGGAAAGATGTAACTCTATGAGATGAATTAACAGAACACAGAACAGTTTCTCAGAAAGCTTCTTTTCAGTTTTGAACGGAAGATATTTCCTTTTTCACCATAGCCCTCTATGGTCTTCCAAATATCCCTTTGCCAATTCCACAAGAACAGCCTTAGCGAAAGGCTTCTTGAAGGGAAAGATGTAACTCTGTGAGATGAACTAACAGAACACAGAGCAGTTTCTCAGAAAGCTTCTTTCCAGTATTGAACGGAAGATATTTCCTTTTTCACCATAGCCCTCTATGGGCTTCCAAATATCCCTTTGCCAATTCCACAAGAACAGCCTTAGCGAAAGGCTTCTTGAAGGGAAAGATGTAACTCTGTGAGATGAATTAACAGAACACAGAGCTGTTTCTCAAAAGCTTCTTTCCAGTTTTGAACGGAAGATATTTCCTTTTTCACCGTAGCCGTCTATGGGCTTCCAAATATCCTTTTGCCAATTCCACAAGAACAGCCTTAGCGAAAGGCTTCTTGAAGGGAAAGATGTAACTCTGTGAGATGAATTAACAGAACACAGAGCAGTTTCTCAGAAAGCTTCTTTCCAGTTTTGAACGGAAGATATTTCCTTTTTCACCATAGCCCTCTATTGGCTTCCAAATATCCCTTTGCCAATTCCACAAGAACAGCCTTAGCGAAAGGCTTCTTGAAGTGAAAGATGTAACTCTGTGAGATGAATTAACAGAACACAGAACAGTTTCTCAGAAAGCTTCTTTTCAGTTTTGAACGGAAGATATTTCCTTTTTCACCATAGCCCTCTATGGGCCTCCAAATATCCCTTTGCCAATTCCACAAGAACAGCCTTAGCGAAAGGCTTCTTGAAGGGAAAGATGTAACTCTGTGAGATGAATTAACAGAACACAGAGCAGTTTCTCAGAAAGCTTCTTTCCAGTTTTGAACGGAAGATATTTCCTTTTTCACCATAGCCCTCTATGGGCTTCCAAATATCCCTTTGCCAATTCCACAAGAATAGCCTTACCGAAAGGCTTCTTGAAGGGAAAGATGTAACTCTGTGAGATGAATTACCAGAACACAGAGCAGTTTCTCAAAACCTTCTTTCCAGTTTTGAACGGAAGATATTTCCTTTTTCACCATAGCCGTCTATGGGCTTCCAAATATCCCTTTGCCAATTCCACAAGAACAGCCTTAGCGAAAGGCTTCTTGAAGGGAAAGATGTAACTCTGTGAGATGAATTAACAGAACACAGAGCAGTTTCTCAGAAAGCTTCTTTCCAGTTTTGAACGGAAGATATTTCCTTTTTCACCATAGCCCTCTATTGGCTTCCAAATATCCCTTTGCCAATTCCACAAGAACAGCCTTAGCGAAAGGCTTCTTGAAGGGAAAGATGTAACTCTGTGAGATGAATTAACAGAACACAGAGCAGTTTCTCAAAAGCTTCTTTCCAGTTTTGAACGGAAGATATTTCCTTTTTCACCATAGCCGTCTATGGGCTTCCAAATATCCTTTTGCCAATTCCACAAGAACAGCCTTAGCGAAAGGCTTCTTGAAGGGAAAGATGTAACTCTGTGAGATGAATTAACAGAACACAGAGCAGTTTCTCAGAAAGCTTCTTTCCAGTTTTGAACGGAAGATATTTCCTTTTTCACCATAGCCCTCTATGGGCTTCCAAATATCCCTTTGCCAATTCCACAAGAACAGCCTTAGTGAAAGGCTTCTTGAAGGGAAAGATGTAACTCTGTGAGATGAATTAACAGAACACAGATCAGTTTCTCAGAAAGCTTCTTTCCAGTTTTGAACGGAAGATATTTCCTTTTTCACCATAGCCCTCTATGGGCTTCCAAATATCCCTTTGCCAATTCCACAAGAACAGCCTTAGCGAAAGACTTCTTGAAGGGAAAGATGTAACTCTGTGAGATGAACTAACAGAACACAGAGCAGTTTCTCAGAAAGCTTCTTTCCAGTTTTGAATAGAAGATATTTCCTTTTTCACCATAGCCCTCTATGGGCTTCCAAATATCCCTTTGCCAATTCCACAAGAACAGCCTTAGCGAAAGGCTTCTTGAAGGGAAAGATGTAACTCTGTGAGATGAATTAACAGAACACAGAGCAGTTTCTCAGAAAGCTTCTTTCCAGTTTTGAACGGAAGATATTTCCTTTTTCACCATAGCCCTCTATGGGCTTCCAAATATCCCTTTGCCAATTCCACAAGAACAGCCTTAGCGAAAGGCTTCTTGAAGGGAAAGATGTAACTCTGTGAGATGAATTAACAGAACACAGAGCAGTTTCTCAAAAGGTTCTTTCCAGTTTTGAACGGAAGATATTTCCTTTTTCACCATAGCCGTCTATGGGCTTCCAAATATCCTTTTGCCAATTGCACAAGAACAGCCTTAGCGAAAGGCTTCTTGAAGGGAAAGATGTAACTCTGTGAGATGAATTAACAGAACACAGAGCAGTTTCTCAGAAAGCTTCTTTCCAGTTTTGAACGGAAGATATTTCCTTTTTCACCATAGCCCTCTATGGGCTTCCAAATATCCCTTTGCCAATTCCACAAGAACAGCCTTAGCGAAAGGCTTCTTGAAGGGAAAGATGTAACTCTGTGAGATGAACTAACAGAACACAGAGCAGTTTCTCAGAAAGCTTCTTTCCAGTTTTGAACGGAAGATATTTCCTTTTTCACCATAGCCGTCTATGGGCTTCCAAATATCCCTTTGCCAATTCCACAAGAACAGCCTTAGCGAAAGGCTTCTTGAAGGGAAAGATGTAACTCTGTGAGATGAATTAACAGAACACAGAGCAGTTTCTCAGAAAGCTTCTTTCCAGTTTTGAACGGAAGATATTTCCTTTTTCACCAGAGCCCTCTATGGGCTTCCAAATATCCCTTTGCCAATTCCACAAGAACAGCCTTAGCGAAAGGCTTCTTGAAGGGAAAGATGTAACTCTGTGAGATGAATTAACAGAACACAGAACAGTTTCTGAGAAAGCTTCTTTCCAGTTTTGAACGGAAGATATTTCCTTTTTCACCATAGCCCTCTATTGGCTTCCAAATATCCCTTTGCCAATTCCACAAGAACAGCCTTAGCGAAAGGCTTCTTGAAGGGAAAGATGTAACTCTGTGAGATGAATTAACAGAACACAGAGCAGTTTCTCCAAAGCTTCTTTCCAGTTTTGAACGGAAGATATTTCCTTTTTCACCATAGCCGTCTATGGGCTTCCAAATATCCTTTTGCCAATTCCACAAGAACAGCCTTAGTGAAAGGCTTCTTGAAGGGAAAGATGTAACTCTGTGAGATGAATTAACAGAACACAGAGCAGTTTCTCAGAAAGCTTCTTTCCAGTTTTGAACGGAAGATATTTCCTTTTTCACCATAGCCCTCTATGGGCTTCCAAATATCCCTTTGCCAATTCCACAAGAACAGCCTTAGAGAAAGGCTTCTTGAAGGGAAAGATGTAACTCTGTGAGTTGAATTAACAGAACACAGAGCAGTTTCTCAGAAAGCTTCTTTCCAGTTTTCAACGGAAGATATTTCCTTTTTCACCATAGCCCTCTATGGGCTTCCAAATATCCCTTTGCCAATTCCACAAGAACAGCCTTAGCGAAAGGCTTCTTGAAGGGAAAGATGTAACTCTGTGAGATGAACTAACAGACCACAGAGCAGTTTCTCAGAAAGCTTCTTTCCAGTTTTGAACGGAAGATATATCCTTTTTCACCATAGCCCTCTATTGGCTTCAAAATATCCCTTTGCCAATTCCACAAGAACAGCCTTAGCGAAAGGCTTCTTGAAGGGAAATATGTAACTCTGTGAGATGAATTAACAGAACACAGACCAGTTTCTCAGAAAGCTTCTTTCCAGTTTTGAACGGAAGATATTTCCTTTTTCACCGTAGCCCTCTATGGGCTTCCAAATATCCCTTTGCCAATTCCACAAGAACAGCCTTAGCGAAAGGCTTCTTGAAGGGAAAGATGTAACTCTGTGAGATGAATTAACAGAACACAGAGCAGTTTCTCAAAAGCTTCTTTCCAGTTTTGAACGGAAGATATTTCCTTTTTCACCATAGCCGTCTATGGGCTTCCAAATATCCTTTTGCCAATACCACAAGAACAGCCTTAGCGAAAGGCTTCTTGAAGGGAAAGATGTAACTCTGTGAGATGAATTAACAGAACACAGAGCAGTTTCTCAGAAAGCTTCTTTCCAGTTTCGAACGGAAGATATTTCCTTTTTCACCGTAGCCCTCTATGGGCTTCCAAATATCCCTTTGCCAATTCCACAAGAACAACCTTAGTGAAAGGCTTCTTGAAGGGAAAGATGTAACTCTGTGAGTTGAATTAACAGAACACAGAGCAGTTTCTCAGAAAGCTTCTTTCCAGTTTTGAACGGAAGATATTGCCTTTTTCACCATAGCCCTCTATGGGCTTCCAAATATCCCTTTGCCAATTCCACAAGAACAGCCTTAGCGAAAGGCTTCTTGAAGGGAAAGATGTAACTCTGTGAGATGAACTAACAGAACACAGAGCAGTTTCTCAGAAAGCTTCTTTCCAGTTTTGAACGGAAGATATTTCCTTTTTCACCATAGCCCTCTATTGGCTTCCAAATATCCCTTTGCCAATTCCACAAGAACAGCCTTAGCGAAAGGCTTCTTGAAGGGAAATATGTAACTCTGTGAGATGAATTAACAGAACACAGAACAGTTTCTCAGAAAGCTTCTTTCCAGTTTTGAACGGAAGATATTTCCTTTTTCACCCTAGCCCTCTATGGGCTTCCAAATATCCCTTTGCCAATTCCACAAGAACAGCCTTAGTGAAAGGCTTCTTGAAGGGAAAGATGTAACTCTGTGAGATGAATTAACAGAACACAGAGCAGTTTCTCAGAAAGCTTCTATCCAGTTTTGAACGGAAGATATTTCCTTTTTCACCATAGCCCTCTGTGGGCTTCCAAATATCCCTTTGCCAATTCCACAAGAACAGCCTTAGCGAAAGGCTTCTTGAAGGGAAAGATGTAACTCTATGAGATGAATTAACAGAACACAGAACAGTTTCTCAGAAAGCTTCTTTTCAGTTTTGAACGGAAGATATTTCCTTTTTCACCATAGCCCTCTATGGTCTTCCAAATATCCCTTTGCCAATTCCACAAGAACAGCCTTAGCGAAAGGCTTCTTGAAGGGAAAGATGTAACTCTGTGAGATGAACTAACAGAACACAGAGCAGTTTCTCAGAAAGCTTCTTTCCAGTATTGAACGGAAGATATTTCCTTTTTCACCATAGCCCTCTATGGGCTTCCAAATATCCCTTTGCCAATTCCACAAGAACAGCCTTAGCGAAAGGCTTCTTGAAGGGAAAGATGTAACTCTGTGAGATGAATTAACAGAACACAGAGCTGTTTCTCAAAAGCTTCTTTCCAGTTTTGAACGGAAGATATTTCCTTTTTCACCGTAGCCGTCTATGGGCTTCCAAATATCCTTTTGCCAATTCCACAAGAACAGCCTTAGCGAAAGGCTTCTTGAAGGGAAAGATGTAACTCTGTGAGATGAATTAACAGAACACAGAGCAGTTTCTCAGAAAGCTTCTTTCCAGTTTTGAACGGAAGATATTTCCTTTTTCACCATAGCCCTCTATTGGCTTCCAAATATCCCTTTGCCAATTCCACAAGAACAGCCTTAGCGAAAGGCTTCTTGAAGTGAAAGATGTAACTCTGTGAGATGAATTAACAGAACACAGAACAGTTTCTCAGAAAGCTTCTTTTCAGTTTTGAACGGAAGATATTTCCTTTTTCACCATAGCCCTCTATGGGCTTCCAAATATCCCTTTGCCAATTCCACAAGAACAGCCTTAGCGAAAGGCTTCTTGAAGGGAAAGATGTAACTCTGTGAGATGAATTAACAGAACACAGAGCAGTTTCTCAGAAAGCTTCTTTCCAGTTTTGAACGGAAGATATTTCCTTTTTCACCATAGCCCTCTATGGGCTTCCAAATATCCCTTTGCCAATTCCACAAGAATAGCCTTACCGAAAGGCTTCTTGAAGGGAAAGATGTAACTCTGTGAGATGAATTACCAGAACACAGAGCAGTTTCTCAAAACCTTCTTTCCAGTTTTGAACGGAAGATATTTCCTTTTTCACCATAGCCGTCTATGGGCTTCCAAATATCCCTTTGCCAATTCCACAAGAACAGCCTTAGCGAAAGGCTTCTTGAAGGGAAAGATGTAACTCTGTGAGATGAATTAACAGAACACAGAGCAGTTTCTCAGAAAGCTTCTTTCCAGTTTTGAACGGAAGATATTTCCTTTTTCACCATAGCCCTCTATTGGCTTCCAAATATCCCTTTGCCAATTCCACAAGAACAGCCTTAGCGAAAGGCTTCTTGAAGGGAAAGATGTAACTCTGTGAGATGAATTAACAGAACACAGAGCAGTTTCTCAAAAGCTTCTTTCCAGTTTTGAACGGAAGATATTTCCTTTTTCACCATAGCCGTCTATGGGCTTCCAAATATCCTTTTGCCAATTCCACAAGAACAGCCTTAGCGAAAGGCTTCTTGAAGGGAAAGATGTAACTCTGTGAGATGAATTAACAGAACACAGAGCAGTTTCTCAGAAAGCTTCTTTCCAGTTTTGAACGGAAGATATTTCCTTTTTCACCATAGCCCTCTATGGGCTTCCAAATATCCCTTTGCCAATTCCACAAGAACAGCCTTAGTGAAAGGCTTCTTGAAGGGAAAGATGTAACTCTGTGAGATGAATTAACAGAACACAGAGCAGTTTCTCAGAAAGCTTCTTTCCAGTTTTGAACGGAAGATATTTCCTTTTTCACCATAGCCCTCTATGGGCTTCCAAATATCCCTTTGCCAATTCCACAAGAACAGCCTTAGCGAAAGACTTCTTGAAGGGAAAGATGTAACTCTGTGAGATGAACTAACAGAACACAGAGCAGTTTCTCAGAAAGCTTCTTTCCAGTTTTGAATAGAAGATATTTCCTTTTTCACCATAGCCCTCTATGGGCTTCCAAATATCCCTTTGCCAATTCCACAAGAACAGCCTTAGCGAAAGGCTTCTTGAAGGGAAAGATGTAACTCTGTGAGATGAATTAACAGAACACAGAGCAGTTTCTCAGAAAGCTTCTTTCCAGTTTTGAACGGAAGATATTTCCTTTTTCACCATAGCCCTCTATGGGCTTCCAAATATCCCTTTGCCAATTCCACAAGAACAGCCTTAGCGAAAGGCTTCTTGAAGGGAAAGATGTAACTCTGTGAGATGAATTAACAGAACACAGAGCAGTTTCTCAAAAGGTTCTTTCCAGTTTTGAACGGAAGATATTTCCTTTTTCACCATAGCCGTCTATGGGCTTCCAAATATCCTTTTGCCAATTGCACAAGAACAGCCTTAGCGAAAGGCTTCTTGAAGGGAAAGATGTAACTCTGTGAGATGAATTAACAGAACACAGAGCAGTTTCTCAGAAAGCTTCTTTCCAGTTTTGAACGGAAGATATTTCCTTTTTCACCATAGCCCTCTATGGGCTTCCAAATATCCCTTTGCCAATTCCACAAGAACAGCCTTAGCGAAAGGCTTCTTGAAGGGAAAGATGTAACTCTGTGAGATGAACTAACAGAACACAGAGCAGTTTCTCAGAAAGCTTCTTTCCAGTTTTGAACGGAAGATATTTCCTTTTTCACCATAGCCGTCTATGGGCTTCCAAATATCCCTTTGCCAATTCCACAAGAACAGCCTTAGCGAAAGGCTTCTTGAAGGGAAAGATGTAACTCTGTGAGATGAATTAACAGAACACAGAACAGTTTCTCAGAAAGCCTCTTTCCAGTTTTGAACGGAAGATATTTCCTTTTTCACCATAGCCCTCTATGGGCTTCCAAATATCCCTTTGCCAATTCCACAAGAACAGCCTTAGCGAAAGGCTTCTTGAAGGGAAAGATGTAACTCTGTGAGATGAATTAACAGAACACAGAGCAGTTTCTCAGAAAGCTACTTTCCAGTTTTGAACGGAAGATATTTCCTTTTTCACCATAGCCCTCTATGGGCTTCCAAATATCCCTTTGCCAATTCCACAAGAACAGCCTTAGCGAAAGGCTTCTTGAAGGGAAAGATGTAACTCTGTGAGATGAATTAACAGAACACAGAGCAGTTTCTCAGAAAGCTTCTTTCTAGTTTTGAAGGGAAGATATTTCCTTTTTCACCATAGCCCTCTATGGGCTTCCAAATATCCCTTTGCCAATTCCACAAGAACAGCCTTAGCGAAAGGCTTCTTGAAGGGAAAGATGTAACTCTGTGAGATGAACTAACAGAACACAGAGCAGTTTCTCAGAAAGCTTCTTTCCAGTTTTGAACGGAAGATATTTCCTTTTTCACCATAGCCCTCTATGGGCTTCCAAATATCCCTTTGCCAATTCCACAAGAACAGCCTTAGCGAAAGGCTTCTTGAAGGGAAAGATGTAACTCTGTGAGATGAATTAACAGAACACAGAGCAGTTTCTCGAAAGCTTCTTTCCAGTTTTGAACGGAAGATATTTCCTCTTTCACCATAGCCCTCTATGGGCTTCCAAATATCCCTTTGCCAATTCCACAAGAACAGCGTTAGCGAAAGGCTTCTTGAAGGGAAAGATGTAACTCTGTGAAATGAATTAACAGAACACAGAGCAGTTTCTCAGAAAGCTACTTTCCAGTTTGAACGGAAGATATTTCCTTTTTCACCATAGCCCTCTATGGGCTTCCAAATATCCCTTTGCCAATTCCACAAGAACAGCCTTAGCGAAAGGCTTCTTGAAGGGAAAGATGTAACTCTGTGAGATGAATTAACAGAACACAGAGCAGTTTCTCAGAAAGCTTCTTTCCAGTTTTGAACGGAAGATATTTCCTTTTTCACCATAGCCCTCTATTGGCTTCCAAATATCCCTTTGCCAATTCCACAAGAACAGCCTTAGCGAAAGGCTTCTTGAAGGGAAATATGTAACTCTGTGAGATGAATTAACAGAACACAGAACAGTTTCTCAGAAAGCTTCTTTCCAGTTTTGAACGGAAGATATTTCCTTTTTCACCATAGCCCTCTATGGGCTTCCAAATATCCCTTTGCCAATTCCACAAGAACAGCCTTAGCGAAAGGCTTCTTGAACGGAAAGATGTAACTCTGTGAGATGAATTAACAGAACACAGAGCAGTTTCTCAGAAAGCTTCTTTCCAGTTTTGAACGGAAGATATTTCCTTTTTCACCATAGCCCTCTATGGGCTTCCAAATATCCCTTTGCCAATTCCACAAGAACAGCCTTAGCGAAAGGCTTCTTGAAGGGAAAGATGTAACTCTGTGAGATGAATTAACAGAACACAGAGCAGTTTCTCAGAAAGCTTCTTTCCAGTTTTGAACGGAAGATATTTCCTTTTTCACCATAGCCCTCTATTGGCTTCCAAATATCCCTTTGCCAATTCCACAAGAAAAGCCTTAGCGAAAGGCTTCTTGAAGGGAAAGATGTAACTCTGTGAGATGAATTAACAGAACACAGAGCAGTTTCTCAAAAGATTCTTTCCAGTTTTGAACGGAAGATATTTCCTTTTTCACCATAGCCGTCTATGGGCTTCCAAATATCCTTTTGCCAATTCCACAAGAACAGCCTTAGTGAAAGGCTTCTTGAAGGGAAAGATGTAACTCTGTGAGATGAGTTAACAGAACACAGAGGAGTTTATCAGAAAGCTTCTTTCCAGTTTTGAACGGAAGATATTTCCTTTTTCACCATAGCCCTCTATGGGCTTCCAAATATCCCTTTGCCAATTCCACAAGAACAGCCTTAGCGAAAGGCTTCTTGAAGGGAAAGATGTAACTCTGTGAGATGAATTAACAGAACACAGAGCAGTTTCTCAGAAAGCTTCTTTCCAGTTTTGAACGGAAGATATTTCCTTTTTCACCATAGCCCTCTATGGGCTTCCAAATATCCCTTTGCCAATTCCACAAGAACAGCCTTAGCGAAAGGCTTCTTGAAGGGAAAGATGTAACTCTGTGAGATGAATTAACAGAACACAGAGCAGTTTCTCAAAAGCTTCTTTCCAGTTTTGAACGGAAGATATTTCCTTTTTCACCATAGCCGTCTATGGGCTTCCAAATATCCTTTTGCCAATTCCACAAGAACAGCCTTAGCGAAAGGCTTCTTGAAGGGAAAGATGTAACCCTGTGAGATGAATTAACAGAACACAGAGCAGTTTCTCAGAAAGCTTCTTTCCAGTTTTGAACGGAAGATATTTCCTTTTTCACCATAGCCCTCTATGGGCTTCCAAATATCCCTTTGCCAATTCCACAAGAACAGCCTTAGCGAAAGGCTTCTTGAAGGGAAAGATGTAACTCTGTGAGATGAACTAACAGAACACAGAGCAGTTTCTCAGAAAGCTTCTTTCCAGTTTTGAACGGAAGATATTTCCTTTTTCACCATAGCCGTCTATGGGCTTCCAAATATCCCTTTGCCAATTCCACAAGAACAGCCTTAGCGAAAGGCTTCTTGAAGGGAAAGATGTAACTCTGTGAGATGAATTAACAGAACACAGAACAGTTTCTCAGAAAGCTTCTTTCCAGTTTTGAACGGAAGATATTTCCTTTTTCACCATAGCCCTCTATGGGCTTCCAAATATCCCTTTGCCAATTCCACAAGAACAGCCTTAGCGAAAGGCTTCTTGAAGGGAAAGATGTAACTCTGTGAGATGAATTAACAGAACACAGAGCAGTTTCTCAAAAGCTTCTTTCCAGTTTTGAACGGAAGATATTTCCTTTTTCACCATAGCCGTCTAAGGGCTTCCAAATATCCCTTTGCCAATTCCACAAGAACAGCCTTAGCGAAAGGCTTCTTGAAGGGAAAGATGTAACTCTGTGAGATGAATTAACAGAACACAGAGCAGTTTCACAGAAAGCTTCTTTCCAGTTTTGAACGGAAGATATTTCCTTTTTCACCATAGCCGTCTATGGGCTTCCAAATATCCCTTTGCCAATTCCACAAGAACAGCCTTAGCGAAAGGCTTCTTGAAGGGAAAGATGTAACTCTGTTAGATGAATTAACAGAACACAGAGCAGTTTCTCAAAAGCTTCTTTCCAGTTTTGAACGGAAGATATTTGCTTTTTCACCATAGCCGTCTATGGGCTTCCAAATATCCTTTTGCCAATTCCACAAGAACAGCCTTAGCGAAAGGCTTCTTGAAGGGAAAGATGTAACCCTGTGAGATGAATTAACAGAACACAGAGCAGTTTCTCAGAAAGCTTCTTTCCAGTTTTGAACGGAAGATATTTCCTTTTTCACCATAGCCCTCTATGGGCTTCCAAATATCCCTTTGCCAATTCCACAAGAACAGCCTTAGCGAAAGGCTTCTTGAAGGGAAAGATGTAACTCTGTGAGATGAACTAACAGAACACAGAGCAGTTTCTCAGAAAGCTTCTTTCCAGTTTTGAACGGAAGATATTTCCTTTTTCACCATAGCCGTCTATGGGCTTCCAAATATCCCTTTGCCAATTCCACAAGAACAGCCTTAGCGAAAGGCTTCTTGAAGGGAAAGATGTAACTCTGTGAGATGAATTAACAGAACACAGAACAGTTTCTCAGAAAGCTTCTTTCCAGTTTTGAACGGAAGATATTTCCTTTTTCACCATAGCCCTCTATGGGCTTCCAAATATCCCTCTGCCAATTCCACAAGAACAGCCTTAGCGAAAGGCTTCTTGAAGGGAAAGATGTAACTCTGTGAGATGAATTAACAGAACACAGAGCAGTTTCTCAAAAGCTTCTTTCCAGTTTTGAACGGAAGATATTTCCTTTTTCACCATAGCCGTCTAAGGGCTTCCAAATATCCCTTTGCCAATTCCACAAGAACAGCCTTAGCGAAAGGCTTCTTGAAGGGAAAGATGTAACTCTGTGAGATGAATTAACAGAACACAGAGCAGTTTCTCAAAAGCTTCTTTCCAGTTTTGAACGGAAGATATTTCCTTTTTCACCATAGCCCTCTATGGGCTTCCAAATATCCTTTTGCCAATTCCACAAGAACAGCCTTAGCGAAAGGCTTCTTGAAGGGAAAGATGTAACTCTGTGAGATGAATTAACAGAACACAGAGCAGTTTCTCAGAAAGCTTCTTTCCAGTTTGAACGGAAGATATTTCCTTTTTCACCATAGCCCTCTATGGGCTTCCAAATATCCCTTTGCCAATTCCACAAGAACAGCCTTAGTGAAAGGCTTCTTGAAGGGAAAGATGTAACTCTGTGAGTTGAATTAACAGAACACAGAGCAGTTTCTCAGAAAGCTTCTTTCCAGTTTTGAACGGAAGATATTTCCTTTTTCACCATAGCCCTCTATGGGCTTCCAAATATCCCTTTGCCAATTCCACAAGAACAGCCTTAGCGAAAGGCTTCTTGAAGGGAAAGTTGTAACTCTGTGAGATGAACTAACAGAACACAGAGCAGTTTCTCAGAAAGCTTCTTTCCAGTTTTGAACGGAAGATATTTCCTTTTTCACCATAGCCCTCTATGGGCTTCCAAATATCCCTTTTCCAATTCCACAAGAACAGCCTTAGCGAAAGGCTTCTTGAAGGGAAATATGTAACTCTGTGAGATGAATTAACAGAACACAGAACAGTTTCTCAGAAAGCTTCTTTCCAGTTTTGAACGGAAGATATTTCCTTTTTCACCATAGCCCTCTATGGGCTTCCAAATATCCCTCTGCCAATTCCACAAGAACAGCCTTAGCGAAAGGCTTCTTGAAGGGAAAGATGTAACTCTGTGAGATGAATTAACAGAACACAGAGCAGTTTCTCAAAAGCTTCTTTCCAGTTTTGAACGGAAGATATTTCCTTTTTCACCATAGCCGTCTAAGGGCTTCCAAATATCCCTTTGCCAATTCCACAAGAACAGCCTTAGCGAAAGGCTTCTTGAAGGGAAAGATGTAACTCTGTGAGATGAATTAACAGAACACAGAGCAGTTTCTCAGAAAGCTTCTTTCCAGTTTTGAACGGAAGATATTTCCTTTTTCACCATAGCCCTCTATTGGCTTCCAAATATCCCTTTGCCAATTCCACAAGAACAGCCTTAGCGAAAGGCTTCTTGAAGGGAAAGATGTAACTCTGTGAGATGAATTAACAGAACACAGAGCAGTTTCTCAAAAGCTTCTTTCCAGTTTTGAACGGAAGATATTTCCTTTTTCACCGTAGCCCTCTATGGGATTCCAAATATCCTTTTGCCAATTCCACAAGAACAGCCTTAGCGAAAGGCTTCTTGAAGGGAAAGATGTAACTCTGTGAGATGAATTAACAGAACACAGAGCAGTTTCTCAGAAAGCTTCTTTCCAGTTTGAACGGAAGATATTTCCTTTTTCACCATAGCCCTCTATGGGCTTCCAAATATCCCTTTGCCAATTCCACAAGAACAGCCTTAGTGAAAGGCTTCTTGAAGGGAAAGATGTAACTCTGTGAGTTGAATTAACAGAACACAGAGCAGTTTCTCAGAAAGCTTCTTTCCAGTTTTGAACGGAAGATATTTCCTTTTTCACCATAGCCCTCTATGGGCTTCCAAATATCCCTTTGCCAATTCCACAAGAACAGCCTTAGCGAAAGGCTTCTTGAAGGGAAAGTTGTAACTCTGTGAGATGAACTAACAGAACACAGAGCAGTTTCTCAGAAAGCTTCTTTCCAGTTTTGAACGGAAGATATTTCCTTTTTCACCATAGCCCTCTATGGGCTTCCAAATATCCCTTTTCCAATTCCACAAGAACAGCCTTAGCGAAAGGCTTCTTGAAGGGAAATATGTACCTCTGTGAGATGAATTAACAGAACACAGAACAGTTTCTCAGAAAGCTTCTTTCCAGTTTTGAACGGAAGATATTTCCTTTTTCACCATAGCCCTCTATGGGCTTCCAAATATCCCTTTGCCAATTCCACAAGAACAGCCTTAGCGAAAGGCTTCTTGAAGGGAAAGATGTAACTCTGTGAGATGAATTAACAGAACACAGAGCAGTTTCTCAGAAAGCTTCTATCCAGTTTTGAACGGAAGATATTTCCTTTTTCACCATAGCCCTCTATGGGCTTCCAAATATCCCTTTGCCAATTCCACAAGAACAGCCTTAGCGAAAGGCTTCTTGAAGGGAAAGATGTAACTCTGTGAGATGAATTAACAGAACACAGAGCAGTTTCTCAGAAAGCTTCTTTCCAGTTTTGAACGGAAGATATTTCGTTTTTCACCATAGCCCTCTATGGGCTTCCAAATATCCCTTTGCCAATTCCACAAGAACGGCCTTAGCGAAAGGCTTCTTGAAGGGAAAGATGTAACTCTGTGAGATGAATTAACAGAACACAGAGCAGTTTCTCAAAAGCTTCTTTCCAGTTTTGAACGGAAGATATTTCCTTTTTCACCATAGCCGTCTATGGGCTTCCAAATATCCTTTGGCCAATTCCACAAGAACAGCCTTAGCGAAAGGCTTCTTGAAGGGAAAGATGTAACTCTGTGAGATGAATTAACAGAACACAGAGCAGTTTCTCAGAAAGCTTCTTTCCAGTTTTGAACGGAAGATATTTCCTTTTTCACCATAGCCCTCTATGGGCTTCCAAATATCCCTTTGCCAATTCCACAACAACAGCCTTAGCGAAAGGCTTCTTGAAGGGAAAGATGTAACTCTGTGAGATGAACTAACAGAACATAGAGCAGTTTCTCAGAAAGCTTCTTTCCAGTTTTGAACGGAAGATATTTCCTTTTTCACCATAGCCGTCTATGGGCTTCCAAATATCCCTTTGCCAATTCCACAAGAACAGCCTTAGCGAAAGGCTTCTTGAAGGGAAAGATGTAACTCTGTGAGATGAATTAACAGAACACAGAACAGTTTCTCAGAAAGCTTCTTTCCAGTTTTGAACGGAAGATATTTCCTTTTTCACCATAGCCCTCTACGGGCTTCCAAATATCCCTTTGCCAATTCCACAAGAACAGCCTTAGCGAAAGGCTTCTTGAAGGGAAAGATGTAACTCTGTGAGATGAATTAACAGAACACAGAGCAGTTTCTCAGAAAGCTACTTTCCAGTTTTGAACGGAAGATATTTCCTTTTTCACCATAGCCCTCTATGGGCTTCCAAATATCCCTTTGCCAATTCCACAAGAACAGCCTTAGCGAAAGGCTTCTTGAAGGGAAAGATGTAACTGTGTGAGATGAATTAACAGAACACAGAGCAGTTTCTCAGAAAGCTTCTTTCTAGTTTTGAAGGGAAGATATTTCCTTTTTCACCATAGCCCTCTATGGGCTTCCAAATATCCCTTTGCGAATTCCACAAGAACAGCCTTAGCGAAAGGCTTCTTGAACGGAAAGATGTAACTCTGTGAGATGAATTAACAGAACACAGAGCAATTTCTCAGAAAGCTTCTTTCCAGTTTTGAACGGAAGATATTTCCTTTTTCACCATAGGCCTCTATGGGCTTCCAAATATCCCTTTGCAATTCCACAAGAACAGCCTTAGCGAAAGGCTTCTTGAAGGGAAAGATGTAACTCTGTGAGATGAATTAACAGAACACAGAGCAGTTTCTCAGAAAGCTTCTTTCCAGTTTTGAACGGAAGATATTTCGTTTTTCACCATAGCCCTCTATGGGCTTCCAAATATCCCTTTGCCAATTCCACAAGAACGGCCTTAGCGAAAGGCTTCTTGAAGGGAAAGATGTAACTCTGTGAGATGAATTAACAGAACACAGAGCAGTTTCTCAAAAGCTTCTTTCCAGTTTTGAACGGAAGATATTTCCTTTTTCACCATAGCCGTCTATGGGCTTCCAAATATCCTTTTGCCAATTCCACAAGAACAGCCTTAGCGAAAGGCTTCTTGAAGGGAAAGATGTAACTCTGTGAGATGAATTAACAGAACACAGAGCAGTTTCTCAGAAAGCTTCTTTCCAGTTTTGAACGGAAGATATTTCCTTTTTCACCATAGCCCTCTATGGGCTTCCAAATATCCCTTTGCCAATTCCACAACAACAGCCTTAGCGAAAGGCTTCTTGAAGGGAAAGATGTAACTCTGTGAGATGACCTAACAGAACACAGAGCAGTTTCTCAGAAAGCTTCTTTCCAGTTTTGAACGGAAGATATTTCCTTTTTCACCATAGCCGTCTATGGGCTTCCAAATATCCCTTTGCCAATTCCACAAGAACAGCCTTAGCGAAAGGCTTCTTGAAGGGAAAGATGTAACTCTGTGAGTTGAATTAACAGAACACAGAACAGTTTCTCAGAAAGCTTCTTTCCAGTTTTGAACGGAAGATATTTCCTTTTTTACCATAGCCCTCTACGGGCTTCCAAATATCCCTTTGCCAATTCCACAAGAACAGCCTTAGCGAAAGGCTTCTTGAAGGGAAAGATGTAACTCTGTGAGATGAATTAACAGAACACAGAGCAGTTTCTCAGAAAGCTACTTTCCAGTTTTGAACGGAAGATATTTCCTTTTTCACCATAGCCCTCTATGGGCTTCCAAATATCCCTTTGCCAATTCCACAAGAACAGCCTTAGCGAAAGGCTTCTTGAAGGGAAAGATGTAACTGTGTGAGATGAATTAACAGAACACAGAGCAGTTTCTCAGAAAGCTTCTTTCTAGTTTTGAAGGGAAGATATTTCCTTTTTCACCATAGCCCTCTATGGGCTTCCAAATATCCCTTTGCGAATTCCACAAGAACAGCCTTAGCGAAAGGCTTCTTGAACGGAAAGATGTAACTCTGTGAGATGGATTAACAGAACACAGAGCAGTTTCTCAGAAAGCTTCTTTCCAGTTTTGAACCGAAGATATTTCCTTTTTCACCATAGCCCTCTATTGGCTTCCAAATATCCCTTTGCCAATTCCACAAGAACAGCCTTAGCGAAAGGCTTCTTGAAGTAAAAGATGTAACTCTGTGAGATGAATTAACAGAACACAGAGCAGTTTCTCAGAAAGCTACTTTCCAGTTTTGAACGGAAGATATTTCCTTTTTCACCATAGCCCTCTATGGGCTTCCAAATATCCCTTTGCCAATTCCACAAGAACAGCCTTAGCGAAAGGCTTCTTGAAGGGAAAGATGTAACTCTGTGAGATGAATTAACAGAACACAGAGCAGTTTCTCAGAAAGCTTCTTTCCAGTTTTGAAAGGAAGATATTTCCTTTTTCACCATAGCCCTCTATGGGCTTCCAAATATCCCTTTGCCAATTCCACAAGAACAGCCTTAGCGAAAGGCTTCTTCAAGGGAAAGATGTAACTCTGTGAGATGAATTAACAGAACACAGAGCAGTTTCTCAGAAAGCGTCTTTCCAGTTTTGAACGGAAGATATTTCCTTTTTCACCATAGCCCTCTATGGGCTTCCAAATATCCCTTTGCCAATTCCACAAGAACAGCCTTAGCGAAAGGCTTCTTGAAGGGAAAGATGTAACTCTGTGAGATGAATTAACAGAACACAGAGCAGTTTCTCAGAAAGCTTCTTTCCAGTTTTGAACGGAAGATATTTCCTTTTTCACCAGAGCCCTCTATGGGCTTCCAAATATCCCTTTGCCAATTCCACAAGAACAGCCTTAGCGAAAGGCTTCTTGAAGGGAAAGATGTAACTCTGTGAGATGAATTAACAGAACACAGAACAGTTTCTGAGAAAGCTTCTTTCCAGTTTTGAACGGAAGATATTTCCTTTTTCACCATAGCCCTCTATTGGCTTCCAAATATCCCTTTGCCAATTCCACAAGAACAGCCTTAGCGAAAGGCTTCTTGAAGGGAAAGATGTAACTCTGTGAGATGAATTAACAGAACACAGAGCAGTTTCTCCAAAGCTTCTTTCCAGTTTTGAACGGAAGATATTTCCTTTTTCACCATAGCCGTCTATGGGCTTCCAAATATCCTTTTGCCAATTCCACAAGAACAGCCTTAGTGAAAGGCTTCTTGAAGGGAAAGATGTAACTCTGTGAGATGAATTAACAGAACACAGAGCAGTTTCTCAGAAAGCTTCTTTCCAGTTTTGAACGGAAGATATTTCCTTTTTCACCATAGCCCTCTATGGGCTTCCAAATATCCCTTTGCCAATTCCACAAGAACAGCCTTAGAGAAAGGCTTCTTGAAGGGAAAGATGTAACTCTGTGAGTTGAATTAACAGAACACAGAGCAGTTTCTCAGAAAGCTTCTTTCCAGTTTTCAACGGAAGATATTTCCTTTTTCACCATAGCCCTCTATGGGCTTCCAAATATCCCTTTGCCAATTCCACAAGAACAGCCTTAGCGAAAGGCTTCTTGAAGGGAAAGATGTAACTCTGTGAGATGAACTAACAGACCACAGAGCAGTTTCTCAGAAAGCTTCTTTCCAGTTTTGAACGGAAGATATATCCTTTTTCACCATAGCCCTCTATTGGCTTCAAAATATCCCTTTGCCAATTCCACAAGAACAGCCTTAGCGAAAGGCTTCTTGAAGGGAAAGATGTAACTCTGTGAGATGAATTAACAGAACACAGACCAGTTTCTCAGAAAGCTTCTTTCCAGTTTTGAACGGAAGATATTTCCTTTTTCACCGTAGCCCTCTATGGGCTTCCAAATATCCCTTTGCCAATTCCACAAGAACAGCCTTAGCGAAAGGCTTCTTGAAGGGAAAGATGTAACTCTGTGAGATGAATTAACAGAACACAGAGCAGTTTCTCAGAAAGCTTCTTTCCAGTTTTGAACGGAAGATATTTCCTTTTTCACCATAGCCCTCTATGGGCTTCCAAATATCCCTTTGCCAATTCCACAAGAACAGCCTTAGCGAAAGGCTTCTTGAAGGGAAAGATGTAACTCTGTGAGATGAACTAACAGAACACAGAGCAGTTTCTCAGAAAGCTTCTTTCCAGTTTTGAACGGAAGATATTTCCTTTTTCACCATAGCCGTCTATGGGCTTCCAAATATCCCTTTGCCAATTCCACAAGAACAGCCTTAGCGAAAGGCTTCTTGAAGGGAAAGATGTAACTCTGTGAGATGAATTAACAGAACACAGAACAGTTTCTCAGAAAGCTTCTTTCCAGTTTTGAACGGAAGATATTTCCTTTTCCACCATAGCCCTCTATGGGCTTCCAAATATCCCTTTGCCAATTCCACAAGAACAGCCTTAGCGAAAGGCTTCTTGAAGGGAAAGATGTAACTCTGTGAGATGAATTAACAGAACACAGAGCTGTTTCTCAGAAAGCTACTTTCCAGTTTTGAACGGAAGATATTTCCTTTTTCACCATAGCCCTCTATGGGCTTCCAAATATCCCTTTGCCAATTCCACAAGAACAGCCTTAGCGAAAGGCTTCTTGAAGGGAAAGATGTAACTCTGTGAGATGAATTAACAGAACACAGAGCAGTTTCTCAGAAAGCTTCTTTCTAGTTTTGAACGGAAGATATTTCCTTTTTCACCATAGCCCTCTATGGGCTTCCAAATATCCCTTTGCCAATTCCACAAGAACAGCCTTAGCGAAAGGCTTCTTGAACGGAAAGATGTAACTCTGTGAGATGAATTAACAGAACACAGAGCAGTTTCTCAGAAAGCTTCTTTCCAGTTTTGAACCGAAGATATTTCCTTTTTCACCATAGCCCTCTATTGGCTTCCAAATATCCCTTTGCCAATTCCACAAGAACAGCCTTAGCGAACGGCTTCTTGAAGTGAAAGATGTAACTCTGTGAGATGAATTAACAGAACACAGAACAGTTTCTCAGAAAGCTTCTTTTCAGTTTTGAACGGAAGATATTTCCTTTTTCACCATAGCCCTCTATGGGCTTCCAAATATCCCTTTGCCAATTCCACAAGAACAGCCTTAGCGAAAGGCTTCTTGAAGGGAAAGATGTAACTCTGTGAGATGAACTAACAGAACACAGAGCAGTTTCTCAGAAAGCTTCTTTCCAGTTTTGAACGGAAGATATTTCCTTTTCCACCATAGCCCTCTATGGGCTTCCAAATATCCCTTTGCCAATTCCACAAGAACAGCCTTACCGAAAGGCTTCTTGAAGGGAAAGATGTAACTCTGTGAGATGAATTAACAGAACACAGAGCAGTTTCTCGAAAGCTTCTTTCCAGTTTTGAACGGAAGATATTTCCTTTTTCACCATAGCCGTCTATTGGCTTCCAAATATCCCTTTGCCAATTCCACAAGAACAGCGTTAGCGAAAGGCTTCTTGAAGGGAAAGATGTAACTCTGTGAGATGAATTAACAGAACACAGAGCAGTTTCTCAGAAAGCTACTTTCCAGTTTTGAACGGAAGATATTTCCTTTTTCACCATAGCCCTCTATGGGCTTCCAAATATCCCTTTGCCAATTCCACAAGAACAGCCTTAGCGAAAGGCTTCTTGAAGGGAAAGATGTAACTCTGTGAGATGAATTAACAGAACACAGAGCAGTTTCTCAGAAAGCTTCTTTCAAGTTTTGAAGGGAAGATATTTCCTTTTTCACCATAGTCCTCTATGGGCTTCCAAATATCCCTTTGCGAATTCCACAAGAACAGCCTTAGCGAAAGGCTTCTTGAACGGAAAGATGTAACACTGTGAGATGAATTAACAGAACACAGAGCAGTTTCTCAGAAAGCTTCTTTCCAGTTTTGAACCGAAGATATTTCCTTTTTCACCATAGCCCTGTATTGGCTTCCAAATATCCCTTTGCCAATTCCACAAGAACAGCCTTAGCGAAAGGCTTCTTGAAGTGAAAGATGTAACTCTGTGAGATGAATTAACAGAACACAGAACAGTTTCTCAGAAAGCTTCTTTTCAGTTTTGAACGGAAGATATTTCCTTTTTCACCATAGCCCTCTATGGGCTTCCAAATATCCCTTTGCCAATTCCACAAGAACAGCCTTAGCGAAAGGCTTCTTGAAGGGAAAGATGTAACTCTGTGAGATGAACTAACAGAACACAGAGCAGTTTCTCAGAAAGCTTCTTTCCAGTTTTGAACGGAAGATATTTCCTTTTTCACCATAGCCCTCTATGGGCTTCCAAATATCCCTTTGCCAATTCCACAAGAACAGCCTTACCGAAAGGCTTCTTGAAGGGAAAGATGTAACTCTGTGAGATGAATTAACAGAACACAGAGCAGTTTCTCGAAAGCTTCTTTCCAGTTTTGAACGGAAGATATTTCCTTTTTCACCATAGCCCTCTATGGGCTTCCAAATATCCCTTTGCCAATTCCACAAGAACAGCCTTAGCGAAAGGCTTCTTGAAGGGAAAGATGTAACTCTGTGAGATGAATTAACAGAACACAGAGCAGTTTCTCAGAAAGCTACTTTCCAGTTTTGAACGGAAGATATTTCCTTTTTCACCATAGCCCTCTATGGGCTTCCAAATATCCCTTTGCCAATTCCACAAGAACAGCCTTAGCGAAAGGCTTCTTGAAGGGAAAGATGTAACTCTGTGAGATGAATTAACAGAACACAGAGCAGTTTCTCAGAAAGCTTCTTTCTAGTTTTGAAGGGAAGATATTTCCTTTTTCACCATAGTCCTCTATGGGCTTCCAAATATCCCTTTGCGAATTCCACAAGAACAGCCTTAGCGAAAGGCTTCTTGAACGGAAAGATGTAACTCTGTGAGATGAATTAACAGAACACAGAGCAGTTTCTCAGAAAGCTTCTTTCCAGTTTTGAACCGAAGATATTTCCTTTTTCACCATAGCCCTCTATTGGCTTCCAAATATCCCTTTGCCAATTCCACAAGAACAGCCTTAGCGAAAGGCTTCTTGAAGTGAAAGATGTAACTCTGTGAGATGAATTAACAGAACACAGAACAGTTTCTCAGAAAGCTTCTTTTCAGTTTTGAACGGAAGATATTTCCTTTTTCACCATAGCCCTCTATGGGCTTCCAAATATCCCTTTGCCAATTCCACAAGAACAGACTTAGCGAAAGGCTTCTTGAAGGGAAAGATGTAACTCTGTGAGATGAACTAACAGAACACAGAGCAGTTTCTCAGAAAGCTTCTTTCCAGTTTTGAACGGAAGATATTTCCTTTTTCACCATAGCCCTCTATGGGCTTCCAAATATCCCTTTGCCAATTCCACAAGAACAGCCTTACCGAAAGGCTTCTTGAAGGGAAAGATGTAACTCTGTGAGATGAATTAACAGAACACAGAGCAGTTTCTCAAAAGCTTCTTTCCAGTTTTGAACGGAAGATATTTCCTTTTTCACCATAACCGTCTATGGGCTTCCAAATATCCCTTTGCCAATTCCACAAGAACAGCCTTAGCGAAAGGCTTCTTGAAGGGAAAGATGTAACTCTGTGAGATGAATTAACAGAACACAGAGCAGTTTCTCAGAAAGCTTCTTTCCAGTTTTGAACGGAAGATATTTCCTTTTTCACCATAGCCCTCTATGGGCTTCCAAGTATCCCTTTGCCAATTCCACAAGAACAGACTTAGCGAAAGGCTTCTTGAAGGGAAAGATGTAACTCGGTGAGATGAATTACAGAACACAGAGCAGTTTCTCAGAAAGCTTCTTTCCAGTTTTGAACGGAAGATATTTCCTTTTTCACCATAGCCCTCTATGGGCTTCCAAATATCCCTTTGCCAATTCCACAAGAACAGCCTTAGCGAAAGGCTTCTTCAAGGGAAAGATGTAACTCTGTGAGATGAATTAACAGAACACAGAGCAGTTTCTCAGAAAGCGTCTTTCCAGTTTTGAACGGAAGATATTTCCTTTTTCACCATAGCCCTCTATGGGCTTCCAAATATCCCTTTGCCAATTCCACAAGAACAGCCTTAGCGAAAGGCTTCTTGAAGGGAAAGATGTAACTCTGTGAGATGAATTAACAGAACACAGAGCAGTTTCTCAGAAAGCGTCTTTCCAGTTTTGAACGGAAGATATTTCCTTTTTCACCATAGCCCTCTATGGGCTTCCAAATATCCCTTTGCCAATTCCACAAGAACAGCCTTAGCGAAAGGCTTCTTGAAGTGAAAGATGTAACTCTGTGAGATGAATTAACAGAACACAGAGCAGTTTCTCAGAAAGCTACTTTCCAGTTTTGAACGGAAGATATTTCCTTTTTCACCATAGCCCTCTATGGGCTTCCAAATATCCCTTTGCCAATTCCACAAGAACAGCCTTAGCGAAAGGCTTCTTGAAGGGAAAGATGTAACTCTGTGAGATGAATTAACAGAACACAGAGCAGTTTCTCAGAAAGCTTCTTTCCAGTTTTGAAAGGAAGATATTTCCTTTTTCACCATAGCCGTCTATGGGCTTCCAAATATCCTTTTGCCAATTCCACAAGAACAGCCTTAGCGAAAGGCTTCTTGAAGGGAAAGATGTAACTCTGTGAGATGAATTAACAGAACACAGAGCAGTTTCTCAGAAAGCTTCTTTCCAGTTTTGAACGGAAGATATTTCCTTTTTCACCATAGCCCTCTATGGGCTTCCAAATATCCCTTTGCCAATTCCACAAGAACAGACTTAGCGAAAGGCTTCTTGAAGGGAAATATGTAACTCTGTGAGATGAATTAACAGAACACAGAGCAGTTTCTCAGAAAGCTTCTTTCCAGTTTTGAACGGAATATATTTCCTTTTTCACCATAGCCCTCTATGGGCTTCCAAATATCCCTTTGCCAATTCCACAAGAACAGCCTTAGTGAAAGGCATCTTGAAGGGAAAGATGTAACTCTGTGAGTTGAATTAACAGAACACAGAACAGTTTCTCAGAAAGCTTCTTTCCAGTTTTGAACGGAAGATATTTCCTTTTTCACCATAGCCCTCTATGGGCTTCCAAATATCCCTTTGCCAATTCCACAAGAACAGCCTTAGCGAAAGGCTTCTTGAAGGGAAAGATGTAACTCTGTGAGATGAATTAACAGAACACAGAGCAGTTTCTCAGAAAGCTACTTTCCAGTTTTGAACGGAAGATATTTCCTTTTTCACCATAGCCCTCTATGGGCTTCCAAATATCCCTTTGCCAATTCCACAAGAACAGCCTTAGCGAAAGGCTTCTTGAAGGGAAAGATGTAACTCTGTGAGATGAATTAACAGAACACAGAGTAGTTTCTCAAAAGCTTCTTTCCAGTTTTGAACGGAAGATATTTCCTTTTTCACCATAGCCGTCTATGGGCTTCCAAATATCCCTTTGCCAATTCCACAAGAACAGCCATAGCGAAAGGCTTCTTGAAGGGAAAGATGTAACTCTGTGAGATGAATTAACAGAACACAGAGCAGTTTCTCAGAAAGCTTCTTTCCAGTTTTGAACGGAAGATATTTCCTTTTTCACCATAGCCCTCCATGGGCTTCCAAGTATCCCTTTGCCAATTCCACAAGAACAGCCTTAGTGAAAGGCTTCTTGAAGGGAAAGATGTAACTCTGTGAGATGAATTAACAGAACACAGAGCAGTTTCTCAGAAAGCTTCTTTCCAGTTTTGAACGGAAGATATTTCCTTTTTCACCATAGCCGTCTATGGGCTTCCAAATATCCCTTTGCCAATTCCACAAGAACAGCCTTAGTGAAAGGCTTCTTGAAGGGAAAGATGTAACTCTGTGAGATGAATTAACAGAACACAGAGCAGTTTCTCAGAAAGCTTCTTTCCAGTTTTGAAAGGAAGATATTTCCTTTTTCACCATAGCCCTCTACGGGCTTCCAAATATCCCTTTGCCAATTCCACAAGAACAGCCTTAGCGAAAGGCTTCTTCAAGGGAAAGATGTAACTCTGTGAGAAGAATTAACAGAACACAGAGCAGTTTCTCAGAAAGCGTCTTTCCAGTTTTGAACGGAAGATATTTCCTTTTTCACCATAGCCCTCTATGGGCTTCCAAATATCCCTTTGCCAATTCCACAAGAACAGCCTTAGCGAAAGGCTTCTTGAAGTGAAAGATGTAACTCTGTGAGATGAATTAACATAACACAGAACAGTTTCTCAGAAAGCTTCTTTCCAGTTTTGAACGGAAGATATTTCCTTTTTCACCATAGCCCTCTATGGGCTTCCAAATATCCCTTTGCCAATTCCACAATAACAGCCTTAGCGAAAGGCTTCTTGAAGGGAAAGATGTAACTCTGTGAGATGAACTAACAGAACACAGAGCAGTTTCTCAGAAAGCTTCTTTCCAGTTTTGAACGGAAGATATTTCCTTTTTCACCATAGCCCTCTATGGGCTTCCAAATATCCCTTTGCCAATTCCACAAGAACAGCCTTAGCGAAAGGCTTCTTGAAGGGAAAGATGTAACTCTGTGAGATGAATTTAAAGAACACAGAGCAGTTTCTCAAAAGCTTCTTTCCAGTTTTGAACGGAAGATATTTCCTTTTTCACCATAGCCGTCTATGGGCTTCCAAATATCCCTTTGCCAATTTCACAATAACAGCCTTAGCGAAAGGCTTCTTGAAGGGAAAGATGTAACTCTGTGAGATGAATTAACAGAACACAGAGCAGTTTCTCAGAAAGCTTCTTTCCAGTTTTGAACGGAAGATATTTCCTTTTTCACCATAGCCCTCTATGGGCTTCCAAATATCCCTTTGCCAATTCCACAAGAACAGACCTAGCGAAAGACTTCTTGAAGGGAAAGATGTAACTCTGTGAGACGAATTAACAGAACACAGAGCAGTTTCTCAGAAAGCTTCTTTCCGGTTTTGAACGGAAGATATTTCCTTTTTCACCGTAGCCCTCTATGGGCTTCCAAATATCCCTTTGCCAATTCCACAAGAACAGCCTTAGCGAAAGGCTTCTTGAAGGGAAAGATGTAACTCTGTGAGATGAATTAACAGAACACAGAACAGTTTCTCAGAAAGCTTCCTTCCAGTTTTGAACGGAAGATATTTCCTTTTTCACCATAGCCCTCTACGGGCTTCCAAATATCCCTTTGCCAATTCCACAAGAACAGACTTAGCGAAAGGCTTCTTGAAGGGAAAGATGTAACTCTGTGAGATGAATTAACAGAACACAGAGCAGTTTCTCAGAAAGCTTCTTTCCAGTTTTGAATGGAAGATATTTCCTTTTTCACCATAGCCCTCTATGGGCTTCCAAATATCCCTTTGCCAATTCCACAAGAACAGCCTTAGCGAAAGGCTTCTTGAAGGGAAAGATGCAACTCTGTGAGATGAATTAACAGAACACAGAGCAGTTTCTCAGAAAGCTTCTTTCCAGTTTTCAACGGAAGTTATTTCCTTTTTCACCATAGCCCTCTATGGGCTTCCAAATATCCCTTTGCCAATTCCACAAGAACAGCCTTAGCGAAAGGCTTCTTGAAGGGAAAGATGTAACTCTGTGAGATGAATTAAAAGAACACAGAGCAGTTTCTCAAAAGCTTCTTTCCAGTTTTGAACGGAAGATATTTCCTTTTTCACCATAGCCGTCTATGGGCTTCCAAATATCCCTTTGCCAATTTCACAATAACAGCCTTAGCGAAAGACTTCTTGAAGGGAAAGATGTAACTCTGTGAGATGAATTAACAGAACACAGAGCAGTTTCTCAGAAAGCTTCTTTCCAGTTTTGAACGGAAGATATTTCCTTTTTCACCATAGCCCTCTATGGGCTTCCAAATATCCCTTTGCCAATTCCACAAGAACAGACTTAGCGAAAGACTTCTTGAAGTGAAAGATGTAACTCTGTGAGATGAATTAACAGAACACAGGGCAGTTTCTCAGAAAGCTTCTTTCCAGTTTTGAACGGAAGATATTTCCTTTTTCACCGTAGCCCTCTATGGGCTTCCAAATATCCCTTTGCCAATTCCACAAGAACAGCCTTAGCGAAAGGGTTCTTGAAGGGAAAGATGTAACTCTGTGAGATGAATTAACAGAACACAGAGCAGTTTCTCAGAAAGCTTCTTTCCAGTTTTGAACGGAAGATATTTCCTTTTTCACCATAGCCCACTATGGGCTTCCAAATATCCCTTTGCCAATTCCACAAGAACAGCCTTAGCGAAAGGCTTCTTGAAGGGAAAGATGTAACTCTGTGAGATGAACTAACAGAACACAGAGCAGTTTCTCAGAAAGCTTCTTTCCAGTTTTGAACGGAAGATATTTCCTTTTTCACCATAGCCCTCTATGGGCTTCCAAATATCCCTTTGCGAATTCCACAAGAACAGCCTTAGCGAAAGGCTTCTTGAAGGGAAAGATGTAACTCTGTGAGATGAATTAACAGAACACAGAGCAGTTTCTCGAAAGCTTCTTTCCAGTTTTGAACGGAAGATATTTCCTTTTTCACCATAGCCGTCTATTGGCTTCCAAATATCCCTTTGCCAATTCCACAAGAACAGCGTTAGCGAAAGGCTTCTTGAAGGGAAAGATGTAACTCTGTGAGATGAATTAACAGAACACAGAGCAGTTTCTCAGAAAGCTACTTTCCAGTTTTGAACGGAAGATATTTCCTTTTTCACCATAGCCCTCTATGGGCTTCCAAATATCCCTTTGCCAATTCCACAAGAACAGCCTTAGCGAAAGGCTTCTTGAAGGGAAAGATGTAACTCTGTGAGATGAATTAACAGAACACAGAGCAGTTTCTCAGAAAGCTTCTTTCAAGTTTTGAAGGGAAGATATTTCCTTTTTCACCATAGTCCTCTACGGGCTTCCAAATATCCCTTTGCGAATTCCACAAGAACAGCCTTAGCGAAAGGCTTCTTGAACGGAAAGATGTAACACTGTGAGATGAATTAACAGAACACAGAGCAGTTTCTCAGAAAGCTTCTTTCCAGTTTTGAACCGAAGATATTTCCTTTTTCACCATAGCCCTGTATTGGCTTCCAAATATCCCTTTGCCAATTCCACAAGAACAGCCTTAGCGAAAGGCTTCTTGAAGTGAAAGATGTAACTCTGTGAGATGAATTAACAGAACACAGAACAGTTTCTCAGAAAGCTTCTTTTCAGTTTTGAACGGAAGATATTTCCTTTTTCACCATAGCCCTCTATGGGCTTCCAAATATCCCTTTGCCAATTCCACAAGAACAGCCTTAGCGAAAGGCTTCTTGAAGGGAAAGATGTAACTCTGTGAGATGAATTAACAGAACACAGAGCAGTTTCTCAGAAAGCTTCTTTCCAGTTTTGAACGGAAGATATTTCCTTTTTCACCATAGCCCTCTATGGGCTTCCAAATATCCCTTTGCCAATTCCACAAGAACAGCCTTACCGAAAGGCTTCTTGAAGGGAAAGATGTAACTCTGTGAGATGAATTAACAGAACACAGAGCAGTTTCTCGAAAGCTTCTTTCCAGTTTTGAACGGAAGATATTTCCTTTTTCACCATAGCCCTCTATGGGCTTCCAAATATCCCTTTGCCAATTCCACAAGAACAGCCTTAGCGAAAGGCTTCTTGAAGGGAAAGATGTAACTCTGTGAGATGAATTAACAGAACACAGAGCAGTTTCTCAGAAAGCTACTTTCCAGTTTTGAACGGAAGATATTTCCTTTTTCACCATAGCCCTCTATGGGCTTCCAAATATCCCTTTGCCAATTCCACAAGAACAGCCTTAGCGAAAGGCTTCTTGAAGGGAAAGATGTAACTCTGTGAGATGAATTAACAGAACACAGAGCAGTTTCTCAGAAAGCTTCTTTCTAGTTTTGAAGGGAAGATATTTCCTTTTTCACCATAGTCCTCTATGGGCTTCCAAATATCCCTTTGCGAATTCCACAAGAACAGCCTTAGCGAAAGGCTTCTTGAACGGAAAGATGTAACTCTGTGAGATGAATTAACAGAACACAGAGCAGTTTCTCAGAAAGCTTCTTTCCAGTTTTGAACCGAAGATATTTCCTTTTTCACCATAGCCCTCTATTGGCTTCCAAATATCCCTTTGCCAATTCCACAAGAACAGCCTTAGCGAAAGGCTTCTTGAAGTGAAAGATGTAACTCTGTGAGATGAATTAACAGAACACAGAACAGTTTCTCAGAAAGCTTCTTTTCAGTTTTGAACGGAAGATATTTCCTTTTTCACCATAGCCCTCTATGGGCTTCCAAATATCCCTTTGCCAATTCCACAAGAACAGACTTAGCGAAAGGCTTCTTGAAGGGAAAGATGTAACTCTGTGAGATGAACTAACAGAACACAGAGCAGTTTCTCAGAAAGCTTCTTTCCAGTTTTGAACGGAAGATATTTCCTTTTTCACCATAGCCCTCTATGGGCTTCCAAATATCCCTTTGCCAATTCCACAAGAACAGCCTTACCGAAAGGCTTCTTGAAGGGAAAGATGTAACTCTGTGAGATGAATTAACAGAACACAGAGCAGTTTCTCAAAAGCTTCTTTCCAGTTTTGAACGGAAGATATTTCCTTTTTCACCATAACCGTCTATGGGCTTCCAAATATCCCTTTGCCAATTCCACAAGAACAGCCTTAGCGAAAGGCTTCTTGAAGGGAAAGATGTAACTCTGTGAGATGAATTAACAGAACACAGAGCAGTTTCTCAGAAAGCTTCTTTCCAGTTTTGAACGGAAGATATTTCCTTTTTCACCATAGCCCTCTATGGGCTTCCAAGTATCCCTTTGCCAATTCCACAAGAACAGACTTAGCGAAAGGCTTCTTGAAGGGAAAGATGTAACTCGGTGAGATGAATTACAGAACACAGAGCAGTTTCTCAGAAAGCTTCTTTCCAGTTTTGAACGGAAGATATTTCCTTTTTCACCATAGCCCTCTATGGGCTTCCAAATATCCCTTTGCCAATTCCACAAGAACAGCCTTAGCGAAAGGCTTCTTCAAGGGAAAGATGTAACTCTGTGAGATGAATTAACAGAACACAGAGCAGTTTCTCAGAAAGCGTCTTTCCAGTTTTGAACGGAAGATATTTCCTTTTTCACCATAGCCCTCTATGGGCTTCCAAATATCCCTTTGCCAATTCCACAAGAACAGCCTTAGCGAAAGGCTTCTTGAAGGGAAAGATGTAACTCTGTGAGATGAATTAACAGAACACAGAGCAGTTTCTCAGAAAGCGTCTTTCCAGTTTTGAACGGAAGATATTTCCTTTTTCACCATAGCCCTCTATGGGCTTCCAAATATCCCTTTGCCAATTCCACAAGAACAGCCTTAGCGAAAGGCTTCTTGAAGTGAAAGATGTAACTCTGTGAGATGAATTAACAGAACACAGAGCAGTTTCTCAGAAAGCTACTTTCCAGTTTTGAACGGAAGATATTTCCTTTTTCACCATAGCCCTCTATGGGCTTCCAAATATCCCTTTGCCAATTCCACAAGAACAGCCTTAGCGAAAGGCTTCTTGAAGGGAAAGATGTAACTCTGTGAGATGAATTAACAGAACACAGAGCAGTTTCTCAGAAAGCTTCTTTCCAGTTTTGAAAGGAAGATATTTCCTTTTTCACCATAGCCCTCTATGGGCTTCCAAATATCCCTTTGCCAATTCCACAAGAACAGCCTTAGCGAAAGGCTTCTTCAAGGGAAAGATGTAACTCTGTGAGATGAATTAACAGAACACAGAGCAGTTTCTCAGAAAGCGTCTTTCCAGTTTTGAACGGAAGATATTTCCTTTTTCACCATAGCCCTCTATGGGCTTCCAAATATCCCTTTGCCAATTCCACAAGAACAGCCTTAGCGAAAGGCTTCTTGAAGGGAAAGATGTAACTCTGTGAGATGAATTAACAGAACACAGAGCAGTTTCTCAGAAAGCTTCTTTCCAGTTTTGAACGGAAGATATTTCCTTTTTCACCATAGCCCTCTATTGGCTTCCAAATATCCCTTTGCCAATTCCACAAGAACAGCCTTAGCGAAAGGCTTCTTGAAGGGAAAGATGTAACTCTGTGAGATGAATTAACAGAACACAGAGCAGTTTCTCAAAAGATTCTTTCCAGTTTTGAACGGAAGATATTTCCTTTTTCACCATAGCCGTCTATGGGCTTCCAAATATCCTTTTGCCAATTCCACAAGAACAGCCTTAGCGAAAGGCTTCTTGAAGGGAAAGATGTAACTCTGTGAGATGAATTAACAGAACACAGAGCAGTTTCTCAGAAAGCTTCTTTCCAGTTTTGAACGGAAGATATTTCCTTTTTCACCATAGCCCTCTATGGGCTTCCAAATATCCCTTTGCCAATTCCACAAGAACAGACTTAGCGAAAGGCTTCTTGAAGGGAAAGATGTAACTCTGTGAGATGAATTAACAGAACACAGAGCAGTTTCTCAGAAAGCTTCTTTCCAGTTTTGAACGGAATATATTTCCTTTTTCACCATAGCCCTCTATGGGCTTCCAAATATCCCTTTGCCAATTCCACAAGAACAGCCTTAGTGAAAGGCATCTTGAAGGGAAAGATGTAACTCTGTGAGTTGAATTAACAGAACACAGAACAGTTTCTCAGAAAGCTTCTTTCCAGTTTTGAACGGAAGATATTTCCTTTTTCACCATAGCCCTCTATGGGCTTCCAAATATCCCTTTGCCAATTCCACAAGAACAGCCTTAGCGAAAGGCTTCTTGAAGGGAAAGATGTAACTCTGTGAGATGAATTAACAGAACACAGAGCAGTTTCTCAGAAAGCTACTTTCCAGTTTTGAACGGAAGATATTTCCTTTTTCACCATAGCCCTCTATGGGCTTCCAAATATCCCTTTGCCAATTCCACAAGAACAGCCTTAGCGAAAGGCTTCTTGAAGGGAAAGATGTAACTCTGTGAGATGAATTAACAGAACACAGAGTAGTTTCTCAAAAGCTTCTTTCCAGTTTTGAACGGAAGATATTTCCTTTTTCACCATAGCCGTCTATGGGCTTCCAAATATCCCTTTGCCAATTCCACAAGAACAGCCTTAGCGAAAGGCTTCTTGAAGGGAAAGATGTAACTCTGTGAGATGAATTAACAGAACACAGAGCAGTTTCTCAGAAAGCTTCTTTCCAGTTTTGAACGGAAGATATTTCCTTTTTCACCATAGCCCTCCATGGGCTTCCAAGTATCCCTTTGCCAATTCCACAAGAACAGACTTAGCGAAAGGCTTCTTGAAGGGAAAGATGTAACTCTGTGAGATGAATTAACAGAACACAGAGCAGTTTCTCAGAAAGCTTCTTTCCAGTTTTGAACGGAAGATATTTCCTTTTTCACCATAGCCGTCTATGGGCTTCCAAATATCCCTTTGCCAATTCCACAAGAACAGCCTTAGTGAAAGGCTTCTTGAAGGGAAAGATGTAACTCTGTGAGATGAATTAACAGAACACAGAGCAGTTTCTCAGAAAGCTTCTTTCCAGTTTTGAAAGGAAGATATTTCCTTTTTCACCATAGCCCTCTACGGGCTTCCAAATATCCCTTTGCCAATTCCACAAGAACAGCCTTAGCGAAAGGCTTCTTCAAGGGAAAGATGTAACTCTGTGAGAAGAATTAACAGAACACAGAGCAGTTTCTCAGAAAGCGTCTTTCCAGTTTTGAACGGAAGATATTTCCTTTTTCACCATAGCCCTCTATGGGCTTCCAAATATCCCTTTGCCAATTCCACAAGAACAGCCTTAGCGAAAGGCTTCTTGAAGTGAAAGATGTAACTCTGTGAGATGAATTAACATAACACAGAACAGTTTCTCAGAAAGCTTCTTTCCAGTTTTGAACGGAAGATATTTCCTTTTTCACCATAGCCCTCTATGGGCTTCCAAATATCCCTTTGCCAATTCCACAATAACAGCCTTAGCGAAAGGCTTCTTGAAGGGAAAGATGTAACTCTGTGAGATGAACTAACAGAACACAGAGCAGTTTCTCAGAAAGCTTCTTTCCAGTTTTGAACGGAAGATATTTCCTTTTTCACCATAGCCCTCTATGGGCTTCCAAATATCCCTTTGCCAATTCCACAAGAACAGCCTTAGCGAAAGGCTTCTTGAAGGGAAAGATGTAACTCTGTGAGATGAATTTAAAGAACACAGAGCAGTTTCTCAAAAGCTTCTTTCCAGTTTTGAACGGAAGATATTTCCTTTTTCACCATAGCCGTCTATGGGCTTCCAAATATCCCTTTGCCAATTTCACAATAACAGCCTTAGCGAAAGGCTTCTTGAAGGGAAAGATGTAACTCTGTGAGATGAATTAACAGAACACAGAGCAGTTTCTCAGAAAGCTTCTTTCCAGTTTTGAACGGAAGATATTTCCTTTTTCACCATAGCCCTCTATGGGCTTCCAAATATCCCTTTGCCAATTCCACAAGAACAGACCTAGCGAAAGACTTCTTGAAGGGAAAGATGTAACTCTGTGAGACGAATTAACAGAACACAGAGCAGTTTCTCAGAAAGCTTCTTTCCGGTTTTGAACGGAAGATATTTCCTTTTTCACCGTAGCCCTCTATGGGCTTCCAAATATCCCTTTGCCAATTCCACAAGAACAGCCTTAGCGAAAGGCTTCTTGAAGGGAAAGATGTAACTCTGTGAGATGAATTAACAGAACACAGAACAGTTTCTCAGAAAGCTTCCTTCCAGTTTTGAACGGAAGATATTTCCTTTTTCACCATAGCCCTCTACGGGCTTCCAAATATCCCTTTGCCAATTCCACAAGAACAGACTTAGCGAAAGGCTTCTTGAAGGGAAAGATGTAACTCTGTGAGATGAATTAACAGAACACAGAGCAGTTTCTCAGAAAGCTTCTTTCCAGTTTTGAATGGAAGATATTTCCTTTTTCACCATAGCCCTCTATGGGCTTCCAAATATCCCTTTGCCAATTCCACAAGAACAGCCTTAGCGAAAGGCTTCTTGAAGGGAAAGATGCAACTCTGTGAGATGAATTAACAGAACACAGAGCAGTTTCTCAGAAAGCTTCTTTCCAGTTTTCAACGGAAGTTATTTCCTTTTTCACCATAGCCCTCTATGGGCTTCCAAATATCCCTTTGCCAATTCCACAAGAACAGCCTTAGCGAAAGGCTTCTTGAAGGGAAAGATGTAACTCTGTGAGATGAATTAAAAGAACACAGAGCAGTTTCTCAAAAGCTTCTTTCCAGTTTTGAACGGAAGATATTTCCTTTTTCACCATAGCCGTCTATGGGCTTCCAAATATCCCTTTGCCAATTTCACAATAACAGCCTTAGCGAAAGACTTCTTGAAGGGAAAGATGTAACTCTGTGAGATGAATTAACAGAACACAGAGCAGTTTCTCAGAAAGCTTCTTTCCAGTTTTGAACGGAAGATATTTCCTTTTTCACCATAGCCCTCTATGGGCTTCCAAATATCCCTTTGCCAATTCCACAAGAACAGACTTAGCGAAAGACTTCTTGAAGTGAAAGATGTAACTCTGTGAGATGAATTAACAGAACACAGGGCAGTTTCTCAGAAAGCTTCTTTCCAGTTTTGAACGGAAGATATTTCCTTTTTCACCGTAGCCCTCTATGGGCTTCCAAATATCCCTTTGCCAATTCCACAAGAACAGCCTTAGCGAAAGGGTTCTTGAAGGGAAAGATGTAACTCTGTGAGATGAATTAACAGAACACAGAGCAGTTTCTCAGAAAGCTTCTTTCCAGTTTTGAACGGAAGATATTTCCTTTTTCACCATAGCCCACTATGGGCTTCCAAATATCCCTTTGCCAATTCCACAAGAACAGCCTTAGCGAAAGGCTTCTTGAAGGGAAAGATGTAACTCTGTGAGATGAACTAACAGAACACAGAGCAGTTTCTCAGAAAGCTTCTTTCCAGTTTTGAACGGAAGATATTTCCTTTTTCACCATAGCCCTCTATGGGCTTCCAAATATCCCTTTGCGAATTCCACAATAACAGCCTTAGCGAAAGGCTTCTTGAAGGGAAAGATGTAACTCTGTGAGATGAATTAACAGAACACAGAACAGTTTCTCAGAAAGCTTCTTTCCAGTTTTGAACGGAAGATATTTCCTTTTTCACCATAGCCCTCTATGGGCTTCCAAATATCCCTTTGCCAATTCCACAAGAACAGCCTTAGCGAAAGGCTTCTTGAAGGGAAAGATGTAACTCTGTGAGATGAATTAACAGAACACAGAGCAGTTTCTCAGAAATCTTCTTTCCAGTTTTGAACGGAAGATATTTCCTTTTTCACCATAGCCCTCTATGGGCTTCCAAATATCCCTTTGCCAATTCCACAAGAACAGCCTTAGCGAAAGGCTTCTTGAAGGGAAAGATGTAACTCTGTGAGATGAATTAACAGAACACAGAGCAGTTTCTCAGAAAGCTTCTTTCCAGTTTTGAACGGAAGATATTTCCTTTTTCACCATAGCCGTCTATGGGCTTCCAAATATCCCTTTGCCAATTCCACAAGAACAGCCTTAGCGAAAGGCTTCTTGAAGGGAAAGATGTAACTCTGTGAGATGAATTAACAGAACACAGAGCAGTTTCTCAGAAAGCTTCTTTCCAGTTTTGAACGGAAGATATTTCCTTTTTCACCATAGCCCTCTATGGGCTTCCAAATATCCCTTTGCCAATTCCACAAGAACAGCCTTAGCGAAAGGCTTCTTGAAGGGAAAGATGTAACTCTGTGAGATGAACTAACAGAACACAGAGCAGTTTCTCAGAAAGCTTCTTTCCAGTTTTGAACGGAAGATATTTCCTTTTTCACCGTAGCCCTCTATTGGCTTCCAAATATCCCTTTGCCAATTCCACAAGAACAGCCTTAGCGAAAGGCTTCTTGAAGGGAAAGATGTAACTCTGTGAGATGAATTAACAGAACACAGAACAGTTTCTCAGAAAGCTTCTTTCCAGTTTTGAACGGAAGATATTTCCTTTTTCACCATAGCCCTCTATGGGCTTCCAAATATCCCTTTGCCAATTCCACAAGAACAGCCTTAGCGAAAGGCTTCTTGAAGGGAAAGATGTAACTCTGTGAGATGAACTAACAGAACACAGAGCAGTTTCTCCGAAAGCTTCTTTCCAGTTTTGAACGGAAGATATTTCCTTTTTCACCATAGCCCTCTATTGGCTTCCAAATATCCCTTTGCCAATTCCACAAGAACAGCCTTAGCGAAAGGCTTCTTGAAGGGAAAGATGTAACTCTGTGAGATGAATTAACAGAACACAGAGCAGTTTCTCAGAAAGCTTCTTTCCAGTTTTGAACGGAAGATATTTCCTCTTTCACCATAGCCCTCTATGGGCTTCCAAATATCCCTTTGCCAATTCCACAAGAACAGCCTTAGCGAAAGGCTTCTTGAAGGGAAAGATGTAACTCTGTGAGATGAATTAACAGAACACAGAGCAGTTTCTCAGAAAGCTTCTTTCCAGTTTTGAACGGAAGATATTTTCTTTTTCACCATAGCCCTCTATGGGCTTCCAAATATCCCTTTGCCAATTCCACAAGAACAGCCTTAGCGAAAGGCTTCTTGAAGGGAAAGATGTAACTCTGTGAGATGAATTAACAGAACACAGAGCAGTTTCTCAAAAGCTTCTTTCCAGTATTGAACGGAAGATATTTCCTTTTTCACCATAGCCGTCTATGGGCTTCCAAATATCCTTTTGCCAATTCCCCAAGAACAGCCTTAGCGAAAGGCTTCTTGAAGGGAAAGATGTAACTCTGTGAGATGAATTAACAGAACACAGAGCAGTTTCTCAGAAAGCTTCTTTCCAGTTTTGAACGGAAGATATTTCCTTTTTCACCATAGCCCTCTATGGGCTTCCAAATATCCCTTTGCCAATTCCACAAGAACAGCCTTAGCGAAAGGCTTCTTGAAGGGAAAGATGTAACTCTGTGAGATGAATTAACAGAACACAGAGCAGTTTCTCAGAAAGCTTCTTTCCAGTTTTGAACGGAAGATATTTCCTTTTTCACCATAGCCGTCTATGGGCTTCCAAATATCCCTTTGCCAATTCCACAAGAACAGCCTTAGCGAAAGGCTTCTTGAAGGGAAAGATGTAACTCTGTGAGATGAATTAACAGAACACAGAGCAGTTTCTCAGAAAGCTACTTTCCAGTTTTGAACGGAAGATATTTCCTTTTTCACCATAGCCCTCTATGGGCTTCCAAATATCCCTTTGCCAATTCCACAAGAACAGCCTTAGCGAAAGGCTTCTTGAAGGGAAAGATGTAACTCTGTGAGATGAATTAACAGAACACAGAGCAGTTTCTCCGAAAGCTTCTTTCTAGTTTTGAACGGAAGATATTTCCTTTTTCACCATAGCCCTCTATGGGCTTCCAAATATCCCTTTGCGAATTCCACAAGAACAGCCTTAGCGAAAGGCTTCTTGAACAGAAAGATGTAACTCTGTGAGATGAATTAACAGAACACAGAGCAGTTTCTCAGAAAGTTTCTTTCCAGTTTTGAACCGAAGATATTTCCTTTTTCACCATAGCCCTCTATGGGCTTCCAAATATCCCTTTGCCAATTCCACAAGAACAGCCTTAGCGAAAGGCTTCTTGAAGTGAAAGATGTAACTCTGTGAGATGAATTAACAGAACACAGAACAGTTTCTCAGAAAGCTTCTTTTCAGTTTTGAACGGAAGATACTTCCTTTTTCACCATAGCCCTCTATGGGCTTCCAAATATCCCTTTGCCAATTCCACAAGAACAGCCTTAGCGAAAGGCTTCTTGAAGGGAAAGATGTAACTCTGTGAGATGAATTAACAGAACACAGAACATTTCTCAGAAAGCTTCTTTCCAGTTTTGAACGGAAGATATTTCCTTTTTCACCATAGCCCTCTATGGGCTTCCAAATATCCCTTTGCCAATTCCACAAGAACAGCCTTAGCGAAAGGCTTCTTGAAGGGAAAGATGTAACTCTGTGAGATGAATTAACAGAACACAGGGCAGTTTCTCAGAAAGCTATTTTCCAGTTTTGAACGGAAGATATTTCCTTTTTCACCATAGCCCTCTATGGGCTTCCAAATATCCCTTTGCCAATTCCACAAGAACAGCCTTAGCGAAAGGCTTCTTGAAGGGAAAGATGTAACTCTGTGAGATGAATTAACAGAACACAGAGCAGTTTCTCAGAAAGCTTCTTTCCAGTTTTGAACCGAAGATATTTCCTTTTTCACCATAGCCGTCTAGGGGCTTCCAAATATCCCTTTGCCAATTCCACAAGAACAGACTTAGCGAAAGGCTTCTTGAAGGGAAAGATGTAACTCTGTGAGATGAATTAACAGAACACAGAGCAGTTTCTCAGAAAGCTTCTTTCCAGTTTTGAACGGAAGATATTTCCTTTTTCACCATAGCCCTCTATGGGCTTCCAAATATCCCTTTGCCAATTCCACAAGAACAGCCTTAGTGAAAGGCTTCTTGAAGGGAAAGATGTAACTCTGTGAGTTGAATTAACAGAACACAGAGCAGTTTCTCAGAAAGCTTCTTTCCAGTTTTGAACGGAAGATATTTCCTTTTTCACCATAGCCCTCTATGGGCTTCCAAATATCCCTTTGCCAATTCCACAAGAACAGCCTTAGTGAAAGGCTTCTTGAAGTGAAAGATGTAACTCTGTGAGATGAATTAACAGAACACAGAGCAGTTTCTCAGAAAGCTTCTTTCCAGTTTTGAACGGAAGATATTTCCTTTTTCACCATAGCCCTCTATGGGCTTCTAAATATCCCTTTGCCAATTCCACAAGAACAGCCTTAGCGAAAGGCTTCTTGAAGGGAAAGATGTAACTCTGTGAGATGAACTAACAGAACACAGAGCAGTTTCTCAGAAAGCTTCTTTCCAGTTTTGAACGGAAGATATTTCCTTTTTCACCATAGCCCTCTATTGGCTTCCAAATATCCCTTTGCCAATTCCACAAGAACAGCCTTAGCGAAAGGCTTCTTGAAGGGAAAGATGTAACTCTGTGAGATGAATTAACAGAACACAGAGCAGTTTCTCAGAAAGCTTCTTTCCAGTTTTGAACGGAAGATATTTCCTTTATCACCATAGCCCTCTATGGGCTTCCAAATATCCCTTTGCCAATTCCACAAGAACAGCCTTAGCGAAAGGCTTCTTGAAGGGAAAGATGTAACTCTGTGAGATGAATTAACAGAACACAGAGCAGTTTCTCAGAAAGCTTCTTTCCAGTTTTGAACGGAAGATATTTTCTTTTTCACCATAGCCCTCTATGTGCTTACAAATATCCCTTTGCCAATTCCACAAGAACAGCCTTAGCGAAAGGCTTCTTGAAGGGAAAGATGTAACTCTGTGAGATGAATTAACAGAACACAGAGCAGTTTCTCAAAAGCTTCTTTCCAGTTTTGAACGGAAGATATTTCCTTTTTCACCATAGCCCTCTATGGGCTTCCAAATATCCCTTTGCCAATTCCACAAGAACAGCCTTAGCGAAAGGCTTCTTGAAGGGAAAGATGTAACTCTGTGAGATGAACTAACAGAACACAGAGCAGTTTCTCAGAAAGCTTCTTTCCAGTTTTGAACGGAAGATATTTCCTTTTTCACCATAGCCGTCTATGGGCTTCCAAATATCCCTTTGCCAATTCCACAAGAACAGCCTTAGCGAAAGGCTTCTTGAAGGGAAAGATGTAACTCTGTGAGATGAATTAACAGAACACAGAACACTTTCTCAGAAAGCTTCTTTCCAGTTTTGAACGGAAGATATTTCCTTTTTCACCATAGCCCTCTATGGGCTTCCAAATATCCCTTTGCCAATTCCACAAGAACAGCCTTAGCGAAAGGCTTCTGGAAGGGAAAGATGTAACTCTGTGAGATGAATTAACAGAACACAGAGCACTTTCTCAGAAAGCTACTTTCCAGTTTTGAACGGAAGATATTTCCTTTTTCACCATAGCCCTCTATGGGCTTCCAAATATCCCTTTGCCAATTCCACAAGAACAGCCTTAGCGAAAGGCTTCTTGAAGGGAAAGATGTAACTCTGTGAGATGAATTAACAGAACACAGAGCAGTTTCTCAGAAAGCTTCTTTCTAGTTTTGAACGGAAGATATTTCCTTTTTCACCATAGCCCTCTATGGGCTTCCAAATATCCCTTTGCGAATTCCACAAGAACAGCCTTAGCGAAAGGCTTCTTGAACGGAAAGATGTAACTCTGTGAGATGAATTAACAGAACACAGAGCAGTTTCTCAGAAAGCTTCTTTCCAGTTTTGAACCGAAGATATTTCCTTTTTCACCATAGCCCTCTATGGGCTTCCAAATATCCCTTTGCCAATTCCACAAGAACAGCCTTAGCGAAAGGCTTCTTGAAGTGAAAGATGTAACTCTGTGAGATGAATTAACAGAACACAGAACAGTTTCTCAGAAAGCTTCTTTTCAGTTTTGAACGGAAGATATTTCCTTTTTCACCATAGCCCTCTATGGGCTTCCAAATATCCCTTTGCCAATTCCACAAGAACAGCCTTAGCGAAAGGCTTCTTGAAGGGAAAGATGTAACTCTGTGAGATGAATTAACAGAACACAGAACACTTTCTCAGAAAGCTTCTTTCCAGTTTTGAACGGAAGATATTTCCTTTTTCACCATAGCCCTCTATGGGCTTCCAAATATCCCTTTGCCAATTCCACAAGAACAGCCTTAGCGAAAGGCTTCTTGAAGGGAAAGATGTAACTCTGTGAGATGAATTAACAGAACACAGGGCAGTTTCTCAGAAAGCTATTTTCCAGTTTTGAACGGAAGATATTTCCTTTTTCACCATAGCCCTCTATGGGCTTCCAAATATCCCTTTGCCAATTCCACAAGAACAGCCTTAGCGAAAGGATTCTTGAAGGGAAAGATGTAACTCTGTGAGATGAATTAACAGAACACAGAGCAGTTTCTCAGAAAGCTTCTTTCTAGTTTTGAACGGAAGATATTTCCTTTTTCACCATAGCCCTCTATGGGCTTCCAAATATCCCTTTGCGAATTCCACAAGAACAGCCTTAGCGAAAGGCTTCTTGAACGGAAAGATGTAACTCTGTGAGATGAATTAACAGAACACAGAGCAGTTTCTCAGAAAGCTTCTTTCCAGTTTTGAACCGAAGATATTTCCTTTTTCACCATAGCCCTCTATGGGCTTCCAAATATCCCTTTGCCAATTCCAAAAGAACAGCCTTAGCGAAAGGCTTCTTGAAGTGAAAGATGTAACTCTGTGAGATGAATTAACAGAACACAGAACAGTTTCTCAGAAAGCTTCTTTTCAGTTTTGAACGTAAGATATTTCCTTTTTCACCATAGCCCTCTATGCGCTTCCAAATATCCCTTTGCCAATTCCACAAGAACAGCCTTAGCGAAAGGCTTCTTGAAGGGAAAGATGTAACTCTGTGAGATGAACTAACAGAACACAGAGCAGTTTCTCAGAAAGCTTCTTTCCAATTTTGAACGGAAGATATTTCCTTTTTCACCATAGCCCTCTATGGGCTTCCAAATATCCCTTTGCCAATTCCACAAGAACAGCCTTACCGAAAGGCTTCTTGAAGGGAAAGATGTAACTCTGTGAGATGAATTAACAGAACACAGAGCAGTTTCTCAGAAAGCTTCTTTCCAGTTTTGAACGGAAGATATTTCCTTTTTCACCATAGGCCTCTAGGGGCTTCCAAATATCCCTTTGCCAATTCCACAAGAACAGCCTTAGTGAAAGGCTTCTTGAAGGGAAAGATGTAACTCTGTGTGATGAATTAACAGAACACAGAGCAGTTTCTCAGAAAGCTTCTTTCCAGTTTTGAAAGGAAGATATTTCCTTTTTCACCATAGCCCTCTATGGGCTTCCAAATATCCCTTTGCCAATTCCACAAGAACAGCCTTAGCGAAAGGCTTCTTCAAGGGAAAGATGTAACTCTGTGAGATGAATTAACAGAACACAGAGCAGTTTTTCAGAAAGCGTCTTTCCAGTTTTGAACGGAAGATATTTCCTTTTTCACCATAGCCCTCTATGGGCTTCCAAATATCCCTTTGCCAATTCCACAAGAACAGCCTTAGCGAAAGGCTTCTTGAAGGGAAAGATGTAACTCTGTGAGATGAATTAACAGAACACAGAGCAGTTTCTCAGAAAGCTTCTTTCCAGTTTTGAACGGAAGATATTTCCTTTTTCACCATAGCCGTCTATGGGCTTCCAAATATCCCTTTGCCAATTCCACAAGAACAGCCTTAGCGAAAGGCTTCTTGAAGGGAAAGATGTAACTCTGTGAGATGAATTAACAGAACACAGAGCAGTTTCTCAGAAAGCTTCTTTCCAGTTTTGAACGGAAGATATTTCCTTTTTCACCATAGCCCTCTATGGGCTTCCAAATATCCCTTTGCCAATTCCAAAAGAACAGCCTTAGCGAAAGGCTTCTTGAAGTGAAAGATGTAACTCTGTGAGATGAATTAACAGAACACAGAACAGTTTCTCAGAAAGCTTCTTTTCAGTTTTGAACGTAAGATATTTCCTTTTTCACCATAGCCCTCTATGCGCTTCCAAATATCCCTTTGCCAATTCCACAAGAACAGCCTTAGCGAAAGGCTTCTTGAAGGGAAAGATGTAACTCTGTGAGATGAACTAACAGAACACAGAGCAGTTTCTCAGAAAGCTTCTTTCCAATTTTGAACGGAAGATATTTCCTTTTTCACCATAGCCCTCTATGGGCTTCCAAATATCCCTTTGCCAATTCCACAAGAACAGCCTTACCGAAAGGCTTCTTGAAGGGAAAGATGTAACTCTGTGAGATGAATTAACAGAACACAGAGCAGTTTCTCAGAAAGCTTCTTTCCAGTTTTGAACGGAAGATATTTCCTTTTTCACCATAGGCCTCTAGGGGCTTCCAAATATCCCTTTGCCAATTCCACAAGAACAGCCTTAGTGAAAGGCTTCTTGAAGGGAAAGATGTAACTCTGTGTGATGAATTAACAGAACACAGAGCAGTTTCTCAGAAAGCTTCTTTCCAGTTTTGAAAGGAAGATATTTCCTTTTTCACCATAGCCCTCTATGGGCTTCCAAATATCCCTTTGCCAATTCCACAAGAACAGCCTTAGCGAAAGGCTTCTTCAAGGGAAAGATGTAACTCTGTGAGATGAATTAACAGAACACAGAGCAGTTTTTCAGAAAGCGTCTTTCCAGTTTTGAACGGAAGATATTTCCTTTTTCACCATAGCCCTCTATGGGCTTCCAAATATCCCTTTGCCAATTCCACAAGAACAGCCTTAGCGAAAGGCTTCTTGAAGGGAAAGATGTAACTCTGTGAGATGAATTAACAGAACACAGAGCAGTTTCTCAGAAAGCTTCTTTCCAGTTTTGAACGGAAGATATTTCCTTTTTCACCATAGCCGTCTATGGGCTTCCAAATATCCCTTTGCCAATTCCACAAGAACAGCCTTAGCGAAAGGCTTCTTGAAGGGAAAGATGTAACTCTGTGAGATGAATTAACAGAACACAGAGCAGTTTCTCAGAAAGCTTCTTTCCAGTTTTGAACGGAAGATATTTCCTTTTTCACCATAGCCCTCTATGGGCTTCCAAATATCCCTTTGCCAATTCCACAAGAACAGCATTAGCGAAAGGCTTCTTGAAGGGAAAGATGTAACTCTGTGAGATGAACTAACAGAACACAGAGCAGTTTCTCAGAAAGCTTCTTTCCAGTTTTGAACGGAAGATATTTCCTTTTTCACCGTAGCCCTCTATTGGCTTCCAAATATCCCTTTGCCAATTCCACAAGAACAGCCTTAGCGAAAGGCTTCTTGAAGGGAAAGATGTAACTCTGTGAGATGAATTAACAGAACACAGAACAGTTTCTCAGAAAGCTTCTTTCCAGTTTTGAACGGAAGATATTTCCTTTTTCACCATAGCCCTCTATGGGCTTCCAAATATCCCTTTGCCAATTCCACAAGAACAGCCTTAGCGAAAGGCTTCTTGAAGGGAAAGATGTAACTCTGTGAGATGAACTAACAGAACACAGAGCAGTTTCTCCGAAAGCTTCTTTCCAGTTTTGAACGGAAGATATTTCCTTTTTCACCATAGCCCTCTATTGGCTTCCAAATATCCCTTTGCCAATTCCACAAGAACAGCCTTAGCGAAAGGCTTCTTGAAGGGAAAGATGTAACTCTGTGAGATGAATTAACAGAACACAGAGCAGTTTCTCAGAAAGCTTCTTTCCAGTTTTGAACGGAAGATATTTCCTTTTTCACCATAGCCCTCTATGGGCTTCCAAATATCCCTTTGCCAATTCCACAAGAACAGCCTTAGCGAAAGGCTTCTTGAAGGGAAAGATGTAACTCTGTGAGGTGAATTAACAGAACACAGAGCAGTTTCTCAGAAAGCTTCTTTCCAGTTTTGAACGGAAGATATTTTCTTTTTCACCATAGCCCTCTATGGGCTTCCAAATATCCCTTTGCCAATTCCACAAGAACAGCCTTAGCGAAAGGCTTCTTGAAGGGAAAGATGTAACTCTGTGAGATGAATTAACAGAACGCAGAGCAGTTTCTCAAAAGCTTCTTTCCAGTATTGAACGGAAGATATTTCCTTTTTCACCATAGCCGTCTATGGGCTTCCAAATATCCTTTTGCCAATTCCACAAGAACAGCCTTAGCGAAAGGCTTCTTGAAGGGAAAGATGTAACTCTGTGAGATGAATTAACAGAACACAGAGCAGTTTCTCAGAAAGCTTCTTTCCAGTTTTGAACGGAAGATATTTCCTTTTTCACCATAGCCCTCTATGGGCTTCCAAATATCCCTTTGCCAATTCCACAAGAACAGCCTTAGCGAAAGGCTTCTTGAAGGGAAAGATGTAACTCTGTGAGATGAACTAACAGAACACAGAGCAGTTTCTCAGAAAGCTTCTTTCCAGTTTTGAACGGAAGATATTTCCTTTTTCACCATAGCCGTCTATGGGCTTCCAAATATCCCTTTGCCAATTCCACAAGAACAGCCTTAGCGAAAGGCTTCTTGAAGGGAAAGATGTAACTCTGTGAGATGAATTAACAGAACACAGAGCAGTTTCTCAGAAAGCTACTTTCCAGTTTTGAACGGAAGATATTTCCTTTTTCACCATAGCCCTCTATGGGCTTCCAAATATCCCTTTGCCAATTCCACAAGAACAGCCTTAGCGAAAGGCTTCTTGAAGGGAAAGATGTAACTCTGTGAGATGAATTAACAGAACACAGAGCAGTTTCTCCGAAAGCTTCTTTCTAGTTTTGAACGGAAGATATTTCCTTTTTCACCATAGCCCTCTATGGGCTTCCAAATATCCCTTTGCGAATTCCACAAGAACAGCCTTAGCGAAAGGCTTCTTGAACAGAAAGATGTAACTCTGTGAGATGAATTAACAGAACACAGAGCAGTTTCTCAGAAAGTTTCTTTCCAGTTTTGAAATGAAGATATTTCCTTTTTCACCATAGCCCTCTATGGGCTTCCAAATATCCCTTTGCCAATTCCACAAGAACAGCCTTAGCGAAAGGCTTCTTGAAGTGAAAGATGTAACTCTGTGAGATGAATTAACAGAACACAGAACAGTTTCTCAGAAAGCTTCTTTTCACTTTTGAACGGAAGATATTTCCTTTTTCACCATAGCCCTCTATGGGCTTCCAAATATCCCTTTGCCAATTCCACAAGAACAGCCTTAGCGAAAGGCTTCTTGAAGTGAAAGATGTAACTCTGTGAGATGAATTAACAGAACACAGAACATTTCTCAGAAAGCTTCTTTCCAGTTTTGAACGGAAGATATTTCCTTTTTCACCATAGCCCTCTATGGGCTTCCAAATATCCCTTTGCCAATTCCACAAGAACAGCCTTAGCGAAAGGCTTCTTGAAGGGAAAGATGTAACTCTGTGAGATGAATTAACAGAACACAGGGCAGTTTCTCAGAAAGCTATTTTCCAGTTTTGAACGGAAGATATTTCCTTTTTCACCATAGCCCTCTATGGGCTTCCAAATATCCCTTTGCCAATTCCACAAGAACAGCCTTAGCGAAAGGCTTCTTGAAGGGAAAGATGTAACTCTGTGAGATGAATTAACAGAACACAGAGCAGTTTCTCAGAAAGCTTCTTTCCAGTTTTGAACCGAAGATATTTCCTTTTTCACCATAGCCGTCTATGGGCTTCCAAATATCCCTTTGCCAATTCCACAAGAACAGACTTAGCGAAAGGCTTCTTGAAGGGAAAGATGTAACTCTGTGAGATGAATTAACAGAACACAGAGCAGTTTCTCAGAAAGCTTCTTTCCAGTTTTGAACGGAAGATATTTCCTTTTTCACCATAGCCCTCTATGGGCTTCCAAATATCCCTTTGCCAATTCCACAAGAACAGCCTTAGTGAAAGGCTTCTTGAAGGGAAAGATGTAACTCTGTGAGTTGAATTAACAGAACACAGAGCAGTTTCTCAGAAAGCTTCTTTCCAGTTTTGAACGGAAGATATTTCCTTTTTCACCATAGCCCTCTATGGGCTTCCAAATATCCCTTTGCCAATTCCACAAGAACAGCCTTAGCGAAAGGCTTCTTGAAGTGAAAGATGTAACTCTGTGAGATGAATTAACAGAACACAGAGCAGTTTCTCAGAAAGCTTCTTTCCAGTTTTGAACGGAAGATATTTCCTTTTTCACCATAGCCCTCTATGGTCTTCAAAATATCCCTTTGCCAATTCCACAAGAACAGCCTTAGCGAAAGGCTTCTTGAAGGGAAAGATGTAACTCTGTGAGATGAACTAACAGAACACAGAGCAGTTTCTCAGAAAGCTTCTTTCCAGTTTTGAACGGAAGATATTTCCTTTTTCACCATAGCCCTCTATTGGCTTCCAAATATCCCTTTGCCAATTCCACAAGAACAGCCTTAGCGAAAGGCTTCTTGAAGGGAAAGATGTAACTCTGTGAGATGAATTAACAGAACACAGAGCAGTTTCTCAGAAAGCTTCTTTCCAGTTTTGAACGGAAGATATTTCCTTTTTCACCATAGCCCTCTATGGGCTTCCAAATATCCCTTTGCGAATTCCACAAGAACAGCCTTAGCGAAAGGCTTCTTGAACGGAAAGATGTAACTCTGTGAGATGAATTAACAGAACACAGAGCAGTTTCTCATAAAGCTTCTTTCCAGTTTTGAACCGAAGATATTTCCTTTTTCACCATAGCCCTCTATGGGCTTCCAAATATCCCTTTGCCAATTCCACAAGAACAGCCTTAGCGAAAGGCTTCTTGAAGTGAAAGATGTAACTCTGTGAGATGAATTAACAGAACACAGAACAGTTTCTCAGAAAGCTTCTTTTCAGTTTTGAACGGAAGATATTTCCTTTTTCAAAATAGCCCTCTATGGGCTTCCAAATATCCCTTTGCCAATTCCACAAGAACAGCCTTAGCGAAAGGCTTCTTGAAGGGAAAGATGTAACTCTGTGAGATGAATTAACAGAACACAGAACACTTTCTCAGAAAGCTTCTTTCCAGTTTTGAACGGAAGATATTTCCTTTTTCACCATAGCCCTCTATGGGCTTCCAAATATCCCTTTGCCAATTCCACAAGAACAGCCTTAGCGAAAGGCTTCTTGAAGGGAAAGATGTAACTCTGTGAGATGAATTAACAGAACACAGGGCAGTTTCTCAGAAAGCTATTTTCCAGTTTTGAACGGAAGATATTTCCTTTTTCACCATAGCCCTCTATGGGCTTCCAAATATCCCTTTGCCAATTCCACAAGAACAGCCTTAGCGAAAGGATTCTTGAAGGGAAAGATGTAACTCTGTGAGATGAATTAACAGAACACAGAGCAGTTTCTCAGAAAGCTTCTTTCTAGTTTTGAACGGAAGATATTTCCTTTTTCACCATAGCCCTCTATGGGCTTCCAAATATCCCTTTGCGAATTCCACAAGAACAGCCTTAGCGAAAGGCTTCTTGAACGGAAAGATGTAACTCTGTGAGATGAATTAACAGAACACAGAGCAGTTTCTCAGAAAGCTTCTTTCCAGTTTTGAACCGAAGATATTTCCTTTTTCACCATAGCCCTCTATGGGCTTCCAAATATCCCTTTGCCAATTCCACAAGAACAGCCTTAGCGAAAGGCTTCTTGAAGTGAAAGATGTAACTCTGTGAGATGAATTAACAGAACACAGAACAGTTTCTCAGAAAGCTTCTTTTCAGTTTTGAACGTAAGATATTTCCTTTTTCACCATAGCCCTCTATGCGCTTCCAAATATCCCTTTGCCAATTCCACAAGAACAGCCTTAGCGAAAGGCTTCTTGAAGGGAAAGATGTAACTCTGTGAGATGAACTAACAGAACACAGAGCAGTTTCTCAGAAAGCTTCTTTCCAGTTTTGAACGGAAGATATTTCCTTTTTCACCAGAGCCCTCTATGGGCTTCCAAATATCCCTTTGCCAATTCCACAAGAACAGCCTTAGCGAAAGGCTTCTTGAAGGGAAAGATGTAACTCTGTGAGATGAATTAACAGAACACAGAGCAGTTTCTCAGAAAGCTTCTTTCCAGTTTTGAACGGAAGATATTTCCTTTTTCACCATAGGCCTCTAGGGGCTTCCAAATATCCCTTTGCCAATTCCACAAGAACAGCCTTAGTGAAAGGCTTCTTGAAGGGAAAGATGTAACTCTGTGTGATGAATTAACAGACCACAGAGCAGTTTCTCAAAAGCTTCTTTCCAGTTTTGAAAGGAAGATATTTCCTTTTTCACCATAGCCCTCTATGGGCTTCCAAATATCCCTTTGCCAATTCCACAAGAACAGCCTTAGCGAAAGGCTTCTTCAAGGGAAAGATGTAACTCTGTGAGATGAATTAACAGAACACAGAGCAGTTTTTCAGAAAGCGTCTTTCCAGTTTTGAACGGAAGATATTTCCTTTTTCACCATAGCCCTCTATGGGCTTCCAAATATCCCTTTGCCAATTCCACAAGAACAGCCTTAGCGAAAGGCTTCTTGAAGTGAAAGATGTAACTCTGTGAGATGAATTAACAGAACACAGAACAGTTTCTCAGAAAGCTTCTTTCCAGTTTTGAACGGAAGCTATTTCCTTTTTCACCATAGCCCTCTATGGGCTTCCAAATATCCCTTTGCCAATTCCACAAGAACAGCCTTAGCGAAAGGCTTCTTGAAGGGAAAGATGTAACTCTGTGAGATGAACTAACAGAACACAGAGCAGTTTCTCAGAAAGCTTCTTTCTAGTTTTGAACGGAAGATATTTCCTTTTTCACCATAGCCCTCTATGGGCTTCCAAATATCCCTTTGCCAATTCCACAAGAACAGCCTTAGCGAAAGGCTTCTTGAAGGGAAAGATGTAACTCTGTGAGATGAATTAACAGAACACAGAGCAGTTTCTCAGAAATCTTCTTTCCAGTTTTGAACGGAAGATATTTCCTTCTTCACCATAGCCCTCTATGGGCTTCCAAATATCCCTTTGCCAATTCCACAAGAACAGCCTTAGCGAAAGGCTTCTTGAAGGGAAAGATGTAACTCTGTGAGATGAATTAACAGAACACAGAGCAGTTTCTCAGAAAGCTTCTTTCCAGTTTTCAACGGAAGATATTTCCTTTTTCACCATAGCCGTCTATGGGCTTCCAAATATCCCTTTGCCAATTCCACAAGAACAGCCTTAGCGAAAGGCTTCTTGAAGGGAAAGATGTAACTCTGTGAGATGAATAAACAGAACACAGAGCAGTTTCTCAGAAAGCTTCTTTCCAGTTTTGAACGGAAGATATTTCCTTTTTCACCATAGCCCTCTATGGGCTTCCAAATATCCCTTTGCGAATTCCACAAGAACAGCCTTAGCGAAAGGCTTCTTGAAGGGAAAGATGTAACTCTGTGAGATGAATTAACAGAACACAGAACAGTTTCTCAGAAAGCTTCTTTCCAGTTTTGAACGGAAGATATTTCCTTTTTCACCATAGCCCTCTATGGGCTTCCAAATATCCCTTTGCCAATTCCACAAGAACAGCCTTAGCGAAAGGCTTCTTGAAGGGAAAGATGAAACTCTGTGAGATGAATTAAGAGAACACAGAGCAGTTTCTCAGAAATCTTCTTTCCAGTTTTGAACGGAAGATATTTCCTTTTTCCCCATAGCCCTCTATGGGCTTCCAAATATCCCTTTGCCAATTCCACAAGAACAGCCTTAGAGAAAGGCTTCTTGAAGGGAAAGATGTAACTCTGTGAGATGAATTAACAGAACACAGAGCAGTTTCTCAGAAAGCTTCTTTCCAGTTTTGAACCGAAGATATTTCCTTTTTCACCATAGCCCTCTATGGGCTTCCAAATATCCCTTTGCCAATTCCACAAGAACAGCCTTAGCGAAAGGCTTCTTGAAGGGAAAGATGTAACTCTGTGAGATGAATTAACAGAACACAGAGCAGTTTCTCAGAAAGCTTCTTTCCAGTTTTGAACGGAAGATATTTCCTTTTTCACCATAGCCCTCTATGGGCTTCCAAATATCCCTTTGCCAATTCCACAAGAACAGCCTTAGCGAAAGGCTTCTTCAAGGGAAAGATGTAACTCTGTGAGATGAATTAACAGAACACAGAGCAGTTTCTCAGAAAGCTTCTTTCCAGTTTTGAACGGAAGATATTTCCTTTTTCACCATAGCCCTCTATGGGCTTCCAAATATCCCTTTGCCAATTCCACAAGAACAGCCTTAGCGAAAGGCTTCTTGAAGTGAAAGATGTAACTCTGTGAGATGAATTAACAGAACACAGAACAGTTTCTCAGAAAGCTTCTTTCCAGTTTTGAACGGAAGATATTTCCTTTTTCATCATAGCCCTCTATGGGCTTCCAAATATCCCTTTGCCAATTCCACAGGAACAGCCTTAGCGAAAGGCTTCTTGAAGGGAAAGATGTAACTCTGTGAGATGAATTAACAGAACACAGAGCAGTTTCTCAGAAAGCTTCTTTGCAGTTTTGAACGGAAGATATTTCCTTTTTCACCATACCCCTCTATGGGCTTCCAAATATCCCTTTGCCAATTCCACAAGAACAGCCTTAGCGAAAGGCTTCTTCAAGGGAAAGATGTAACTCTGTGAGATGAATTAACAGAACACAGAGCAGTTTCTCAGAAAGCTTCTTTCCAGTTTTGAACGGAAGATATTTCCTTTTACACCATAGCGCTCTATGGTCTTCCAAATATCCCTTTGCCAATTCCACAAGAACAGCCTTAGCGAAAGGCTTCTTGAAGTGAAAGATGTAACTCTGTGAGATGAATTAACAGAACACAGAACAGTTTCTCAGAAAGCTCCTTTCCAGTTTTGAACGGAAGATATTTCCTTTTTCACCATAGCCCTCTATGGGCTTCCAAATATCCCTTTGCCAGTTCCACAAGAACAGCCTTAGCCAAAGGCTTCTTGAAGGGAAAGATGTAACTCTGTGAGATGAACTAACAGAACACAGAGCAGTTTCTCAGAAAGCTTCTTTCCAGTTTTGAACGGAAGATATTTCCTTTTTCACCATAGCCCTCTATGGGCTTCCAAATATCCCTTTGCCAATTCCACAAGAACAGCCATACCGAAATGCTTCTTGAAGGGAAAGATGTAACTCTGTGAGATGAATTAACAGAACACAGAGCAGTTTCTCAGAAAGCTTCTTTCTAGTTTTGAACGGAAGATATTTCCTTTTTCACCATAGCCCTCTATGGGCGTCCAAATATCCCTTTGCCAATTCCACAAGAACAGCCTTAGCGAAAGCCTTCTTGAAGGGAAAGATGTACCTCTGTGAGATGAATTAACAGAACACAGAGCAGTTTCTCAGAAAGCTTCATTCCAGTTTTGAACGGAAGATATTTCCTTTTTCACCATAGCCCTCTATGGGCTTCCAAATATCCCTTTGCCAATTCCACAAGAACAGCCTTAGCGAAAGGCTTCTTGAAGGGAAAGATGTAACTCTGTGAGATGAATTAACAGAACACAGAACAGTTTCTCAGAAAGCTTCTTTTCAATTTTGAACGGAAGATATTTCCTTTTTCACCATAGCCCTCTATGGGCTTCCAAATATCCCTTTGCCAATTCCACAAGAACAGCCTTAGCGAAAGGCTTCTTGAAGGGAAAGATGTAACTCTGTGAGATGAATTAACAGAACACAGAGCAGTTTCTCAGAAAGCTACTTTCCAGTTTTGAACGGAAGATATTTCCTTTTTCACCATAGCCCTCTATGGGCTTCCAATTATCCCTTTGCCAATTCCACAAGAACAGCCTTAGCGAAAGGCTTCTTGAAGGGAAAGATGTAACTCTGTGAGATGAAATAACAGAACACAGAGCAGTTTCTCAGAAAGCTTCTTTCTAGTTTTCAACGGAAGATATTTCCTTTTTCACCATAGCCCTCTATGGGCTTCCAAATATCCCTTTGCGAATTCCACAAGAACAGCCTTAGCGAAAGGCTTCTTAAACGGAAAGATGTAACTCTGTGAGATGAATTAACAGAACACAGAGCAGTTTCTCAGAAAGCTTCTTTCCAGTTTTGAACCGAAGATATTTCCTTTTTCACCATAGCCCTCTATGGGCTTCCAAATATCCCTTTGCCAACTTCACAAGAACAGCCTTAGCGAAAGGCTTCTTGAAGTGAAAGATGTAACTCTGTGAGATGAATTAACAGAACACAGAACAGTTTCTCAGAAAGCTTCTTTTCAGTTTTGAACGGAAGATATTTCCTTTTTCACCATAGCCCTCTATGGGCTTCCAAATATCCCTTTACCAAATCCACAAGAACAGCCTTAGCGAAAGGCTTCTTGAAGGGAAAGATGTAACTCTGTGAGATGAACTAACAGAACACAGAGAGGTTTCTCAGAAAGCTTCTTTCCAGTTTTGAACGGAAGATATTTCCTTTTTCACCATAGCCCTCTATGGGCTTCCAAATATCCCTTTGCCAATTCCACAAGAACAGCCTTAGCGAAAGGCTTCTTGAAGGGAAAGATGTAACTCTGTGAGATGAATTAAAAGAACACAGAGCAGTTTCTCAAAAGCTTCTTTCCAGTTTTGAACGGAAGATATTTCCTTTTTCACCATAGCCGTCTATGGGCTTCCAAATATCCCTTTGCCAATTCCACAAGAACAGCCTTAGCGAAAGGCTTCTTGAAGGGAAAGATGTAACTCTGTGAGATGAATTAACAGAACACAGAGCAGTTTCTCAGAAAGCTTCTTTCCAGTTTTGAACGGAAGATATTTCCTTTTTCACCATAGCCCTCTATGGGCTTCCAAATATCCCTTTGCCAATTCCACAAGAACAGACTTAGCGAAAGACTTCTTGAAGGGAAAGATGTAACTCTGTGAGATGATTTAACAGAACACAGAGCAGTTTCTCAGAAAGCTTCTTTCCAGTTTTGAACGGAAGATATTTCCTTTTTCACCGTAGCCCTCTATGGGCTTCCAAATATCCCTTTGCCAATTCCACAAGAACAGCCTTAGCGAAAGGCTTCTTGAAGGGAAAGATGTAACTCTGTGAGATGAATTAACAGAACACAGAGCAGTTTCTCAGAAAGCTTCTTTCCAGTTTTGAACGGAAGATATTTCCTTTTTCACCATAGCCCACTATGGGCTTCCAAATATCCCTTTGCCAATTCCAGAAGAACAGCCTTAGCGAAAGGCTTCTTGAAGGGAAAGATGTAACTCTGTGAGATGAATTAACAGAACACAGAGCAGTTTCTCAGAAATCTTCTTTCCAGTTTTGAACGGAAGATATTTCCTTTTTCACCATAGCCCTCTATGGGCTTCTAAATATCCCTTTGCCAATTCCACAAGAACAGCCTTAGCTAAAGGCTTCTTCAAGGGAAAGATGTAACTCTGTGAGATGAATTAACAGAACACAGAGCAGTTTCTCAGAAAGCTTCTTTCCAGTTTTGAACGGAAGATATTTCCTTTTTCACCATAGCCCTCTATGGGCTTCCAAATATCCCTTTGCCAATTCCACAAGAACAGCCTTAGCGAAAGGCTTCTTGAAGGGAAAGATGTAACTCTGTGAGATGAATTAACAGAACACAGAGCAGTTTCTCAGAAAGCTTCTTTCCAGTTTTGAACGGAAGATATTTCCTTTTTCACCATAGCCCTCTATGGGCTTCCAAATATCCCTTTGCCAATTCCACAAGAACAGCCTTAGCTAAAGGCTTCTTCAAGGGAAAGATGTAACTCTGTGAGATGAATTAACAGAACACAGAGCAGTTTCTCAGAAAGCTTCTTTCCAGTTTTCAACGGAAGATATTTCCTTTTTCACCATAGCCCTCTATGGGCTTCCAAATATCCCTTTGCCAATTCCACAAGAACAGCCTTAGCGAAAGGCTTCTTGAAGTGAAAGATGTAACTCTGTGAGATGAATTAACAGAACACAGAGCAGTTTCTCAGAAAGCTTCTTTCCAGTTTTGAACGGAAGATATTTCCTTTTTCACCATAGCCCTCTATGGGCTTCCAAATATCCCTTTGCCAATTCCACAAGAACAGACTTAGCGAAAGACTTCTTGAAGGGAAAGATGTAACTCTGTGAGATGAATTAACAGAACACAGAGCAGTTTCTCAGAAAGCTTCTTTCCAGTTTTGAACGGAAGATATTTCCTTTTTCACCGTAGCCCTCTATGGGCTTCCAAATATCCCTTTGCCAATTCCACAAGAACAGCCTTAGCGAAAGGCTTCTTGAAGGGAAAGATGTAACTCTGTGAGATGAATTAACAGAACACAGAGCAGTTTCTCAGAAAGCTTCTTTCCAGTTTTGAACGGAAGATATTTCCTTTTTCACCGTAGCCCACTATGGGCTTCCAAATATCCCTTTGCCAATTCCAGAAGAACAGCCTTAGCGAAAGGCTTCTTGAAGGGAAAGATGTAACTCTGTGAGATGAATTAACAGAACACAGAGCAGTTTCTCAGAAATCTTCTTTCCAGTTTTGAACGGAAGATATTTCCTTTTTCACCATAGCCCTCTATGGGCTTCTAAATATCCCTTTGCCAATTCCACAAGAACAGCCTTAGCGAAAGGCTTCTTGAAGGGAAAGATGTAACTCTGTGAGATGAATTAACAGAACACAGAGCAGTTTCTCAGAAAGCTTCTTTCCAGTTTTGAACGGAAGATATTTCCTTTTTCACCATAGCCCTCTATGGGCTTCCAAATATCCCTTTGCCAATTCCACAAGAACAGCCTTAGCGAAAGGCTTCTTGAAGGGAAAGATGTAACTCTGTGAGATGAATTAACAGAACACAGAGCAGTTTCTCAGAAAGCTTCTTTCCAGTTTTGAACGGAAGATATTTCCTTTTTCACCATAGCCCTCTATGGGCTTCCAAATATCCCTTTGCCAATTCCACAAGAACAGCCTTAGCTAAAGGCTTCTTCAAGAGAAAGATGTAACTCTGTGAGATGAATTAACAGAACACAGAGCAGTTTCTCAGAAAGCTTCTTTCCAGTTTTCAACGGAAGATATTTCCTTTTTCACCATAGCCCTCTATGGGCTTCCAAATATCCCTTTGCCAATTCCACAAGAACAGCCTTAGCGAAAGGCTTCTTGAAGTGAAAGATGTAACTCTGTGAGATGAATTAACAGAACACAGAACAGTTTCTCAGAAAGCTTCTTTCCAGTTTTGAACGGAAGATATTTTCTTTTTCACCATAGCCCTCTATGGGCTTCCAAATATCCCTTTGCCAATTCCACAAGAACAGCCTTAGCGAAAGGCTTCTTGAAGGGAAAGATGTAACTCTGTGAGATGAATTAACAGAACACAGAGCAGTTTCTCAGAAAGCTTCTTTCTAGTTTTGAACGGAAGATATTTCCTTTTTCACCATAGCCGTCTATGGGCTTCCAAATATCCCTTTGCCAATTCCACAAGAACAGCCTTAGCGAAAGGCTTCTTGAAGGGAAAGATGTAACTCTGTGAGATGAATTAACAGAACACAGAGCAGTTTGTCAGAAAGCTTCTTTCCAGTTTTGAACGGAAGATATTTCCTTTTTCACCATAGCCCTCTATGGGCTTCCAAATATCCCTTTGCCAATTCCACAAGAACAGACTTAGCGAAAGGCTTCTTGAAGGGAAGATGTAACTCTGTGAGATGAATTAACAGAACACAGAGCAGTTTCTCAGAAAGCTTCTTTCCAGTTTTGAACGGAAGATATTTCCTTTTTCACCATAGCCGTCTATGGGCTTCCAAATATCCCTTTGCCAATTCCACAAGAACAGCCTTAGCGAAAGGCTTCTTGAAGGGAAGATGTAACTCTGTGAGATGAATTAACAGAACACAGAGCAGTTTCTCAGAAAGCTTCTTTCCAATTTTGAACGGAAGATATTTCCTTTTTCACCATAGCCCTCTATGGGCTTCCAAATATCCCTTTGCCAATTCCACAAGAACAGACTTAGCGAAAGGCTTCTTGAAGGGAAAGATGTAACTCTGTGAGATGAATTAACAGAACACAGAGCAGTTTCTCAGAAAGCTTCTTTCCAGTTTTGAACGGAAGATATTTCCTTTTTCACCATAGCCCTCTATGGGCTTCCAAATATCCCTTTTCCAATTCCACAAGAACAGCCTTAGTGAAAGGCTTCTTGAAGGGAAAGATATAACTCTGTGAGATGAATTAACAGAACACAGAGCAGTTTCTCAGAAAGCTTCTTTCCAGTTTTGAACGGAAGATATTTCCTTTTTCACCATAGCCCTCTATGGGCTTCCAAATATCCCTTTGCCAATTCCACAAGAACAGCCTTAGCGAAAGGCTTCTTGAAGGGAAAGATGTAACTCTGTGAGATGAATTAACAGAACACAGAGCAGTTTCTCAGAAAGCTTCTTTCCAGTTTTGAACGGAAGATATTTCCTTTTTCACCATAGCCCTCTATGGGCTTCCAAATATCCCTTTGCCAATTCCACAAGAACAGCCTTAGCGAAAGGCTTCTTGAAGGGAAAGATGTAACTCTGTGAGATGAATTAACAGAACACAGAGCAGTTTCTCAGAAAGCTTCTTTCCAGTTTTGAACGGAAGATATTTCCTTTTTCACCATAGCCGTCTATGGGCTTCCAAATATCCCTTTGCCAATTCCACAAGAACAGCCTTAGTGAAAGGCTTCTTGAAGGGAAAGATGTAACTCTGTGAGATGAATAAACAGAACACAGAGCAGTTTCTCAGAAAGCTTCTTTCCAGTTTTGAACGGAAGATATTTCCTTTTTCACCATAGCCCTCTAAGGGCTTCCAAGTATCCCTTTGCGAATTCCACAAGAACAGCCTTAGCGAAAGGCTTCTTGAAGGGAAAGATGTAACTCTGTGAGATGAATTAACAGAACACAGAACAGTTTCTCAGAAAGCTTCTTTCCAGTTTTGAACGGAAGATATTTCCTTTTTCACCATAGCCCTCTATGGGCTTCCAAATATCCCTTTGCCAATTCCACAAGAACAGCCTTAGCGAAAGGCTTCTTGAAGGGAAAGATGAAACTCTGTGAGATGAATTAACAGAACACAGAGCAGTTTCTCAGAAATCTTCTTTCCAGTTTTGAACGGAAGATATTTCCTTTTTCCCCATAGCCCTCTATGGGCTTCCAAATATCCCTTTGCCAATTCCACAAGAACAGCCTTAGCGAAAGGCTTCTTGAAGGGAAAGATGTAACTCTGTGGGATGAATTAACAGAACACAGAGCAGTTTCTCAGAAAGCTTCTTTCCAGTTTTGAACGGAAGATATTTCCTTTTTCACCATAGCCCTCTATGGGCTTCCAAATATCCCTTTGCCAATTCCACAAGAACAGCCTTAGCGAAAGGCTTCTTGAAGGGAAAGATGTAACTCTGTGAGATGAATTAACAGAACACAGAGCAGTTTCTCAGAAAGCTTCTTTCCAGTTTTGAACGGAAGATATTTCCTTTTTCACCATAGCCCTCTATGGGCTTCCAAATATCCCTTTGCCAATTCCACAAGAACAGCCTTAGCGAAAGGCTTCTTGAAGGGAAAGATGTAACTCTGCGAGATGAATTAACAGAACACAGAGCAGTTTCTCAGAAAGCTTCTTTCCAGTTTTGAACGGAAGATATTTCCTCTTTCACCATAGCCCTCTATGGGCTTCCAAATATCCCTTTGCCAATTCCACAAGAACAGCCTTAGCGAAAGGCTTCTTGAAGGGAAAGATGTAACTCTGTGAGATGAACTAACAGAACACAGAGCAGTTTCTCCGAAAGCTTCTTTCCAGTTTTGAACGGAAGATATTTCCTTTTTCACCATAGCCCTCTATTGGCTTCCAAATATCCCTTTGCCAATTCCACAAGAACAGCCTTAGCGAAAGGCTTCTTGAAGGGAAAGATGTAACTCTGTGAGATGAATTAACAGAACACAGAGCAGTTTCTCAGAAAGCTTCTTTCCAGTTTTGAACGGAAGATATTTCCTCTTTCACCATAGCCCTCTATGGGCTTCCAAATATCCCTTTGCCAATTCCACAAGAACAGCCTTAGCGAAAGGCTTCTTGAAGGGAAAGATGTAACTCTGTGAGATGAATTAACAGAACACAGAGCAGTTTCTCAGAAAGCTTCTTTCCAGTTTTGAACGGAAGATATTTTCTTTTTCACCATAGCCCTCTATGGGCTTCCAAATATCCCTTTGCCAATTCCACAAGAACAGCCTTAGCGAAAGGCTTCTTGAAGGGAAAGATGTAACTCTGTGAGATGAATTAACAGAACACAGAGCAGTTTCTCAAAAGCTTCTTTCCAGTATTGAACGGAAGATATTTCCTTTTTCACCATAGCCGTCTATGGGCTTCCAAATATCCTTTTGCCAATTCCCCAAGAACAGCCTTAGCGAAAGGCTTCTTGAAGGGAAAGATGTAACTCTGTGAGATGAATTAACAGAACACAGAGCAGTTTCTCAGAAAGCTTCTTTCCAGTTTTGAACGGAAGATATTTCCTTTTTCACCATAGCCCTCTATGGGCTTCCAAATATCCCTTTGCCAATTCCACAAGAACAGCCTTAGCGAAAGGCTTCTTGAAGGGAAAGATGTAACTCTGTGAGATGAATTAACAGAACACAGAGCAGTTTCTCAGAAATCTTCTTTCCAGTTTTGAACGGAAGATATTTCCTTTTTCACCATAGCCCTCTATGGGCTTCTAAATATCCCTTTGCCAATTCCACAAGAACAGCCTTAGCGAAAGGCTTCTTGAAGGGAAAGATGTAACTCTGTGAGATGAATTAACAGAACACAGAGCAGTTTCTCAGAAAGCTTCTTTCCAGTTTTGAACGGAAGATATTTCCTTTTTCACCATAGCCCTCTATGGGCTTCCAAATATCCCTTTGCCAATTCCACAAGAACAGCCTTAGCGAAAGGCTTCTTGAAGGGAAAGATGTAACTCTGTGAGATGAATTAACAGAACACAGAGCAGTTTCTCAGAAAGCTTCTTTCCAGTTTTGAACGGAAGATATTTCCTTTTTCACCATAGCCCTCTATGGGCTTCCAAATATCCCTTTGCCAATTCCACAAGAACAGCCTTAGCTAAAGGCTTCTTCAAGGGAAAGATGTAACTCTGTGAGATGAATTAACAGAACACAGAGCAGTTTCTCAGAAAGCTTCTTTCCAGTTTTCAACGGAAGATATTTCCTTTTTCACCATAGCCCTCTATGGGCTTCCAAATATCCCTTTGCCAATTCCACAAGAACAGCCTTAGCGAAAGGCTTCTTGAAGTGAAAGATGTAACTCTGTGAGATGAATTAACAGAACACAGAACAGTTTCTCAGAAAGCTTCTTTCCAGTTTTGAACGGAAGATATTTTCTTTTTCACCATAGCCCTCTATGGGCTTCCAAATATCCCTTTGCCAATTCCACAAGAACAGCCTTAGCGAAAGGCTTCTTGAAGGGAAAGATGTAACTCTGTGAGATGAATTAACAGAACACAGAGCAGTTTCTCAGAAAGCTTCTTTCTAGTTTTGAACGGAAGATATTTCCTTTTTCACCATAGCCGTCTATGGGCTTCCAAATATCCCTTTGCCAATTCCACAAGAACAGCCTTAGCGAAAGGCTTCTTGAAGGGAAAGATGTAACTCTGTGAGATGAATTAACAGAACACAGAGCAGTTTGTCAGAAAGCTTCTTTCCAGTTTTGAACGGAAGATATTTCCTTTTTCACCATAGCCCTCTATGGGCTTCCAAATATCCCTTTGCCAATTCCACAAGAACAGACTTAGCGAAAGGCTTCTTGAAGGGAAGATGTAACTCTGTGAGATGAATTAACAGAACACAGAGCAGTTTCTCAGAAAGCTTCTTTCCAGTTTTGAACGGAAGATATTTCCTTTTTCACCATAGCCGTCTATGGGCTTCCAAATATCCCTTTGCCAATTCCACAAGAACAGCCTTAGCGAAAGGCTTCTTGAAGGGAAGATGTAACTCTGTGAGATGAATTAACAGAACACAGAGCAGTTTCTCAGAAAGCTTCTTTCCAGTTTTGAACGGAAGATATTTCCTTTTTCACCATAGCCCTCTATGGGCTTCCAAATATCCCTTTGCCAATTCCACAAGAACAGACTTAGCGAAAGGCTTCTTGAAGGGAAAGATGTAACTCTGTGAGATGAATTAACAGAACACAGAGCAGTTTCTCAGAAAGCTTCTTTCCAGTTTTGAACGGAAGATATTTCCTTTTTCACCATAGCCCTCTATGGGCTTCCAAATATCCCTTTTCCAATTCCACAAGAACAGCCTTAGTGAAAGGCTTCTTGAAGGGAAAGATATAACTCTGTGAGATGAATTAACAGAACACAGAGCAGTTTCTCAGAAAGCTTCTTTCCAGTTTTGAACGGAAGATATTTCCTTTTTCACCATAGCCCTCTATGGGCTTCCAAATATCCCTTTGCCAATTCCACAAGAACAGCCTTAGCGAAAGGCTTCTTGAAGGGAAAGATGTAACTCTGTGAGATGAATTAACAGAACACAGAGCAGTTTCTCAGAAAGCTTCTTTCCAGTTTTGAACGGAAGATATTTCCTTTTTCACCATAGCCCTCTATGGGCTTCCAAATATCCCTTTGCCAATTCCACAAGAACAGCCTTAGCGAAAGGCTTCTTGAAGGGAAAGATGTAACTCTGTGAGATGAATTAACAGAACACAGAGCAGTTTCTCAGAAAGCTTCTTTCCAGTTTTGAACGGAAGATATTTCCTTTTTCACCATAGCCGTCTATGGGCTTCCAAATATCCCTTTGCCAATTCCACAAGAACAGCCTTAGCGAAAGGCTTCTTGAAGGGAAAGATGTAACTCTGTGAGATGAATAAACAGAACACAGAGCAGTTTCTCAGAAAGCTTCTTTCCAGTTTTGAACGGAAGATATTTCCTTTTTCACCATAGCCCTCTAAGGGCTTCCAAGTATCCCTTTGCGAATTCCACAAGAACAGCCTTAGCGAAAGGCTTCTTGAAGGGAAAGATGTAACTCTGTGAGATGAATTAACAGAACACAGAACAGTTTCTCAGAAAGCTTCTTTCCAGTTTTGAACGGAAGATATTTCCTTTTTCACCATAGCCCTCTATGGGCTTCCAAATATCCCTTTGCCAATTCCACAAGAACAGCCTTAGCGAAAGGCTTCTTGAAGGGAAAGATGAAACTCTGTGAGATGAATTAACAGAACACAGAGCAGTTTCTCAGAAATCTTCTTTCCAGTTTTGAACGGAAGATATTTCCTTTTTCCCCATAGCCCTCTATGGGCTTCCAAATATCCCTTTGCCAATTCCACAAGAACAGCCTTAGCGAAAGGCTTCTTGAAGGGAAAGATGTAACTCTGTGGGATGAATTAACAGAACACAGAGCAGTTTCTCAGAAAGCTTCTTTCCAGTTTTGAACGGAAGATATTTCCTTTTTCACCATAGCCCTCTATGGGCTTCCAAATATCCCTTTGCCAATTCCACAAGAACAGCCTTAGCGAAAGGCTTCTTGAAGGGAAAGATGTAACTCTGTGAGATGAATTAACAGAACACAGAGCAGTTTCTCAGAAAGCTTCTTTCCAGTTTTGAACGGAAGATATTTCCTTTTTCACCATAGCCCTCTATGGGCTTCCAAATATCCCTTTGCCAATTCCACAAGAACAGCCTTAGCGAAAGGCTTCTTGAAGGGAAAGATGTAACTCTGTGAGATGAATTAACAGAACACAGAGCAGTTTCTCAGAAAGCTTCTTTCCAGTTTTGAACGGAAGATATTTCCTCTTTCACCATAGCCCTCTATGGGCTTCCAAATATCCCTTTGCCAATTCCACAAGAACAGCCTTACCGAAAGGCTTCTTGAAGGGAAAGATGTAACTCTGTGAGATGAACTAACAGAACACAGAGCAGTTTCTCCGAAAGCTTCTTTCCAGTTTTGAACGGAAGATATTTCCTTTTTCACCATAGCCCTCTATTGGCTTCCAAATATCCCTTTGCCAATTCCACAAGAACAGCCTTAGCGAAAGGCTTCTTGAAGGGAAAGATGTAACTCTGTGAGATGAATTAACAGAACACAGAGCAGTTTCTCAGAAAGCTTCTTTCCAGTTTTGAACGGAAGATATTTCCTCTTTCACCATAGCCCTCTATGGGCTTCCAAATATCCCTTTGCCAATTCCACAAGAACAGCCTTAGCGAAAGGCTTCTTGAAGGGAAAGATGTAACTCTGTGAGATGAATTAACAGAACACAGAGCAGTTTCTCAGAAAGCTTCTTTCCAGTTTTGAACGGAAGATATTTTCTTTTTCACCATAGCCCTCTATGGGCTTCCAAATATCCCTTTGCCAATTCCACAAGAACAGCCTTAGCGAAAGGCTTCTTGAAGGGAAAGATGTAACTCTGTGAGATGAATTAACAGAACACAGAGCAGTTTCTCAAAAGCTTCTTTCCAGTATTGAACGGAAGATATTTCCTTTTTCACCATAGCCGTCTATGGGCTTCCAAATATCCTTTTGCCAATTCCCCAAGAACAGCCTTAGCGAAAGGCTTCTTGAAGGGAAAGATGTAACTCTGTGAGATGAATTAACAGAACACAGAGCAGTTTCTCAGAAAGCTTCTTTCCAGTTTTGAACGGAAGATATTTCCTTTTTCACCATAGCCCTCTATGGGCTTCCAAATATCCCTTTGCCAATTCCACAAGAACAGCCTTAGCGAAAGGCTTCTTGAAGGGAAAGATGTAACTCTGTGAGATGAATTAACAGAACACAGAGCAGTTTCTCAGAAAGCTTCTTTCCAGTTTTGAACGGAAGATATTTCCTTTTTCACCATAGCCGTCTATGGGCTTCCAAATATCCCTTTGCCAATTCCACAAGAACAGCCTTAGCGAAAGGCTTCTTGAAGGGAAAGATGTAACTCTGTGAGATGAATTAACAGAACACAGAGCAGTTTCTCAGAAAGCTACTTTCCAGTTTTGAACGGAAGATATTTCCTTTTTCACCATAGCCCTCTATGGGCTTCCAAATATCCCTTTGCCAATTCCACAAGAACAGCCTTAGCGAAAGGCTTCTTGAAGGGAAAGATGTAACTCTGTGAGATGAATTAACAGAACATAGAGCAGTTTCTCCGAAAGCTTCTTTCTAGTTTTGAACGGAAGATATTTCCTTTTTCACCATAGCCCTCTATGGGCTTCCAAATATCCCTTTGCGAATTCCACAAGAACAGCCTTAGCGAAAGGCTTCTTGAACAGAAAGATGTAACTCTGTGAGATGAATTAACAGAACACAGAGCAGTTTCTCAGAAAGTTTCTTTCCAGTTTTGAACCGAAGATATTTCCTTTTTCAACATAGCCCTCTATGGGCTTCCAAATATCCCTTTGCCAATTCCACAAGAACAGCCTTAGCGAAAGGCTTCTTGAAGTGAAAGATGTAACTCTGTGAGATGAATTAACAGAACACAGAACAGTTTCTCAGAAAGCTTCTTTTCAGTTTTGAACGGAAGATACTTCCTTTTTCACCATAGCCCTCTATGGGCTTCCAAATATCCCTTTGCCAATTCCACAAGAACAGCCTTAGCGAAAGGCTTCTTGAAGGGAAAGATGTAACTCTGTGAGATGAATTAACAGAACACAGAACATTTCTCAGAAAGCTTCTTTCCAGTTTTGAACGGAAGATATTTCCTTTTTCACCATAGCCCTCTATGGGCTTCCAAATATCCCTTTGCCAATTCCACAAGAACAGCCTTAGCGAAAGGCTTCTTGAAGGGAAAGATGTAACTCTGTGAGATGAATTAACAGAACACAGGGCAGTTTCTCAGAAAGCTATTTTCCAGTTTTGAACGGAAGATATTTCCTTTTTCACCATAGCCCTCTATGGGCTTCCAAATATCCCTTTGCCAATTCCACAAGAACAGCCTTAGCGAAAGGCTTCTTGAAGGGAAAGATGTAACTCTGTGAGATGAATTAACAGAACACAGAGCAGTTTCTCAGAAAGCTTCTTTCCAGTTTTGAACCGAAGATATTTCCTTTTTCACCATAGCCGTCTAGGGGCTTCCAAATATCCCTTTGCCAATTCCACAAGAACAGACTTAGCGAAAGGCTTCTTGAAGGGAAAGATGTAACTCTGTGAGATGAATTAACAGAACACAGAGCAGTTTCTCAGAAAGCTTCTTTCCAGTTTTGAACGGAAGATATTTCCTTTTTCACCATAGCCCTCTATGGGCTTCCAAATATCCCTTTGCCAATTCCACAAGAACAGCCTTAGTGAAAGGCTTCTTGAAGGGAAAGATGTAACTCTGTGAGTTGAATTAACAGAACACAGAGCAGTTTCTCAGAAAGCTTCTTTCCAGTTTTGAACGGAAGATATTTCCTTTTTCACCATAGCCCTCTATGGGCTTCCAAATATCCCTTTGCCAATTCCACAAGAACAGCCTTAGTGAAAGGCTTCTTGAAGTGAAAGATGTAACTCTGTGAGATGAATTAACAGAACACAGAGCAGTTTCTCAGAAAGCTTCTTTCCAGTTTTGAACGGAAGATATTTCCTTTTTCACCATAGCCCTCTATGGGCTTCTAAATATCCCTTTGCCAATTCCACAAGAACAGCCTTAGCGAAAGGCTTCTTGAAGGGAAAGATGTAACTCTGTGAGATGAACTAACAGAACACAGAGCAGTTTCTCAGAAAGCTTCTTTCCAGTTTTGAACGGAAGATATTTCCTTTTTCACCATAGCCCTCTATTGGCTTCCAAATATCCCTTTGCCAATTCCACAAGAACAGCCTTAGCGAAAGGCTTCTTGAAGGGAAAGATGTAACTCTGTGAGATGAATTAACAGAACACAGAGCAGTTTCTCAGAAAGCTTCTTTCCAGTTTTGAACGGAAGATATTTCCTTTATCACCATAGCCCTCTATGGGCTTCCAAATATCCCTTTGCCAATTCCACAAGAACAGCCTTAGCGAAAGGCTTCTTGAAGGGAAAGATGTAACTCTGTGAGATGAATTAACAGAACACAGAGCAGTTTCTCAGAAAGCTTCTTTCCAGTTTTGAACGGAAGATATTTTCTTTTTCACCATAGCCCTCTATGTGCTTACAAATATCCCTTTGCCAATTCCACAAGAACAGCCTTAGCGAAAGGCTTCTTGAAGGGAAAGATGTAACTCTGTGAGATGAATTAACAGAACACAGAGCAGTTTCTCAAAAGCTTCTTTCCAGTTTTGAACGGAAGATATTTCCTTTTTCACCATAGCCCTCTATGGGCTTCCAAATATCCCTTTGCCAATTCCACAAGAACAGCCTTAGCGAAAGGCTTCTTGAAGGGAAAGATGTAACTCTGTGAGATGAACTAACAGAACACAGAGCAGTTTCTCAGAAAGCTTCTTTCCAGTTTTGAACGGAAGATATTTCCTTTTTCACCATAGCCGTCTATGGGCTTCCAAATATCCCTTTGCCAATTCCACAAGAACAGCCTTAGCGAAAGGCTTCTTGAAGGGAAAGATGTAACTCTGTGAGATGAATTAACAGAACACAGAACACTTTCTCAGAAAGCTTCTTTCCAGTTTTGAACGGAAGATATTTCCTTTTTCACCATAGCCCTCTATGGGCTTCCAAATATCCCTTTGCCAATTCCACAAGAACAGCCTTAGCGAAAGGCTTCTGGAAGGGAAAGATGTAACTCTGTGAGATGAATTAACAGAACACAGAGCACTTTCTCAGAAAGCTACTTTCCAGTTTTGAACGGAAGATATTTCCTTTTTCACCATAGCCCTCTATGGGCTTCCAAATATCCCTTTGCCAATTCCACAAGAACAGCCTTAGCGAAAGGCTTCTTGAAGGGAAAGATGTAACTCTGTGAGATGAATTAACAGAACACAGAGCAGTTTCTCAGAAAGCTTCTTTCTAGTTTTGAACGGAAGATATTTCCTTTTTCACCATAGCCCTCTATGGGCTTCCAAATATCCCTTTGCGAATTCCACAAGAACAGCCTTAGCGAAAGGCTTCTTGAACGGAAAGATGTAACTCTGTGAGATGAATTAACAGAACACAGAGCAGTTTCTCAGAAAGCTTCTTTCCAGTTTTGAACCGAAGATATTTCCTTTTTCACCATAGCCCTCTATGGGCTTCCAAATATCCCTTTGCCAATTCCACAAGAACAGCCTTAGCGAAAGGCTTCTTGAAGTGAAAGATGTAACTCTGTGAGATGAATTAACAGAACACAGAACAGTTTCTCAGAAAGCTTCTTTTCAGTTTTGAACGGAAGATATTTCCTTTTTCACCATAGCCCTCTATGGGCTTCCAAATATCCCTTTGCCAATTCCACAAGAACAGCCTTAGCGAAAGGCTTCTTGAAGGGAAAGATGTAACTCTGTGAGATGAATTAACAGAACACAGAACACTTTCTCAGAAAGCTTCTTTCCAGTTTTGAACGGAAGATATTTCCTTTTTCACCATAGCCCTCTATGGGCTTCCAAATATCCCTTTGCCAATTCCACAAGAACAGCCTTAGCGAAAGGCTTCTTGAAGGGAAAGATGTAACTCTGTGAGATGAATTAACAGAACACAGGGCAGTTTCTCAGAAAGCTATTTTCCAGTTTTGAACGGAAGATATTTCCTTTTTCACCATAGCCCTCTATGGGCTTCCAAATATCCCTTTGCCAATTCCACAAGAACAGCCTTAGCGAAAGGATTCTTGAAGGGAAAGATGTAACTCTGTGAGATGAATTAACAGAACACAGAGCAGTTTCTCAGAAAGCTTCTTTCTAGTTTTGAACGGAAGATATTTCCTTTTTCACCATAGCCCTCTATGGGCTTCCAAATATCCCTTTGCGAATTCCACAAGAACAGCCTTAGCGAAAGGCTTCTTGAACGGAAAGATGTAACTCTGTGAGATGAATTAACAGAACACAGAGCAGTTTCTCAGAAAGCTTCTTTCCAGTTTTGAACCGAAGATATTTCCTTTTTCACCATAGCCCTCTATGGGCTTCCAAATATCCCTTTGCCAATTCCAAAAGAACAGCCTTAGCGAAAGGCTTCTTGAAGTGAAAGATGTAACTCTGTGAGATGAATTAACAGAACACAGAACAGTTTCTCAGAAAGCTTCTTTTCAGTTTTGAACGTAAGATATTTCCTTTTTCACCATAGCCCTCTATGCGCTTCCAAATATCCCTTTGCCAATTCCACAAGAACAGCCTTAGCGAAAGGCTTCTTGAAGGGAAAGATGTAACTCTGTGAGATGAACTAACAGAACACAGAGCAGTTTCTCAGAAAGCTTCTTTCCAGTTTTGAACGGAAGATATTTCCTTTTTCACCATAGCCCTCTATGGGCTTCCAAATATCCCTTTGCCAATTCCACAAGAACAGCCTTACCGAAAGGCTTCTTGAAGGGAAAGATGTAACTCTGTGAGATGAATTAACAGAACACAGAGCAGTTTCTCAGAAAGCTTCTTTCCAGTTTTGAACGGAAGATATTTCCTTTTTCACCATAGGCCTCTAGGGGCTTCCAAATATCCCTTTGCCAATTCCACAAGAACAGCCTTAGTGAAAGGCTTCTTGAAGGGAAAGATGTAACTCTGTGTGATGAATTAACAGAACACAGAGCAGTTTCTCAGAAAGCTTCTTTCCAGTTTTGAAAGGAAGATATTTCCTTTTTCACCATAGCCCTCTATGGGCTTCCAAATATCCCTTTGCCAATTCCACAAGAACAGCCTTAGCGAAAGGCTTCTTCAAGGGAAAGATGTAACTCTGTGAGATGAATTAACAGAACACAGAGCAGTTTTTCAGAAAGCGTCTTTCCAGTTTTGAACGGAAGATATTTCCTTTTTCACCATAGCCCTCTATGGGCTTCCAAATATCCCTTTGCCAATTCTACAAGAACAGCCTTAGCGAAAGGCTTCTTGAAGGGAAAGATGTAACTCTGTGAGATGAATTAACAGAACACAGAGCAGTTTCTCAGAAAGCTTCTTTCCAGTTTTGAACGGAAGATATTTCCTTTTTCACCATAGCCGTCTATGGGCTTCCAAATATCCCTTTGCCAATTCCACAAGAACAGCCTTAGCGAAAGGCTTCTTGAAGGGAAAGATGTAACTCTGTGAGATGAATTAACAGAACACAGAGCAGTTTCTCAGAAAGCTTCTTTCCAGTTTTGAACGGAAGATATTTCCTTTTTCACCATAGCCCTCTATGGGCTTCCAAATATCCCTTTGCCAATTCCACAAGAACAGCCTTAGCGAAAGGCTTCTTGAAGGGAAAGATGTAACTCTGTGAGATGAACTAACAGAACACAGAGCAGTTTCTCAGAAAGCTTCTTTCCAGTTTTGAACGGAAGATATTTCCTTTTTCACCGTAGCCCTCTATTGGCTTCCAAATATCCCTTTGCCAATTCCACAAGAACAGCCTTAGCGAAAGGCTTCTTGAAGGGAAAGATGTAACTCTGTGAGATGAATTAACAGAACACAGAACAGTTTCTCAGAAAGCTTCTTTCCAGTTTTGAACGGAAGATATTTCCTTTTTCACCATAGCCCTCTATGGGCTTCCAAATATCCCTTTGCCAATTCCACAAGAACAGCCTTAGCGAAAGGCTTCTTGAAGGGAAAGATGTAACTCTGTGAGATGAACTAACAGAACACAGAGCAGTTTCTCCGAAAGCTTCTTTCCAGTTTTGAACGGAAGATATTTCCTTTTTCACCATAGCCCTCTATTGGCTTCCAAATATCCCTTTGCCAATTCCACAAGAACAGCCTTAGCGAAAGGCTTCTTGAAGGGAAAGATGTAACTCTGTGAGATGAATTAACAGAACACAGAGCAGTTTCTCAGAAAGCTTCTTTCCAGTTTTGAACGGAAGATATTTCCTTTTTCACCATAGCCCTCTATGGGCTTCCAAATATCCCTTTGCCAATTCCACAAGAACAGCCTTAGCGAAAGGCTTCTTGAAGGGAAAGATGTAACTCTGTGAGGTGAATTAACAGAACACAGAGCAGTTTCTCAGAAAGCTTCTTTCCAGTTTTGAACGGAAGATATTTTCTTTTTCACCATAGCCCTCTATGGGCTTCCAAATATCCCTTTGCCAATTCCACAAGAACAGCCTTAGCGAAAGGCTTCTTGAAGGGAAAGATGTAACTCTGTGAGATGAATTAACAGAACGCAGAGCAGTTTCTCAAAAGCTTCTTTCCAGTATTGAACGGAAGATATTTCCTTTTTCACCATAGCCGTCTATGGGCTTCCAAATATCCTTTTGCCAATTCCACAAGAACAGCCTTAGCGAAAGGCTTCTTGAAGGGAAAGATGTAACTCTGTGAGATGAATTAACAGAACACAGAGCAGTTTCTCAGAAAGCTTCTTTCCAGTTTTGAACGGAAGATATTTCCTTTTTCACCATAGCCCTCTATGGGCTTCCAAATATCCCTTTGCCAATTCCACAAGAACAGCCTTAGCGAAAGGCTTCTTGAAGGGAAAGATGTAACTCTGTGAGATGAACTAACAGAACACAGAGCAGTTTCTCAGAAAGCTTCTTTCCAGTTTTGAACGGAAGATATTTCCTTTTTCACCATAGCCGTCTATGGGCTTCCAAATATCCCTTTGCCAATTCCACAAGAACAGCCTTAGCGAAAGGCTTCTTGAAGGGAAAGATGTAACTCTGTGAGATGAATTAACAGAACACAGAGCAGTTTCTCAGAAAGCTACTTTCCAGTTTTGAACGGAAGATATTTCCTTTTTCACCATAGCCCTCTATGGGCTTCCAAATATCCCTTTGCCAATTCCACAAGAACAGCCTTAGCGAAAGGCTTCTTGAAGGGAAAGATGTAACTCTGTGAGATGAATTAACAGAACACAGAGCAGTTTCTCCGAAAGCTTCTTTCTAGTTTTGAACGGAAGATATTTCCTTTTTCACCATAGCCCTCTATGGGCTTCCAAATATCCCTTTGCGAATTCCACAAGAACAGCCTTAGCGAAAGGCTTCTTGAACAGAAAGATGTAACTCTGTGAGATGAATTAACAGAACACAGAGCAGTTTCTCAGAAAGTTTCTTTCCAGTTTTGAAATGAAGATATTTCCTTTTTCACCATAGCCCTCTATGGGCTTCCAAATATCCCTTTGCCAATTCCACAAGAACAGCCTTAGCGAAAGGCTTCTTGAAGTGAAAGATGTAACTCTGTGAGATGAATTAACAGAACACAGAACAGTTTCTCAGAAAGCTTCTTTTCACTTTTGAACGGAAGATATTTCCTTTTTCACCATAGCCCTCTATGGGCTTCCAAATATCCCTTTGCCAATTCCACAAGAACAGCCTTAGCGAAAGGCTTCTTGAAGGGAAAGATGTAACACTGTGAGATGAATTAACAGAACACAGAACATTTCTCAGAAAGCTTCTTTCCAGTTTTGAACGGAAGATATTTCCTTTTTCACCATAGCCCTCTATGGGCTTCCAAATATCCCTTTGCCAATTCCACAAGAACAGCCTTAGCGAAAGGCTTCTTGAAGGGAAAGATGTAACTCTGTGAGATGAATTAACAGAACACAGGGCAGTTTCTCAGAAAGCTATTTTCCAGTTTTGAACGGAAGATATTTCCTTTTTCACCATAGCCCTCTATGGGCTTCCAAATATCCCTTTGCCAATTCCACAAGAACAGCCTTAGCGAAAGGCTTCTTGAAGGGAAAGATGTAACTCTGTGAGATGAATTAACAGAACACAGAGCAGTTTCTCAGAAAGCTTCTTTCCAGTTTTGAACCGAAGATATTTCCTTTTTCACCATAGCCGTCTATGGGCTTCCAAATATCCCTTTGCCAATTCCACAAGAACAGACTTAGCGAAAGGCTTCTTGAAGGGAAAGATGTAACTCTGTGAGATGAATTAACAGAACACAGAGCAGTTTCTCAGAAAGCTTCTTTCCAGTTTTGAACGGAAGATATTTCCTTTTTCACCATAGCCCTCTATGGGCTTCCAAATATCCCTTTGCCAATTCCACAAGAACAGCCTTAGTGAAAGGCTTCTTGAAGGGAAAGATGTAACTCTGTGAGTTGAATTAACAGAACACAGAGCAGTTTCTCAGAAAGCTTCTTTCCAGTTTTGAACGGAAGATATTTCCTTTTTCACCATAGCCCTCTATGGGCTTCCAAATATCCCTTTGCCAATTCCACAAGAACAGCCTTAGCGAAAGGCTTCTTGAAGTGAAAGATGTAACTCTGTGAGATGAATTAACAGAACACAGAGCAGTTTCTCAGAAAGCTTCTTTCCAGTTTTGAACGGAAGATATTTCCTTTTTCACCATAGCCCTCTATGGGCTTCAAAATATCCCTTTGCCAATTCCACAAGAACAGCCTTAGCGAAAGGCTTCTTGAAGGGAAAGATGTAACTCTGTGAGATGAACTAACAGAACACAGAGCAGTTTCTCAGAAAGCTTCTTTCCAGTTTTGAACGGAAGATATTTCCTTTTTCACCATAGCCCTCTATTGGCTTCCAAATATCCCTTTGCCAATTCCGCAAGAACAGCCTTAGCGAAAGGCTTCTTGAAGGGAAAGATGTAACTCTGTGAGATGAATTAACAGAACACAGAGCAGTTTCTCAGAAAGCTTCTTTCCAGTTTTGAACGGAAGATATTTCCTTTTTCACCATAGCCCTCTATGGGCTTCCAAATATCCCTTTGCGAATTCCACAAGAACAGCCTTAGCGAAAGGCTTCTTGAACGGAAAGATGTAACTCTGTGAGATGAATTAACAGAACACAGAGCAGTTTCTCATAAAGCTTCTTTCCAGTTTTGAACCGAAGATATTTCCTTTTTCACCATAGCCCTCTATGGGCTTCCAAATATCCCTTTGCCAATTCCACAAGAACAGCCTTAGCGAAAGGCTTCTTGAAGTGAAAGATGTAACTCTGTGAGATGAATTAACAGAACACAGAACAGTTTCTCAGAAAGCTTCTTTTCAGTTTTGAACGGAAGATATTTCCTTTTTCAAAATAGCCCTCTATGGGCTTCCAAATATCCCTTTGCCAATTCCACAAGAACAGCCTTAGCGAAAGGCTTCTTGAAGGGAAAGATGTAACTCTGTGAGATGAATTAACAGAACACAGAACACTTTCTCAGAAAGCTTCTTTCCAGTTTTGAACGGAAGATATTTCCTTTTTCACCATAGCCCTCTATGGGCTTCCAAATATCCCTTTGCCAATTCCACAAGAACAGCCTTAGCGAAAGGCTTCTTGAAGGGAAAGATGTAACTCTGTGAGATGAATTAACAGAACACAGGGCAGTTTCTCAGAAAGCTATTTTCCAGTTTTGAACGGAAGATATTTCCTTTTTCACCATAGCCCTCTATGGGCTTCCAAATATCCCTTTGCCAATTCCACAAGAACAGCCTTAGCGAAAGGATTCTTGAAGGGAAAGATGTAACTCTGTGAGATGAATTAACAGAACACAGAGCAGTTTCTCAGAAAGCTTCTTTCTAGTTTTGAACGGAAGATATTTCCTTTTTCACCATAGCCCTCTATGGGCTTCCAAATATCCCTTTGCGAATTCCACAAGAACAGCCTTAGCGAAAGGCTTCTTGAACGGAAAGATGTAACTCTGTGAGATGAATTAACAGAACACAGAGCAGTTTCTCAGAAAGCTTCTTTCCAGTTTTGAACCGAAGATATTTCCTTTTTCACCATAGCCCTCTATGGGCTTCCAAATATCCCTTTGCCAATTCCACAAGAACAGCCTTAGCGAAAGGCTTCTTGAAGTGAAAGATGTAACTCTGTGAGATGAATTAACAGAACACAGAACAGTTTCTCAGAAAGCTTCTTTTCAGTTTTGAACGTAAGATATTTCCTTTTTCACCATAGCCCTCTATGCGCTTCCAAATATCCCTTTGCCAATTCCACAAGAACAGCCTTAGCGAAAGGCTTCTTGAAGGGAAAGATGTAACTCTGTGAGATGAACTAACAGAACACAGAGCAGTTTCTCAGAAAGCTTCTTTCCAGTTTTGAACGGAAGATATTTCCTTTTTCACCAGAGCCCTCTATGGGCTTCCAAATATCCCTTTGCCAATTCCACAAGAACAGCCTTACCGAAAGGCTTCTTGAAGGGAAAGATGTAACTCTGTGAGATGAATTAACAGAACACAGAGCAGTTTCTCAGAAAGCTTCTTTCCAGTTTTGAACGGAAGATATTTCCTTTTTCACCATAGGCCTCTAGGGGCTTCCAAATATCCCTTTGCCAATTCCACAAGAACAGCCTTAGTGAAAGGCTTCTTGAAGGGAAAGATGTAACTCTGTGTGATGAATTAACAGACCACAGAGCAGTTTCTCAAAAGCTTCTTTCCAGTTTTGAAAGGAAGATATTTCCTTTTTCACCATAGCCCTCTATGGGCTTCCAAATATCCCTTTGCCAATTCCACAAGAACAGCCTTAGCGAAAGGCTTCTTCAAGGGAAAGATGTAACTCTGTGAGATGAATTAACAGAACACAGAGCAGTTTTTCAGAAAGCGTCTTTCCAGTTTTGAACGGAAGATATTTCCTTTTTCACCATAGCCCTCTATGGGCTTCCAAATATCCCTTTGCCAATTCCACAAGAACAGCCTTAGCGAAAGGCTTCTTGAAGTGAAAGATGTAACTCTGTGAGATGAATTAACAGAACACAGAACAGTTTCTCAGAAAGCTTCTTTCCAGTTTTGAACGGAAGCTATTTCCTTTTTCACCATAGCCCTCTATGGGCTTCCAAATATCCCTTTGCCAATTCCACAAGAACAGCCTTAGCGAAAGGCTTCTTGAAGGGAAAGATGTAACTGTGTGAGATGAACTAACAGAACACAGAGCAGTTTCTCAGAAAGCTTCTTTCTAGTTTTGAACGGAAGATATTTCCTTTTTCACCATAGCCCTCTATGGGCTTCCAAATATCCCTTTGCCAATTCCACAAGAACAGCCTTAGCGAAAGGCTTCTTGAAGGGAAAGATGTAACTCTGTGAGATGAATTAACAGAACACAGAGCAGTTTCTCAGAAATCTTCTTTCCAGTTTTGAACGGAAGATATTTCCTTCTTCACCATAGCCCTCTATGGGCTTCCAAATATCCCTTTGCCAATTCCACAAGAACAGCCTTAGCGAAAGGCTTCTTGAAGGGAAAGATGTAACTCTGTGAGATGAATTAACAGAACACAGAGCAGTTTCTCAGAAAGCTTCTTTCCAGTTTTCAACGGAAGATATTTCCTTTTTCACCATAGCCGTCTATGGGCTTCCAAATATCCCTTTGCCAATTCCACAAGAACAGCCTTAGCGAAAGGCTTCTTGAAGGGAAAGATGTAACTCTGTGAGATGAATTAACAGAACACAGAGCAGTTTCTCAGAAAGCTTCTTTCCAGTTTTGAACGGAAGATATTTCCTTTTTCACCATAGCCCTCTATGGGCTTCCAAATATCCCTTTGCGAATTCCACAAGAACAGCCTTAGCGAAAGGCTTCTTGAAGGGAAAGATGTAACTCTGTGAGATGAATTAACAGAACACAGAACAGTTTCTCAGAAAGCTTCTTTCCAGTTTTGAACGGAAGATATTTCCTTTTTCACCATAGCCCTCTATGGGCTTCCAAATATCCCTTTGCCAATTCCACAAGAACAGCCTTAGCGAAAGGCTTCTTGAAGGGAAAGATGAAACTCTGTGAGATGAATTAAGAGAACACAGAGCAGTTTCTCAGAAATCTTCTTTCCAGTTTTGAACGGAAGATATTTCCTTTTTCCCCATAGCCCTCTATGGGCTTCCAAATATCCCTTTGCCAATTCCACAAGAACAGCCTTAGAGAAAGGCTTCTTGAAGGGAAAGATGTAACTCTGTGAGATGAATTAACAGAACACAGAGCAGTTTCTCAGAAAGCTTCTTTCCAGTTTTGAACCGAAGATATTTCCTTTTTCACCATAGCCCTCTATGGGCTTCCAAATATCCCTTTGCCAATTCCACAAGAACAGCCTTAGCGAAAGGCTTCTTGAAGGGAAAGATGTAACTCTGTGAGATGAATTAACAGAACACAGAGCAGTTTCTCAGAAAGCTTCTTTCCAGTTTTGAACGGAAGATATTTCCTTTTTCACCATAGCCCTCTATGGGCTTCCAAATATCCCTTTGCCAATTCCACAAGAACAGCCTTAGCGAAAGGCTTCTTCAAGGGAAAGATGTAACTCTGTGAGATGAATTAACAGAACACAGAGCAGTTTCTCAGAAAGCTTCTTTCCAGTTTTGAACGGAAGATATTTCCTTTTTCACCATAGCCCTCTATGGGCTTCCAAATATCCCTTTGCCAATTCCACAAGAACAGCCTTAGCGAAAGGCTTCTTGAAGTGAAAGATGTAACTCTGTGAGATGAATTAACAGAACACAGAACAGTTTCTCAGAAAGCTTCTTTCCAGTTTTGAACGGAAGATATTTCCTTTTTCATCATAGCCCTCTATGGGCTTCCAAATATCCCTTTGCCAATTCCACAGGAACAGCCTTAGCGAAAGGCTTCTTGAAGGGAAAGATGTAACTCTGTGAGATGAATTAACAGAACACAGAGCAGTTTCTCAGAAAGCTTCTTTGCAGTTTTGAACGGAAGATATTTCCTTTTTCACCATACCCCTCTATGGGCTTCCAAATATCCCTTTGCCAATTCCACAAGAACAGCCTTAGCGAAAGGCTTCTTCAAGGGAAAGATGTAACTCTGTGAGATGAATTAACAGAACACAGAGCAGTTTCTCAGAAAGCTTCTTTCCAGTTTTGAACGGAAGATATTTCCTTTTACACCGTAGCGCTCTATGGTCTTCCAAATATCCCTTTGCCAATTCCACAAGAACAGCCTTAGCGAAAGGCTTCTTGAAGTGAAAGATGTAACTCTGTGAGATGAATTAACAGAACACAGAACAGTTTCTCAGAAAGCTCCTTTCCAGTTTTGAACGGAAGATATTTCCTTTTTCACCATAGCCCTCTATGGGCTTCCAAATATCCCTTTGCCAGTTCCACAAGAACAGCCTTAGCCAAAGGCTTCTTGAAGGGAAAGATGTAACTCTGTGAGATGAACTAACAGAACACAGAGCAGTTTCTCAGAAAGCTTCTTTCCAGTTTTGAACGGAAGATATTTCCTTTTTCACCATAGCCCTCTATGGGCTTCCAAATATCCCTTTGCCAATTCCACAAGAACAGCCTTACCGAAATGCTTCTTGAAGGGAAAGATGTAACTCTGTGAGATGAATTAACAGAACACAGAGCAGTTTCTCAGAAAGCTTCTTTCTAGTTTTGAACGGAAGATATTTCCTTTTTCACCATAGCCCTCTATGGGCGTCCAAATATCCCTTTGCCAATTCCACAAGAACAGCCTTAGCGAAAGGCTTCTTGAAGGGAAAGATGTACCTCTGTGAGATGAATTAACAGAACACAGAGCAGTTTCTCAGAAAGCTTCATTCCAGTTTTGAACGGAAGATATTTCCTTTTTCACCATAGCCCTCTATGGGCTTCCAAATATCCCTTTGCCAATTCCACAAGAACAGCCTTAGCGAAAGGCTTCTTGAAGGGAAAGATGTAACTCTGTGAGATGAATTAACAGAACACAGAACAGTTTCTCAGAAAGCTTCTTTTCAATTTTGAACGGAAGATATTTCCTTTTTCACCATAGCCCTCTATGGGCTTCCAAATATCCCTTTGCCAATTCCACAAGAACAGCCTTAGCGAAAGGCTTCTTGAAGGGAAAGATGTAACTCTGTGAGATGAATTAACAGAACACAGAGCAGTTTCTCAGAAAGCTACTTTCCAGTTTTGAACGGAAGATATTTCCTTTTTCACCATAGCCCTCTATGGGCTTCCAATTATCCCTTTGCCAATTCCACAAGAACAGCCTTAGCGAAAGGCTTCTTGAAGGGAAAGATGTAACTCTGTGAGATGAAATAACAGAACACAGAGCAGTTTCTCAGAAAGCTTCTTTCTAGTTTTCAACGGAAGATATTTCCTTTTTCACCATAGCCCTCTATGGGCTTCCAAATATCCCTTTGCGAATTCCACAAGAACAGCCTTAGCGAAAGGCTTCTTAAACGGAAAGATGTAACTCTGTGAGATGAATTAACAGAACACAGAGCAGTTTCTCAGAAAGCTTCTTTCCAGTTTTGAACCGAAGATATTTCCTTTTTCACCATAGCCCTCTATGGGCTTCCAAATATCCCTTTGCCAACTTCACAAGAACAGCCTTAGCGAAAGGCTTCTTGAAGTGAAAGATGTAACTCTGTGAGATGAATTAACAGAACACAGAACAGTTTCTCAGAAAGCTTCTTTTCAGTTTTGAACGGAAGATATTTCCTTTTTCACCATAGCCCTCTATGGGCTTCCAAATATCCCTTTACCAAATCCACAAGAACAGCCTTAGCGAAAGGCTTCTTGAAGGGAAAGATGTAACTCTGTGAGATGAACTAACAGAACACAGAGCAGTTTCTCAGAAAGCTTCTTTCCAGTTTTGAACGGAAGATATTTCCTTTTTCACCATAGCCCTCTATGGGCTTCCAAATATCCCTTTGCCAATTCCACAAGAACAGCCTTAGCGAAAGGCTTCTTGAAGGGAAAGATGTAACTCTGTGAGATGAATTAAAAGAACACAGAGCAGTTTCTCAAAAGCTTCTTTCCAGTTTTGAACGGAAGATATTTCCTTTTTCACCATAGCCGTCTATGGGCTTCCAAATATCCCTTTGCCAATTCCACAAGAACAGCCTTAGCGAAAGGCTTCTTGAAGGGAAAGATGTAACTCTGTGAGATGAATTAACAGAACACAGAGCAGTTTCTCAGAAAGCTTCTTTCCAGTTTTGAACGGAAGATATTTCCTTTTTCACCATAGCCCTCTATGGGCTTCCAAATATCCCTTTGCCAATTCCACAAGAACAGACTTAGCGAAAGACTTCTTGAAGGGAAAGATGTAACTCTGTGAGATGATTTAACAGAACACAGAGCAGTTTCTCAGAAAGCTTCTTTCCAGTTTTGAACGGAAGATATTTCCTTTTTCACCGTAGCCCTCTATGGGCTTCCAAATATCCCTTTGCCAATTCCACAAGAACAGCCTTAGCGAAAGGCTTCTTGAAGGGAAAGATGTAACTCTGTGAGATAAATTAACAGAACACAGAGCAGTTTCTCAGAAAGCTTCTTTCCAGTTTTGAACGGAAGATATTTCCTTTTTCACCATAGCCCACTATGGGCTTCCAAATATCCCTTTGCCAATTCCAGAAGAACAGCCTTAGCGAAAGGCTTCTTGAAGGGAAAGATGTAACTCTGTGAGATGAATTAACAGAACACAGAGCAGTTTCTCAGAAATCTTCTTTCCAGTTTTGAACGGAAGATATTTCCTTTTTCACCATAGCCCTCTATGGGCTTCTAAATATCCCTTTGCCAATTCCACAAGAACAGCCTTAGCGAAAGGCTTCTTGAAGGGAAAGATGAAACTCTGTGAGATGAATTAACAGAACACAGAGCAGTTTCTCAGAAAGCTTCTTTCCAGTTTTGAACGGAAGATATTTCCTTTTTCACCATAGCCCTCTATGGGCTTCCAAATATCCCTTTGCCAATTCCACAAGAACAGCCTTAGCGAAAGGCTTCTTGAAGGGAAAGATGTAACTCTGTGAGATGAATTAACAGAACACAGAGCAGTTTCTCAGAAAGCTTCTTTCCAGTTTTGAACGGAAGATATTTCCTTTTTCACCATAGCCCTCTATGGGCTTCCAAATATCCCTTTGCCAATTCCACAAGAACAGCCTTAGCTAAAGGCTTCTTCAAGGGAAAGATGTAACTCTGTGAGATGAATTAACAGAACACAGAGCAGTTTCTCAGAAAGCTTCTTTCCAGTTTTCAACGGAAGATATTTCCTTTTTCACCATAGCCCTCTATGGGCTTCCAAATATCCCTTTGCCAATTCCACAAGAACAGCCTTAGCGAAAGGCTTCTTGAAGTGAAAGATGTAACTCTGTGAGATGAATTAACAGAACACAGAGCAGTTTCTCAGAAAGCTTCTTTCCAGTTTTGAACGGAAGATATTTCCTTTTTCACCATAGCCCTCTATGGGCTTCCAAATATCCCTTTGCCAATTCCACAAGAACAGACTTAGCGAAAGACTTCTTGAAGGGAAAGATGTAACTCTGTGAGATGAATTAACAGAACACAGAGCAGTTTCTCAGAAAGCTTCTTTCCAGTTTTGAACGGAAGATATTTCCTTTTTCACCGTAGCCCTCTATGGGCTTCCAAATATCCCTTTGCCAATTCCACAAGAACAGCCTTAGCGAAAGGCTTCTTGAAGGGAAAGATGTAACTCTGTGAGATGAATTAACAGAACACAGAGCAGTTTCTCAGAAAGCTTCTTTCCAGTTTTGAACGGAAGATATTTCCTTTTTCACCGTAGCCCACTATGGGCTTCCAAATATCCCTTTGCCAATTCCAGAAGAACAGCCTTAGCGAAAGGCTTCTTGAAGGGAAAGATGTAACTCTGTGAGATGAATTAACAGAACACAGAGCAGTTTCTCAGAAATCTTCTTTCCAGTTTTGAACGGAAGATATTTCCTTTTTCACCATAGCCCTCTATGGGCTTCTAAATATCCCTTTGCCAATTCCACAAGAACAGCCTTAGCGAAAGGCTTCTTGAAGGGAAAGATGTAACTCTGTGAGATGAATTAACAGAACACAGAGCAGTTTCTCAGAAAGCTTCTTTCCAGTTTTGAACGGAAGATATTTCCTTTTTCACCATAGCCCTCTATGGGCTTCCAAATATCCCTTTGCCAATTCCACAAGAACAGCCTTAGCGAAAGGCTTCTTGAAGGGAAAGATGTAACTCTGTGAGATGAATTAACAGAACACAGAGCAGTTTCTCAGAAAGCTTCTTTCCAGTTTTGAACGGAAGATATTTCCTTTTTCACCATAGCCCTCTATGGGCTTCCAAATATCCCTTTGCCAATTCCACAAGAACAGCCTTAGCTAAAGGCTTCTTCAAGGGAAAGATGTAACTCTGTGAGATGAATTAACAGAACACAGAGCAGTTTCTCAGAAAGCTTCTTTCCAGTTTTCAACGGAAGATATTTCCTTTTTCACCATAGCCCTCTATGGGCTTCCAAATATCCCTTTGCCAATTCCACAAGAACAGCCTTAGCGAAAGGCTTCTTGAAGTGAAAGATGTAACTCTGTGAGATGAATTAACAGAACACAGAACAATTTCTCAGAAAGCTTCTTTCCAGTTTTGAACGGAAGATATTTTCTTTTTCACCATAGCCCTCTATGGGCTTCCAAATATCCCTTTGCCAATTCCACAAGAACAGCCTTAGCGAAAGGCTTCTTGAAGGGAAAGATGTAACTCTGTGAGATGAATTAACAGAACACAGAGCAGTTTCTCAGAAAGCTTCTTTCTAGTTTTGAACGGAAGATATTTCCTTTTTCACCATAGCCGTCTATGGGCTTCCAAATATCCCTTTGCCAATTCCACAAGAACAGCCTTAGCGAAAGGCTTCTTGAAGGGAAAGATGTAACTCTGTGAGATGAATTAACAGAACACAGAGCAGTTTGTCAGAAAGCTTCTTTCCAGTTTTGAACGGAAGATATTTCCTTTTTCACCATAGCCCTCTATGGGCTTCCAAATATCCCTTTGCCAATTCCACAAGAACAGACTTAGCGAAAGGCTTCTTGAAGGGAAGATGTAACTCTGTGAGATGAATTAACAGAACACAGAGCAGTTTCTCAGAAAGCTTCTTTCCAGTTTTGAACGGAAGATATTTCCTTTTTCACCATAGCCGTCTATGGGCTTCCAAATATCCCTTTGCCAATTCCACAAGAACAGCCTTAGCGAAAGGCTTCTTGAAGGGAAGATGTAACTCTGTGAGATGAATTAACAGAACACAGAGCAGTTTCTCAGAAAGCTTCTTTCCAGTTTTGAACGGAAGATATTTCCTTTTTCACCATAGCCCTCTATGGGCTTCCAAATATCCCTTTGCCAATTCCACAAGAACAGACTTAGCGAAAGGCTTCTTGAAGGGAAAGATGTAACTCTGTGAGATGAATTAACAGAACACAGAGCAGTTTCTCAGAAAGCTTCTTTCCAGTTTTGAACGGAAGATATTTCCTTTTTCACCATAGCCCTCTATGGGCTTCCAAATATCCCTTTTCCAATTCCACAAGAACAGCCTTAGTGAAAGGCTTCTTGAAGGGAAAGATATAACTCTGTGAGATGAATTAACAGAACACAGAGCAGTTTCTCAGAAAGCTTCTTTCCAGTTTTGAACGGAAGATATTTCCTTTTTCACCATAGCCCTCTATGGGCTTCCAAATATCCCTTTGCCAATTCCACAAGAACAGCCTTAGCGAAAGGCTTCTTGAAGGGAAAGATGTAACTCTGTGAGATGAATTAACAGAACACAGAGCAGTTTCTCAGAAAGCTTCTTTCCAGTTTTGAACGGAAGATATTTCCTTTTTCACCATAGCCCTCTATGGGCTTCCAAATATCCCTTTGCCAATTCCACAAGAACAGCCTTAGCGAAAGGCTTCTTGAAGGGAAAGATGTAACTCTGTGAGATGAATTAACAGAACACAGAGCAGTTTCTCAGAAAGCTTCTTTCCAGTTTTGAACGGAAGATATTTCCTTTTTCACCATAGCCGTCTATGGGCTTCCAAATATCCCTTTGCCAATTCCACAAGAACAGCCTTAGCGAAAGGCTTCTTGAAGGGAAAGATGTAACTCTGTGAGATGAATAAACAGAACACAGAGCAGTTTCTCAGAAAGCTTCTTTCCAGTTTTGAACGGAAGATATTTCCTTTTTCACCATAGCCCTCTAAGGGCTTCCAAGTATCCCTTTGCGAATTCCACAAGAACAGCCTTAGCGAAAGGCTTCTTGAAGGGAAAGATGTAACTCTGTGAGATGAATTAACAGAACACAGAACAGTTTCTCAGAAAGCTTCTTTCCAGTTTTGAACGGAAGATATTTCCTTTTTCACCATAGCCCTCTATGGGCTTCCAAATATCCCTTTGCCAATTCCACAAGAACAGCCTTAGCGAAAGGCTTCTTGAAGGGAAAGATGAAACTCTGTGAGATGAATTAACAGAACACAGAGCAGTTTCTCAGAAATCTTCTTTCCAGTTTTGAACGGAAGATATTTCCTTTTTCCCCATAGCCCTCTATGGGCTTCCAAATATCCCTTTGCCAATTCCACAAGAACAGCCTTAGCGAAAGGCTTCTTGAAGGGAAAGATGTAACTCTGTGGGATGAATTAACAGAACACAGAGCAGTTTCTCAGAAAGCTTCTTTCCAGTTTTGAACGGAAGATATTTCCTTTTTCACCATAGCCCTCTATGGGCTTCCAAATATCCCTTTGCCAATTCCAAAAGAACAGCCTTAGCGAAAGGCTTCTTGAAGGGAAAGATGTAACTCTGTGAGATGAATTAACAGAACACAGAGCAGTTTCTCAGAAAGCTTCTTTCCAGTTTTGAACGGAAGATATTTCCTTTTTCACCATAGCCCTCTATGGGCTTCCAAATATCCCTTTGCCAATTCCACAAGAACAGCCTTAGCGAAAGGCTTCTTGAAGGGAAAGATGTAACTCTGTGAGATGAATTAACAGAACACAGAGCAGTTTCTCAGAAAGCTTCTTTCCAGTTTTGAACGGAAGATATTTCCTTTTTCACCATAGCCCTCTATGGGCTTCCAAATATCCCTTTGCCAATTCCACAAGAACAGCCTTAGCGAAAGGCTTCTTGAAGTGAAAGATGTAACTCTGTGAGATGAATTAACAGAACACAGAACAGTTTCTCAGAAAGCTTCTTTCCAGTTTTGAACGGAAGATATTTCCTTTTTCACCATAGCCCTCTATGGGCTTCCAAATATCCCTTTGCCAATTCCACAAGAACAGCCTTAGCGAAAGGCTTCTTGAAGGGAAAGATGTAACTCTGTGAGATGAATTAACAGAACACAGAGCAGTTTCTCAGAAAGCTTCTTTCTAGTTTTGAACGGAAGATATTTCCTTTTTCACCATAGCCCTCTATGGGCTTCCAAATATCCCTTTGCCAATTCCACAAGAACAGACTTAGCGAAAGGCTTCTTGAAGGGAAGATGTAACTCTGTGAGATGAATTAACAGAACACAGAGCAGTTTCTCAGAAAGCTTCTTTCCAGTTTTGAACGGAAGATATTTCCTTTTTCACCATAGCCGTCTATGGGCTTCCAAATATCCCTTTGCCAATTCCACAAGAACAGCCTTAGCGAAAGGCTTCTTGAAGGGAAAGATGTAACTCTGTGAGATGAATTAACAGAACACAGAGCAGTTTCTCAGAAAGCTTCTTTCCAGTTTTGAACGGAAGATATTTCCTTTTTCACCATAGCCCTCTATGGGCTTCCAAATATCCCTTTGCCAATTCCACAAGAACAGACTTAGCGAAATGCTTCTTGAAGGGAAAGATGTAACTCTGTGAGATGAATTAACAGAACACAGAGCAGTTTCTCAGAAAGCTTCTTTCCAGTTTTGAACGGAAGATATTTCCTTTTTCACCATAGCCCTCTATGGGCTTCCAAATATCCCTTTTCCAATTCCACAAGAACAGCCTTAGTGAAAGGCTTCTTGAAGGGAAAGATATAACTCTGTGAGATGAATTAACAGAACACAGAGCAGTTTCTCAGAAAGCTTCTTTCCAGTTTTGAACGGAAGATATTTCCTTTTTCACCATAGCCCTCTATGGGCTTCCAAATATCCCTTTGCCAATTCCACAAGAACAGCCTTAGCGAAAGGCTTCTTGAAGGGAAAGATGTAACTCTGTGAGATGAATTAACAGAACACAGAGCAGTTTCTCAGAAAGCTTCTTTCCAGTTTTGAACGGAAGATATTTCCTTTTTCACCATAGCCCTCTATGGGCTTCCAAATATCCCTTTGCCAATTCCACAAGAACAGCCTTAGCGAAAGGCTTCTTCAAGGGAAAGATGTAACTCTGTGAGATGAATTAACAGAACACAGAGCAGTTTCTCAGAAAGCTTCTTTCCAGTTTTGAACGGAAGATATTTCCTTTTACACCATAGCCCTCTATGGGCTTCCAAATATCCCTTTGCCAATTCCACAAGAACAGCCTTAGCGAAAGGCTTCTTGAAGTGAAAGATGTAACTCTGTGAGATGAATTAACAGAACACAGAACAGTTTCTCAGAAAGCTTCTTTCCAGTTTTGAACGGAAGATATTTCCTTTTTCAACATAGCCCTCTATGGGCTTCCAAATATCCCTTTGCCAATTCCACAAGAACAGCCTTAGCGAAAGGCTTCTTGAAGGGAAAGATGTAACTCTGTGAGATGAACTAACAGAACACAGAGCAGTTTCTCAGAAAGCTTCTTTCCAGTTTTGAACGGAAGATATTTCCTTTTTCACCATAGCCCTCTATGGGCTTCCAAATATCCCTTTGCCAATTCCACAAGAACAGCCTTACCGAAATGCTTCTTGAAGGGAAAGATGTAACTCTGTGAGATGAATTAACAGAACACAGAGCAGTTTCTCAGAAAGCTTCTTTCCAGTTTTGAACGGAAGATATTTCCTTTTTCACCATAGCCCTCTATGGGCTTCCAAATATCCCTTTGCCAATTCCACAAGAACAGACTTAGCGAAAGACTTCTTGAAGGGAAAGATGTAACTCTGTGAGATGAATTAACAGAACACAGAGCAGTTTCTCCGAAAGCTTCTTTCCAGTTTTGAACGGAAGATATTTCCTTTTTCACCGTAGCCCTCTATGGGCTTCCAAATATCCCTTTGCCAATTCCACAAGAACAGCCTTAGCGAAAGGCTTCTTGAAGGGAAAGATGTAACTCTGTGAGATGAATTAACAGAACACAGAGCAATTTCTCAGAAAGCTTCTTTCTAGTTTTGAACGGAAGATATTTCCTTTTTCACCATAGCCCACTATGGGCTTCCAAATATCCCTTTGCCAATTCCACAAGAACAGCCTTAGCGAAAGGCTTCTTGAAGGGAAAGATGTAACTCTGTGAGATGAATTAACAGAACACAGAACAGTCTCTCAGAAAGCTTCTTTCCAGTTTTGAACGGAAGATATTTCCTTTTTCACCATAGCCCTCTATGGGCTTCCAAATATCCCTTTGCCAATTCCACAAGAACAGCCTTAGCGAAAGGCTTCTTGAAGGGAAAGATGTAACTCTGTGAGATGAATTAACAGAACACAGAGCAGTTTCTCAGAAATCTTCTTTCCAGTTTTGAACGGAAGATATTTCCTTCTTCACCATAGCCCTCTATGGGCTTCCAAATATCCCTTTGCCAATTCCACAAGAACAGCCTTAGCGAAAGGCTTCTTGAAGGGAAAGATGTAACTCTGTGAGATGAATTAACAGAACACAGAGCAGTTTCTCAGAAAGCTTCTTTCCAGTTTTGAACGGAAGATATTTCCTTTTTCACCATAGCCGTCTATGGGCTTCCAAATATCCCTTTGCCAATTCCACAAGAACAGCCTTAGCGAAAGGCTTCTTGAAGGGAAAGATGTAACTCTGTGAGATGAATAAACAGAACACAGAGCAGTTTCTCAGAAAGCTTCTTTCCAGTTTTGAACGGAAGATATTTCCTTTTTCACCATAGCCCTCTATGGGCTTCCAAATATCCCTTTGCGAATTCCACAAGAACAGCCTTAGCGAAAGGCTTCTTGAAGGGAAAGATGAAACTCTGTGAGATGAATTAAGAGAACACAGAGCAGTTTCTCAGAAATCTTCTTTCCAGTTTTGAACGGAAGATATTTCCTTTTTCCCCATAGCCCTCTATGGGCTTCCAAATATCCCTTTGCCAATTCCACAAGAACAGCCTTAGAGAAAGGCTTCTTGAAGGGAAAGATGTAACTCTGTGAGATGAATTAACAGAACACAGAGCAGTTTCTCAGAAAGCTTCTTTCCAGTTTTGAACGGAAGATATTTCCTTTTTCACCATAGCCCTCTATGGGCTTCCAAATATCCCTTTGCCAATTCCACAAGAACAGCCTTAGCGAAAGGCTTCTTGAAGGGGAAGATGTAACTCTGTGAGATGAATTAACAGAACACAGAGCAGTTTCTCAGAAAGCTTCTTTCCAGTTTTGAACGGAAGATATTTCCTTTTTCACCATAGCCCTCTATGGGCTTCCAAATATCCCTTTGCCAATTCCACAAGAACAGCCTTAGCGAAAGGCTTCTTCAAGGGAAAGATGTAACTCTGTGAGATGAATTAACAGAACACAGAGCAGTTTCTCAGAAAGCTTCTTTCCAGTTTTGAACGGAAGATATTTCCTTTTTCACCATAGCCCTCTATGGGCTTCCAAATATCCCTTTGCCAATTCCACAAGAACAGCCTTACCGAAATGCTTCTTGAAGGGAAAGATGTAACTCTGTGAGATGAATTAACAGAACACAGAGCAGTTTCTCAGAAAGCTTCTTTCTAGTTTTGAACGGAAGATATTTCCTTTTTCACCATAGCCCTCTATGGGCGTCCAAATATCCCTTTGCCAATTCCACAAGAACAGCCTTAGCGAAAGGCTTCTTGAAGGGAAAGATGTACCTCTGTGAGATGAATTAACAGAACACAGAGCAGTTTCTCAGAAAGCTTCATTCCAGTTTTGAACGGAAGATATTTCCTTTTTCACCATAGCCCTCTATGGGCTTCCAAATATCCCTTTGCCAATTCCACAAGAACAGCCTTAGCGAAAGGCTTCTTGAAGGGAAAGATGTAACTCTGTGAGATGAATTAACAGAACACAGAACAGTTTCTCAGAAAGCTTCTTTTCAATTTTGAACGGAAGATATTTCCTTTTTCACCATAGCCCTCTATGGGCTTCCAAATATCCCTTTGCCAATTCCACAAGAACAGCCTTAGCGAAAGGCTTCTTGAAGGGAAAGATGTAACTCTGTGAGATGAATTAACAGAACACAGAGCAGTTTCTCAGAAAGCTACTTTCCAGATTTGAACGGAAGATATTTCCTTTTTCACCATAGCCCTCTATGGGCTTCCAATTATCCCTTTGCCAATTCCACAAGAACAGCCTTAGCGAAAGGCTTCTTGAAGGGAAAGATGTAACTCTGTGAGATGAATTAACAGAACACAGAGCAGTTTCTCAGAAAGCTTCTTTCTAGTTTTCAACGGAAGATATTTCCTTTTTCACCATAGCCCTCTATGGGCTTCCAAATATCCCTTTGCGAATTCCACAAGAACAGCCTTAGCGAAAGGCTTCTTAAACGGAAAGATGTAACTCTGTGAGATGAATTAACAGAACACAGAGCAGTTTCTCAGAAAGCTTCTTTCCAGTTTTGAACCGAAGATATTTCCTTTTTCACCATAGCCCTCTAAGGGCTTCCAAATATCCCTTTGCCAACTCCACAAGAACAGCCTTAGCGAAAGGCTTCTTGAAGTGAAAGATGTAACTCTGTGAGATGAATTAACAGAACACAGAACAGTTTCTCAGAAAGCTTCTTTTCAGTTTTGAACGGAAGATATTTCCTTTTTCACCATAGCCCTCTATGGGCTTCCAAATATCCCTTTACCAAATCCACAAGAACAGCCTTAGCGAAAGGCTTCTTGAAGGGAAAGATGTAACTCTGTGAGATGAACTAACAGAACACAGAGCAGTTTCTCAGAAAGCTTCTTTCCAGTTTTGAACGGAAGATATTTCCTTTTTCACCATAGCCCTCTATGGGCTTCCAAATATCCCTTTGCCAATTCCACAAGAACAGCCTTAGCGAAAGGCTTCTTGAAGGGAAAGATGTAACTCTGTGAGATGAATTAAAAGAACACAGAGCAGTTTCTCAAAAGCTTCTTTCCAGTTTTGAACGGAAGATATTTCCTTTTTCACCATAGCCGTCTATGGGCTTCCAAATATCCCTTTGCCAATTCCACAAGAACAGCCTTAGCGAAAGGCTTCTTGAAGGGAAAGATGTAACTCTGTGAGATGAATTAACAGAACACAGAGCAGTTTCTCAGAAAGCTTCTTTCCAGTTTTGAACGGAAGATATTTCCTTTTTCACCATAGCCCTCTATGGGCTTCCAAATATCCCTTTGCCAATTCCACAAGAACAGACTTAGCGAAAGACTTCTTGAAGGGAAAGATGTAACTCTGTGAAATGATTTAACAGAACACAGAGCAGTTTCTCAGAAAGCTTCTTTCCAGTTTTGAACGGAAGATATTTCCTTTTTCACCGTAGCCCTCTATGGGCTTCCAAATATCCCTTTGCCAATTCCACAAGAACAGCCTTAGCGAAAGGCTTCTTGAAGGGAAAGATGTAACTCTGTGAGATGAATTAACAGAACACAGAGCAGTTTCTCAGAAAGCTTCTTTCCAGTTTTGAACGGAAGATATTTCCTTTTTCACCATAGCCCACTATGGGCTTCCAAATATCCCTTTGCCAATTCCAGAAGAACAGCCTTAGCGAAAGGCTTCTTGAAGGGAAAGATGTAACTCTGTGAGATGAATTAACAGAACACAGAGCAGTTTCTCAGAAATCTTCTTTCCAGTTTTGAACGGAAGATATTTCCTTTTTCACCATAGCCCTCTATGGGCTTCTAAATATCCCTTTGCCAATTCCACAAGAACAGCCTTAGCGAAAGGCTTCTTGAAGGGAAAGATGTAACTCTGTGAGATGAATTAACAGAACACAGAGCAGTTTCTCAGAAAGCTTCTTTCCAGTTTTGAACGGAAGATATTTCCTTTTTCACCATAGCCCTCTATGGGCTTCCAAATATCCCTTTGCCAATTCCACAAGAACAGCCTTAGCGAAAGGCTTCTTGAAGGGAAAGATGTAACTCTGTGAGATGAATTAACAGAACACAGAGCAGTTTCTCAGAAAGCTTCTTTCCAGTTTTGAACGGAAGATATTTCCTTTTTCACCATAGCCCTCTATGGGCTTCCAAATATCCCTTTGCCAATTCCACAAGAACAGCCTTAGCTAAAGGCTTCTTCAAGGGAAAGATGTAACTCTGTGAGATGAATTAACAGAACACAGAGCAGTTTCTCAGAAAGCTTCTTTCCAGTTTTGAACGGAAGATATTTCCTTTTTCACCATAGCCCTCTATGGGCTTCCAAATATCCCTTTGCCAATTCCACAAGAACAGCCTTAGCGAAAGGCTTCTTGAAGTGAAAGATGTAACTCTGTGAGATGAATTAACAGAACACAGAACAGTTTCTCAGAAAGCTTCTTTCCAGTTTTGAACGGAAGATATTTTCTTTTTCACCATAGCCCTCTATGGGCTTCCAAATATCCCTTTGCCAATTCCACAAGAACAGCCTTAGCGAAAGGCTTCTTGAAGGGAAAGATGTAACTCTGTGAGATGAATTAACAGAACACAGAGCAGTTTCTCAGAAAGCTTCTTTCTAGTTTTGAACGGAAGATATTTCCTTTTTCACCATAGCCGTCTATGGGCTTCCAAATATCCCTTTGCCAATTCCACAAGAACAGCCTTAGCGAAAGGCTTCTTGAAGGGAAAGATGTAACTCTGTGAGATGAATTAACAGAACACAGAGCAGTTTGTCAGAAAGCTTCTTTCCAGTTTTGAACGGAAGATATTTCCTTTTTCACCATAGCCCTCTATGGGCTTCCAAATATCCCTTTGCCAATTCCACAAGAACAGCCTTAGCGAAAGGCTTCTTGAAGGGAAAGATGTAACTCTGTGAGATGAATTAACAGAACACAGAGCAGTTTCTCAGAAAGCTTCTTTCCAGTTTTGAACGGAAGATATTTCCTTTTTCACCATAGCCCTCTATGGGCTTCCAAATATCCCTTTGCCAATTCCACAAGAACAGCCTTAGCGAAAGGCTTCTTCAAGGGAAAGATGTAACTCTGTGAGATGAATTAACAGAACACAGAGCAGTTTCTCAGAAAGCTTCTTTCCAGTTTTGAACGGAAGATATTTCCTTTTTCACCATAGCCCTCTATGGGCTTCCAAATATCCCTTTGCCAATTCCACAAGAACAGCCTTAGCGAAAGGCTTCTTGAAGTGAAAGATGTAACTCTGTGAGATGAATTAACAGAACACAGAACAGTTTCTCAGAAAGCTTCTTTCCAGTTTTGAACGGAAGATATTTCCTTTTTCACCATAGCCCTCTATGGGCTTCCAAATATCCCTTTGCCAATTCCACAGGAACAGCCTTAGCGAAAGGCTTCTTGAAGGGAAAGATGTAACTCTGTGAGATGAATTAACAGAACACAGAGCAGTTTCTCAGAAAGCTTCTTTGCAGTTTTGAACGGAAGATATTTCCTTTTTCACCATACCCCTCTATGGGCTTCCAAATATCCCTTTGCCAATTCCACAAGAACAGCCTTAGCGAAAGGCTTCTTCAAGGGAAAGATGTAACTCTGTGAGATGAATTAACAGAACACAGAGCAGTTTCTCAGAAAGCTTCTTTCCAGTTTTGAACGGAAGATATTTCCTTTTACACCATAGCGCTCTAGGGTCTTCCAAATATCCCTTTGCCAATTCCACAAGAACAGCCTTAGCGAAAGGCTTCTTGAAGTGAAAGATGTAACTCTGTGAGATGAATTAACAGAACACAGAACAGTTTCTCAGAAAGCTCCTTTCCAGTTTTGAACGGAAGATATTTCCTTTTTCACCATAGCCCTCTATGGGCTTCCAAATATCCCTTTGCCAGTTCCACAAGAACAGCCTTAGCCAAAGGCTTCTTGAAGGGAAAGATGTAACTCTGTGAGATGAACTAACAGAACACAGAGCAGTTTCTCAGAAAGCTTCTTTCCAGTTTTGAACGGAAGATATTTCCTTTTTCACCATAGCCCTCTATGGGCTTCCAAATATCCCTTTGCCAATTCCACAAGAACAGCCTTACCGAAATGCTTCTTGAAGGGAAAGATGTAACTCTGTGAGATGAATTAACAGAACACAGAGCAGTTTCTCAGAAAGCTTCTTTCTAGTTTTGAACGGAAGATATTTCCTTTTTCACCATAGCCCTCTATGGGCGTCCAAATATCCCTTTGCCAATTCCACAAGAACAGCCTTAGCGAAAGGCTTCTTGAAGGGAAAGATGTACCTCTGTGAGATGAATTAACAGAACACAGAGCAGTTTCTCAGAAAGCTTCATTCCAGTTTTGAACGGAAGATATTTCCTTTTTCACCATAGCCCTCTAAGGGCTTCCAAATATCCCTCTGCCAACTCCACAAGAACAGCCTTAGCGAAAGGCTTCTTGAAGTGAAAGATGTAACTTTGTGAGATGAATTAACAGAACACAGAACAGTTTCTCAGAAAGCTTCTTTTCAGTTTTGAACGGAAGATATTTCCTTTTTCACCATAGCCCTCTATGGGCTTCCAAATATCCCTTTACCAAATCCACAAGAACAGCCTTAGCGAAAGGCTTCTTGAAGGGAAAGATGTAACTCTGTGAGATGAACTAACAGAACACAGAGCAGTTTCTCAGAAAGCTTCTTTCCAGTTTTGAACGGAAGATATTTCCTTTTTCACCATAGCCCTCTATGGGCTTCCAAATATCCCTTTGCCAATTCCACAAGAACAGCCTTAGCGAAAGGCTTCTTGAAGGGAAAGATGTAACTCTGTGAGATGAATTAAAAGAACACAGAGCAGTTTCTCAAAAGCTTCTTTCCAGTTTTGAACGGAAGATATTTCCTTTTTCACCATAGCCGTCTATGGGCTTCCAAATATCCCTTTGCCAATTCCACAAGAACAGCCTTAGCGAAAGGCTTCTTGAAGGGAAAGATGTAACTCTGTGAGATGAATTAACAGAACACAGAGCAGTTTCTCAGAAAGCTTCTTTCCAGTTTTGAACGGAAGATATTTCCTTTTTCACCATAGCCCTCTATGGGCTTCCAAATATCCCTTTGCCAATTCCACAAGAACAGACTTAGCGAAAGACTTCTTGAAGGGAAAGATGTAACTCTGTGAAATGATTTAACAGAACACAGAGCAGTTTCTCAGAAAGCTTCTTTCCAGTTTTGAACGGAAGATATTTCCTTTTTCACCGTAGCCCTCTATGGGCTTCCAAATATCCCTTTGCCAATTCCACAAGAACAGCCCTAGCGAAAGGCTTCTTGAAGGGAAAGATGTAACTCTGTGAGATGAATTAACAGAACACAGAGCAGTTTCTCAGAAAGCTTCTTTCCAGTTTTGAACGGAAGATATTTCCTTTTTCAACATAGCCCACTATGGGCTTCCAAATATCCCTTTGCCAATTCCAGAAGAACAGCCTTAGCGAAAGGCTTCTTGAAGGGAAAGATGTAACTCTGTGAGATGAATTAACAGAACACAGAGCAGTTTCTCAGAAATCTTCTTTCCAGTTTTGAACGGAAGATATTTCCTTTTTCACCATAGCCCTCTATGGGCTTCTAAATATCCCTTTGCCAATTCCACAAGAACAGCCTTAGCGAAAGGCTTCTTGAAGGGAAAGATGTAACTCTGTGAGATGAATTAACAGAACACAGAGCAGTTTCTCAGAAAGCTTCTTTCCAGTTTTGAACGGAAGATATTTCCTTTTTCACCATAGCCGTCTATGGGCTTCCAAATATCCCTTTGCCAATTCCACAAGAACAGCCTTAGCGAAAGGCTTCTTGAAGGGAAAGATGTAACTCTGTGAGATGAATTAACAGAACACAGAGCAGTTTCTCAGAAAGCTTCTTTCCAGTTTTGAACGGAAGATATTTCCTTTTTCACCATAGCCCTCTATGGGCTTCCAAATATCCCTTTGCCAATTCCACAAGAACAGCCTTAGCTAAAGGCTTCTTCAAGGGAAAGATGTAACTCTGTGAGATGAATTAACAGAACACAGAGCAGTTTCTCAGAAAGCTTCTTTCCAGTTTTCAACGGAAGATATTTCCTTTTTCACCATAGCCCTCTATGGGCTTCCAAATATCCCTTTGCCAATTCCACAAGAACAGCCTTAGCGAAAGGCTTCTTGAAGTGAAAGATGTAACTCTGTGAGATGAATTAACAGAACACAGAACAGTTTCTCAGAAAGCTTCTTTCCAGTTTTGAACGGAAGATATTTTCTTTTTCACCATAGCCCTCTATGGGCTTCCAAATATCCCTTTGCCGATTCCACAAGAACAGCCTTAGCGAAAGGCTTCTTGAAGGGAAAGATGTAACTCTGTGAGATGAATTAACAGAACACAGAGCAGTTTCTCAGAAAGCTTCTTTCTAGTTTTGAACGGAAGATATTTCCTTTTTCACCATAGCCGTCTATGGGCTTCCAAATATCCCTTTGCCAATTCCACAAGAACAGCCTTAGCGAAAGGCTTCTTGAAGGGAAAGATGTAACTCTGTGAGATGAATTAACAGAACACAGAGCAGTTTGTCAGAAAGCTTCTTTCCAGTTTTGAACGGAAGATATTTCCTTTTTCACCATAGCCCTCTATGGGCTTCCAAATATCCCTTTGCCAATTCCACAAGAACAGACTTAGCGAAAGGCTTCTTGAAGGGAAGATGTAACTCTGTGAGATGAATTAACAGAACACAGAGCAGTTTCTCAGAAAGCTTCTTTCCAGTTTTGAACGGAAGATATTTCCTTTTTCACCATAGCCGTCTATGGGCTTCCAAATATCCCTTTGCCAATTCCACAAGAACAGCCTTAGCGAAAGGCTTCTTGAAGGGAAGATGTAACTCTGTGAGATGAATTAACAGAACACAGAGCAGTTTCTCAGAAAGGTTCTTTCCAGTTTTGAACGGAAGATATTTCCTTTTTCACCATAGCCCTCTATGGGCTTCCAAATATCCCTTTGCCAATTCCACAAGAAGAGACTTAGCGAAAGGCTTCTTGAAGGGAAAGATGTAACTCTGTGAGATGAATTAACAGAACACAGAGCAGTTTCTCAGAAAGCTTCTTTCCAGTTTTGAACGGAAGATATTTCCTTTTTCACCGTAGCCCTCTATGGGCTTCCAAATATCCCTTTTCCAATTCCACAAGAACAGCCTTAGTGAAAGGCTTCTTGAAGGGAAAGATATAACTCTGTGAGATGAATTAACAGAACACAGAGCAGTTTCTCAGAAAGCTTCTTTCCAGTTTTGAACGGAAGATATTTCCTTTTTCACCATAGCCCTCTATGGGCTTCCAAATATCCCTTTGCCAATTCCACAAGAACAGCCTTAGCGAAAGGCTTCTTGAAGGGAAAGATGTAACTCTGTGAGATGAATTAACAGAACACAGAGCAGTTTCTCAGAAATCTTCTTTCCAGTTTTGAACGGAAGATATTTCCTTTTTCACCATAGCCCTCTATGGGCTTCCAAATATCCCTTTGCCAATTCCACAAGAACAGCCTTAGCGAAAGGCTTCTTGAAGGGAAAGATGTAACTCTGTGAGATGAATTAACAGAACACAGAGCAGTTTCTCAGAAAGCTTCTTTCCAGTTTTGAACGGAAGATATTTCCTTTTTCACCATAGCCGTCTATGGGCTTCCAAATATCCCTTTGCCAATTCCACAAGAACAGCCTTAGCGAAAGGCTTCTTGAAGGGAAAGATGTAACTCTGTGAGATGAATAAACAGAACACAGAGCAGTTTCTCAGAAAGCTTCTTTCCAGTTTTGAACGGAAGATATTTCCTTTTTCACCATAGCCCTCTAAGGGCTTCCAAGTATCCCTTTGCGAATTCCACAAGAACAGCCTTAGCGAAAGGCTTCTTGAAGGGAAAGATGTAACTCTGTGAGATGAATTAACAGAACACAGAACAGTTTCTCAGAAAGTTTCTTTCCAGTTTTGAACGGAAGATATTTCCTTTTTCACCATAGCCCTCTATGGGCTTCCAAATATCCCTTTGCCAATTCCACAAGAACAGCCTTAGCGAAAGGCTTCTTGAAGGGAAAGATGAAACTCTGTGAGATGAATTAACAGAACACAGAGCAGTTTCTCAGAAATCTTCTTTCCAGTTTTGAACGGAAGATATTTCCTTTTTCCCCATAGCCCTCTATGGGCTTCCAAATATCCCTTTGCCAATTCCACAAGAACAGCCTTAGCGAAAGGCTTCTTGAAGGGAAAGATGTAACTCTGTGAGATGAATTAACAGAACACAGAGCAGTTTCTCAGAAAGCTTCTTTCCAGTTTTGAACGGAAGATATTTCCTTTTTCACCATAGCCCTCTATGGGCTTCTAAATATCCCTTTGCCAATTCCACAAGAACAGCCTTAGCGAAAGGCTTCTTGAAGGGAAAGATGTAACTCTGTGAGATGAATTAACAGAACACAGAGCAGTTTCTCAGAAAGCTTCTTTCCAGTTTTGAACGGAAGATATTTCCTTTTTCACCATAGCCCTCTATGGGCTTCCAAATATCCCTTTGCCAATTCCACAAGAACAGCCTTAGCGAAAGGCTTCTTGAAGGGAAAGATGTAACTCTGTGAGATGAATTAACAGAACACAGAGCAGTTTCTCAGAAAGCTTCTTTCCAGTTTTGAACGGAAGATATTTCCTTTTTCACCATAGCCCTCTATGGGCTTCCAAATATCCCTTTGCCAATTCCACAAGAACAGCCTTAGCGAAAGGCTTCTTGAAGTGAAAGATGTAACTCTGTGAGATGAATTAACAGAACACAGAACAGTTTCTCAGAAAGCTTCTTTCCAGTTTTGAACGGAAGATATTTCCTTTTTCACCATAGCCCTCTATGGGCTTCCAAATATCCCTTTGCCAATTCCACAAGAACAGCCTTAGCGAAAGGCTTCTTGAAGGGAAAGATGTAACTCTGTGAGATGAATTAACAGAACACAGAGCAGTTTCTCAGAAAGATTCTTTCTAGTTTTGAACGGAAGATATTTCCTTTTTCACCATAGCCGTCTATGGGCTTCCAAATATCCCTTTGCCAATTCCACAAGAACAGCCTTAGCGAAAGGCTTCTTGAAGGGAAAGATGTAACTCTGTGAGATGAATTAACAGAACACAGAGCAGTTTCTCAGAAAGCTTCTTTCCAGTTTTGAACGGAAGATATTTCCTTTTTCACCATAGCCCTCTATGGGCTTCCAAATATCCCTTTGCCAATTCCACAAGAACAGACTTAGCGAAAGGCTTCTTGAAGGGAAGATGTAACTCTGTGAGATGAATTAACAGAACACAGAGCAGTTTCTCAGAAAGCTTCTTTCCAGTTTTGAACGGAAGATATTTCCTTTTTCACCATAGCCGTCTATGGGCTTCCAAATATCCCTTTGCCAATTCCACAAGAACAGCCTTAGCGAAAGGCTTCTTGAAGGGAAAGATGTAACTCTGTGAGATGAATTAACAGAACACAGAGCAGTTTCTCAGAAAGCTTCTTTCCAGTTTTGAACGGAAGATATTTCCTTTTTCACCATAGCCCTCTATGGGCTTCCAAATATCCCTTTGCCAATTCCACAAGAACAGACTTAGCGAAAGGCTTCTTGAAGGGAAAGATGTAAGTCTGTGAGATGAATTAACAGAACACAGAGCAGTTTCTCAGAAAGCTTCTTTCCAGTTTTGAACGGAAGATATTTCCTTTTTCACCATAGCCCTCTATGGGCTTCCAAATATCCCTTTTCCAATTCCACAAGAACAGCCTTAGTGAAAGGCTTCTTGAAGGGAAAGATATAACTCTGTGAGATGAATTAACAGAACACAGAGCAGTTTCTCAGAAAGCTTCTTTCCAGTTTTGAACGGAAGATATTTCCTTTTTCACCATAGCCCTCTATGGGCTTCCAAATATCCCTTTGCCAATTCCACAAGAACAGCCTTAGCGAAAGGCTTCTTGAAGGGAAAGATGTAACTCTGTGAGATGAATTAACAGAACACAGAGCAGTTTCTCAGAAAGCTTCTTTCCAGTTTTGAACGGAAGATATTTCCTTTTTCACCATAGCCCTCTATGGGCTTCCAAATATCCCTTTGCCAATTCCACAAGAACAGCCTTAGCGAAAGGCTTCTTCAAGGGAAAGATGTAACTCTGTGAGATGAATTAACAGAACACAGAGCAGTTTCTCAGAAAGCTTCTTTCCAGTTTTGAACGGAAGATATTTCCTTTTACACCATAGCCCTCTATGGGCTTCCAAATATCCCTTTGCCAATTCCACAAGAACAGCCTTAGCGAAAGGCTTCTTGAAGTGAAAGATGTAACTCTGTGAGATGAATTAACAGAACACAGAACAGTTTCTCAGAAAGCTTCTTTCCAGTTTTGAACGGAAGATATTTCCTTTTTCAACATAGCCCTCTATGGGCTTCCAAATATCCCTTTGCCAATTCCACAAGAACAGCCTTTGCGAAAGGCTTCTTGAAGGGAAAGATGTAACTCTGTGAGATGAACTAACAGAACACAGAGCAGTTTCTCAGAAAGCTTCTTTCCAGTTTTGAACGGAAGATATTTCCTTTTTCACCATAGCCCTCTATGGGCTTCCAAATATCCCTTTGCCAATTCCACAAGAACAGCCTTACCGAAATGCTTCTTGAAGGGAAAGATGTAACTCTGTGAGATGAATTAACAGAACACAGAGCAGTTTCTCAGAAAGCTTCTTTCTAGTTTTGAACGGAAGATATTTCCTTTTTCACCATAGCCCTCTATGGGCTTCCAAATATCCGTTTGCGAATTCCACAAGAACAGCCTTAGCGAAAGGCTTCTTAAACGGAAAGATGTAACTCTGTGAGATGAATTAACAGAACACAGAGCAGTTTCTCAGAAAGCTTCTTTCCAGTTTTGAACGGAAGATATTTCCTTTTTCACCATAGCCCTCTATGGGCTTCCAAATATCCCTTTGCCAATTCCACAAGAACAGCCTTAGCGAAAGACTTCTTAAAGGGAAAGATGTAACTCTGTGAGATGAATTAACAGAACACAGAACAGTTTCTCAAAAAGCTTCTTTCCAGTTTTGAACGGAAGATATTTCCTTTTTCACCATAGCCCTCTATGGGCTTCCAAATATCCCTTTGCCAATTCCACAAGAACAGCCTTAGCGAAAGGCTTCTTGAAGGGAAAGATGTAACTCTGTGAGATGAATTAACAGAACACAGAGCAGTTTCTCAGAAAGCTACTTTCCAGTTTTGAACGGAAGATATTTCCTTTTTCACCATAGCCCTCTATGGGCTTCCAAATATCCCTTTGCCAATTCCACAAGAACAGCCTTAGCGAAAGGCTTCTTGAAGGGAAAGATGTAACTCTGTGAGATGAATTAACAGAACACAGAGCAGTTTCTCAGAAAGCTTCTTTCTAGTTTTGAACGGAAGATATTTCCTTTTTCACCATAGCCCTCTATGGGCTTCCAAATATCCCTTTGCGAATTCCACAAGAACAGCCTTAGCGAAAGGCTTCTTGAACGGAAAAATGTAACTCTGTGAGATGAATTAACAGAACACAGAGCAGTTTCTCAGAAAGCTTCTTTCCAGTTTTGAACGGAAGATATTTCCTTTTTCACCATAGCCCTCTATGGGCTTCCAAATATCCCTTTGCCAACTCCACAAGAACAGCCTTAGCGAAAGGCTTCTTGAAGTGAAAGATGTAACTCTGTGAGATGAATTAACAGAACACAGAGCAGTTTCTCAGAAAGCTTCTTTCCAGTTTTGAACGGAAGATATTTCCTTTTTCACCATAGCCCTCTATGGGCTTCCAAATATCCCTTTGCCAATTCCACAAGAACAGCCTTACCGAAAGGCTTCTTGAAGGGAAAGATGTAACTCTGTGAGATGAATTAACAGAACACAGAGCAGTTTCTCAAAAGCTTCTTTCCAGTTTTGAACGGAAGATATTTCCTTTTTCACCATAGCCGTCTATGGGCTTCCAAATATCCCTTTGCCAATTCCACAAGAACAGCCTTAGCGAAAGGCTTCTTGAAGGGAAAGATGTAACTCTGTGAGATGAATTAACAGAACACAGAGCAGTTTCTCAGAAAGCTTCTTTCCAGTTTTGAACGGAAGATATTTCCTTTTTCACCATAGCCCTCTATGGGCTTCCAAATATCCCTTTGCCAATTCCACAAGAACAGACTTAGCGAAAGGCTTCTTGAAGGGAAAGATGTAACTCTGTGAGATGAATTAACAGAACACAGAGCAGTTTCTCAGAAAGCTTCTTTCCAGTTTTGAACGGAAGATATTTCCTTTTTCACCATAGCCCTCTATGGGCTTCCAAATATCCCTTTTCCAATTCCACAAGAACAGCCTTAGTGAAAGGCTTCTTGAAGGGAAAGATGTAACTCTGTGAGATGAATTAACAGAACACAGAGCAGTTTCTTAGAAAGCTTCTTTCCAGTTTTGAACGGAAGATATTTCCTTTTTCACCATAGCCCTCTATGGGCTTCCAAATATCCCTTTGCCAATTCCACAAGAACAGCCTTAGCGAAAGGCTTCTTGAAGGGAAAGATGTAACTCTGTGAGATGAATTAACAGAACACAGAGCAGTTTCTCAGAAAGCTTCTTTCCAGTTTTGAACGGAAGATATTTCCTTTTTCACCATAGCCCTCTATGGGCTTCCAAATATCCCTTTGCCAATTCCACAAGAACAGCCTTAGCGAACGGCTTCTTCAAGGGAAATATGTAACTCTGTGAGATGAATTAACAGAACACAGAGCAGTTTCTTAGAAAGCTTCTTTCCAGTTTTGAACGGAAGATATTTCCTTTTACACCATAGCCCTCTATGGGCTTCCAAATATCCCTTTGCCAATTCCACAAGAACAGCCTTAGCGAAAGGCTTCTTGAAGTGAAAGATGTAACTCTGTGAGATGAATTAACAGAACACAGAACAGTTTCTCAGAAACCTTCTTTCCAGTTTTGAACGGAAGATATTTCCTTTTTCACCATAGCCCTCTATGGGCTTCCAAATATCCCTTTGCCAATTCCACAAGAACAGCCTTAGCCAAAGGCTTCTTGAAGGGAAAGATGTAACTCTGTGAGATGAACTCACAGAACACAGAGCAGTTTCTCAGAAAGCTTCTTTCCAGTTTTGAACGGAAGATATTTCCTTTTTCACCATAGCCCTCTATGGGCTTCCAAATATTCCTTTGCCAATTCCACAAGAACAGCCTTAGCGAAAGGCTTCTTGAAGGGAAAGATATAACTCTGTGAGATGAATTAAAAGAACACAGAGCAGTTTCTCAAAAGCTTCTTTCCAGTTTTGAACGGAAGATATTTCCTTTTTCACCATAGCCGTCTATGGGCTTCCAAATATCCCTTTGCCAATTCCACAAGAACAGCCTTAGCGAAAGGCTTCTTGAAGGGAAAGATGTAACTCTGTGAGATGAATTAACAGAACACAGAGCAGTTTCTCAGAAAGCTTCTTTCCAGTTTTGAACGGAAGATATTTCCTTTTTCACCATAGCCCTCTATGGGCTTCCAAATATCCCTTTGCCAATTCCACAAGAACAGCCTTAGCGAAAGGCTTCTTGAAGGGAAAGATGTAACTCCTTGAGATGAATTAACAGAACACAGAGCAGTTTCTCAGAAAGCTTCTTTCCAGTTTTGAACGGAAGATATTTCCTTTTTCATCATAGCCCTCTATGGGCTTCCAAATATCCCTTTGCCAATTCCACAAGAACAGCCTTAGCGAAAGGCTTCTTGAAGGGAAAGATGTAACTCTGTGAGATGAATTAACAGAACACAGAGCAGTTTCTAAAAAGCTTCTTTCCAGTTTTGAACGGAAGATATTTCCTTTTTCGCCGTAGCCGTCTATGGGCTTCCAAATATCCTTTTGCCAATTCCACAAGAACAGCCTTAGCGAAAGGCTTCTTGAAGGGAAAGATGTAACTCTGTGAGATGAATTAACAGAACACAGAGCAGTTTCTCTGAAAGCTTCTTTCCAGTTTTGAACGGAAGATATTTCCTTTTTCACCATAGCCCTCTATGGGCTTCCAAATATCCCTTTGCCAATTCCACAAAAACAGCCTTAGCGAAAGGCTTCTTGAAGGGAAAGATGTAACTCTGTGAGATGAACTAACAGAACACAGAGCAGTTTCTCAGAAAGCTTTTTTCCAGTTTTGAACGGAAGATATTTCCTTTTTCACCATAGCCCTCTATGGGCTATCAAATATCCCTTTGCCAATTCCACAAGAACAGCCTTAGCGAAAGGCTTCTTGAAGGGAAAGATGTAACTCTGTGAGATGAATTAACAGAACACAGAACAGTTTCTCAGAAAGCTTCTTTCCAGTTTTGAAAGGAAGATATTTCCTTTTTCACCATAGCCCTCTATGGGCTTCCAAATATCCCTTTGCCAATTCCACAAGAACAGCCTTAGCGAAAGGCTTCTTGAAGGGAAAGATGTAACTCTGTGAGATGAATTAACAGAACACAGAGCAGTTTCTCAGAAAGCTACTTTCCAGTTTTGAACGGAAGATATTTCCTTTTTCACCATAGCCGTCTATGGGCTTCCAAATATCCCTTTGCCAATTCCACAAGAACAGCCTTAGCGAAAGGCTTCTTGAAGGGAAAGATGTAACTCTGTGAGATGAATTAACAGAACACAGAGCAGTTTCTCAGAAAGCTTCTTTCTAGTTTTGAACGGAAGATATTTCCTTTTTCACCATAGCCCTCTATGGGCTTCCAAATATCCCTTTGCCAATTCCACAAGAACAGCCTTAGCGAAAGGCTTCTTGAAGTGAAAGATGTAACTCTGTGAGATGAATTAACAGAACACAGAACAGTTTCTCAGAAAGCTTCTTTCCAGTTTTGAACGGAAGATATTTCCTTTTTCACCATAGCCCTCTATGGGCTTCCAAATATCCCTTTGCCAATTCCACAAGAACAGCCTTAGCGAAAGGCTTCTTGAAGGGAAAGATGTAACTCTGTGAGATGAATTAACAGAACACAGAGCAGTTTCTCAGAAAGATTATTTCTAGTTTTGAACGGAAGATATTTCCTTTTTCACAATAGCCGTCTATGGGCTTCCAAATATCCCTTTGCCAATTCCACAAGAACAGCCTTAGCGAAAGGCTTCTTGAAGGGAAAGATGTAACTCTGTGAGATGAATTAACAGAACACAGAGCAGTTTCTCAGAAAGCTTCTTTCCAGTTTTGAACGGAAGATATTTCCTTTTTCACCATAGCCCTCTATGGGCTTCCAAATATCCCTTTGCCAATTCCACAAGAACAGACTTAGCGAAAGGCTTCTTGAAGGGAAGATGTAACTCTGTGAGATGAATTAACAGAACACAGAGCAGTTTCTCAGAAAGCTTCTTTCCAGTTTTGAACGGAAGATATTTCCTTTTTCACCATAGCCGTCTATGGGCTTCCAAATATCCCTTTGCCAATTCCACAAGAACAGCCTTAGCGAAAGGCTTCTTGAAGGGAAAGATGTAACTCTGTGAGATGAATTAACAGAACACAGAGCAGTTTCTCAGAAAGCTTCTTTCCAGTTTTGAACGGAAGATATTTCCTTTTTCACCATAGCCCTCTATGGGCTTCCAAATATCCCTTTGCCAATTCCACAAGAACAGACTTAGCGAAAGGCTTCTTGAAGGGAAAGATGTAAGTCTGTGAGATGAATTAACAGAACACAGAGCAGTTTCTCAGAAAGCTTCTTTCCAGTTTTGAACGGAAGATATTTCCTTTTTCACCATAGCCCTCTATGGGCTTCCAAATATCCCTTTTCCAATTCCACAAGAACAGCCTTAGTGAAAGGCTTCTTGAAGGGAAAGATATAACTCTGTGAGATGAATTAACAGAACACAGAGCAGTTTCTCAGAAAGCTTCTTTCCAGTTTTGAACGGAAGATATTTCCTTTTTCACCATAGCCCTCTATGGGCTTCCAAATATCCCTTTGCCAATTCCACAAGAACAGCCTTAGCGAAAGGCTTCTTGAAGGGAAAGATGTAACTCTGTGAGATGAATTAACAGAACACAGAGCAGTTTCTCAGAAAGCTTCTTTCCAGTTTTGAACGGAAGATATTTCCTTTTTCACCATAGCCCTCTATGGGCTTCCAAATATCCCTTTGCCAATTCCACAAGAACAGCCTTAGCGAAAGGCTTCTTCAAGGGAAAGATGTAACTCTGTGAGATGAATTAACAGAACACAGAGCAGTTTCTCAGAAAGCTTCTTTCCAGTTTTGAACGGAAGATATTTCCTTTTACACCATAGCCCTCTATGGGCTTCCAAATATCCCTTTGCCAATTCCACAAGAACAGCCTTAGCGAAAGGCTTCTTGAAGTGAAAGATGTAACTCTGTGAGATGAATTAACAGAACACAGAACAGTTTCTCAGAAAGCTTCTTTCCAGTTTTGAACGGAAGATATTTCCTTTTTCAAAATAGCCCTCTATGGGCTTCCAAATATCCCTTTGCCAATTCCACAAGAACAGCCTTTGCGAAAGGCTTCTTGAAGGGAAAGATGTAACTCTGTGAGATGAACTAACAGAACACAGAGCAGTTTCTCAGAAAGCTTCTTTCCAGTTTTGAACGGAAGATATTTCCTTTTTCACCATAGCCCTCTATGGGCTTCCAAATATCCCTTTGCCAATTCCACAAGAACAGCCTTACCGAAATGCTTCTTGAAGGGAAAGATGTAACTCTGTGAGATGAATTAACAGAACACAGAGCAGTTTCTCAGAAAGCTTCTTTCTAGTTTTGAACGGAAGATATTTCCTTTTTCACCATAGCCCTCTATGGGCTTCCAAATATCCGTTTGCGAATTCCACAAGAACAGCCTTAGCGAAAGGCTTCTTAAACGGAAAGATGTAACTCTGTGAGATGAATTAACAGAACACAGAGCAGTTTCTCAGAAAGCTTCTTTCCAGTTTTGAACGGAAGATATTTCCTTTTTCACCATAGCCCTCTATGGGCTTCCAAATATCCCTTTGCCAATTCCACAAGAACAGCCTTAGCGAAAGACTTCTTAAAGGGAAAGATGTAACTCTGTGAGATGAATTAACAGAACACAGAACAGTTTCTCAAAAAGCTTCTTTCCAGTTTTGAACGGAAGATATTTCCTTTTTCACCATAGCCCTCTATGGGCTTCCAAATATCCCTTTGCCAATTCCACAAGAACAGCCTTAGCGAAAGGCTTCTTGAAGGGAAAGATGTAACTCTGTGAGATGAATTAACAGAACACAGAGCAGTTTCTCAGAAAGCTACTTTCCAGTTTTGAACGGAAGATATTTCCTTTTTCACCATAGCCCTCTATGGGCTTCCAAATATCCCTTTGCCAATTCCACAAGAACAGCCTTAGCGAAAGGCTTCTTGAAGGGAAAGATGTAACTCTGTGAGATGAATTAACAGAACACAGAGCAGTTTCTCAGAAAGCTTCTTTCTAGTTTTGAACGGAAGATATTTCCTTTTTCACCATAGCCCTCTATGGGCTTCCAAATATCCCTTTGCGAATTCCACAAGAACAGCCTTAGCGAAAGGCTTCTTGAACGGAAAAATGTAACTCTGTGAGATGAATTAACAGAACACAGAGCAGTTTCTCAGAAAGCTTCTTTCCAGTTTTGAACGGAAGATATTTCCTTTTTCACCATAGCCCTCTATGGGCTTCCAAATATCCCTTTGCCAACTCCACAAGAACAGCCTTAGCGAAAGGCTTCTTGAAGTGAAAGATGTAACTCTGTGAGATGAATTAACAGAACACAGAGCAGTTTCTCAGAAAGCTTCTTTCCAGTTTTGAACGGAAGATATTTCCTTTTTCACCATAGCCCTCTATGGGCTTCCAAATATCCCTTTGCCAATTCCACAAGAAGAGCCTTACCGAAAGGCTTCTTGAAGGGAAAGATGTAACTCTGTGAGATGAATTAACAGAACACAGAGCAGTTTCTCAAAAGCTTCTTTCCAGTTTTGAACGGAAGATATTTCCTTTTTCACCATAGCCGTCTATGGGCTTCCAAATATCCCTTTGCCAATTCCACAAGAACAGCCTTAGCGAAAGGCTTCTTGAAGGGAAAGATGTAACTCTGTGAGATGAATTAACAGAACACAGAGCAGTTTCTCAGAAAGCTTCTTTCCAGTTTTGAACGGAAGATATTTCCTTTTTCACCATAGCCCTCTATGGGCTTCCAAATATCCCTTTGCCAATTCCACAAGAACAGACTTAGCGAAAGGCTTCTTGAAGGGAAAGATGTAACTCTGTGAGATGAATTAACAGAACACAGAGCAGTTTCTCAGAAAGCTTCTTTCCAGTTTTGAACGGAAGATATTTCCTTTTTCACCATAGCCCTCTATGGGCTTCCAAATATCCCTTTGCCAATTCCACAAGAACAGCCTTAGTGAAAGGCTTCTTGAAGGGAAAGATGTAACTCTGTGAGATGAATTAACAGAACACAGAGCAGTTTCTTAGAAAGCTCCTTTCCAGTTTTGAACGGAAGATATTTCCTTTTTCACCATAGCCCTCTATGGGCTTCCAAATATCCCTTTGCCAATTCCACAAGAACAGCCTTAGCGAAAGGCTTCTTGAAGGGAAAGATGTAACTCTGTGAGATGAATTAACAGAACACAGAGCAGTTTCTCAGAAAGCTTCTTTCCAGTTTTGAACGGAAGATATTTCCTTTTTCACCATAGCCCTCTATGGGCTTCCAAATATCCCTTTGCCAATTCCACAAGAACAGCCTTAGCGAACGGCTTCTTCAAGGGAAAGATGTAACTCTGTGAGATGAATTAACAGAACACAGAGCAGTTTCTTAGAAAGCTTCTTTCCAGTTTTGAACGGAAGATATTTCCTTTTACACCATAGCCCTCTATGGGCTTCCAAATATCCCTTTGCCAATTCCACAAGAACAGCCTTAGCGAAAGGCTTCTTGAAGTGAAAGATGTAACTCTGTGAGATGAATTAACAGAACACAGAACAGTTTCTCAGAAACCTTCTTTCCAGTTTTGAACGGAAGATATTTCCTTTTTCACCATAGCCCTCTATGGGCTTCCAAATATCCCTTTGCCAATTCCACAAGAACAGCCTTAGCCAAAGGCTTCTTGAAGGGAAAGATGTAACTCTGTGAGATGAACTCACAGAACACAGAGCAGTTTCTCAGAAAGCTTCTTTCCAGTTTTGAACGGAAGATATTTCCTTTTTCACCATAGCCCTCTAAGGGCTTCCAAATATTCCTTTGCCAATTCCACAAGAACAGCCTTAGCGAAAGGCTTCTTGAAGGGAAAGATATAACTCTGTGAGATGAATTAAAAGAACACAGAGCAGTTTCTCAAAAGCTTCTTTCCAGTTTTGAACGGAAGATATTTCCTTTTTCACCATAGCCGTCTATGGGCTTCCAAATATCCCTTTGCCAATTCCACAAGAACAGCCTTAGCGAAAGGCTTCTTGAAGGGAAAGATGTAACTCTGTGAGATGAATTAACAGAACACAGAGCAGTTTCTCAGAAAGCTTCTTTCCAGTTTTGAACGGAAGATATTTCCTTTTTCACCATAGCCCTCTATGGGCTTCCAAATATCCCTTTGCCAATTCCACAAGAACAGCCTTAGCGAAAGGCTTCTTGAAGGGAAAGATGTAACTCCTTGAGATGAATTAACAGAACACAGAGCAGTTTCTCAGAAAGCTTCTTTCCAGTTTTGAACGGAAGATATTTCCTTTTTCATCATAGCCCTCTATGGGCTTCCAAATATCCCTTTGCCAATTCCACAAGAACAGCCTTAGCGAAAGGCTTCTTGAAGGGAAAGATGTAACTCTGTGAGATGAATTAACAGAACACAGAGCAGTTTCTAAAAAGCTTCTTTCCAGTTTTGAACGGAAGATATTTCCTTTTTCGCCGTAGCCGTCTATGGGCTTCCAAATATCCTTTTGCCAATTCCACAAGAACAGCCTTAGCGAAAGGCTTCTTGAAGGGAAAGATGTAACTCTGTGAGATGAATTAACAGAACACAGAGCAGTTTCTCTGAAAGCTTCTTTCCAGTTTTGAACGGAAGATATTTCCTTTTTCACCATAGCCCTCTATGGGCTTCCAAATATCCCTTTGCCAATTCCACAAAAACAGCCTTAGCGAAAGGCTTCTTGAAGGGAAAGATGTAACTCTGTGAGATGAACTAACAGAACACAGAGCAGTTTCTCAGAAAGCTTTTTTCCAGTTTTGAACGGAAGATATTTCCTTTTTCACCATAGCCCTCTATGGGCTATCAAATATCCCTTTGCCAATTCCACAAGAACAGCCTTAGCGAAAGGCTTCTTGAAGGGAAAGATGTAACTCTGTGAGATGAATTAACAGAACACAGAACAGTTTCTCAGAAAGCTTCTTTCCAGTTTTGAAAGGAAGATATTTCCTTTTTCACCATAGCCCTCTATGGGCTTCCAAATATCCCTTTGCCAATTCCACAAGAACAGCCTTAGCGAAAGGCTTCTTGAAGGGAAAGATGTAACTCTGTGAGATGAATTAACAGAACACAGAGCAGTTTCTCAGAAAGCTACTTTCCAGTTTTGAACGGAAGATATTTCCTTTTTCACCATAGCCGTCTATGGGCTTCCAAATATCCCTTTGCCAATTCCACAAGAACAGCCTTAGCGAAAGGCTTCTTGAAGGGAAAGATGTAACTCTGTGAGATGAATTAACAGAACACAGAGCAGTTTCTCAGAAAGCTTCTTTCTAGTTTTGAACGGAAGATATTTCCTTTTTCACCATAGCCCTCTATGGGCTTCCAAATATCCCTTTGCGAATTCCACAAGAACAGCCTTAGCGAAAGGCTTCTTGAACGGAAAGATGTAACTCTGTGAGATGAATTAACAGAACACAGAGCAGTTTCTCAGAAAGCTTCTTTCCAGTTTTGAACCGAAGATATTTCCTTTTTCACCATAGCCCTCTATGGGCTTCCAAATATCCCTTTGCCAATTCCACAAGAACAGCCTTAGCGAAAGGCTTCTTGAAGTGAAAGATGTAACTCTGTGAGATGAATTAACAGAACACAGAACAGTTTCTCAGAAAGCTTCTTTTCAGTTTTGAACGGAAGATATTTCCTTTTTCACCATAGCCCTCTATGGGCTTCCAAATATCCCTTTACCAAATCCACAAGAACAGCCTTAGCGAAAGGCTTCTTGAAGGGAAAGATGTAACTCTGTGAGATGAACTAACAGAACACAGAGCAGTTTCTCAGAAAGCTTCTTTCCAGTTTTGAACGGAAGATATTTCCTTTTTCACCATAGCCCTCTAAGGGCTTCCAAATATCCCTTTGCCAATTCCACAAGAACAGCCTTACCGAAAGGCTTCTTGAAGGGAAAGATGTAACTCTGTGAGATGAATTAACAGAACACAGAGCAGTTTCTCAAAAGCTTCTTTCCAGTTTTGAACGGAAGATATTTCCTTTTTCACCATAGCCGTCTATGGGCTTCCAAATATCCCTTTGCCAATTCCACAAGAACAGCCTTAGCGAAAGGCTTCTTGAAGGGAAAGATGTAACTCTGTGAGATGAATTAACAGAACACAGAGCAGTTTCTCAGAAAGCTTCTTTCCAGTTTTGAACGGAAGATATTTCCTTTTTCACCATAGCCCTCTATGGGCTTCCAAATATCCCTTTGCCAATTCCACAAGAACAGACTTAGCGAAAGGCTTCTTGAAGGGAAAGATGGAACTCTGTGAGATGAATTAACAGAACACAGAGCAGTTTCTCAGAAAGCTTCTTTCCAGTTTTGAACGGAAGATATTTCCTTTTTCACCATAGCCCTCTATGGGCTTCCAAATATCCCTTTTCCAATTCCACAAGAACAGCCTTAGTGAAAGGCTTCTTGAAGGGAAAGATGTAACTCTGTGAGATGAATTAACAGAACACAGAGCAGTTTCTCAGAAAGCTTCTTTCCAGTTTTGAACGGAAGATATTTCCTTTTTCACCATAGCCCTCTATGGGCTTCCAAATATCCCTTTGCCAATTCCACAAGAACAGCCTTAGCGAAAGGCTTCTTGAAGGGAAAGATGTAACTCTGTGAGATGAATTAACAGAACACAGAGCAGTTTCTCAGAAAGCTTCTTTCCAGTTTTGAACGGAAGATATTTCCTTTTTCACCATAGCCCTCTATGGGCTTCCAAATATCCCTTTGCCAATTCCACAAGAACAGCCTTAGCGAAAGGCTTCTTGAAGGGAAAGATGTAACTCTGTGAGATGAATTAACAGAACACAGAGCAGTTTCTCAGAAAGCTTCTTTCCAGTTTTGAACGGAAGATATTTCCTTTTTCACCAGAGCCCTCTATGGGCTTCCAAATATCCCTTTGCCAATTCCACAAGAACAGCCTTAGCGAAAGGCTTCTTCAAGGGAAAGACGTAACTCTGTGAGATGAACTAACAGAACACAGAGCAGTTTCTCAGAAAGCTTCTTTCCAGTTTTGAACGGAAGATATTTCCTTTTTCACCATAGCCCTCTATGGGCTTCCAAATATCCCTTTGCCAATTCCACAAGAACAGCCTTACCGAAATGCTTCTTGAAGGGAAAGATGTAACTCTGTGAGATGAATTAACAGAACACAGAGCAGTTTCTCAGAAAGCTTCTTTCTAGTTTTGAACGGAGGATATTTCCTTTTTCACCATAGCCCTCTATGGGCTTCCAAATATCCCTTTGCGAATTCCACAAGAACAGCCTTAGCGAAAGGCTTCTTAAACGGAAAGATGTAACTCTGTGAGATGAATTAACAGAACACAGAGCAGTTTCTCAGAAAGCTTCTTTCCAGTTTTGAACGGAAGATATTTCCTTTTTCACCATAGCCCTCTATGGGCTTACAAATATCCCTTTGCCAACTCCACAAGAACAGCCTTAGCGAAAGGCTTCTTGAAGTGAAAGATGTAACTCTGTGAGATGAATTAACAGAACACAGAACAGTTTCTCAGAAAGCTTCTTTTCAGTTTTGAACAGAAGATATTTCCTTTTTCACCATAGCCCTCTATGGGCTTCCAAATATCCCTTTACCAAATCCACAAGAACAGCCTTAGCGAAAGGCTTCTTGAAGGGAAAGATGTAACTCTGTGAGGTGAACTAACAGAACACAGAGCAGTTTCTCAGAAAGCTTCTTTCCAGTTTTGAACGGAAGATATTTCCTTTTTCACCATAGCCCTCTATGGGCTTCCAAATATCCCTTTGCCAATTCCACAAGAACAGCCTTAGCGAAAGACTTCTTAAAGGGAAAGATGTAACTCTGTGAGATGAATTAACAGAACACAGAACAGTTTCTCAAAAAGCTTCTTTCCAGTTTTGAACGGAAGATATTTCCTTTTTCACCATAGCCCTCTATGGGCTTCCAAATATCCCTTTGCCAATTCCACAAGAACAGCCTTAGCGAAAGGCTTCTTGAAGGGAAAGATGTAACTCTGTGAGATGAATTAACAGAACACAGAGCAGTTTCTCAGAAAGCTACTTTCCAGTTTTGAACGGAAGATATTTCCTTTTTCACCATAGCCCTCTATGGGCTTCCAAATATCCCTTTGCCAATTCCACAAGAACAGCCTTAGCGAAAGGCTTCTTGAAGGGAAAGATGTAACTCTGTGAGATGAATTAACAGAACACAGAGCAGTTTCTCAGAAAGCTTCTTTCTAGTTTTGAACGGAAGATATTTCCTTTTTCACCATAGCCCTCTATGGGCTTCCAAATATCCCTTTGCGAATTCCACAAGAACAGCCTTAGCGAAAGGCTTCTTGAACGGAAAGATGTAACTCTGTGAGATGAATTAACAGAACACACAGCAGTTTCTCAGAAAGCTTCTTTCCAGTTTTGAACGGAAGATATTTCCTTTTTCACCATAGCCCTCTATGGGCTTCCAAATATCCCTTTGCCAACTCCACAAGAACAGCCTTAGCGAAAGGCTTCTTGAAGTGAAAGATGTAACTCTGTGAGATGAATTAACAGAACACAGAGCAGTTTCTCAGAAAGCTTCTTTCCAGTTTTGAACGGAAGATATTTCCTTTTTCACCATAGCCCTCTATGGGCTTCCAAATATCCCTTTGCCAATTCCACAAGAACAGCCTTACCGAAAGGCTTCTTGAAGGGAAAGATGTAACTCTGTGAGATGAATTAACAGAACACAGAGCAGTTTCTCAAAAGCTTCTTTCCAGTTTTGAACGGAAGATATTTCCTTTTTCACCATAGCCGTCTATGGGCTTCCAAATATCCCTTTGCCAATTCCACAAGAACAGCCTTAGCGAAAGGCTTCTTGAAGGGAAAGATGTAACTCTGTGAGATGAATTAACAGAACACAGAGCAGTTTCTCAGAAAGCTTCTTTCGAGTTTTGAACGGAAGATATTTCCTTTTTCACCATAGCCCTCTATGGGCTTCCAAATATCCCTTTGCCAATTCCACAAGAACAGACTTAGCGAAAGGCTTCTTGAAGGGAAAGATGTAACTCTGGGAGATGAATTAACAGAACACAGAGCAGTTTCTCAGAAAGCTTCTTTCCAGTTTTGAACGGAAGATATTTCCTTTTTCACCATAGCCCTCTATGGGCTTCCAAATATCCCTTTTCCAATTCCACAAGAACAGCCTTAGTGAAAGGCTTCTTGAAGGGAAAGAAATAACTCTGTGAGATGAATTAACAGAACACAGAGCAGTTTCTCAGAAAGCTTCTTTCCAGTTTTGAACGGAAGATATTTCCTTTTTCACCATAGCCCTCTATGGGCTTCCAAATATCCCTTTGCCAATTCCACAAGAACAGCCTTAGCGAAAGGCTTCTTGAAGGGAAAGATGTAACTCTGTGAGATGAATTAACAGAACACAGAGCAGTTTCTCAGAAAGCTTCTTTGCAGTTTTGAACGGAAGATATTTCCTTTTTCACCATACCCCTCTATGGGCTTCCAAATATCCCTTTGCCAATTCCACAAGAACAGCCTTAGCGAAAGACTTCTTAAAGGGAAAGATGTAACTCTGTGAGATGAATTAACAGAACACAGAACAGTTTCTCAAAAAGCTTCTTTCCAGTTTTGAACGGAAGATATTTCCTTTTTCACCATAGCCCTCTATGGGCTTCCAAATATCCCTTTGCCAATTCCACAAGAACAGCCTTAGCGAAAGGCTTCTTGAAGGGAAAGATGTAACTCTGTGAGATGAATTAACAGAACACAGAGCAGTTTCTCAGAAAGCTACTTTCCAGTTTTGAACGGAAGATATTTCCTTTTTCACCATAGCCCTCTATGGGCTTCCAAATATCCCTTTGCCAATTCCACAAGAACAGCCTTAGCGAAAGGCTTCTTGAAGGGAAAGATGTAACTCTGTGAGATGAATTAACAGAACACAGAGCAGTTTCTCAGAAAGCTTCTTTCTAGTTTTGAACGGAAGATATTTCCTTTTTCACCATAGCCCTCTATGGGCTTCCAAATATCCCTTTGCGAATTCCACAAGAACAGCCTTAGCGAAAGGCTTCTTGAACGGAAAAATGTAACTCTGTGAGATGAATTAACAGAACACAGAGCAGTTTCTCAGAAAGCTTCTTTCCAGTTTTGAACGGAAGATATTTCCTTTTTCACCATAGCCCTCTATGGGCTTCCAAATATCCCTTTGCCAACTCCACAAGAACAGCCTTAGCGAAAGGCTTCTTGAAGTGTAAGATGTAACTCTGTGAGATGAATTAACAGAACACAGAGCAGTTTCTCAGAAAGCTTCTTTCCAGTTTTGAACGGAAGATATTTCCTTTTTCACCATAGCCCTCTATGGGCTTCCAAATATCCCTTTGCCAATTCCACAAGAACAGCCTTACCGAAAGGCTTCTTGAAGGGAAAGATGTAACTCTGTGAGATGAATTAACAGAACACAGAGCAGTTTCTCAAAAGCTTCTTTCCAGTTTTGAACGGAAGATATTTCCTTTTTCACCATAGCCGTCTATGGGCTTCCAAATATCCCTTTGCCAATTCCACAAGAACAGCCTTAGCGAAAGGCTTCTTGAAGGGAAAGATGTAACTCTGTGAGATGAATTAACAGAACACAGAGCAGTTTCTCAGAAAGCTTCTTTCGAGTTTTGAACGGAAGATATTTCCTTTTTCACCATAGCCCTCTATGGGCTTCCAAATATCCCTTTGCCAATTCCACAAGAACAGACTTAGCGAAAGGCTTCTTGAAGGGAAAGATGTAACTCTGTGAGATGAATTAACAGAACACAGAGCAGTTTCTCAGAAAGCTTCTTTCCAGTTTTGAACGGAAGATATTTCCTTTTTCACCATAGCCCTCTATGGGCTTCCAAATATCCCTTTTCCAATTCCACAAGAACAGCCTTAGTGAAAGGCTTCTTGAAGGGAAAGAAATAACTCTGTGAGATGAATTAACAGAACACAGAGCAGTTTCTCAGAAAGCTTCTTTCCAGTTTTGAACGGAAGATATTTCCTTTTTCACCATAGCCCTCTATGGGCTTCCAAATATCCCTTTGCCAATTCCACAAGAACAGCCTTAGCGAAAGGCTTCTTGAAGGGAAAGATGTAACTCTGTGAGATGAATTAACAGAACACAGAGCAGTTTCTCAGAAAGCTTCTTTGCAGTTTTGAACGGAAGATATTTCCTTTTTCACCATACCCCTCTATGGGCTTCCAAATATCCCTTTGCCAATTCCACAAGAACAGCCTTAGCGAAAGACTTCTTAAAGGGAAAGATGTAACTCTGTGAGATGAATTAACAGAACACAGAACAGTTTCTCAAAAAGCTTCTTTCCAGTTTTGAACGGAAGATATTTCCTTTTTCACCATAGCCCTCTATGGGCTTCCAAATATCCCTTTGCCAATTCCACAAGAACAGCCTTAGCGAAAGGCTTCTTGAAGGGAAAGATGTAACTCTGTGAGATGAATTAACAGAACACAGAGCAGTTTCTCAGAAAGCTACTTTCCAGTTTTGAACGGAAGATATTTCCTTTTTCACCATAGCCCTCTATGGGCTTCCAAATATCCCTTTGCCAATTCCACAAGAACAGCCTTAGCGAAAGGCTTCTTGAAGGGAAAGATGTAACTCTGTGAGATGAATTAACAGAACACAGAGCAGTTTCTCAGAAAGCTTCTTTCTAGTTTTGAACGGAAGATATTTCCTTTTTCACCATAGCCCTCTATGGGCTTCCAAATATCCCTTTGCGAATTCCACAAGAACAGCCTTAGCGAAAGGCTTCTTGAACGGAAAAATGTAACTCTGTGAGATGAATTAACAGAACACAGAGCAGTTTCTCAGAAAGCTTCTTTCCAGTTTTGAACGGAAGATATTTCCTTTTTCACCATAGCCCTCTATGGGCTTCCAAATATCCCTTTGCCAACTCCACAAGAACAGCCTTAGCGAAAGGCTTCTTGAAGTGAAAGATGTAACTCTGTGAGATGAATTAACAGAACACAGAGCAGTTTCTCAGAAAGCTTCTTTCCAGTTTTGAACGGAAGATATTTCCTTTTTCACCATAGCCCTCTATGGGCTTCCAAATATCCCTTTGCCAATTCCACAAGAACAGCCTTACCGAAAGGCTTCTTGAAGGGAAAGATGTAACTCTGTGAGATGAATTAACAGAACACAGAGCAGTTTCTCAAAAGCTTCTTTCCAGTTTTGAACGGAAGATATTTCCTTTTTCACCATAGCCGTCTATGGGCTTCCAAATATCCCTTTGCCAATTCCACAAGAACAGCCTTAGCGAAAGGCTTCTTGAAGGGAAAGATGTAACTCTGTGAGATGAATTAACAGAACACAGAGCAGTTTCTCAGAAAGCTTCTTTCCAGTTTTGAACGGAAGATATTTCCTTTTTCACCATAGCCCTCTATGGGCTTCCAAATATCCCTTTGCCAATTCCACAAGAACAGACTTAGCGAAAGGCTTCTTGAAGGGAAAGATGTAACTCTGTGAGATGAATTAACAGAACACAGAGCAGTTTCTCAGAAAGCTTCTTTCCAGTTTTGAACGGAAGATATTTCCTTTTTCACCATAGCCCTCTATGGGCTTCCAAATATCCCTTTTCCAATTCCACAAGAACAGCCTTAGTGAAAGGCTTCTTGAAGGGAAAGATGTAACTCTGTGAGATGAATTAACAGAACACAGAGCAGTTTCTTAGAAAGCTTCTTTCCAGTTTTGAACGGAAGATATTTCCTTTTTCACCATAGCCCTCTATGGGCTTCCAAATATCCCTTTGCCAATTCCACAAGAACAGCCTTAGCGAAAGGCTTCTTGAAGGGAAAGATGTAACTCTGTGAGATGAATTAACAGAACACAGAGCAGTTTCTCAGAAAGCTTCTTTCCAGTTTTGAACGGAAGATATTTCCTTTTTCACCATAGCCCTCTATGGGCTTCCAAATATCCCTTTGCCAATTCCACAAGAACAGCCTTAGCGAACGGCTTCTTCAAGGGAAAGATGTAACTCTGTGAGATGAATTAACAGAACACAGAGCAGTTTCTTAGAAAGCTTCTTTCCAGTTTTGAACGGAAGATATTTCCTTTTACACCATAGCCCTCTATGGGCTTCCAAATATCCCTTTGCCAATTCCACAAGAACAGCCTTAGCGAAAGGCTTCTTGAAGTGAAAGATGTAACTCTGTGAGATGAATTAACAGAACACAGAACAGTTTCTCAGAAACCTTCTTTCCAGTTTTGAACGGAAGATATTTCCTTTTTCACCATAGCCCTCTATGGGCTTCCAAATATCCCTTTGCCAATTCCACAAGAACAGCCTTAGCCAAAGGCTTCTTGAAGGGAAAGATGTAACTCTGTGAGATGAACTCACAGAACACAGAGCAGTTTCTCAGAAAGCTACTTTCCAGTTTTGAACGGAAGATATTTCCTTTTTCACCATAGCCCTCTATGGGCTTCCAAATATTACTTTGCCAATTCCACAAGAACAGCCTTAGCGAAAGGCTTCTTGAAGGGAAAGATATAACTCTGTGAGATGAATTAAAAGAACACAGAGCAGTTTCTCAAAAGCTTCTTTCCAGTTTTGAACGGAAGATATTTCCTTTTTCACCATAGCCGTCTATGGGCTTCCAAATATCCCTTTGCCAATTCCACAAGAACAGCCTTAGCGAAAGGCTTCTTGAAGGGAAAGATGTAACTCTGTGAGATGAATTAACAGAACACAGAGCAGTTTCTCAGAAAGCTTCTTTCCAGTTTTGAACGGAAGATATTTCCTTTTTCACCATAGCCCTCTATGGGCTTCCAAATATCCCTTTGCCAATTCCACAAGAACAGCCTTAGCGAAAGACTTCTTGAAGGGAAAGATGTAACTCCTTGAGATGAATTAACAGAACACAGAGCAGTTTCTCAGAAAGCTTCTTTCCAGTTTTGAACGGAAGATATTTCCTTTTTCATCATAGCCCTCTATGGGCTTCCAAATATCCCTTTGCCAATTCCACAAGAACAGCCTTAGCGAAAGGCTTCTTGAAGGGAAAGATGTAACTCTGTGAGATGAATTAACAGAACACAGAGCAGTTTCTAAAAAGCTTCTTTCCAGTTTTGAACGGAAGATATTTCCTTTTTCGCCGTAGCCGTCTATGGGCTTCCAAATATCCTTTTGCCAATTCCACAAGAACAGCCTTAGCGAAAGGCTTCTTGAAGGGAAAGATGTAACTCTGTGAGATGAATTAACAGAACACAGAGCAGTTTCTCTGAAAGCTTCTTTCCAGTTTTGAACGGAAGATATTTCCTTTTTCACCATAGCCCTCTATGGGCTTCCAAATATCCCTTTGCCAATTCCACAAAAACAGCCTTAGCGAAAGGCTTCTTGAAGGGAAAGATGTAACTCTGTGAGATGAACTAACAGAACACAGAGCAGTTTCTCAGAAAGCTTTTTTCCAGTTTTGAACGGAAGATATTTCCTTTTTCACCATAGCCCTCTATGGGCTATCAAATATCCCTTTGCCAATTCCACAAGAACAGCCTTAGCGAAAGGCTTCTTGAAGGGAAAGATGTAACTCTGTGAGATGAATTAACAGAACACAGAACAGTTTCTCAGAAAGCTTCTTTCCAGTTTTGAAAGGAAGATATTTCCTTTTTCACCATAGCCCTCTATGGGCTTCCAAATATCCCTTTGCCAATTCCACAAGAACAGCCTTAGCGAAAGGCTTCTTGAAGGGAAAGATGTAACTCTGTGAGATGAATTAACAGAACACAGAGCAGTTTCTCAGAAAGCTACTTTCCAGTTTTGAACGGAAGATATTTCCTTTTTCACCATAGCCGTCTATGGGCTTCCAAATATCCCTTTGCCAATTCCACAAGAACAGCCTTAGCGAAAGGCTTCTTGAAGGGAAAGATGTAACTCTGTGAGATGAATTAACAGAACACAGAGCAGTTTCTCAGAAAGCTTCTTTCTAGTTTTGAACGGAAGATATTTCCTTTTTCACCATAGCCCTCTATGGGCTTCCAAATATCCCTTTGCGAATTCCACAAGAACAGCCTTAGCGAAAGGCTTCTTGAACGGAAAGATGTAACTCTGTGAGATGAATTAACAGAACACAGAGCAGTTTCTCAGAAAGCTTCTTTCCAGTTTTGAACCGAAGATATTTCCTTTTTCACCATAGCCCTCTATGGGCTTCCAAATATCCCTTTGCCAATTCCACAAGAACAGCCTTAGCGAAAGGCTTCTTGAAGTGAAAGATGTAACTCTGTGAGATGAATTAACAGAACACAGAACAGTTTCTCAGAAAGCTTCTTTTCAGTTTTGAACGGAAGATATTTCCTTTTTCACCATAGCCCTCTATGGGCTTCCAAATATCCCTTTACCAAATCCACAAGAACAGCCTTAGCGAAAGGCTTCTTGAAGGGAAAGATGTAACTCTGTGAGATGAACTAACAGAACACAGAGCAGTTTCTCAGAAAGCTTCTTTCCAGTTTTGAACGGAACATATTTCCTTTTTCACCATAGCCCTCTATGGGCTTCCAAATATCCCTTTGCCAATTCCACAAGAACAGCCTTACCGAAAGGCTTCTTGAAGGGAAAGATGTAACTCTGTGAGATGAATTAACAGAACACAGAGCAGTTTCTCAAAAGCTTCTTTCCAGTTTTGAACGGAAGTTATTTCCTTTTTCACCATAGCCGTCTATGGGCTTCCAAATATCCCTTTGCCAATTCCACAAGAACAGCCTTAGCGAAAGGCTTCTTGAAGGGAAAGATGTAACTCTGTGAGATGAATTAACAGAACACAGAGCAGTTTCTCAGAAAGCTTCTTTCCAGTTTTGAACGGAAGATATTTCCTTTTTCACCATAGCCCTCTATGGGCTTCCAAATATCCCTTTGCCAATTCCACAAGAACAGACTTAGCGAAAGGCTTCTTGAAGGGAAAGATGGAACTCTGTGAGATGAATTAACAGAACACAGAGCAGTTTCTCAGAAAGCTTCTTTCCAGTTTTGAACGGAAGATATTTCCTTTTTCACCATAGCCCTCTATGGGCTTCCAAATATCCCTTTTCCAATTCCACAAGAACAGCCTTAGTGAAAGGCTTCTTGAAGGGAAAGATGTAACTCTGTGAGATGAATTAACAGAACACAGAGCAGTTTCTCAGAAAGCTTCTTTCCAGTTTTGAACGGAAGATATTTCCTTTTTCACCATAGCCCTCTATGGGCTTCCAAATATCCCTTTGCCAATTCCACAAGAACAGCCTTAGCGAAAGGCTTCTTCAAGGGAAAGATGTAACTCTGTGAGATGAATTAACAGAACACAGAGCAGTTTCTCAGAAAGCTTCTTTCCAGTTTTGAACGGAAGATATTTCCTTTTTCACCATAGCCCTCTATGGGCTTCCAAATATCCCTTTGCCAATTCCACAAGAACAGCCTTAGCGAAAGGCTTCTTGAAGGGAAAGATGTAACTCTGTGAGATGAATTAACAGAACACAGAGCAGTTTCTCAGAAAGCTTCTTTCCAGTTTTGAACGGAAGATATTTCCTTTTTCACCAGAGCCCTCTATGGGCTTCCAAATATCCCTTTGCCAATTCCACAAGAACAGCCTTAGCGAAAGGCTTCTTCAAGGGAAAGACGTAACTCTGTGAGATGAACTAACAGAACACAGAGCAGTTTCTCAGAAAGCTTCTTTCCAGTTTTGAACGGAAGATATTTCCTTTTTCACCATAGCCCTCTATGGGCTTCCAAATATCCCTTTGCCAATTCCACAAGAACAGCCTTACCGAAATGCTTCTTGAAGGGAAAGATGTAACTCTGTGAGATGAATTAACAGAACACAGAGCAGTTTCTCAGAAAGCTTCTTTCTAGTTTTGAACGGAAGATATTTCCTTTTTCACCATAGCCCTCTATGGGCTTCCAAATATCCCTTTGCGAATTCCACAAGAACAGCCTTAGCGAAAGGCTTCTTAAACGGAAAGATGTAACTCTGTGAGATGAATTAACAGAACACAGAGCAGTTTCTCAGAAAGCTTCTTTCCAGTTTTGAACCGAAGATATTTCCTTTTTCACCATAGCCCTCTATGGGCTTACAAATATCCCTTTGCCAACTCCACAAGAACAGCCTTAGCGAAAGGCTTCTTGAAGTGAAAGATGTAACTCTGTGAGATGAATTAACAGAACACAGAACAATTTCTCAGAAAGCTTCTTTTCAGTTTTGAACAGAAGATATTTCCTTTTTCACCATAGCCCTCTATGGGCTTCCAAATATCCCTTTACCAAATCCACAAGAACAGCCTTAGCGAAAGGCTTCTTGAAGGGAAAGATGTAACTCTGTGAGATGAACTAACAGAACACAGAGCAGTTTCTCAGAAAGCTTCTTTCCAGTTTTGAACGGAAGATATTTCCTTTTTCACCATAGCCCTCTATGGGCTTCCAAATATCCCTTTGCCAATTCCACTAGAACAGCCTTAGCGAAAGACTTCTTAAAGGGAAAGATGTAACTCTGTGAGATGAATTAACAGAACACAGAACAGTTTCTCAAAAAGCTTCTTTCCAGTTTTGAACGGAAGATATTTCCTTTTTCACCATAGCCCTCTAAGGGCTTCCAAATATCCCTTTGCCAATTCCACAAGAACAGCCTTAGCGAAAGGCTTCTTGAAGGGAAAGATGTAACTCTGTGAGATGAATTAACAGAACACAGAGCAGTTTCTCAGAAAGCTACTTTCCAGTTTTGAACGGAAGATATTTCCTTTTTCACCATAGCCCTCTATGGGCTTCCAAATATCCCTTTGCCAATTCCACAAGAACAGCCTTAGCGAAAGGCTTCTTGAAGGGAAAGATGTAACTCTGTGAGATGAATTAACAGAACACAGAGCAGTTTCTCAGAAAGCTTCTTTCTAGTTTTGAACGGAAGATATTTCCTTTTTCACCATAGCCCTCTATGGGCTTCCAAATATCCCTTTGCGAATTCCACAAGAACAGCCTTAGCGAAAGGCTTCTTGAACGGAAAGATGTAACTCTGTGAGATGAATTAACAGAACACAGAGCAGTTTCTCAGAAAGCTTCTTTCCAGTTTTGAACGGAAGATATTTCCTTTTTCACCATAGCCCTCTATGGGCTTCCAAATATCCCTTTGCCAACTCCACAAGAACAGCCTTAGCGAAAGGCTTCTTGAAGTGAAAGATGTAACTCTGTGAGATGAATTAACAGAACACAGAGCAGTTTCTCAGAAAGCTTCTTTCCAGTTTTGAACGGAAGATATTTCCTTTTTCACCATAGCCCTCTATGGGCTTCCAAATATCCCTTTGCCAATTCCACAAGAACAGCCTTACCGAAAGGCTTCTTGAAGGGAAAGATGTAACTCTGTGAGATGAATTAACAGAACACAGAGCAGTTTCTCAAAAGCTTCTTTCCAGTTTTGAACGGAAGATATTTCCTTTTTCACCATAGCCGTCTATGGGCTTCCAAATATCCCTTTGCCAATTCCACAAGAACAGCCTTAGCGAAAGGCTTCTTGAAGGGAAAGATGTAACTCTGTGAGATGAATTAACAGAACACAGAGCAGTTTCTCAGAAAGCTTCTTTCGAGTTTTGAACGGAAGATATTTCCTTTTTCACCATAGCCCTCTATGGGCTTCCAAATATCCCTTTTCCAATTCCACAAGAACAGACTTAGCGAAAGGCTTCTTGAAGGGAAAGAAATAACTCTGTGAGATGAATTAACAGAACACAGAGCAGTTTCTCAGAAAGCTTCTTTCCAGTTTTGAACGGAAGATATTTCCTTTTTCACCATAGCCCTCTATGGGCTTCCAAATATCCCTTTGCCAATTCCACAAGAACAGCCTTACCGAAATGCTTCTTGAAGGGAAAGATGTAACTCTGTGAGATGAATTAACAGAACACAGAGCAGTTTCTCAGAAAGCTTCTTTCTAGTTTTGAACGGAAGATATTTCCTTTTTCACCATAGCCCTCTATGGGCTTCCAAATATCCCTTTGCGAATTCCACAAGAACAGCCTTAGCGAAAGGCTTCTTAAACGGAAAGATGTAACTCTGTGAGATGAATTAACAGAACACAGAGCAGTTTCTCAGAAAGCTTCTTTCCAGTTTTGAACGGAAGATATTTCCTTTTTCACCATAGCCCTCTATGGGCTTACAAATATCCCTTTGCCAACTCCACAAGAACAGCCTTAGCGAAAGGCTTCTTGAAGTGAAAGATGTAACTCTGTGAGATGAATTAACAGAACACAGAACAGTTTCTCAGAAAGCTTCTTTTCAGTTTTGAACAGAAGATATTTCCTTTTTCACCATAGCCCTCTATGGGCTTCCAAATATCCCTTTACCAAATCCACAAGAACAGCCTTAGCGAAAGGCTTCTTGAAGGGAAAGATGTAACTCTGTGAGATGAACTAACAGAACACAGAGCAGTTTCTCAGAAAGCTTCTTTCCAGTTTTGAACGGAAGATATTTCCTTTTTCACCATAGCCCTCTATGGGCTTCCAAATATCCCTTTGCCAATTCCACAAGAACAGCCTTAGCGAAAGACTTCTTAAAGGGAAAGATGTAACTCTGTGAGATGAATTAACAGAACACAGAACAGTTTCTCAAAAAGCTTCTTTCCAGTTTTGAACGGAAGATATTTCCTTTTTCACCATAGCCCTCTATGGGCTTCCAAATATCCCTTTGCCAATTCCACAAGAACAGCCTTAGCGAAAGGCTTCTTGAAGGGAAAGATGTAACTCTGTGAGATGAATTAACAGAACACAGAGCAGTTTCTCAGAAAGCTACTTTCCAGTTTTGAACGGAAGATATTTCCTATTTCACCATAGCCCTCTATGGGCTTCCAAATATCCCTTTGCCAATTCCACAAGAACAGACTTAGCGAAAGGCTTCTTGAAGGGAAAGATGTAACTCTGTGAGATGAATTAACAGAACACAGAGCAGTTTCTCAGAAAGCTTCTTTCTAGTTTTGAACGGAAGATATTTCCTTTTTCACCATAGCCCTCTATGGGCTTCCAAATATCCCTTTGCGAATTCCACAAGAACAGCCTTAGCGAAAGGCTTCTTGAACGGAAAGATGTAACTCTGTGAGATGAATTAACAGAACACAGAGCAGTTTCTCAGAAAGCTTCTTTCCAGTTTTGAACGGAAGATATTTCCTTTTTCACCATAGCCCTCTATGGGCTTCCAAATATCCCTTTGCCAACTCCACAAGAACAGCCTTAGCGAAAGGCTTCTTGAAGTGAAAGATGTAACTCTGTGAGATGAATTAACAGAACACAGAGCAGTTTCTCAGAAAGCTTCTTTCCAGTTTTGAACGGAAGATATTTCCTTTTTCACCATAGCCCTCTATGGGCTTCCAAATATCCCTTTGCCAATTCCACAAGAACAGCCTTACCGAAAGGCTTCTTGAAGGGAAAGATGTAACTCTGTGAGATGAATTAACAGAACACAGAGCAGTTTCTCAAAAGCTTCTTTCCAGTTTTGAACGGAAGATATTTCCTTTTTCACCATAGCCGTCTATGGGCTTCCAAATATCCCTTTGCCAATTCCACAAGAACAGCCTTAGCGAAAGGCTTCTTGAAGGGAAAGATGTAACTCTGTGAGATGAATTAACAGAACACAGAGCAGTTTCTCAGAAAGCTTCTTTCGAGTTTTGAACGGAAGATATTTCCTTTTTCACCATAGCCCTCTATGGGCTTCCAAATATCCCTTTGCCAATTCCACAAGAACAGACTTAGCGAAAGGCTTCTTGAAGGGAAAGATGTAACTCTGTGAGATGAATTAACAGAACACAGAGCAGTTTCTCAGAAAGCTTCTTTCCAGTTTTGAACGGAAGATATTTCCTTTTTCACCATAGCCCTCTATGGGCTTCCAAATATCCCTTTTCCAATTCCACAAGAACAGCCTTAGTGAAAGGCTTCTTGAAGGGAAAGAAATAACTCTGTGAGATGAATTAACAGAACACAGAGCAGTTTCTCAGAAAGCTTCTTTCCAGTTTTGAACGGAAGATATTTCCTTTTTCACCATAGCCCTCTATGGGCTTCCAAATATCCCTTTGCCAATTCCACAAGAACAGCCTTAGCGAAAGGCTTCTTGAAGGGAAAGATGTAACTCTGTGAGATGAATTAACAGAACACAGAGCAGTTTCTCAGAAAGCTTCTTTCCAGTTTTGAACGGAAGATATTTCCTTTTTCACCATAGCCCTCTATGGGCTTCCAAATATCCCTTTGCCAATTCCACAAGAACAGCCTTAGCGAACGGCTTCTTCAAGGGAAAGATGTAACTCTGTGAGATGAATTAACAGAACACAGAGCAGTTTCTCAGAAAGCTTCTTTCCAGTTTTGAACGGAAGATATTTCCTTTTACACCATAGCCCTCTATGGGCTTCCAAATATCCCTTTGCCAATTCCACAAGAACAGCCTTAGCGAAAGGCTTCTTGAAGTGAAAGATGTAACTCTGTGAGATGAATTAACAGAACACAGAACAGTTTCTCAGAAAGCTTCTTTCCAGTTTTGAACGGAAGATATTTCCTTTTTCACCATAGCCCTCTATGGGCTTCCAAATATCCCTTTGCCAATTCCACAAGAACAGCCTTAGCCAAAGGCTTCTTGAAGGGAAAGATGTAACTCTGTGAGATGAACTCACAGAACACAGAGCAGTTTCTCAGAAAGCTTCTTTCCAGTTTTGAACGGAAGATATTTCCTTTTTCACCATAGCCCTCTATGGGCTTCCAAATATTCCTTTGCCAATTCCACAAGAACAGCCTTAGCGAAAGGCTTCTTGAAGGGAAAGATATAACTCTGTGAGATGAATTAAAAGAACACAGAGCAGTTTCTCAAAAGCTTCTTTCCAGTTTTGAACGGAAGATATTTCCTTTTTCACCATAGCCGTCTATGGGCTTCCAAATATCCCTTTGCCAATTCCACAAGAACAGCCTTAGCGAAAGGCTTCTTGAAGGGAAAGATGTAACTCTGTGAGATGAATTAACAGAACACAGAGCAGTTTCTCAGAAAGCTTCTTTCCAGTTTTGAACGGAAGATATTTCCTTTTTCACCATAGCCCTCTATGGGCTTCCAAATATCCCTTTGCCAATTCCACAAGAACAGCCTTAGCGAAAGGCTTCTTGAAGGGAAAGATGTAACTCCTTGAGATGAATTAACAGAACACAGAGCAGTTTCTCAGAAAGCTTCTTTCCAGTTTTGAACGGAAGATATTTCCTTTTTCATCATAGCCCTCTATGGGCTTCCAAATATCCCTTTGCCAATTCCACAAGAACAGCCTTAGCGAAAGGCTTCTTGAAGGGAACGATGTAACTCTGTGAGATGAATTAACAGAACACAGAGCAGTTTCTAAAAAGCTTCTTTCCAGTTTTGAACGGAAGATATTTCCTTTTTCGCCGTAGCCGTCTATGGGCTTCCAAATATCCTTTTGCCAATTCCACAAGAACAGCCTTAGCGAAAGGCTTCTTGAAGGGAAAGATGTAACTCTGTGAGATGAATTAACAGAACACAGAGCAGTTTCTCTGAAAGCTTCTTTCCAGTTTTGAACGGAAGATATTTCCTTTTTCACCATAGCCCTCTATGGGCTTCCAAATATCCCTTTGCCAATTCCACAAGAACAGCCTTAGCGAAAGGCTTCTTGAAGGGAAAGATGTAACTCTGTGAGATGAACTAACAGAACACAGAGCAGTTTCTCAGAAAGCTTCTTTCCAGTTTTGAAAGGAAGATATTTCCTTTTTCACCATAGCCCTCTATGGGCTTCCAAATATCCCTTTGCCAATTCCACAAGAACAGCCTTAGCGAAAGGCTTCTTGAAGGGAAAGATGTAACTCTGTGAGATGAATTAACAGAACACAGAGCAGTTTCTCAGAAAGCTACTTTCCAGTTTTGAACGGAAGATATTTCCTTTTTCACCATAGCCCTCTATGGGCTTCCAAATATCCCTTTGCCAATTCCACAAGAACAGCCTTAGCGAAAGGCTTCTTGAAGGGAAAGATGTAACTCTGTGAGATGAATTAACAGAACACAGAGCAGTTTCTCAGAAAGCTTCTTTCTAGTTTTGGACGGAAGATATTTCCTTTTTCACCATAGCCCTCTATGGGCTTCCAAATATCCCCTTGCGAATTCCACAAGAACAGCCTTAGCGAAAGGCTTCTTGAACGGAAAGATGTAACTCTGTGAGATGAATTAACAGAACACAGAGCAGTTTCTCAGAAAGCTTCTTTCCAGTTTTGAACCGAAGATATTTCCTTTTTCACCATAGCCCTCTATGGGCTTCCAAATATCCCTTTGCCAATTCCACAAGAACAGCCTTAGCGAAAGGCTTCTTGAAGTGAAAGATGTAACTCTGTGAGATGAATTAACAGAACACAGAACAGTTTCTCAGAAAGCTTCTTTTCAGTTTTGAACGGAAGATATTTCCTTTTTCACCATAGCCCTCTATGGGCTTCCAAATATCCCTTTACCAAATCCACAAGAACAGCCTTAGCGAAAGGCTTCTTGAAGGGAAAGATGTAACTCTGTGAGATGAACTAACAGAACACAGAGCAGTTTCTCAGAAAGCTTCTTTCCAGTTTTGAACGGAAGATATTTCCTTTTTCACCATAGCCCTCTATGGGCTTCCAAATATCCCTTTGCCAATTCCACAAGAACAGCCTTACCGAAAGGCTTCTTGAAGGGAAAGATGTAACTCTGTGAGATGAATTAACAGAACACAGAGCAGTTTCTCAAAAGCTTCTTTCCAGTTTTGAACGGAAGATATTTCCTTTTTCACCATAGCCGTCTATGGGCTTCCAAATATCCCTTTGCCAATTCCACAAGAACAGCCTTAGCGAAAGGCTTCTTGAAGGGAAAGATGTAACTCTGTGAGATGAATTAACAGAACACAGAGCAGTTTCTCAGAAAGCTTCTTTCCAGTTTTGAACGGAAGATATTTCCTTTTTCACCATAGCCCTCTATGGGCTTCCAAATATCCCTTTGCCAATTCCACAAGAACAGACTTAGCGAAAGGCTTCTTGAAGGGAAAGATGTAACTCTGTGAGATGAATTAACAGAACACAGAGCAGTTTCTCAGAAAGCATCTTTCCAGTTTTGAACGGAAGATATTTCCTTTTTCACCATAGCCCTCTATGGGCTTCCAAATATCCCTTTTCCAATTCCACAAGAACAGCCTTAGTGAAAGGCTTCTTGAAGGGAAAGATGTAACACTGTGAGATGAATTAACAGAACACAGAGCAGTTTCTCAAAAAGCTTCTTTCCAGTTTTGAACGGAAGATATTTCCTTTTTCACCATAGCCCTCTATGGGCTTCCAAATATCCCTTTGCCAATTCCACAAGAACAGCCTTGGCGAAAGGCTTCTTCAAGGGAAAGATGTAACTCTGTGAGATGAATTAACAGAACACAGAGCAGTTTCTCAGAAAGCTTCTTTCCAGTTTTGAACGGAAGATATTTCCTTTTTCACCATAGCCCTCTATGGGCTTCCAAATATCCCTTTGCCAATTCCACAAGAACAGCCTTAGCGAAAGGCTTCTTGAACGGAAAGATGTAACTCTGTGAGATGAATTAACAGAACACAGAGCAGTTTCTCAGAAAGCTTCTTTCCCGTTTTGAACGGAAGATATTTCCTTTTTCACCAGAGCCCTCTATGGGCTTCCAAATATCCCTTTGCCAATTCCACAAGAACAGCCTTAGCGAAAGGCTTCTTGAAGGGAAAGACGTAACTCTGTGAGATGAACTAACAGAACACAGAGAAGTTTCTCAGAAAGCTTCTTTCCAGTTTTGAACGGAAGATATTTCCTTTTTCACCATAGCCCTCTATGGGCTTCCAAATATCCCTTTGCCAATTCCACAAGAACAGCCTTAGCGAAAGGCTTCTTGAACGGAAAGATGTAACTCTGTGAGATGAATTAACAGAACACAGAACAGTTTCTCAGAAAGCTTCTTTCCAGTTTTGAAAGGAAGATATTTCCTTTTTCACCATAGCCGTCTATGGGCTTCCAAATATCCCTTTGCCAATTCCACAAGAACAGCCTTAGCGAAAGGCTTCTTGAAGGGAAAGATGTAACTCTGTGAGATGAATTAACAGAACACAGAGCAGTTTCTCAGAAAGCTACTTTCCAGTTTTGAACGGAAGATATTTCCTTTTTCACCATAGCCCTCTATGGGCTTCCAAATATCCCTTTGCCAATTCCACAAGAACAGCCTTAGCGAAAGGCTTCTTGAAGGGAAAGATGTAACTCTGTGAGATGAATTAACAGAACACAGAGCAGTTTCTCAGAAAGCTTCTTTCTAGTTTTGAAAGGAAGATATTTCCTTTTTCACCATAGCCCTCTATGGGCTTCCAAATATCCCTTTGCGAATTCCACAAGAACAGCCTTAGCGAAAGGCTTCTTGAACGGAAAGATGTAACTCTGTGAGATGAATTAACAGAACACAGAGCAGTTTCTCTGAAAGCTTCTTTCCAGTTTTGAACGGAAGATATTTCCTTTTTCACCATAGCCCTCTATGGGCTTCCAAATATCCCTTTGCCAATTCCACAAGAACAGCCTTAGCGAAAGGCTTCTTGAAGTGAAAGATGTAACTCTGTGAGATGAATTAACAGAACACAGAACAGTTTCTCAGAAAGCTTCTTTTCAGTTTTGAACGGAAGATATTTCCTTTTTCACCATAGCCCTCTATGGGCTTCCAAATATCCCTTTACCAAATCCACAAGAACAGCCTTAGCGAAAGGCTTCTTGAAGGGAAAGATGTAACTCTGTGAGATGAACTAACAGAACACAGAGCAGTTTCTCAGAAAGCTTCTTTCCAGTTTTGAACGGAAGATATTTCCTTTTTCACCATAGCCCTCTATGGGCTTCCAAATATCCCTTTGCCAATTCCACAAGAACAGCCTTACCGAAAGGCTTCTTGAAGGGAAAGATGTAACTCTGTGAGATGAATTAACACAACACAGAGCAGTTTCTCAAAAGCTTCTTTCCAGTTTTGAACGGAAGATATTTCCTTTTTCACCATAGCCGTCTATGGGCTTCCAAATATTCCTTTGACAATTCCACAAGAACAGCCTTAGCGAAAGGCTTCTTGAAGGGAAAGATGTAACTCTGTGAGATGAATTAACAGAACACAGAGCAGTTTCTCAGAAAGCTTCTTTCCAGTTTTGAACGGAAGATATTTCCTTTTTCACCATAGCCCTCTATGGGCTTCCAAATATCCCTTTGCCAATTCCACAAGAACAGACTTAGCGAAAGGCTTCTTGAAGGGAAAGATGTAACTCTGTGAGATGAATTAACAGAACACAGAGCAGTTTCTCAGAAAGCTTCTTTCCAGTTTTGAACGGAAGATATTTCCTTTTTCACCATAGCCCTCTATGGGCTTCCAAATATCCCTTTGCCAATTCCACAAGAACAGCCTTAGCGAAAGGCTTCTTGAAGGGAAAGATGTAACTCTGTGAGATGAATTAACAGAACACAGAGCAGTTTCTCAGAAAGCTTCTTTCTAGTTTTGAACGGAAGATATTTCCTTTTTCACCATAGCCGTCTCTGGGCTTCCGAATATCCCTTTGCCAATTCCACAAGAACAGCCTTAGCGAAAGGCTTCTTGAAGGGAAAGATGTAACTCTGTGAGATGAATTAACAGAACACAGAGCAGTTTCTCAGAAAGCTTCTTTCCAGTTTTGAACGGAAGATATTTCCTTTTTCACCATAGCCCTCTATGGGCTTCCAAATATCCCTTTGCCAATTCCACAAGAACAGACTTAGCGAAAGGCTTCTTGAAGGGAAGATGTAACTCTGTGAGATGAATTAACAGAACACAGAGCAGTTTCTCAGAAAGCTTCTTTTCAGTTTTGAACGGAAGATATTTCCTTTTTCACCAGAGCCCTCTATGGGCTTCCAAATATCCCTTTGCCAATTCCACAAGAACAGCCTTAGCGAAAGGCTTCTTGAAGGGAAAGATGTAACTCTGTGAGATGAACTAACAGAACACAGAGCAGTTTCTCAGAAAGCTTCTTTCCAGTTTTGAACGGAAGATATTTCCTTTTTCACCATAGCCCTCTATGCGCTTCCAAATATCCCTTTGCCAATTCCACAAGAACAGCCTTAGCGAAAGGCTTCTTGAAGGGAAAGATGTAACTCTGTGAGATGAACTAACAGAACACAGAGCAGTTTCTCAGAAAGCTTCTTTCCAGTTTTGAACGGAAGATATTTCCTTTTTCACCATAGCCCTCTATGGGCTTCCAAATATCCCTTTGCCAATTCCACAAGAACAGCCTTACCGAAAGGCTTCTTGAAGGGAAAGATGTAACTCTGTGAGATGAATTAACAGAACACAGAGCAGTTTCTCAGAAAGCTTCTTTCCAGTTTTGAACGGAAGATATTTCCTTTTTCACCATAGGCCTCTAGGGGCTTCCAAATATCCCTTTGCCAATTCCACAAGAACAGCCTTAGTGAAAGGCTTCTTGAAGGGAAAGATGTAACTCTGTGTGATGAATTAACAGAACACAGAGCAGTTTCTCAGAAAGCTTCTTTCCAGTTTTGAAAGGAAGATATTTCCTTTTTCACCATAGCCCTCTATGGGCTTCCAAATATCCCTTTGCCAATTCCACAAGAACAGCCTTAGCGAAAGGCTTCTTCAAGGGAAAGATGTAACTCTGTGAGATGAATTAACAGAACACAGAGCAGTTTTTCAGAAAGCGTCTTTCCAGTTTTGAACGGAAGATATTTCCTTTTTCACCATAGCCCTCTATGGGCTTCCAAATATCCCTTTGCCAATTCCACAAGAACAGCCTTAGCGAAAGGCTTCTTGAAGTGAAAGATGTAACTCTGTGAGATGAATTAACAGAACACAGAACAGTTTCTCAGAAAGCTTCTTTCCAGTTTTGAACGGAAGCTATTTCCTTTTTCACCATAGCCCTCTATGGGCTTCCAAATATCCCTTTGCCAATTCCACAAGAACAGCCTTAGCGAAAGGCTTCTTGAAGGGAAAGATGTAACTCTGTGAGATGAACTAACAGAACACAGAGCAGTTTCTCAGAAAGCTTCTTTCTAGTTTTGAACGGAAGATATTTCCTTTTTCACCATAGCCCTCTATGGGCTTCCAAATATCCCTTTGCCAATTCCACAAGAACAGCCTTAGCGAAAGGCTTCTTGAAGGGAAAGATGTAACTCTGTGAGATGAATTAACAGAACACAGAGCAGTTTCTCAGAAAGCTTCTTTCCAGTTTTGAACGGAAGATATTTCCTTTTTCACCATAGCCCTCTATGGGCTTCCAAATATCCCTTTGCCAATTCCACAAGAACAGACTTAGCGAAAGACTTCTTGAAGGGAAAGATGTAACTCTGTGAGATGAATTAACAGAACACAGAGCAGTTTCTCAGAAAGCTTCTTTCCAGTTTTGAACGGAAGATATTTCCTTTTTCACCGTAGCCCTCTATGGGCTTCCAAATATCCCTTTGCCAATTCCACAAGAACAGCCTTAGCGAAAGGCTTCTTGAAGGGAAAGATGTAACTCTGTGAGATGAATTAACAGAACACAGAGCAATTTCTCAGAAAGCTTCTTTCTAGTTTTGAACGGAAGATATTTCCTTTTTCACCATAGCCCACTATGGGCTTCCAAATATCCCTTTGCCAATTCCACAAGAACAGCCTTAGCGAAAGGCTTCTTGAAGGGAAAGATGTAACTCTGTGAGATGAATTAACAGAACACAGAACAGTCTCTCAGAAAGCTTCTTTCCAGTTTTGAACGGAAGATATTTCCTTTTTCACCATAGCCCTCTATGGGCTTCCAAATATCCCTTTGCCAATTCCACAAGAACAGCCTTAGCGAAAGGCTTCTTGAAGGGAAAGATGTAACTCTGTGAGATGAATTAACAGAACACAGAGCAGTTTCTCAGAAATCTTCTTTCCAGTTTTGAACGGAAGATATTTCCTTCTTCACCATAGCCCTCTATGGGCTTCCAAATATCCCTTTGCCAATTCCACAAGAACAGCCTTAGCGAAAGGCTTCTTGAAGGGAAAGATGTAACTCTGTGAGATGAATTAACAGAACACAGAGCAGTTTCTCAGAAAGCTTCTTTCCAGTTTTGAACGGAAGATATTTCCTTTTTCACCATAGCCGTCTATGGGCTTCCAAATATCCCTTTGCCAATTCCACAAGAACAGCCTTAGCGAAAGGCTTCTTGAAGGGAAAGATGTAACTCTGTGAGATGAATAAACAGAACACAGAGCAGTTTCTCAGAAAGCTTCTTTCCAGTTTTGAACGGAAGATATTTCCTTTTTCACCATAGCCCTCTATGGGCTTCCAAATATCCCTTTGCGAATTCCACAAGAACAGCCTTAGCGAAAGGCTTCTTGAAGGGAAAGATGTAACTCTGTGAGATGAATTAACAGAACACAGAACAGTTTCTCAGAAAGCTTCTTTCCAGTTTTGAACGGAAGATATTTCCTTTTTCACCATAGCCCTCTATGGGCTTCCAAATATCCCTTTGCCAATTCCACAAGAACAGCCTTAGCGAAAGGCTTCTTGAAGGGAAAGATGAAACTCTGTGAGATGAATTAACAGAACACAGAGCAGTTTCTCAGAAATCTTCTTTCCAGTTTTGAACGGAAGATATTTCCTTTTTCCCCATAGCCCTCTATGGGCTTCCAAATATCCCTTTGCCAATTCCACAAGAACAGCCTTAGAGAAAGGCTTCTTGAAGGGAAAGATGTAACTCTGTGAGATGAATTAACAGAACACAGAGCAGTTTCTCAGAAAGCTTCTTTCCAGTTTTGAACGGAAGATATTTCCTTTTTCACCATAGCCCTCTATGGGCTTCCAAATATCCCTTTGCCAATTCCACAAGAACAGCCTTAGCGAAAGGCTTCTTGAAGGGAAAGATGTAACTCTGTGAGATGAATTAACAGAACACAGAGCAGTTTCTCAGAAAGCTTCTTTCCAGTTTTGAACGGAAGATATTTCCTTTTTCACCATAGCCCTCTATGGGCTTCCAATTATCCCTTTGCCAATTCCACAAGAACAGCCTTAGCGAAAGGCTTCTTGAAGGGAAAGATGTAACTCTGTGAGATGAATTAACAGAACACAGAGCAGTTTCTCAGAAAGCTTCTTTCTAGTTTTGAACGGAAGATATTTCCTTTTTCACCATAGCCCTCTATGGGCTTCCAAATATCCCTTTGCGAATTCCACAAGAACAGCCTTAGCGAAAGGCTTCTTAAACGGAAAGATGTAACTCTGTGAGATGAATTAACAGAACACAGAGCAGTTTCTCAGAAAGCTTCTTTCCAGTTTTGAACCGAAGATATTTCCTTTTTCACCATAGCCCTCTATGGGCTTCCAAATATCCCTTTGCCAACTCCACAAGAACAGCCTTAGCGAAAGGCTTCTTGAAGTGAAAGATGTAACTCTGTGAGATGAATTAACAGAACACAGAACAGTTTCTCAGAAAGCTTCTTTTCAGTTTTGAACGGAAGATATTTCCTTTTTCACCATAGCCCTCTATGGGCTTCCAAATATCCCTTTACCAAATCCACAAGAACAGCCTTAGCGAAAGGCTTCTTGAAGGGAAAGATGTAACTCTGTGAGATGAACTAACAGAACACAGAGCAGTTTCTCAGAAAGCTTCTTTCCAGTTTTGAACGGAAGATATTTCCTTTTTCACCATAGCCCTCTATGGGCTTCCAAATATCCCTTTGCCAATTCCACAAGAACAGCCTTAGCGAAAGGCTTCTTGAAGGGAAAGATGTAACTCTGTGAGATGAATAAAAAGAACACAGAGCAGTTTCTCAAAAGCTTCTTTCCAGTTTTGAACGGAAGATATTTCCTTTTTCACCATAGCCGTCTATGGGCTTCCAAATATCCCGTTGCCAATTCCACAAGAACAGCCTTAGCGAAAGGCTTCTTGAAGGGAAAGATGTAACTCTGTGAGATGAATTAACAGAACACAGAGCAGTTTCTCAGAAAGCTTCTTTCCAGTTTTGAACGGAAGATATTTCCTTTTTCACCATAGCCCTCTATGGGCTTCCAAATATCCCTTTGCCAATTCCACAAGAACAGACTTAGCGAAAGACTTCTTGAAGGGAAAGATGTAACTCTGTGAGATGATTTAACAGAACACAGAGCAGTTTCTCAGAAAGCTTCTTTCCAGTTTTGAACGGAAGATATTTCCTTTTTCACCGTAGCCCTCTATGGGCTTCCAAATATCCCTTTGCCAATTCCACAAGAACAGCCTTAGCGAAAGGCTTCTTGAAGGGAAAGATGTAACTCTGTGAGATGAATTAACAGAACACAGAGCAGTTTCTCAGAAAGCTTCTTTCCAGTTTTGAACGGAAGATATTTCCTTTTTCACCATAGCCCACTATGGGCTTCCAAATATCCCTTTGCCAATTCCAGAAGAACAGCCTTAGCGAAAGGCTTCTTGAAGGGAAAGATGTAACTCTGTGAGATGAATTATCAGAACACACAGCAGATTTCCAGAAAGCTTCTTCGCAGTTTTTGTATTAGGATATTTCCTTTCTCACCATAGCCCTCTCTGGGCCTCTAAATATCACCTTCCAATTTCTACAAGAACAGTCTTAGCGAAAGGCTTCTTGAGGGGAAAGCTGTAACCCTGTGAGATGAATTAACAGAACACAAAGTAGTTTCTCAGAGAGCTTCTTTCCAGTTTTTAACGGAAGATATTTCCTTTTCCACCATTGCCTTTTATAGGCTTCCAAATATCACTTGGCAAATTACACAAGAACAGACTTAGCGAAAGGCTTTTTGAGGGGAAAGCTGTTACTCTGTGAGATGAATTAACAGTACACAAAGCAGTTTCTCAGAAAGCTTCTTTCCAGTTTTTAACGGAGAATATTTCCTTTTTCACCATAGACCTCTATGGCCTTCTAAATATCACTTTTCAAATTCCACAAGAACAGTCTTAGGGAAAGCCTTCTTGACGGGAAAGCTGTAACTCTGGGGGATGAAATAATAGAACACAAGGCAGTTTCTCAGAAATCATCTTTCCAGTTTTTAACGGAAGATATTTCCTTTTTCAGCAAAGCCCTCTATGGGCTTCCAAATATCTCTTTTCCAATTCCACAAGAACAGTCTTAGCGAAAGGCTTCTTGAGGGGAAAGCTGTAACTCTGTGCGATGAATTAACAGAACACAAAGTATTTTCGCAGAAAATTTCTTTCCAGTTTTTAACAGAAGATATTTCCTTTTTCACTATAGCCCTCTTTGGTCTTCCAACTATCCCTTTGCCAATTCCACAAGAACAGCCTTAGCGAAAGGCTTCTTGAAGGGAAAGATGTAACTCTGTGAGATGAATTAACAGAACACAGAGCAGTTTCTCAGAAAGCTTCTTTCTAGTTTTGAACGGAAGATATTTCCTTTTTCACCATAGCCGTCTATGGGCTTCCAAATATCCCTTTGCCAATTCCACAAGAACAGCCTTAGCGAAAGGCTTCTTGAAGGGAAAGATGTAACTCTGTGAGATGAATTAACAGAACACAGAGCAGTTTGTCAGAAAGCTTCTTTCCAGTTTTGAACGGAAGATATTTCCTTTTTCACCATAGCCCTCTATGGGCTTCCAAATATCCCTTTGCCAATTCCACAAGAACAGACTTAGCGAAAGGCTTCTTGAAGGGAAGATGTAACTCTGTGAGATGAATTAACAGAACACAGAGCAGTTTCTCAGAAAGCTTCTTTCCAGTTTTGAACGGAAGATATTTCCTTTTTCACCATAGCCGTCTATGGGCTTCCAAATATCCCTTTGCCAATTCCACAAGAACAGCCTTAGCGAAAGGCTTCTTGAAGGGAAGATGTAACACTGTGAGATGAATTAACAGAACACAGAGCAGTTTCTCAGAAAGCTTCTTTCCAGTTTTGAACGGAAGATATTTCCTTTTTCACCATAGCCCTCTATGGGCTTCCAAATATCCCTTTGCCAATTCCACAAGAACAGACTTAGCGAAAGGCTTCTTGAAGGGAAAGATGTAACTCTGTGAGATGAATTAACAGAACACAGAGCAGTTTCTCAGAAAGCTTCTTTCCAGTTTTGAACGGAAGATATTTCCTTTTTCACCATAGCCCTCTATGGGCTTCCAAATATCCCTTTTCCAATTCCACAAGAACAGCCTTAGTGAAAGGCTTCTTGAAGGGAAAGATATAACTCTGTGAGATGAATTAACAGAACACAGAGCAGTTTCTCAAAAGCTTCTTTCCAGTTTTGAACGGAAGATATTTCCTTTTTCACCATAGCCCTCTATGGGCTTCCAAATATCCCTTTGCCAATTCCACAAGAACAGCCTTAGCGAAAGGCTTCTTGAAGGGAAAGATGTAACTCTGTGAGATGAATTAACAGAACACAGAGCAGTTTCTCAGAAATCTTCTTTCCAGTTTTGAACGGAAGATATTTCCTTTTTCACCATAGCCCTCTATGGGCTTCCAAATATCCCTTTGCCAATTCCACAAGAACAGCCTTAGCGAAAGGCTTCTTGAAGGGAAAGATGTAACTCTGTGAGATGAATTAACAGAACACAGAGCAGTTTCTCAGAAAGCTTCTTTCCAGTTTTGAACGGAAGATATTTCCTTTTTCACCATAGCCGTCTATGGGCTTCCAAATATCCCTTTGCCAATTCCACAAGAACAGCCTTAGCGAAAGGCTTCTTGAAGGGAAAGATGTAACTCTGTGAGATGAATAAACAGAACACAGAGCAGTTTCTCAGAAAGCTTCTTTCCAGTTTTGAACGGAAGATATTTCCTTTTTCACCATAGCCCTCTAAGGGCTTCCAAGTATCCCTTTGCGAATTCCACAAGAACAGCCTTAGCGAAAGGCTTCTTGAAGGGAAAGATGTAACTCTGTGAGATGAATTAACAGAACACAGAACAGTTTCTCAGAAAGCTTCTTTCCAGTTTTGAACGGAAGATATTTCCTTTTTCACCATAGCCCTCTATGGGCTTCCAAATATCCCTTTGCCAATTCCACAAGAACAGCCTTAGCGAAAGGCTTCTTGAAGGGAAAGATGAAACTCTGTGAGATGAATTAACAGAACACAGAGCAGTTTCTCAGAAATCTTCTTTCCAGTTTTGAACGGAAGATATTTCCTTTTTCCCCATAGCCCTCTATGGGCTTCCAAATATCCCTTTGCCAATTCCACAAGAACAGCCTTAGCGAAAGGCTTCTTGAAGGGAAAGATGTAACTCTGTGAGATGAATTAACAGAACACAGAGCAGTTTCTCAGAAAGCTTCTTTCCAGTTTTGAACGGAAGATATTTCCTTTTTCACCATAGCCCTCTATGGGCTTCTAAATATCCCTTTGCCAATTCCACAAGAACAGCCTTAGCGAAAGGCTTCTTGAAGGGAAAGATGTAACTCTGTGAGATGAATTAACAGAACACAGAGCAGTTTCTCAGAAAGCTTCTTTCCAGTTTTGAACGGAAGATATTCCCTTTTTCACCATAGCCCTCTATGGGCTTCCAAATATCCCTTTGCCAATTCCACAAGAACAGCCTTAGCGAAAGGCTTCTTGAAGGGAAAGATGTAACTCTGTGAGATGAATTAACAGAACACAGAGCAGTTTCTCAGAAAGCTTCTTTCCAGTTTTGAACGGAAGATATTTCCTTTTTCACCATAGCCCTCTATGGGCTTCCAAATATCCCTTTGCCAATTCCACAAGAACAGCCTTAGCGAAAGGCTTCTTGAAGTGAAAGATGTAACTCTGTGAGATGAATTAACAGAACACAGAACAGTTTCTCAGAAAGCTTCTTTCCAGTTTTGAACGGAAGATATTTCCTTTTTCACCATAGCCCTCTATGGGCTTCCAAATATCCCTTTGCCAATTCCACAAGAACAGCCTTAGCGAAAGGCTTCTTGAAGGGAAAGATGTAACTCTGTGAGATGAATTAACAGAACACAGAGCAGTTTCTCAGAAAGATTCTTTCTAGTTTTGAACGGAAGATATTTCCTTTTTCACCATAGCCGTCTATGGGCTTCCAAATATCCCTTTGCCAATTCCACAAGAACAGCCTTAGCGAAAGGCTTCTTGAAGGGAAAGATGTAACTCTGTGAGATGAATTAACAGAACACAGAGCAGTTTCTCAGAAAGCTTCTTTCCAGTTTTGAACGGAAGATATTTCCTTTTTCACCATAGCCGTCTATGGGCTTCCAAATATCCCTTTGCCAATTCCACAAGAACAGCCTTAGCGAAAGGCTTCTTGAAGGGAAAGATGTAACTCTGTGAGATGAATAAACAGAACACAGAGCAGTTTCTCAGAAAGCTTCTTTCCAGTTTTGAACGGAAGATATTTCCTTTTTCACCATAGCCCTCTAAGGGCTTCCAAGTATCCCTTTGCGAATTCCACAAGAACAGCCTTAGCGAAAGGCTTCTTGAAGGGAAAGATGTAACTCTGTGAGATGAATTAACAGAACACAGAACAGTTTCTCAGAAAGCTTCTTTCCAGTTTTGAACGGAAGATATTTCCTTTTTCACCATAGCCCTCTATGGGCTTCCAAATATCCCTTTGCCAATTCCACAAGAACAGCCTTAGCGAAAGGCTTCTTGAAGGGAAAGATGAAACTCTGTGAGATGAATTAACAGAACACAGAGCAGTTTCTCAGAAATCTTCTTTCCAGTTTTGAACGGAAGATATTTCCTTTTTCCCCATAGCCCTCTATGGGCTTCCAAATATCCCTTTGCCAATTCCACAAGAACAGCCTTAGCGAAAGGCTTCTTGAAGGGAAAGATGTAACTCTGTGAGATGAATTAACAGAACACAGAGCAGTTTCTCAGAAAGCTTCTTTCCAGTTTTGAACGGAAGATATTTCCTTTTTCACCATAGCCCTCTATGGGCTTCTAAATATCCCTTTGCCAATTCCACAAGAACAGCCTTAGCGAAAGGCTTCTTGAAGGGAAAGATGTAACTCTGTGAGATGAATTAACAGAACACAGAGCAGTTTCTCAGAAAGCTTCTTTCCAGTTTTGAACGGAAGATATTCCCTTTTTCACCATAGCCCTCTATGGGCTTCCAAATATCCCTTTGCCAATTCCACAAGAACAGCCTTAGCGAAAGGCTTCTTGAAGGGAAAGATGTAACTCTGTGAGATGAATTAACAGAACACAGAGCAGTTTCTCAGAAAGCTTCTTTCCAGTTTTGAACGGAAGATATTTCCTTTTTCACCATAGCCCTCTATGGGCTTCCAAATATCCCTTTGCCAATTCCACAAGAACAGCCTTAGCGAAAGGCTTCTTGAAGTGAAAGATGTAACTCTGTGAGATGAATTAACAGAACACAGAACAGTTTCTCAGAAAGCTTCTTTCCAGTTTTGAACGGAAGATATTTCCTTTTTCACCATAGCCCTCTATGGGCTTCCAAATATCCCTTTGCCAATTCCACAAGAACAGCCTTAGCGAAAGGCTTCTTGAAGGGAAAGATGTAACTCTGTGAGATGAATTAACAGAACACAGAGCAGTTTCTAAAAAGCTTCTTTCCAGTTTTGAACGGAAGATATTTCCTTTTTCGCCGTAGCCGTCTATGGGCTTCCAAATATCCTTTTGCCAATTCCACAAGAACAGCCTTAGCGAAAGGCTTCTTGAAGGGAAAGGTGTAACTCTGTGAGATGAATTAACAGAACACAGAGCAGTTTCTCTGAAAGCTTCTTTCCAGTTTTGAACGGAAGATATTTCCTTTTTCACCATAGCCCTCTATGGGCTTCCAAATATCCCTTTGCCAATTCCACAAAAACAGCCTTAGCGAAAGGCTTCTTGAAGGGAAAGATGTAACTCTGTGAGATGAACTAACAGAACACAGAGCAGTTTCTCAGAAAGCTTTTTTCCAGTTTTGAACGGAAGATATTTCGTTTTTCACCATAGCCCTCTATGGGCTTCCAAATATCCCTTTGCCAATTCCACAAGAACAGCCTTAGCGAAAGGCTTCTTGAAGGGAAAGATGTAACTCTGTGAGATGAATTAACAGAACACAGAACAGTTTCTCAGAAAGCTTCTTTCCAGTTTTGAAAGGAAGATATTTCCTTTTTCACCATAGCCCTCTATGGGCTTCCAAATATCCCTTTGCCAATTCCACAAGAACAGCCTTAGCGAAAGGCTTCTTGAAGGGAAAGATGTAACTCTGTGAGATGAATTAACAGAACACAGAGCAGTTTCTCAGAAAGCTTCTTTCTAGTTTTGAACGGAAGATATTTCCTTTTTCACCATAGCCCTCTATGGGCTTCCAAATATCCCTTTGCGAATTCCACAAGAACAGCCTTAGCGAAAGGCTTCTTGAACGGAAAGATGTAACTCTGTGAGATGAATTAACAGAACACAGAGCAGTTTCTCAGAAAGCTTCTTTCCAGTTTTGAACCGAAGATATTTCCTTTTTCACCATAGCCCTCTATGGGCTTCCAAATATCCCTTTGCCAATTCCACAAGAACAGCCTTAGCGAAAGGCTTCTTGAAGGGAAAGATGTAACTCTGTGAGATGAATTAACAGAACACAGAACAGTTTCTCAGAAAGCTTCTTTTCAGTTTTGAACGGAAGATATTTCCTTTTTCACCATAGCCCTCTATGGGCTTCCAAATATCCCTTTACCAAATCCACAAGAACAGCCTTAGCGAAAGGCTTCTTGAAGGGAAAGATGTAACTCTGTGAGATGAACTAACAGAACACAGAGCAGTTTCTCAGAAAGCTTCTTTCCAGTTTTGAACGGAAGATATTTCCTTTTTCACCATAGCCCTCTATGGGCTTCCAAATATCCCTTTGCCAATTCCACAAGAACAGCCTTACCGAAAGGCTTCTTGAAGGGAAAGATGTAACTCTGTGAGATGAATTAACAGAACACAGAGCAGTTTCTCAAAAGCTTCTTTCCAGTTTTGAACGGAAGATATTTCCTTTTTCACCTGTGCTTCCAAATATCCCTTTGCCAATTCCACAAGAACAGCCTTAGCGAAAGGCTTCTTGAAGGGAAAGATGTAACTCTGTGAGATGGAATTAACAGAACACAGAGCAGTTTCTCAGAAAAGCTTCTTTTCCAGTTTTGAACGGAAGATATTTCCTTTTTCACCATAGCCCTCTATGGGCTTCCAAATATCCCTTTGCCAATTCCACAAGAACAGACTTAGCGAAAGGCTTCTTGAAGGGAAAGATGGAACTCTGTGAGATGAATTAACAGAACACAGAGCAGTTTCTCAGAAAGCTTCTTTCCAGTTTTGAACGGAAGATATTTCCTTTTTCACCATAGCCGCTCTATGGGCTTCCAAATATCCCTTTTCCAATTCCACAAGAACAGCCTTAGTGAAAGGCTTCTTGAAGGGAAAGATGTAACTCTGTGAGATGAATTAACAGAACACAGAGCAGTTTCTCAGAAAGCTACTTTCCAGTTTTGAACGGAAGATATTTCCTTTTTCACCATAGCCCTCTATGGGCTTCCAAATATCCCTTTGCCAATTCCACAAGAACAGCCTTAGCGAAAGGCTTCTTGAAGGGAAAGATGTAACTCTGTGAGATGAATTAACAGAACACAGAGCAGTTTCTCAGGAAAGCTTCTTTCCAGTTTTGAACGGAAGATATTTCCTTTTTCACCATAGCCCTCTATGGGCTTCCAAATATACCCTTTGCCAATTCTCACAAGAACAGCCTTAGCGAAAGGCTTCTTGAAGGAAAGATGTAACTCTGTGAGATGAATTAACAGAACACAGAGCAGTTTCTCAGAAGAGCTTCTTTCCAGTTTTGAACGGAAGATATTTCCTTTTTCACCAGAGCCCTCTATGGGCTTCCAAATATCCCTTTGCCAATTCCACAAGAACAGCCTTAGCGAAAGGCTTCTTGAAGGGAAAGACGTAACTCTGTGAGATGAACTAACAGAAACACAGAGCAGTTTCTCAGAAAGCTTCTTTCCAGTTTTGAACGGAAGATATTTCCTTTTTCACCATAGCCCTCTATGGGCTTCCAAATATCCCTTTGCCAATTCCACAAGAACAGCCTTACCGAAATGCTTCTTGAAGGGAAAGATGTAACTCTGTGAGATGAATTAACAGAACCACAGAGCAGTTTCTCAGAAAGCTTCTTTCTAGTTTTGAACGGAAGATATTTCCTTTTTCACCATAGCCCTCTATGGGCTTCCAAATATCCTTTGCGAATTCCACAAGAACAGCCTTAGCGAAAGGCTTCTTAAACGGAAAGATGTAACTCTGTGAGATGAATTAACAGAACACAGAGCAGTTTCTCAGAAAGCTTCTTTCCAGTTTTGAACCGAAGATATTTCCTTTTTCACCATAGCCCTCTATGGGCTTCCAAATATCCCTTTGCCAACTCCACAAGAACAGCCTTAGCGAAAGGCTTCTTGAAGTGAAAGATGTAAACTCTGTGAGATGAATTAACAGAACACAGAACAGTTTCTCAGAAAGCTTCTTTTCAGTTTTGAACAGAAGATATTTTCCTTTTTCACCATAGCCCTCTATGGGCTTCCAAATATCCCTTTACCAAATCCACAAGAACAGCCTTAGCGAAAGGCTTCTTGAAGGGAAAGATGTAACTCTGTGAGATGAACTAACAGAACACAGAGCAGTTTCTCAGAAAGCTTCTTTCCAGTTTTGAACGGAAGATATTTCCTTTTTCACCATAGCCCTCTATGGGCTTCCAAATATCCCTTTGCCAATTCCACGAAGAACAGCCTTAGCGAAAGACTTCTTAAAGGGAAAGATGTAACTCTGTGAGATGAATTAACAGAACACAGAACAGTTTCTCAAAAAGCTTCTTTCCAGTTTTGAACGGAAGATATTTCCTTTTTCACCATAGCCCTCTATGGGCTTCCAAATATCCCTTTGCCAATTCCACAAGAACAGCCTTAGCGAAAAGGCTTCTTGAAGGGAAAGATGTAACTCTGTGAGATGAATTAACAGAACACAGAGCAGTTTCTCAGAAAGCTACTTTCCAGTTTTGAACGGAAGATATTTCCTTTTTCACCATAGCCCTCTATGGGCTTCCAAATATCCCTTTGCCAATTCCACAAGAACAGCCTTAGCGAAAGGCTTCTTGAAGGGAAAGATGTAACTCTGTGAGATGAATTAACAGAACACAGAAGCAGTTTCTCAGAAAGCTTCTTTCTAGTTTTGAACGGAAGATATTTCCTTTTTCACCATAGCCCTCTATGGGCTTCAAATATCCCTTTGCGAATTCCACAAGAACAGCCTTAGCGAAAGGCTTCTTGAACGGAAAGATGTAACTCTGTGAGATGAATTAACAGAACACAGAGCAGTTTCTCAGAAAGCTTCTTTCCAGTTTTGAACCGAAGATATTTCCTTTTTCACCATAGCCCTCTATGGGCTTCCAAATATCCCTTTGCCAATTCCACAAGAACAGCCTTAGCGAAAGGCTTCTTGAAGGAAAGATGTAACTCTGTGAGATGAATTAACAGAACACAGAACAGTTTCTCAGAAAGCTTCTTTTCAGTTTTGAACGGAAGATATTTCCTTTTTCACCATAGCCCTCTATGGGCTTCCAAATATCCCTTTTCCAAATCCACAAGAACAGCCTTAGCGAAAGGCTTCTTGAAGGGAAAGATGTAACTCTGTGAGATGAACTAACAGAACACAGAGCAGTTTCTCAGAAAGCTTCTTTCAGTTTTGAACGGAAGATATTTCCTTTTTCACCATAGCCCTCTATGGGCTTCCAAATATCCCTTTGCCAATTCGCAAGAACAGCCTTACCGAAAGGCTTCTTGAAGGGAAAGATGTAACTCTGTGAGATGAATTAACAGAACACAGAGCAGTGTTCTCAAAAGCTTCTTTCCAGTTTTTGAACGGAAGATATTTCCTTTTTCACCATAGCCGTCTATGGGCTTCCAAATATCCCTTTGCCAATTCCACAAGAACAGCCTTAGCGAAAGGCTTTCTTGAAGGGAAAGATGTAACTCTGTGAGATGAATTAACAGAACACAGAGCAGTTTCTCAGAAAGCTTCTTTCCAGTTTTGAACGGAAGATATTTCCTTTTTCACCATAGCCCTCTATGGGCTTCCAAATATCCCTTTGCCAATTCCACAAGAACAGACTTAGCGAAGGCTTCTTGAAGGGAAAGATGGAACTCTGTGAGATGAATTAACAGAACACAGAGCAGTTTCTCAGAAAGCTTCTTTCCAGTTTTGAACGGAAGAAGATATTTCCTTTTTCACCATAGCCCTCTATGGGCTTCCAAATATCCCTTTTCCAATTCCACAAGAACAGCCTTAGTGAAAGGCTTCTTGAAGGGAAAGATGTAACTCTGTGAGATGAATTAACAGAACACAGAGCAGTTTCTCAGAAAGCTTCTTTCCAGTTTTGAACGGAAGATATTTCCTTTTTCACCATAGCCCTCTATGGGCTTCCAAATATCCCTTTGCCAATTCCACAAGAACAGCCTTAGCGAAAGGCTTCTTGAAGGGAAAGATGTAACTCTGTGAGATGAATTAACAGAACACAGAGCAGTTTTCTCAGAAAGCTTCTTTCCAGTTTTGAACGGAAGATATTTCCTTTTTCACCATAGCCCTCTATGGGCTTCCAAATATCCCTTTGCCAATTCCACAAGAACAGCCTTAGCGAAAGGCTTCTTGAAGGGAAAGATGTAACTCTGTGAGATGAATTAACAGAACACAGAGCAGTTTCTCAGAAAGCTTCTTTCCAGTTTTGAACGGAAGATATTTCCTTTTTCACCAGAGCCCTCTATGGGCTTCCAAATATCCCTTTGCCAATTCCACAAGAACAGCCTTAGCGAAAGGCTTCTTGAAGGGAAAGACGTAACTCTGTGAGATGAACTAACAGAACACAGAGCAGTTTCTCAGAAAGCTTCTTTCCAGTTTTGAACGGAAGATATTTCCTTTTTCACCATAGCCCTCTATGGGCTTCCAAATATCCCTTTGCCAATTCCACAAGAACAGCCTTACCGAAATGCTTCTTGAAGGGAAAGATGTAACTCTGTGAGATGAATTAACAGAACACAGAGCAGTTTCTCAGAAAGCTTCTTTCTAGTTTTGAACGGAAGATATTTCCTTTTTCACCATAGCCCTCTATGGGCTTCCAAATATCCCTTTGCGAATTCCACAAGAACAGCCTTAGCGAAAGGCTTCTTAAACGGAAAGATGTAACTCTGTGAGATGAATTAACAGAACACAGAGCAGTTTCTCAGAAAGCTTCTTTCCAGTTTTGAACGGAAGATATTTCCTTTTTCACCATAGCCCTCTATGGGCTTCCAAATATCCCTTTGCCAACTCCACAAGAACAGCCTTAGCGAAAGGCTTCTTGAAGTGAAAGATGTAACTCTGTGAGATGAATTAACAGAACACAGAACAGTTTCTCAGAAAGCTTCTTTTCAGTTTTGAACAGAAGATATTTCCTTTTTCACCATAGCCCTCTATGGGCTTCCAAATATCCCTTTACCAAATCCACAAGAACAGCCTTAGCGAAAGGCTTCTTGAAGGGAAAGATGTAACTCTGTGAGATGAACTAACAGAACACAGAGCAGTTTCTCAGAAAGCTTCTTTCCAGTTTTGAACGGAAGATATTTCCTTTTTCACCATAGCCCTCTATGGGCTTCCAAATATCCCTTTGCCAATTCCACAAGAACAGCCTTAGCGAAAGACTTCTTGAAGGGAAAGATGTAACTCTGTGAGATGAATTAACAGAACACAGAGCAGTTTCTCAGAAAGCTTCTTTCTAGTTTTGAACGGAAGATATTTCCTTTTTCACCATAGCCCTCTATGGGCTTCCAAATATCCCTTTGCGAATTCCACAAGAACAGCCTTATCGAAAGGCTTCTTGAACGGAAAGATGTAACTCTGTGAGATGAATTAACAGAACACAGAGCAGTTTCTCAGAAAGCTTCTTTCCAGTTTTGAACGGAAGATATTTCCTTTTTCACCATAGCCCTCTATGGGCTTCCAAATATCCCTTTGCCAACTCCACAAGAACAGCCTTAGCGAAAGGCTTCTTGAAGTGAAAGATGTAACTCTGTGAGATGAATTAACAGAACACAGAGCAGTTTCTCAGAAAGCTTCTTTCCAGTTTTGAACGGAAGATATTTCCTTTTTCACCATAGCCCTCTATGGGCTTCCAAATATCCCTTTGCCAATTCCACAAGAACAGCCTTAGCGAAAGGCTTCTTGAAGGGAAAGATGTAACTCTGTGAGATGAATTAACAGAACACAGAGCAGTTTCTCAGAAAGCTTCTTTCCAGTTTTGAACGGAAGATATTTCCTTTTTCACCATAGCCGTCTATGGGCTTCCAAATATCCCTTTGCCAATTCCACAAGAACAGCCTTAGCGAAAGGCTTCTTGAAGGGAAAGATGTAACTCTGTGAGATGAATTAACAGAACACAGAGCAGTTTCTCAGAAAGCTTCTTTCGAGTTTTGAACGGAAGATATTTCCTTTTTCACCATAGCCCTCTATGGGCTTCCAAATATCCCTTTGCCAATTCCACAAGAACAGACTTAGCGAAAGGCTTCTTGAAGGGAAAGATGTAACTCTGTGAGATGAATTAACAGAACACAGAGCAGTTTCTCAGAAAGCTTCTTTCCAGTTTTGAACGGAAGATATTTCCTTTTTCACCATAGCCCTCTATGGGCTTCCAAATATCCCTTTTCCAATTCCACAAGAACAGCCTTAGTGAAAGGCTTCTTGAAGGGAAAGAAATAACTCTGTGAGATGAATTAACAGAACACAGAGCAGTTTCTCAGAAAGCTTCTTTCCAGTTTTGAACGGAAGATATTTCCTTTTTCACCATAGCCCTCTATGGGCTTCCAAATATCCCTTTGCCAATTCCACAAGAACAGCCTTAGCAAAAGGCTTCTTGAAGGGAAAGATGTAACTCTGTGAGATGAATTAACAGAACACAGAGCAGTTTCTCAGAAAGCTTCTTTCCAGTTTTGAACGGAAGATATTTCCTTTTTCACCATAGCCCTCTATGGGCTTCCAAATATCCCTTTGCCAATTCCACAAGAACAGCCTTAGCGAACGGCTTCTTCAAGGGAAAGATGTAACTCTGTGAGATGAATTAACAGAACACAGAGCAGTTTCTCAGAAAGCTTCTTTCCAGTTTTGAACGGAAGATATTTCCTTTTACACCATAGCCCTCTATGGGCTTCCAAATATCCCTTTGCCAATTCCACAAGAACAGCCTTAGCGAAAGGCTTCTTGAAGTGAAAGATGTAACTCTGTGAGATGAATTAACAGAACACAGAACAGTTTCTCAGAAAGCTTCTTTCCAGTTTTGAACGGAAGATATTTCCTTTTTCACCATAGCCCTCTATGGGCTTCCAAATATCCCTTTGCCAATTCCACAAGAACAGCCTTAGCCAAAGGCTTCTTGAAGGGAAAGATGTAACTCTGTGAGATGAACTCACAGAACACAGAGCAGTTTCTCAGAAAGCTTCTTTCCAGTTTTGAACGGAAGATATTTCCTTTTTCACCATAGCCCTCTATGGGCTTCCAAATATTCCTTTGCCAATTCCACAAGAACAGCCTTAGCGAAAGGCTTCTTGAAGGGAAAGATATAACTCTGTGAGATGAATTAAAAGAACACAGAGCAGTTTCTCAAAAGCTTCTTTCCAGTTTTGAACGGAAGATATTTCCTTTTTCACCATAGCCGTCTATGGGCTTCCAAATATCCCTTTGCCAATTCCACAAGAACAGCCTTAGCGAAAGGCTTCTTGAAGGGAAAGATGTAACTCTGTGAGATGAATTAACAGAACACAGAGCAGTTTCTCTGAAAGCTTCTTTCCAGTTTTGAACGGAAGATATTTCCTTTTTCACCATAGCCCTCTATGGGCTTCCAAATATCCCTTTGCCAATTCCACAAAAACAGCCTTAGCGAAAGGCTTCTTGAAGGGAAAGATGTAACTCTGTGAGATGAACTAACAGAACACAGAGCAGTTTCTCAGAAAGCTTTTTTCCAGTTTTGAACGGAAGATATTTCGTTTTTCACCATAGCCCTCTATGGGCTTCCAAATATCCCTTTGCCAATTCCACAAGAACAGCCTTAGCGAAAGGCTTCTTGAAGGGAAAGATGTAACTCTGTGAGATGAATTAACAGAACACAGAACAGTTTCTCAGAAAGCTTCTTTCCAGTTTTGAAAGGAAGATATTTCCTTTTTCACCATAGCCCTCTATGGGCTTCCAAATATCCCTTTGCCAATTCCACAAGAACAGCCTTAGCGAAAGGCTTCTTGAAGGGAAAGATGTAACTCTGTGAGATGAATTAACAGAACACAGAGCAGTTTCTCAGAAAGCTTCTTTCTAGTTTTGAACGGAAGATATTTCCTTTTTCACCATAGCCCTCTATGGGCTTCCAAATATCCCTTTGCGAATTCCACAAGAACAGCCTTAGCGAAAGGCTTCTTGAACGGAAAGATGTAACTCTGTGAGATGAATTAACAGAACACAGAGCAGTTTCTCAGAAAGCTTCTTTCCAGTTTTGAACCGAAGATATTTCCTTTTTCACCATAGCCCTCTATGGGCTTCCAAATATCCCTTTGCCAATTCCACAAGAACAGCCTTAGCGAAAGGCTTCTTGAAGGGAAAGATGTAACTCTGTGAGATGAATTAACAGAACACAGAACAGTTTCTCAGAAAGCTTCTTTTCAGTTTTGAACGGAAGATATTTCCTTTTTCACCATAGCCCTCTATGGGCTTCCAAATATCCCTTTACCAAATCCACAAGAACAGCCTTAGCGAAAGGCTTCTTGAAGGGAAAGATGTAACTCTGTGAGATGAACTAACAGAACACAGAGCAGTTTCTCAGAAAGCTTCTTTCCAGTTTTGAACGGAAGATATTTCCTTTTTCACCATAGCCCTCTATGGGCTTCCAAATATCCCTTTGCCAATTCCACAAGAACAGCCTTACCGAAAGGCTTCTTGAAGGGAAAGATGTAACTCTGTGAGATGAATTAACAGAACACAGAGCAGTTTCTCAAAAGCTTCTTTCCAGTTTTGAACGGAAGATATTTCCTTTTTCACCATAGCCGTCTATGGGCTTCCAAATATCCCTTTGCCAATTCCACAAGAACAGCCTTAGCGAAAGGCTTCTTGAAGGGAAAGATGTAACTCTGTGAGATGAATTAACAGAACACAGAGCAGTTTCTCAGAAAGCTTCTTTCCAGTTTTGAACGGAAGATATTTCCTTTTTCACCATAGCCCTCTATGGGCTTCCAAATATCCCTTTGCCAATTCCACAAGAACAGACTTAGCGAAAGGCTTCTTGAAGGGAAAGATGGAACTCTGTGAGATGAATTAACAGAACACAGAGCAGTTTCTCAGAAAGCTTCTTTCCAGTTTTGAACGGAAGATATTTCCTTTTTCACCATAGCCCTCTATGGGCTTCCAAATATCCCTTTTCCAATTCCACAAGAACAGCCTTAGTGAAAGGCTTCTTGAAGGGAAAGATGTAACTCTGTGAGATGAATTAACAGAACACAGAGCAGTTTCTCAGAAAGCTACTTTCCAGTTTTGAACGGAAGATATTTCCTTTTTCACCATAGCCCTCTATGGGCTTCCAAATATCCCTTTGCCAATTCCACAAGAACAGCCTTAGCGAAAGGCTTCTTGAAGGGAAAGATGTAACTCTGTGAGATGAATTAACAGAACACAGAGCAGTTTCTCAGAAAGCTTCTTTCCAGTTTTGAACGGAAGATATTTCCTTTTTCACCATAGCCCTCTATGGGCTTCCAAATATCCCTTTGCCAATTCCACAAGAACAGCCTTAGCGAAAGGCTTCTTGAAGGGAAAGATGTAACTCTGTGAGATGAATTAACAGAACACAGAGCAGTTTCTCAGAAAGCTTCTTTCCAGTTTTGAACGGAAGATATTTCCTTTTTCACCAGAGCCCTCTATGGGCTTCCAAATATCCCTTTGCCAATTCCACAAGAACAGCCTTAGCGAAAGGCTTCTTGAAGGGAAAGACGTAACTCTGTGAGATGAACTAACAGAACACAGAGCAGTTTCTCAGAAAGCTTCTTTCCAGTTTTGAACGGAAGATATTTCCTTTTTCACCATAGCCCTCTATGGGCTTCCAAATATCCCTTTGCCAATTCCACAAGAACAGCCTTACCGAAATGCTTCTTGAAGGGAAAGATGTAACTCTGTGAGATGAATTAACAGAACACAGAGCAGTTTCTCAGAAAGCTTCTTTCTAGTTTTGAACGGAAGATATTTCCTTTTTCACCATAGCCCTCTATGGGCTTCCAAATATCCCTTTGCGAATTCCACAAGAACAGCCTTAGCGAAAGGCTTCTTAAACGGAAAGATGTAACTCTGTGAGATGAATTAACAGAACACAGAGCAGTTTCTCAGAAAGCTTCTTTCCAGTTTTGAACCGAAGATATTTCCTTTTTCACCATAGCCCTCTATGGGCTTCCAAATATCCCTTTGCCAACTCCACAAGAACAGCCTTAGCGAAAGGCTTCTTGAAGTGAAAGATGTAACTCTGTGAGATGAATTAACAGAACACAGAACAGTTTCTCAGAAAGCTTCTTTTCAGTTTTGAACAGAAGATATTTCCTTTTTCACCATAGCCCTCTATGGGCTTCCAAATATCCCTTTACCAAATCCACAAGAACAGCCTTAGCGAAAGGCTTCTTGAAGGGAAAGATGTAACTCTGTGAGATGAACTAACAGAACACAGAGCAGTTTCTCAGAAAGCTTCTTTCCAGTTTTGAACGGAAGATATTTCCTTTTTCACCATAGCCCTCTATGGGCTTCCAAATATCCCTTTGCCAATTCCACAAGAACAGCCTTAGCGAAAGACTTCTTAAAGGGAAAGATGTAACTCTGTGAGATGAATTAACAGAACACAGAACAGTTTCTCAAAAAGCTTCTTTCCAGTTTTGAACGGAAGATATTTCCTTTTTCACCATAGCCCTCTATGGGCTTCCAAATATCCCTTTGCCAATTCCACAAGAACAGCCTTAGCGAAAGGCTTCTTGAAGGGAAAGATGTAACTCTGTGAGATGAATTAACAGAACACAGAGCAGTTTCTCAGAAAGCTACTTTCCAGTTTTGAACGGAAGATATTTCCTTTTTCACCATAGCCCTCTATGGGCTTCCAAATATCCCTTTGCCAATTCCACAAGAACAGCCTTAGCGAAAGGCTTCTTGAAGGGAAAGATGTAACTCTGTGAGATGAATTAACAGAACACAGAGCAGTTTCTCAGAAAGCTTCTTTCTAGTTTTGAACGGAAGATATTTCCTTTTTCACCATAGCCCTCTATGGGCTTCCAAATATCCCTTTGCGAATTCCACAAGAACAGCCTTAGCGAAAGGCTTCTTGAACGGAAAGATGTAACTCTGTGAGATGAATTAACAGAACACAGAGCAGTTTCTCAGAAAGCTTCTTTCCAGTTTTGAACCGAAGATATTTCCTTTTTCACCATAGCCCTCTATGGGCTTCCAAATATCCCTTTGCCAATTCCACAAGAACAGCCTTAGCGAAAGGCTTCTTGAAGGGAAAGATGTAACTCTGTGAGATGAATTAACAGAACACAGAACAGTTTCTCAGAAAGCTTCTTTTCAGTTTTGAACGGAAGATATTTCCTTTTTCACCATAGCCCTCTATGGGCTTCCAAATATCCCTTTTCCAAATCCACAAGAACAGCCTTAGCGAAAGGCTTCTTGAAGGGAAAGATGTAACTCTGTGAGATGAACTAACAGAACACAGAGCAGTTTCTCAGAAAGCTTCTTTCCAGTTTTGAACGGAAGATATTTCCTTTTTCACCATAGCCCTCTATGGGCTTCCAAATATCCCTTTGCCAATTCGCAAGAACAGCCTTACCGAAAGGCTTCTTGAAGGGAAAGATGTAACTCTGTGAGATGAATTAACAGAACACAGAGCAGTTTCTCAAAAGCTTCTTTCCAGTTTTGAACGGAAGATATTTCCTTTTTCACCATAGCCGTCTATGGGCTTCCAAATATCCCTTTGCCAATTCCACAAGAACAGCCTTAGCGAAAGGCTTCTTGAAGGGAAAGATGTAACTCTGTGAGATGAATTAACAGAACACAGAGCAGTTTCTCAGAAAGCTTCTTTCCAGTTTTGAACGGAAGATATTTCCTTTTTCACCATAGCCCTCTATGGGCTTCCAAATATCCCTTTGCCAATTCCACAAGAACAGACTTAGCGAAAGGCTTCTTGAAGGGAAAGATGGAACTCTGTGAGATGAATTAACAGAACACAGAGCAGTTTCTCAGAAAGCTTCTTTCCAGTTTTGAACGGAAGATATTTCCTTTTTCACCATAGCCCTCTATGGGCTTCCAAATATCCCTTTTCCAATTCCACAAGAACAGCCTTAGTGAAAGGCTTCTTGAAGGGAAAGATGTAACTCTGTGAGATGAATTAACAGAACACAGAGCAGTTTCTCAGAAAGCTTCTTTCCAGTTTTGAACGGAAGATATTTCCTTTTTCACCATAGCCCTCTATGGGCTTCCAAATATCCCTTTGCCAATTCCACAAGAACAGCCTTAGCGAAAGGCTTCTTGAAGGGAAAGATGTAACTCTGTGAGATGAATTAACAGAACACAGAGCAGTTTCTCAGAAAGCTTCTTTCCAGTTTTGAACGGAAGATATTTCCTTTTTCACCATAGCCCTCTATGGGCTTCCAAATATCCCTTTGCCAATTCCACAAGAACAGCCTTAGCGAAAGGCTTCTTGAAGGGAAAGATGTAACTCTGTGAGATGAATTAACAGAACACAGAGCAGTTTCTCAGAAAGCTTCTTTCCAGTTTTGAACGGAAGATATTTCCTTTTTCACCAGAGCCCTCTATGGGCTTCCAAATATCCCTTTGCCAATTCCACAAGAACAGCCTTAGCGAAAGGCTTCTTGAAGGGAAAGACGTAACTCTGTGAGATGAACTAACAGAACACAGAGCAGTTTCTCAGAAAGCTTCTTTCCAGTTTTGAACGGAAGATATTTCCTTTTTCACCATAGCCCTCTATGGGCTTCCAAATATCCCTTTGCCAATTCCACAAGAACAGCCTTACCGAAATGCTTCTTGAAGGGAAAGATGTAACTCTGTGAGATGAATTAACAGAACACAGAGCAGTTTCTCAGAAAGCTTCTTTCTAGTTTTGAACGGAAGATATTTCCTTTTTCACCATAGCCCTCTATGGGCTTCCAAATATCCCTTTGCGAATTCCACAAGAACAGCCTTAGCGAAAGGCTTCTTAAACGGAAAGATGTAACTCTGTGAGATGAATTAACAGAACACAGAGCAGTTTCTCAGAAAGCTTCTTTCCAGTTTTGAACGGAAGATATTTCCTTTTTCACCATAGCCCTCTATGGGCTTCCAAATATCCCTTTGCCAACTCCACAAGAACAGCCTTAGCGAAAGGCTTCTTGAAGTGAAAGATGTAACTCTGTGAGATGAATTAACAGAACACAGAACAGTTTCTCAGAAAGCTTCTTTTCAGTTTTGAACAGAAGATATTTCCTTTTTCACCATAGCCCTCTATGGGCTTCCAAATATCCCTTTACCAAATCCACAAGAACAGCCTTAGCGAAAGGCTTCTTGAAGGGAAAGATGTAACTCTGTGAGATGAACTAACAGAACACAGAGCAGTTTCTCAGAAAGCTTCTTTCCAGTTTTGAACGGAAGATATTTCCTTTTTCACCATAGCCCTCTATGGGCTTCCAAATATCCCTTTGCCAATTCCACAAGAACAGCCTTAGCGAAAGACTTCTTGAAGGGAAAGATGTAACTCTGTGAGATGAATTAACAGAACACAGAGCAGTTTCTCAGAAAGCTTCTTTCTAGTTTTGAACGGAAGATATTTCCTTTTTCACCATAGCCCTCTATGGGCTTCCAAATATCCCTTTGCGAATTCCACAAGAACAGCCTTATCGAAAGGCTTCTTGAACGGAAAGATGTAACTCTGTGAGATGAATTAACAGAACACAGAGCAGTTTCTCAGAAAGCTTCTTTCCAGTTTTGAACGGAAGATATTTCCTTTTTCACCATAGCCCTCTATGGGCTTCCAAATATCCCTTTGCCAACTCCACAAGAACAGCCTTAGCGAAAGGCTTCTTGAAGTGAAAGATGTAACTCTGTGAGATGAATTAACAGAACACAGAGCAGTTTCTCAGAAAGCTTCTTTCCAGTTTTGAACGGAAGATATTTCCTTTTTCACCATAGCCCTCTATGGGCTTCCAAATATCCCTTTGCCAATTCCACAAGAACAGCCTTAGCGAAAGGCTTCTTGAAGGGAAAGATGTAACTCTGTGAGATGAATTAACAGAACACAGAGCAGTTTCTCAGAAAGCTTCTTTCCAGTTTTGAACGGAAGATATTTCCTTTTTCACCATAGCCGTCTATGGGCTTCCAAATATCCCTTTGCCAATTCCACAAGAACAGCCTTAGCGAAAGGCTTCTTGAAGGGAAAGATGTAACTCTGTGAGATGAATTAACAGAACACAGAGCAGTTTCTCAGAAAGCTTCTTTCGAGTTTTGAACGGAAGATATTTCCTTTTTCACCATAGCCCTCTATGGGCTTCCAAATATCCCTTTGCCAATTCCACAAGAACAGACTTAGCGAAAGGCTTCTTGAAGGGAAAGATGTAACTCTGTGAGATGAATTAACAGAACACAGAGCAGTTTCTCAGAAAGCTTCTTTCCAGTTTTGAACGGAAGATATTTCCTTTTTCACCATAGCCCTCTATGGGCTTCCAAATATCCCTTTTCCAATTCCACAAGAACAGCCTTAGTGAAAGGCTTCTTGAAGGGAAAGAAATAACTCTGTGAGATGAATTAACAGAACACAGAGCAGTTTCTCAGAAAGCTTCTTTCCAGTTTTGAACGGAAGATATTTCCTTTTTCACCATAGCCCTCTATGGGCTTCCAAATATCCCTTTGCCAATTCCACAAGAACAGCCTTAGCGAAAGGCTTCTTGAAGGGAAAGATGTAACTCTGTGAGATGAATTAACAGAACACAGAGCAGTTTCTCAGAAAGCTTCTTTCCAGTTTTGAACGGAAGATATTTCCTTTTTCACCATAGCCCTCTATGGGCTTCCAAATATCCCTTTGCCAATTCCACAAGAACAGCCTTAGCGAACGGCTTCTTCAAGGGAAAGATGTAACTCTGTGAGATGAATTAACAGAACACAGAGCAGTTTCTCAGAAAGCTTCTTTCCAGTTTTGAACGGAAGATATTTCCTTTTACACCATAGCCCTCTATGGGCTTCCAAATATCCCTTTGCCAATTCCACAAGAACAGCCTTAGCGAAAGGCTTCTTGAAGTGAAAGATGTAACTCTGTGAGATGAATTAACAGAACACAGAACAGTTTCTCAGAAAGCTTCTTTCCAGTTTTGAACGGAAGATATTTCCTTTTTCACCATAGCCCTCTATGGGCTTCCAAATATCCCTTTGCCAATTCCACAAGAACAGCCTTAGCCAAAGGCTTCTTGAAGGGAAAGATGTAACTCTGTGAGATGAACTCACAGAACACAGAGCAGTTTCTCAGAAAGCTTCTTTCCAGTTTTGAACGGAAGATATTTCCTTTTTCACCATAGCCCTCTATGGGCTTCCAAATATTCCTTTGCCAATTCCACAAGAACAGCCTTAGCGAAAGGCTTCTTGAAGGGAAAGATATAACTCTGTGAGATGAATTAAAAGAACACAGAGCAGTTTCTCAAAAGCTTCTTTCCAGTTTTGAACGGAAGATATTTCCTTTTTCACCATAGCCGTCTATGGGCTTCCAAATATCCCTTTGCCAATTCCACAAGAACAGCCTTAGCGAAAGGCTTCTTGAAGGGAAAGATGTAACTCTGTGAGATGAATTAACAGAACACAGAGCAGTTTCTCAGAAAGCTTCTTTCCAGTTTTGAACGGAAGATATTTCCTTTTTCACCATAGCCCTCTATGGGCTTCCAAATATCCCTTTGCCAATTCCACAAGAACAGCCTTAGCGAAAGGCTTCTTGAAGGGAAAGATGTAACTCCTTGAGATGAATTAACAGAACACAGAGCAGTTTCTCAGAAAGCTTCTTTCCAGTTTTGAACGGAAGATATTTCCTTTTTCATCATAGCCCTCTATGGGCTTCCAAATATCCCTTTGCCAATTCCACAAGAACAGCCTTAGCCAAAGGCTTCTTGAAGGGAACGATGTAACTCTGTGAGATGAATTAACAGAACACAGAGCAGTTTCTAAAAAGCTTCTTTCCAGTTTTGAACGGAAGTTATTTCCTTTTTCGCCGTAGCCGTCTATGGGCTTCCAAATATCCTTTTGCCAATTCCACAAGAACAGCCTTAGCGAAAGGCTTCTTGAAGGGAAAGATGTAACTCTGTGAGATGAATTAACAGAACACAGAGCAGTTTCTCAGAAAGCTTCTTTCCAGTTTTGAACGGAAGATATTTCCTTTTTCACCATAGCCCTCTATGGGCTTCCAAATATCCCTTTGCCAATTCCACAAGAACAGCCTTAGCGAAAGGCTTCTTGAAGGGAAAGATGTAACTCTGTGAGATGAACTAACAGAACACAGAGCAGTTTCTCAGAAAGCTTTTTTCCAGTTTTGAACGGAAGATATTTCCTTTTTCACCATAGCCCTCTATGGGCTTCCAAATATCCCTTTGCCAATTCCACAAGAACAGCCTTAGCGAAAGGCTTCTTGAAGGCAAAGATGTAACTCTGTGAGATGAATTAACAGAACACAGAACAGTTTCTCAGAAAGCTTCTTTCCAGTTTTGAAAGGAAGATATTTCCTTTTTCACCATAGCCCTCTATGGGCTTCCAAATATCCCTTTGCCAATTCCACAAGAACAGCCTTAGCGAAAGGCTTCTTGAAGGGAAAGATGTAACTCTGTGAGATGAATTAACAGAACACAGAGCAGTTTCTCAGAAAGCTACTTTCCAGTTTTGAACGGAAGATATTTCCTTTTTCACCATAGCCCTCTATGGGCTTCCAAATATCCCTTTGCCAATTCCACAAGAACAGCCTTAGCGAAAGGCTTCTTGAAGGGAAAGATGTAACTCTGTGAGATGAATTAACAGAACACAGAGCAGTTTCTCAGAAAGCTTCTTTCTAGTTTTGAACGGAAGATATTTCCTTTTTCACCATAGCCCTCTATGGGCTTCCAAATATCCCTTTGCGAATTCCACAAGAACAGCCTTAGCGAAAGGCTTCTTGAACGGAAAGATGTAACTCTGTGAGATGAATTAACAGAACACAGAGCAGTTTCTCAGAAAGCTTCTTTCCAGTTTTGAACGGAAGATATTTCCTTTTTCACCATAGCCCTCTATGGGCTTCCAAATATCCCTTTGCCAACTCCACAAGAACAGCCTTAGCGAAAGGCTTCTTGAAGTGAAAGATGTAACTCTGTGAGATGAATTAACAGAACACAGAGCAGTTTCTCAGAAAGCTTCTTTCCAGTTTTGAACGGAAGATATTTCCTTTTTCACCATAGCCCTCTATGGGCTTCCAAATATCCCTTTGCCAATTCCACAAGAACAGCCTTACCGAAAGCCTTCTTGAAGGGAAAGATGTAACTCTGTGAGATGAATTAACAGAACACAGAGCAGTTTCTCAAAAGCTTCTTTCCAGTTTTGAACGGAAGATATTTCCTTTTTCACCATAGCCGTCTATGGGCTTCCAAATATCCCTTTGCCAATTCCACAAGAACAGCCTTAGCGAAAGGCTTCTTGAAGGGAAAGATGTAACTCTGTGAGATGAATTAACAGAACACAGAGCAGTTTCTCAGAAAGCTTCTTTCGAGTTTTGAACGGAAGATATTTCCTTTTTCACCATAGCCCTCTATGGGCTTCCAAATATCCCTTTGCCAATTCCACAAGAACAGACTTAGCGAAAGGCTTCTTGAAGGGAAAGATGTAACTCTGTGAGATGAATTAACAGAACACAGAGCAGTTTCTCAGAAAGCTTCTTTCCAGTTTTGAACGGAAGATATTTCCTTTTCCACCATAGCCCTCTATGGGCTTCCAAATATCCCTTTTCCAATTCCACAAGAACAGCCTTAGTGAAAGGCTTCTTGAAGGGAAAGAAATAACTCTGTGAGATGAATTAACAGAACACAGAGCAGTTTCTCAGAAAGCTTCTTTCCAGTTTTGAACGGAAGATATTTCCTTTTTCACCATAGCCCTCTATGGGCTTCCAAATATCCCTTTGCCAATTCCACAAGAACAGCCTTAGCGAAAGGCTTCTTGAAGGGAAAGATGTAACTCTGTGAGATGAATTAACAGAACACAGAGCAGTTTCTCAGAAAGCTTCTTTCCAGTTTTGAACGGAAGATATTTCCTTTTTCACCATAGCCCTCTATGGGCTTCCAAATATCCCTTTGCCAATTCCACAAGAACAGCCTTAGCGAACGGCTTCTTCAAGGGAAAGATGTAACTCTGTGAGATGAATTAACAGAACACAGAGCAGTTTCTCAGAAAGCTTCTTTCCAGTTTTGAACGGAAGATATTTCCTTTTACACCATAGCCCTCTATGGGCTTCCAAATATCCCTTTGCCAATTCCACAAGAACAGCCTTAGCGAAAGGCTTCTTGAAGTGAAAGATGTAACTCTGTGAGATGAATTAACAGAACACAGAACAGTTTCTCAGAAAGCTTCTTTCCAGTTTTGAACGGAAGATATTTCCTTTTTCACCATAGCCCTCTATGGGCTTCCAAATATCCCTTTGCCAATTCCACAAGAACAGCCTTAGCCAAAGGCTTCTTGAAGGGAAAGATGTAACTCTGTGAGATGAACTCACAGAACACAGAGCAGTTTCTCAGAAAGCTTCTTTCCAGTTTTGAACGGAAGATATTTCCTTTTTCACCATAGCCCTCTATGGGCTTCCAAATATTCCTTTGCCAATTCCACAAGAACAGCCTTAGCGAAAGGCTTCCTGAAGGGAAAGATATAACTCTGTGAGATGAATTAAAAGAACACAGAGCAGTTTCTCAAAAGCTTCTTTCCAGTTTTGAACGGAAGATATTTCCTTTTTCACCATAGCCGTCTATGGGCTTCCAAATATCCCTTTGCCAATTCCACAAGAACAGCCTTAGCGAAAGGCTTCTTGAAGGGAAAGATGTAACTCTGTGAGATGAATTAACAGAACACAGAGCAGTTTCTCAGAAAGCTTCTTTCCAGTTTTGAACGGAAGATATTTCCGTTTTCACCATAGCCCTCTATGGGCTTCCAAATATCCCTTTGCCAATTCCACAAGAACAGCCTTAGCGAAAGGCTTCTTGAAGGGAAAGATGTAACTCCTTGAGATGAATTAACAGAACACAGAGCAGTTTCTCAGAAAGCTTCTTTCCAGTTTTGAACGGAAGATATTTCCTTTTTCATCATAGCCCTCTATGGGCTTCCAAATATCCCTTTGCCAATTCCACAAGAACAGCCTTAGCGAAAGACTTCTTAAAGGGAAAGATGTAACTCTGTGAGATGAATTAACAGAACACAGAACAGTTTCTCAAAAAGCTTCTTTCCAGTTTTGAACGGAAGATATTTCCTTTTTCACCATAGCCCTCTATGGGCTTCCAAATATCCCTTTGCCAATTCCACAAGAACAGCCTTAGCGAAAGGCTTCTTGAAGGGAAAGATGTAACTCTGTGAGATGAATTAACAGAACACAGAGCAGTTTCTCAGAAAGCTACTTTCCAGTTTTGAACGGAAGATATTTCCTTTTTCACCATAGCCCTCTATGGGCTTCCAAATATACCTTTGCCAATTCCACAAGAACAGCCTTAGCGAAAGGCTTCTTGAAGGGAAAGATGTAACTCTGTGAGATGAATTAACAGAACACAGAGCAGTTTCTCAGAAAGCTTCTTTCTAGTTTTGAACGGAAGATATTTCCTTTTTCACCATAGCCCTCTATGGGCTTCCAAATATCCCTTTGCGAATTCCACAAGAACAGCCTTAGCGAAAGGCTTCTTGAACGGAAAGATGTAACTCTGTGAGATGAATTAACAGAACACAGAGCAGTTTCTCAGAAAGCTTCTTTCCAGTTTTGAACGGAAGATATTTCCTTTTTCACCATAGCCCTCTATGGGCTTCCAAATATCCCTTTGCCAACTCCACAAGAACAGCCTTAGCGAAAGGCTTCTTGAAGTGAAAGATGTAACTCTGTGAGATGAATTAACAGAACACAGAGCAGTTTCTCAGAAAGCTTCTTTCCAGTTTTGAACGGAAGATATTTCCTTTTTCACCATAGCCCTCTATGGGCTTCCAAATATCCCTTTGCCAATTCCACAAGAACAGCCTTACCGAAAGCCTTCTTGAAGGGAAAGATGTAACTCTGTGAGATGAATTAACAGAACACAGAGCAGTTTCTCAAAAGCTTCTTTCCAGTTTTGAACGGAAGATATTTCCTTTTTCACCATAGCCGTCTATGGGCTTCCAAATATCCCTTTGCCAATTCCACAAGAACAGCCTTAGCGAAAGGCTTCTTGAAGGGAAAGATGTAACTCTGTGAGATGAATTAACAGAACACAGAGCAGTTTCTCAGAAAGCTTCTTTCGAGTTTTGAACGGAAGATATTTCCTTTTTCACCATAGCCCTCTATGGGCTTCCAAATATCCCTTTGCCAATTCCACAAGAACAGACTTAGCGAAAGGCTTCTTGAAGGGAAAGATGTAACTCTGTGAGATGAATTAACAGAACACAGAGCAGTTTCTCAGAAAGCTTCTTTCCAGTTTTGAACGGAAGATATTTCCTTTTTCACCATAGCCCTCTATGGGCTTCCAAATATCCCTTTTCCAATTCCACAAGAACAGCCTTAGTGAAAGGCTTCTTGAAGGGAAAGAAATAACTCTGTGAGATGAATTAACAGAACACAGAGCAGTTTCTCAGAAAGCTTCTTTCCAGTTTTGAACGGAAGATATTTCCTTTTTCACCATAGCCCTCTATGGGCTTCCAAATATCCCTTTGCCAATTCCACAAGAACAGCCTTAGCGAAAGGCTTCTTGAAGGGAAAGATGTAACTCTGTGAGATGAATTAACAGAACACAGAGCAGTTTCTCAGAAAGCTTCTTTCCAGTTTTGAACGGAAGATATTTCCTTTTTCACCATAGCCCTCTATGGGCTTCCAAATATCCCTTTGCCAATTCCACAAGAACAGCCTTAGCGAACGGCTTCTTCAAGGGAAAGATGTAACTCTGTGAGATGAATTAACAGAACACAGAGCAGTTTCTCAGAAAGCTTCTTTCCAGTTTTGAACGGAAGATATTTCCTTTTACACCATAGCCCTCTATGGGCTTCCAAATATCCCTTTGCCAATTCCACAAGAACAGCCTTAGCGAAAGGCTTCTTGAAGGGAAAGATGTAACTCTGTGAGATGAATTAACAGAACACAGAACAGTTTCTCAGAAAGCTTCTTTCCAGTTTTGAACGGAAGATATTTCCTTTTTCACCATAGCCCTCTATGGGCTTCCAAATATCCCTTTGCCAATTCCACAAGAACAGCCTTAGCCAAAGGCTTCTTGAAGGGAAAGATGTAACTCTGTGAGATGAACTCACAGAACACAGAGCAGTTTCTCAGAAAGCTTCTTTCCAGTTTTGAACGGAAGATATTTCCTTTTTCACCATAGCCCTCTATGGGCTTCCAAATATTCCTTTGCCAATTCCACAAGAACAGCCTTAGCGAAAGGCTTCCTGAAGGGAAAGATATAACTCTGTGAGATGAATTAAAAGAACACAGAGCAGTTTCTCAAAAGCTTCATTCCAGTTTTGAACGGAAGATATTTCCTTTTTCACCATAGCCGTCTATGGGCTTCCAAATATCCCTTTGCCAATTCCACAAGAACAGCCTTAGCGAAAGGCTTCTTGAAGGGAAAGATGTAACTCTGTGAGATGAATTAACAGAACACAGAGCAGTTTCTCAGAAAGCTTCTTTCCAGTTTTGAACGGAAGATATTTCCTTTTTCACCATAGCCCTCTATGGGCTTCCAAATATCCCTTTGCCAATTCCACAAGAACAGCCTTAGCGAAAGGCTTCTTGAAGGGAAAGATGTAACTCCTTGAGATGAATTAACAGAACACAGAGCAGTTTCTCAGAAAGCTTCTTTCCAGTTTTGAACGGAAGATATTTCCTTTTTCATCATAGCCCTCTATGGGCTTCCAAATATCCCTTTGCCAATTCCACAAGAACAGCCTTAGCGAAAGGCTTCTTGAAGGGAACGATGTAACTCTGTGAGATGAATTAACAGAACACAGAGCAGTTTCTAAAAAGCTTCTTTCCAGTTTTGAACGGAAGATATTTCCTTTTTCGCCGTAGCCGTCTATGGGCTTCCAAATATCCTTTTGCCAATTCCACAAGAACAGCCTTAGCGAAAGGCTTCTTGAAGGGAAAGATGTAACTCTGTGAGATGAATTAACAGAACACAGAGCAGTTTCTCTGAAAGCTTCTTTCCAGTTTTGAACGGAAGATATTTCCTTTTTCACCATAGCCCTCTATGGGCTTCCAAATATCCCTTTGCCAATTCCACAAGAACAGCCTTAGCGAAAGGCTTCTTGAAGGGAAAGATGTAACTCTGTGAGATGAACTAACAGAACACAGAGCAGTTTCTCAGAAAGCTTTTTTCCAGTTTTGAACGGAAGATATTTCCTTTTTCACCATAGCCCTCTATGGGCTTCCAAATATCCCTTTGCCAATTCCACAAGAACAGCCTTAGCGAAAGGCTTCTTGAAGGGAAAGATGTAACTCTGTGAGATGAATTAACAGAACACAGAACAGTTTCTCAGAAAGCTTCTTCCAGTTTTGAAAGGAAGATATTTCCTTTTTCACCGTAGCCCTCTATGGGCTTCCAAATATCCCTTTGCCAATTCCACAAGAACAGCCTTAGCGAAAGGCTTCTTGAAGGGAAAGATGTAACTCTGTGAGATGAATTAAAAGAACACAGAGCAGTTTCTCAGAAAGCTACTTTCCAGTTTTGAACGGAAGATATTTCCTTTTTCACCATAGCCCTCTATGGGCTTCCAAATATCCCTTTGCCAATTCCACAAGAACAGCCTTAGCGAAAGGCTTCTTGAAGGGAAAGATGTAACTCTGTGAGATGAATTAACAGAACACAGAGCAGTTTCTCAGAAAGCTTCTTTCTAGTTTTGAACGGAAGATATTTCCTTTTTCACCATAGCCCTCTATGGGCTTCCAAATATCCCTTTGCGAATTCCACAAGAACAGCCTTAGCGAAAGGCTTCTTGAACGGAAAGATGTAACTCTGTGAGATGAATTAACAGAACACAGAGCAGTTTCTCAGAAAGCTTCTTTCCAGTTTTGAACGGAAGATATTTCCTTTTTCACCATAGCCCTCTATGGGCTTCCAAATATCCCTTTACCAAATCCACAAGAACAGCCTTAGCGAAAGGCTTCTTGAAGGGAAAGATGTAACTCTGTGAGATGAACTAACAGAACACAGAGCAGTTTCTCAGAAAGCTTCTTTCCAGTTTTGAACGGAAGATATTTCCTTTTTCACCATAGCCCTCTATGGGCTTCCAAATATCCCTTTGCCAATTCCACAAGAACAGCCTTACCGAAAGGCTTCTTGAAGGGAAAGATGTAACTCTGTGAGATGAATTAACAGAACACAGAGCAGTTTCTCAAAAGCTTCTTTCCAGTTTTGAACGGAAGATATTTCCTTTTTCACCATAGCCGTCTATGGGCTTCCAAATATCCCTTTGCCAATTCCACAAGAACAGCCTTAGCGAAAGGCTTCTTGAAGGGAAAGATGTAACTCTGTGAGATGAATTAACAGAACACAGAGCAGTTTCTCAGAAAGCTTCTTTCCAGTTTTGAACGGAAGATATTTCCTTTTTCACCATAGCCCTCTATGGGCTTCCAAATATCCCTTTGCCAATTCCACAAGAACAGACTTAGCGAAAGGCTTCTTGAAGGGAAAGATGTAACTCTGTGAGATGAATTAACAGAACACAGAGCAGTTTCTCAGAAAGCTTCTTTCCAGTTTTGAACGGAAGATATTTCCTTTTTCACCATAGCCCTCTATGGGCTTCCAAATATCCCTTTTCCAATTCCACAAGAACAGTCTTAGTGAAAGGCTTCTTGAAGGGAAAGATGTAACTCTGTGAGATGAATTAACAGAACACAGAGCAGTTTCTCAGAAAGCTTCTTTCCAGTTTTGAACGGAAGATATTTCCTTTTTCACCATAGCCCTCTATGGGCTTCCAAATATCCCTTTGCCAATTCCACAAGAACAGCCTTAGCGAAAGGCTTCTTCAAGGGAAAGATGTAACTCTGTGAGATGAATTAACAGAACACAGAGCAGTTTCTCAGAAAGCTTCTTTCCAGTTTTGAACCGAAGATATTTCCTTTTTCACCATAGCCCTCTATGGGCTTCCAAATATCCCTTTGCCAATTCCACAAGAACAGCCTTAGCGAAAGGCTTCTTGAACGGAAAGATGTAACTCTGTGAGATGAATTAACAGAACACAGAGCAGTTTCTCAGAAAGCTTCTTTCCAGTTTTGAACGGAAGATATTTCCTTTTTCACCAGAGCCCTCTATGGGCTTCCAAATATCCCTTTGCCAATTCCACAAGAACAGCCTTAGCGAAAGGCTTCTTGAAGGGAAAGACGTAACTCTGTGAGATGAACTAACAGAACACAGAGCAGTTTCTCAGAAAGCTTCTTTCCAGTTTTGAACGGAAGATATTTCCTTTTTCACCATAGCCCTCTATGGGCTTCCAAATATCCCTTTGCCAATTCCACAAGAACAGCCTTAGCGAAAGGCTTCTTGAACGGAAAGATGTAACTCTGTGAGATGAATTAACAGAACACAGAACAGTTTCTCAGAAAGCTTCTTTCCAGTTTTGAAAGGAAGATATTTCCTTTTTCACCATAGCCCTCTATGGGCTTCCAAATATCCCTTTGCCAATTCCACAAGAACAGCCTTAGCGAAAGGCTTCTTGAAGGGAAAGATGTAACTCTGTGAGATGAATTAACAGAACACAGAGCAGTTTCTCAGAAAGCTACTTTCCAGTTTTGAACGGAAGATATTTCCTTTTTCACCATAGCCCTCTATGGGCTTCCAAATATCCCTTTGCCAATTCCACAAGAACAGCCTTAGCGAAAGGCTTCTTGAAGGGAAAGATGTAACTCTGCGAGATGAATTAACAGAACACAGAGCAGTTTCTCAGAAAGCTTCTTTCTAGTTTTGAAAGGAAGATATTTCCTTTTTCACCATAGCCCTCTATGGGCTTCCAAATATCCCTTTGCGAATTCCACAAGAACAGCCTTAGCGAAAGGCTTCTTGAACGGAAAGATGTAACTCTGTGAGATGAATTAACAGAACACAGAGCAGTTTCTCAGAAAGCTTCTTTCCAGTTTTGAACGGAAGATATTTCCTTTTTCACCATAGCCCTCTATGGGCTTCCAAATATCCCTTTGCCAATTCCACAAGAACAGCCTTAGCGAAAGGCTTCTTGAAGTGAAAGATGTAACTCTGTGAGATGAATTAACAGAACACAGAACAGTTTCTCAGAAAGCTTCTTTTCAGTTTTGAACGGAAGATATTTCCTTTTTCACCATAGCCCTCTATGGGCTTCCAAATATCCCTTTACCAAATCCACAAGAACAGCCTTAGCGAAAGGCTTCTTGAAGGGAAAGATGTAACTCTGTGAGATGAACTAACAGAACACAGAGCAGTTTCTCAGAAAGCTTCTTTCCGGTTTTGAACGGAAGATATTTCCTTTTTCACCATAGCCCTCTATGGGCTTCCAAATATCCCTTTGCCAATTCCACAAGAACAGCCTTACCGAAAGGCTTCTTGAAGGGAAAGATGTAACTCTGTGAGATGAATTAACACAACACAGAGCAGTTTCTCAAAAGCTTCTTTCCAGTTTTGAACGGAAGATATTTCCTTTTTCACCATAGCCGTCTATGGGCTTCCAAATATTCCTTTGCCAATTCCACAAGAACAGCCTTAGCGAAAGGCTTCTTGAAGGGAAAGATGTAACTCTGTGAGATGAATTAACAGAACACAGAGCAGTTTCTCAGAAAGCTTCTTTCCAGTTTTGAACGGAAGATATTTCCTTTTTCACCATAGCCCTCTATGGGCTTCCAAATATCCCTTTCCCAATTCCACAAGAACAGACTTAGCGAAAGGCTTCTTGAAGGGAAAGATGTAACTCTGTGAGATGAATTAACAGAACACAGAGCAGTTTCTCAGAAAGCTTCTTTCCAGTTTTGAACGGAAGATATTTCCTTTTTCACCATAGCCCTCTATGAGCTTCCAAATATCCCTTTGCCAATTCCACAAGAACAGCCTTAGCGAAAGGCTTCTTGAAGGGAAAGATGTAACTCTGTGAGATGAACTAACAGAACACAGAGCAGTTTCTCAGAAAGCTTCTTTCCAGTTTTGAACGGAAGATATTTCCTTTTTCACCATAGCCCTCTATGGGCTTCCAAATATCCCTTTGCCAATTCCACAAGAACAGCCTTAGCGAAAGGCTTCTTGAAGGGAAAGATGTAACTCTGTGAGATGAATTAACAGAACACAGAGCAGTTTCTCAGAAAGCTACTTTCCAGTTTTGAACGGAAGATATTTCCTTTTTCACCATAGCCCTCTATGGGCTTCCAAATATCCCTTTGCCAATTCCACAAGAACAGCCTTAGCGAAAGGCTTCTTGAAGGGAAAGATGTAACTCTGTGAGATGAATTAACAGAACACAGAGCAGTTTCTCAGAAAGCTTCTTTCTAGTTTTGAACGGAAGATATTTCCTTTTTCACCATAGCCCTCTATGGGCTTCCAAATATCCCTTTGCGAATTCCACAAGAACAGCCTTAGCGAAAGGCTTCTTGAACGGAAAGATGTAACTCTGTGAGATGAACTAACAGAACACAGAGCAGTTTCTCAGAAAGCTTCTTTCCAGTTTTGAACGGAAGATATTTCCTTTTTCACCATAGCCCTCTATGGGCTTCCAAATATCCCTTTGCCAATTCCACAAGAACAGCCTTAGCGAAAGGCTTCTTGAAGGGAAAGATGTAACTCTGTGAGATGAATTAACAGAACACAGAGCAGTTTCTCAGAAAGCTTCTTTCCAGTTTTGAACGGAAGATATTTCCTTTTTCACCATAGCCCTCTATGGGCTTCCAAATATCCCTTTGCCAATTCCACAAGAACAGCCTTAGCGAAAGGCTTCTTGAAGGGAAAGATGTAACTCTGTGAGATGAATTAACAGAACACAGAGCAGTTTCTCAGAAAGCTTCTTTCTAGTTTTGAACGGAAGATATTTCCTTTTTCACCATAGCCGTCTATGGGCTTCCAAATATCCCTTTGCCAATTCCACAAGAACAGCCTTAGCGAAAGGCTTCTTGAAGGGAAAGATGTAACTCTGTGAGATGAATTAACAGAACACAGAGCAGTTTCTCAGAAAGCTTCTTTCCAGTTTTGAACGGAAGATATTTCCTTTTTCACCATAGCCCTCTATGGGCTTCCAAATATCCCTTTTCCAATTCCACAAGAACAGACTTAGCGAAAGGCTTCTTGAAGGTAAGATGTAACTCTGTGAGATGAATTAACAGAACACAGAGCAGTTTCTCAGAAAGCTTCTTTCCAGTTTTGAACGGAAGATATTTCCTTTTTCACCATAGCCGTCTATGGGCTTCCAAATATCCCTTTGCCAATTCCACAAGAACAGCCTTAGCGAAAGGCTTCTTGAAGGGAAAGATGTAACTCTGTGAGATGAATTAACAGAACACAGAGCAGTTTCTCAGAAAGCTTCTTTCCAGTTTTGAACGGAAGATATTTCCTTTTACACCATAGCCCTCTATGGGCTTCCAAATATCCCTTTGCCAATTCCACAAGAACAGACTTAGCGAAAGGCTTCTTGAAGGGAAAGATGTAACTCTGTGAGATGAATTAACAGAACACAGAGCAGTTTCTCAGAAAGCTTCTTTCCAGTTTTGAACGGAAGATATTTCCTTTTTCACCATAGCCCTCTATGGGCTTCCAAATATCCCTTTTCCAATTCCACAAGAACAGCCTTAGTGAAAGGCTTCTTGAAGGGAAAGATGTAACTCTGTGAGATGAATTAACAGAACACAGAGCAGTTTCTCAGAAAGCTTCTTTCCAGTTTTGAACAGAAGATATTTCCTTTTTCACCATAGCCCTCTATGGGCTTCCAAATATCCCTTTGCCAATTCCACAAGAACAGCCTTAGCGAAAGGCTTCTTGAAGGGAAAGATGTAACTCTGTGAGATGAATTAACAGAACACAGAGCAGTTTCTCAGAAAGCTTCTTTCCAGTTTTGAACGGAAGATATTTCCTTTTTCACCATAGCCCTCTATGGGCTTCCAAATATCCCTTTGCCAATTCCACAAGAACAGCCTTAGCGAAAGGCTTCTTCAAGGGAAAGATGTAACTCTGTGAGATGAATTAACAGAACACAGAGCAGTTTCTCAGAAAGCTTCTTTCCAGTTTTGAACGGAAGATATTTCCTTTTTCACCAGAGCCCTCTAAGGGCTTCCAAATATCCCTTTGCCAATTCCACAAGAACAGCCTTAGCGAAAGGCTTCTTGAAGGGAAAGACGTAACTCTGTGAGATGAACTAACAGAACACAGAGCAGTTTCTCAGAAAGCTTCTTTCCAGTTTTGAACGGAAGATATTTCCTTTTTCACCATAGCCCTCTATGGGCTTCCAAATATCCCTTTGCCAATTCCACAAGAACAGCCTTAGCGAAAGGCTTCTTGAACGGAAAGATGTAACTCTGAGAGATGAATTAACAGAACACAGAACAGTTTCTCAGAAAGCTTCTTTCCAGTTTTGAAAGGAAGATATTTCCTTTTTCACCATAGCCCTCTATGGGCTTCCAAATATCCCTTTGCCAATTCCACAAGAACAGCCTTAGCGAAAGGCTTCTTGAAGGGAAAGATGTAACTCTGTGAGATGAATTAACAGAACACAGAGCAGTTTCTCAGAAAGCTACTTTCCAGTTTTGAACGGAAGATATTTCCTTTTTCACCATAGCCCTCTATGGGCTTCCAAATATCCCTTTGCCAATTCCACAAGAACAGCCTTAGCGAAAGGCTTCTTGAAGGGAAAGATGTAACTCTGTGAGATGAATTAACAGAACACAGAGCAGTTTCTCAGAAAGCTTCTTTCTAGTTTTGAAAGGAAGATATTTCCTTTTTCACCATAGCCCTCTATGGGCTTCCAAATATCCCTTTGCGAATTCCACAAGAACAGCCTTAGCGAAAGGCTTCTTGAAGGGAAAGATGTAACTCTGTGAGATGAATTAACAGAACACAGAGCAGTTTCTCAGAAAGCTTCTTTCCAGTTTTGAACGGAAGATATTTCCTTTTTCACCATAGCCCTCTATGGGCTTCCAAATATCCCTTTGCCAATTCCACAAGAACAGACTTAGCGAAAGGCTTCTTGAAGGTAAGATGTAACTCTGTGAGATGAATTAACAGAACACAGAGCAGTTTCTCAGAAAGCTTCTTTCCAGTTTTGAACGGAAGATATTTCCTTTTTCACCATAGCCGTCTATGGGCTTCCAAATATCCCTTTGCCAATTCCACAAGAACAGCCTTAGCGAAAGGCTTCTTGAAGGGAAAGATGTAACTCTGTGAGATGAATTAACAGAACACAGAGCAGTTTCTCAGAAAGCTTCTTTCCAGTTTTGAACGGAAGATATTTCCTTTTACACCATAGCCCTCTATGGGCTTCCAAATATCCCTTTGCCAATTCCACAAGAACAGACTTAGCGAAAGGCTTCTTGAAGGGAAAGATGTAACTCTGTGAGATGAATTAACAGAACACAGAGCAGTTTCTCAGAAAGCTTCTTTCCAGTTTTGAACGGAAGATATTTCCTTTTTCACCATAGCCCTCTATGGGCTTCCAAATATCCCTTTTCCAATTCCACAAGAACAGCCTTAGTGAAAGGCTTCTTGAAGGGAAAGATGTAACTCTGTGAGATGAATTAACAGAACACAGAGCAGTTTCTCAGAAAGCTTCTTTCCAGTTTTGAACAGAAGATATTTCCTTTTTCACCATAGCCCTCTATGGGCTTCCAAATATCCCTTTGCCAATTCCACAAGAACAGCCTTAGCGAAAGGCTTCTTGAAGGGAAAGATGTAACTCTGTGAGATGAATTAACAGAACACAGAGCAGTTTCTCAGAAAGCTTCTTTCCAGTTTTGAACGGAAGATATTTCCTTTTTCACCATAGCCCTCTATGGGCTTCCAAATATCCCTTTGCCAATTCCACAAGAACAGCCTTAGCGAAAGGCTTCTTGAAGGGAAAGATGTAACTCTGTGAGATGAATTAACAGAACACAGAGCAGTTTCTCAGAAAGCTTCTTTCCAGTTTTGAACGGAAGATATTTCCTTTTTCACCAGAGCCCTCTAAGGGCTTCCAAATATCCCTTTGCCAATTCCACAAGAACAGCCTTAGCGAAAGGCTTCTTGAAGGGAAAGACGTAACTCTGTGAGATGAACTAACAGAACACAGAGCAGTTTCTCAGAAAGCTTCTTTCCAGTTTTGAACGGAAGATATTTCCTTTTTCACCATAGCCCTCTATGGGCTTCCAAATATCCCTTTGCCAATTCCACAAGAACAGCCTTAGCGAAAGGCTTCTTGAACGGAAAGATGTAACTCTGAGAGATGAATTAACAGAACACAGAACAGTTTCTCAGAAAGCTTCTTTCCAGTTTTGAAAGTAAGATATTTCCTTTTTCACCATAGCCCTCTATGGGCTTCCAAATATCCCTTTGCCAATTCCACAAGAACAGCCTTAGCGAAAGGCTTCTTGAAGGGAAAGATGTAACTCTGTGAGATGAATTAACAGAACACAGAGCTGTTTCTCAGAAAGCTACTTTCCAGTATTGAACGGAAGATATTTCCTTTTTCACCATAGCCCTCTATGGGCTTCCAAATATCCCTTTGCCAATTCCACAAGAACAGCCTTAGCGAAAGGCTTCTTGAAGGGAAAGATGTAACTCTGTGAGATGAATTAACAGAACACAGAGCAGTTTCTCAGAAAGCTTCTTTCTAGTTTTGAAAGGAAGATATTTCCTTTTTCACCATAGCCCTCTATGGGCTTCCAAATATCCCTTTGCGAATTCCACAAGAACAGCCTTAGCGAAAGGCTTCTTGAACGGAAAGATGTAACTCTGTGAGATGAATTAACAGAACACAGAGCAGTTTCTCAGAAAGCTTCTTTCCAGTTTTGAACGGAAGATATTTCCTTTTTCACCATAGCCCTCTATGGGCTTCCAAATATCCCTTTGCCAATTCCACAAGAACAGCCTTAGCGAAAGGCTTCTTGAAGTGAAAGATGTAACTCTGTGAGATGAATTAACAGAACACAGAACAGTTTCTCAGAAAGCTTCTTTTCAGTTTTGAACGGAAGATATTTCCTTTTTCACCATAGCCCTCTATGGGCTTCCAAATATCCCTTTACCAAATCCACAAGAACAGCCTTAGCGAAAGGCTTCTTGAAGGGAAAGATGTAACTCTGTGAGATGAACTAACAGAACACAGAGCAGTTTCTCAGAAAGCTTCTTTCCAGTTTTGAACGGAAGATATTTCCTTTTTCACCATAGCCCTCTATGGGCTTCCAAATATCCCTTTGCCAATTCCACAAGAACAGCCTTACCGAAAGGCTTCTTGAAGGGAAAGATGTAACTCTGTGAGATGAATTAACACAACACAGAGCAGTTTCTCAAAAGCTTCTTTCCAGTTTTGAACGGAAGATATTTCCTTTTTCACCATAGCCGTCTATGGGCTTCCAAATATTCCTTTGCCAATTCCACAAGAACAGCCTTAGCGAAAGGCTTCTTGAAGGGAAAGATGTAACTCTGTGAGATGAATTAACAGAACACAGAGCAGTTTCTCAGAAAGCTTCTTTACAGTTTTGAACGGAAGATATTTCCTTTTTCACCATAGCCCTCTATGGGCTTCCAAATATCCCTTTGCCAATTCCACAAGAACAGACTTAGCGAAAGGCTTCTTGAAGGGAAAGATGTAACTCTGTGAGATGAATTAACAGAACACAGAGCAGTTTCTCAGAAAGCTTCTTTCCAGTTTTGAACGGAAGATATTTCCTTTTTCACCATAGCCCTCTATGAGCTTCCAAATATCCCTTTGCCAATTACACAAGAACAGCCTTAGCGAAAGGCTTCTTCAAGGGAAAGATGTAACTCTGTGAGATGAATTAACAGAACACAGAGCAGTTTCTCAGAAAGCTTCTTTCTAGTTTTGAACGGAAGATATTTCCTTTTTCACCATAGCCGTCTATGGGCTTCCGAATATCCCTTTGCCAATTCCACAAGAACAGCCTTAGCGAAAGGCTTCTTGAAGGGAAAGATGTAACTCTGTGAGATGAATTAACAGAACACAGAGCAGTTTCTCAGAAAGCTTCTTTCCAGTTTTGAACGGAAGATATTTCCTTTTTCACCATAGCCCTCTATGGGCTTCCAAATATCCCTTTGCCAATTCCACAAGAACAGACTTAGCGAAAGGCTTCTTGAACGGAAGATGTAACTCTGTGAGATGAATTAACAGAACACAGAGCAGTTTCTCAGAAAGCTTCTTTTCAGTTTTGAACGGAAGATATTTCCTTTTTCACCAGAGCCCTCTATGGGCTTCCAAATATCCCTTTGCCAATTCCACAAGAACAGCCTTAGCGAAAGGCTTCTTGAAGGGAAAAATGTAACTCTGTGAGATGAACTAACAGAACACAGAGCAGTTTCTCAGAAAGCTTCTTTCCAGTTTTGAACGGAAGATATTTCCTTTTTCACCATAGCCCTCTATGGGCTTCCAAATATCCCTTTGCCAATTCCACAAGAACAGCCTTAGCGAAAGGCTTCTTGAACGGAAAGATGTAACTCTGTGAGATGAATTAACAGAACACAGAACAGTTTCTCAGTAAGCTTCTTTCCAGTTTTGAAAGGAAGATATTTCCTTTTTCACCATAGCCCTCTATGGGCTTCCAAATATCCCTTTGCCAATTCCACAAGAACAGCCTTAGCGAAAGGCTTCTTGAAGGGAAAGATGTAACTCTGTGAGATGAATTAACAGAACACAGAGCAGTTTCTCAGAAAGCTACTTTCCAGTTTTGAACGGAAGATATTTCCTTTTTCACCATAGCCCTCTATGGGCTTCCAAATATCCCTTTGCCAATTCCACAAGAACAGCCTTAGCGAAAGGCTTCTTGAAGGGAAAGATGTAACTCTGTGAGATGAATTAACAGAACACAGAGCAGTTTCTCAGAAAGCTTCTTTCCAGTTTTGAACGGAAGATATTTCCTTTTTCACCAGAGCCCTCTAAGGGCTTCCAAATATCCCTTTGCCAATTCCACAAGAACAGCCTTAGCGAAAGGCTTCTTGAAGGGAAAGACGTAACTCTGTGAGATGAACTAACAGAACACAGAGCAGTTTCTCAGAAAGCTTCTTTCCAGTTTTGAACGGAAGATATTTCCTTTTTCACCATAGCCCTCTATGGGCTTCCAAATATCCCTTTGCCAATTCCACAAGAACAGCCTTAGCGAAAGGCTTCTTGAACGGAAAGATGTAACTCTGAGAGATGAATTAACAGAACACAGAACAGTTTCTCAGAAAGCTTCTTTCCAGTTTTGAAAGGAAGATATTTCCTTTTTCACCATAGCCCTCTATGGGCTTCCAAATATCCCTTTGCCAATTCCACAAGAACAGCCTTAGCGAAAGGCTTCTTGAAGGGAAAGATGTAACTCTGTGAGATGAATTAACAGAACACAGAGCAGTTTCTCAGAAAGCTACTTTCCAGTTTTGAACGGAAGATATTTCCTTTTTCACCATAGCCCTCTATGGGCTTCCAAATATCCCTTTGCCAATTCCACAAGAACAGCCTTAGCGAAAGGCTTCTTGAAGGGAAAGATGTAACTGTGTGAGATGAATTAACAGAACACAGAGCAGTTTCTCAGAAAGCTTCTTTCTAGTTTTGAAAGGAAGATATTTCCTTTTTCACCATAGCCCTCTATGGGCTTCCAAATATCCCTTTGCCAATTCCACAAGAACAGCCTTAGCGAAAGGCTTCTTGAACGGAAAGATGTAACTCTGTGAGATGAATTAACAGAACACAGAGCAGTTTCTCAGAAAGCTTCTTTCCAGTTTTGAACGGAAGATATTTCCTTTTTCACCATAGCCCTCTATGGGCTTCCAAATATCCCTTTGCCAATTCCACAAGAACAGCCTTTGCGAAAGGCTTCTTGAAGTGAAAGATGTAACTCTGTGAGATGAATTAACAGAACACAGAACAGTTTCTCAGAAAGCTTCTTTTCAGTTTTGAACGGAAGATATTTCCTTTTTCACCATAGCCCTCTATGGGCTTCCAAATATCCCTTTACCAAATCCACAAGAACAGCCTTAGCGAAAGGCTTCTTGAAGGGAAAGATGTAACTCTGTGAGATGAACTAACAGAACACAGAGCAGTTTCTCAGAAAGCTTCTTTCCAGTTTTGAACGGAAGATATTTCCTTTTTCACCATAGCCCTCTATGGGCTTCCAAATATCCCTTTGCCAATTCCACAAGAACAGCCTTACCGAAAGGCTTCTTGAAGGGAAAGATGTAACTCTGTGAGATGAATTAACACAACACAGAGCAGTTTCTCAAAAGCTTCTTTCCAGTTTTGAACGGAAGATATTTCCTTTTTCACCATAGCCGTCTATGGGCTTCCAAATATTCCTTTGCCAATTCCACAAGAACAGCCTTAGCGAAAGGTTCTTGAAGGGAAAGATGTAACTCTGTGAGATGAATTAACAGAACACAGAGCAGTTTCTCAGAAAGCTTCTTTCCAGTTTTGAACGGAAGATATTTCCTTTTTCACCATAGCCCTCTATGGGCTTCCAAATATCCCTTTGCCAATTCCACAAGAACAGACTTAGCGAAAGGCTTCTTGAAGGGAAAGATGTAACTCTGTGAGATGAATTAACAGAACACAGAGCAGTTTCTCAGAAAGCTTCTTTCCAGTTTTGAACGGAAGATATTTCCTTTTTCACCATAGCCCTCTATGAGCTTCCAAATATCCCTTTGCCAATTCCACAAGAACAGCCTTAGCGAAAGGCTTCTTGAAGGGAAAGATGTAACTCTGTGAGATGAATTAACAGAACACAGAGCAGTTTCTCAGAAAGCTTCTTTCTAGTTTTGAACGGAAGATATTTCCTTTTTCACCATAGCCGTCTATGGGCTTCCGAATATCCCTTTGCCAATTCCACAAGAACAGCCTTAGCGAAAGGCTTCTTGAAGGGAAAGATGTAACTCTGTGAGATGAATTAACAGAACACAGAGCAGTTTCTCAGAAAGCTTCTTTCCAGTTTTGAACGGAAGATATTTCCTTTTTCACCATAGCCCTCTATGGGCTTCCAAATATCCCTTTGCCAATTCCACAAGAACAGACTTAGCGAAAGGCTTCTTGAACGGAAGATGTAACTCTGTGAGATGAATTAACAGAACACAGAGCAGTTTCTCAGAAAGCTTCTTTTCAGTTTTGAACGGAAGATATTTCCTTTTTCACCAGAGCCCTCTATGGGCTTCCAAATATCCCTTTGCCAATTCCACAAGAACAGCCTTAGCGAAAGGCTTCTTGAAGGGAAAGATGTAACTCTGTGAGATGAACTAACAGAACACAGAGCAGTTTCTCAGAAAGCTTCTTTCCAGTTTTGAACGGAAGATATTTCCTTTTTCACCATAGCCCTCTATGGGCTTCCAAATATCCCTTTGCCAATTCCACAAGAACAGCCTTAGCGAAAGGCTTCTTGAACGGAAAGATGTAACTCTGTGAGATGAATTAACAGAACACAGAACAGTTTCTCAGAAAGCTTCTTTCCAGTTTTGAAAGGAAGATATTTCCTTTTTCACCATAGCCCTCTATGGGCTTCCAAATATCCCTTTGCCAATTCCACAAGAACAGCCTTAGCGAAAGGCTTCTTGAAGGGAAAGATGTAACTCTGTGAGATGAATTAACAGAACACAGAGCAGTTTCTCAGAAAGCTACTTTCCAGTTTTGAACGGAAGATATTTCCTTTTTCACCATAGCCCTCTATGGGCTTCCAAATATCCCTTTGCCAATTCCACAAGAACAGCCTTAGCGAAAGGCTTCTTGAAGGGAAAGATGTAACTCTGTGAGATGAATTAACAGAACACAGAGCAGTTTCTCAGAAAGCTTCTTTCTAGTTTTGAACGGAAGATATTTCCTTTTTCACCATAGCCCTCTATGGGCTTCCAAATATCCCTTTGCGAATTCCACAAGAACAGCCTTAGCGAAAGGCTTCTTGAACGGAAAGATGTAACTCTGTGAGATGAACTAACAGAACACAGAGCAGTTTCTCAGAAAGCTTCTTTCCAGTTTTGAACGGAAGATATTTCCTTTTTCACCATAGCCCTCTATGGGCTTCCAAATATCCCTTTGCCAATTCCACAAGAACAGCCTTAGCGAAAGGCTTCTTGAAGGGAAAGATGTAACTCTGTGAGATGAATTAACAGAACACAGAGCAGTTTCTCAGAAAGCTTCTTTCTAGTTTTGAACGGAAGATATTTCCTTTTTCACCATAGCCGTCTATGGGCTTCCAAATATCCCTTTGCCAATTCCACAAGAACAGCCTTAGCGAAAGGCTTCTTGAAGGGAAAGATGTAACTCTGTGAGATGAATTAACAGAACACAGAGCAGTTTCTCAGAAAGCTTCTTTCCAGTTTTGAACGGAAGATATTTCCTTTTTCACCATAGCCCTCTATGGGCTTCCAAATATCCCTTTGCCAATTCCACAAGAACAGACTTAGCGAAAGGCTTCTTGAAGGTAAGAAGTAACCCTGTGAGATGAATTAACAGAACACAGAGCAGTTTCTCAGAAAGCTTCTTTCCAGTTTTGAACGGAAGATATTTCCTTTTTCACCATAGCCGTCTATGGGCTTCCAAATATCCCTTTGCCAATTCCACAAGAACAGCCTTAGCGAAAGGCTTCTTGAAGGGAAAGATGTAACTCTGTGAGATGAATTAACAGAACACAGAGCAGTTTCTCAGAAAGCTTCTTTCCAGTTTTCAACGGAAGATATTTCCTTTTACACCATAGCCCTCTATGGGCTTCCAAATATCCCTTTGCCAATTCCACAAGAACAGACTTAGCGAAAGGCTTCTTGAAGGGAAAGATGTAACTCTGTGAGATGAATTAACAGAACACAGAGCAGTTTCTCAGAAAGCTTCTTTCCAGTTTTGAACGGAAGATATTTCCTTTTTCACCATAGCCCTCTATGGGCTTCCAAATATCTCTTTTCCAATTCCACAAGAACAGCCTTAGTGAAATGCTTCTTGAAGGGAAAGATGTAACTCTGTGAGATGAATTAACAGAACACAGAGCAGTTTCTCAGAAAGCTTCTTTCCAGTTTTGAACGGAAGATATTTCCTTTTTCACCATAGCCCTCTATGGGCTTCCAAATATCCCTTTGCCAATTCCACAAGAACAGCCTTAGCGAAAGGCTTCTTGAAGGGAAAGATGTAACTCTGTGAGATGAATTAACAGAACACAGAGCAGTTTCTCAGAAAGCTTCTTTCCAGTTTTGAACGGAAGATATTTCCTTTTTCACCATAGCCCTCTATGGGCTTCCAAATATCCCTTTGCCAATTCCACAAGAACAGCCTTAGCGAAAGGCTTCTTCAAGGGAAAGATGTAACTCTGTGAGATGAATTAACAGAACACAGAGCAGTTTCTCAGAAAGCTTCTTTACAGTTTTGAACGGAAGATATTTCCTTTTACACCATAGCCCTCTATGGGCTTCCAAATATCCCTTTGCCAATTCCACAAGAACAGCCTTAGCGAAAGGCTTCTTGAAGTGAAAGATGTAACTCTGTGAGATGAATTAACAGAACACAGAACAGTTTCTCAGAAAGCTCCTTTCCAGTTTTGAACGGAAGATATTTCCTTTTTCACCATAGCCCTCTATGGGCTTCCAAATATCCCTTTGCCAATTCCACAAGAACAGCCTTAGCCAAAGGCTTCTTGAAGGGAAAGATGTAACTCTGTGAGATGAACTAACAGAAGACAGAGCAGTTTCTCAGAAAGCTTCCTTCCAGTTTTGAACGGAAGATATTTCCTTTTTCACTATAGCCCTCTATGGGCTTCCAAATATCCCTTTGCCAATTCCACAAGAACAGCCTTACCGAAATGCTTCTTGAAGGGAAAGATGTAACTCTGTGAGATGAATTAACAGAACACAGAGCAGTTTCTCAGAAAGCTTCTTTCTAGTTTTGAACGGAAGATATTTCCTTTTTCACCATAGCCCTCTAAGGGCGTCCAAATATCCCTTTGCCAATTCCACAAGAACAGCCTTAGCGAAAGGCTTCTTGAAGGGAAAGATGTACCTCTGTGAGATGAATTAACAGAACACAGAGCAGTTTCTCAGAAAGCTTCATTCCAGTTTTGAACGGAAGATATTTCCTTTTTCACCATAGCCCTCTATGGGCTTCCAAATATCCCTTTGCCAATTCCACAAGAACAGCCTTAGCGAAAGGCTTCTTGAAGGGAAAGATGTAACTCTGTGAGATGAATTAACAGAACACAGAACAGTTTCTCAGAAAGCTTCTTTTCAATTTTAAACGGAAGATATTTCCTTTTTCACCATAGCCCTCTATGGGCTTCCAAATATCCCTTTGCCAATTCCACAAGAACAGCCTTAGCGAAAGGCTTCTTGAAGGGAAAGATGTAACTCTGTGAGATGAATTAACAGAACACAGAGCAGTTTCTCAGAAAGCTACTTTCCAGTTTTGAACGGAAGATATTTCCTTTTTCACCATAGCCCTCTATGGGCTTCCGAATATCCCTTTGCCAATTCCACAAGAACAGCCTTAGCGAAAGGCTTCTTGAAGGGAAAGATGTAACTCTGTGAGATGAATTAACAGAACACAGAGCAGTTTCTCAGAAAGCTTCTTTCTAGTTTTGAACGGAAGATATTTCCTTTTTCACCATAGCCCTCTATGGGCTTCCAAATATCCCTTTGCGAATTCCACAAGAACAGCCTTAGCGAAAGGCTTCTTAAACGGAAAGATGTAACTCTGTGAGATGAATTAACAGAACACAGAGCAGTTTCTCAGAAAGCTTCTTTCCAGTTTTGAACCGAAGATATTTCCTTTTTCACCATAGCCCTCTATGGGCTTCCAAATATCCCTTTGCCAACTCCACAAGAACAGCCTTAGCGAAAGGCTTCTTGAAGTGAAAGATGTAACTCTGTGAGATGAATTAACAGAACCCAGAACAGTTTCTCAGAAAGCTTCTTTTCAGTTTTGAACGGAAGATATTTCCTTTTTCACCATAGCCCTCTATGGGCTTCCAAATATCCCTTTACCAAATCCACAAGAACAGCCTTAGCGAAAGGCTTCTTGAAGGGAAAGATGTAACTCTGTGAGATGAACTAACAGAACACAGAGCAGTTTCTCAGAAAGCTTCTTTCCAGTTTTCAACGGAAGATATTTCCTTTTTCACCATAGCCCTCTATGGGCTTCCAAATATCCCTTTGCCAATTCCACAAGAACAGCCTTAGCGAAAGGCTTCTTGAAGGGAAAGATGTAACTCTGTGAGATGAATTAAAAGAACACAGAGCAGTTTCTCAAAAGCTTCTTTCCAGTTTTGAACGGAAGATATTTCCTTTTTCACCATAGCCGTCTATGGGCTTCCAAATATCCCTTTGCCAATTCCACAAGAACAGCCTTAGCGAAAGGCTTCTTGAAGGGAAAGATGTAACTCTGTGAGATGAATTAACAGAACACAGAGCAGTTTCTCAGAAAGCTTCTTTCCAGTTTTGAACGGAAGATATTTCCTTTTTCACCATAGCCCTCTATGGGCTTCCAAATATCCCTTTGCCAATTCCAAAAGAACAGACTTAGCGAAAGACTTCTTGAAGGGAAAGATGTAACTCTGTGAGATGAATTAACAGAACACAGAGCAGTTTCTCAGAAAGCTTCTTTCCAGTTTTGAACGGAAGATATTTCCTTTTTCACCGTAGCCCTCTATGGGCTTCCAAATATCCCTTTGCCAATTCCACAAGAACAGCCTTAGCGAAAGGCTTCTTGAAGGGAAAGATGTAACTCTGTGAGATGAATTAACAGACCACAGAGCAGTTTCTCAGAAAGCTTCTTTCCAGTTTTGAACGGAAGATATTTCCTTTTTCACCATAGCCCACTATGGGCTTCCAAATATCCCTTTGCCAATTCCACAAGAACAGCCTTAGCGAAAGGCTTCTTGAAGGGAAAGATGTAACTCTGTGAGATGAATTAACAGAACACAGAACAGTTTCTCAGAAAGCTTCTTTCCAGTTTTGAACGGAAGATATTTCCTTTTTCACCATAGCCCTCTATGGGCTTCCAAATATCCCTTTGCCAATTCCACAAGAACAGCCTTAGCGAAAGGCTTCTTGAAGGGAAAGATGTAACTCTGTGAGATGAATTAACAGAACACAGAGCAGTTTCTCAGAAATCTTCTTTCCAGTTTTGAACGGAAGATATTTCCTTTTTCACCATAGCCCTCTATGGGCTTCCAAATATCCCTTTGCCAATTCCACAAGAACAGCCTTAGCGAAAGGCTTCTTGAAGGGAAAGATGTAACTCTGTGAGATGAATTAACAGAACACAGAGCAGTTTCTCAGAAAGCTTCTTTCCAGTTTTGAACAGAAGATATTTCATTTTTCACCATAGCCGTCTATGGGCTTCCAAATATCCCTTTGCCAATTCCACAAGAACAGCCTTAGCGAAAGGCTTCTTGAAGGGAAAGATGTAACTCTGTGAGATGAATAAACAGAACACAGAGCAGTTTCTCAGAAAGCTTCTTTCCAGTTTTGAACGGAAGATATTTCCTTTTTCACCATAGCCCTCTAAGGGCTTCCAAATATCCCATTGCGAATTCCACAAGAACAGCCTTAGCGAAAGGCTTCTTGAAGGGAAAGATGTAACTCTGTGAGATGAATTAACAGAACACAGAACAGTTTCTCAGAAAGCTTCTTTCCAGTTTTGAACGGAAGATATTTCCTTTTTCACCATAGCCCTCTATGGGCTTCCAAATATCCCTTTGCCAATTCCACAAGAACAGCCTTAGCGAAAGGCTTCTTGAAGGGAAAGATGAAACTCTGTGAGATGAATTAACAGAACACAGAGCGGTTTCTCAGAAATCTTCTTTCCAGTTTTGAACGGAAGATATTTCCTTTTTCCCCATAGCCCTCTATGGGCTTCCAAATATCCCTTTGCCAATTACACAAGAACAGCCTTAGCGAAAGGCTTCTTGAAGGGAAAGATGTAACTCTGTGAGATGAATTAACAGAACACAGAGCAGTTTCTCAGAAAGCTTCTTTCCAGTTTTGAACGGAAGATATTTCCTTTTTCACCATAGCCCTCTATGGGCTTCTAAATATCCCTTTGCCAATTCCACAAGAACAGCCTTAGCGAAAGGCTTCTTGAAGGGAAAGATGTAACTCTGTGAGATGAATTAACAGAACACAGAGCAGTTTCTCAGAAAGCTTCTTTCCAGTTTTGAACGGAAGATATTTCCTTTTTCACCATAGCCCTCTATGGGCTTCCAAATATCCCTTTGCCAATTCCACAAGAACAGCCTTAGCGAAAGGCTTCTTGAAGGGAAAGATGTAACTCTGTGAGATGAATTAACAGAACACAGAGCAGTTTCTCAGAAAGCTTCTTTCCAGTTTTGAACGGAAGATATTTCCTTTTTCACCAGAGCCCTCTATGGGCTTCCAAATATCCCTTTGCCAATTCCACAAGAACAGCCTTAGCGAAAGGCTTCTTGAAGTGAAAGATGTAACTCTGTGAGATGAATTAACAGAACACAGAACAGTTTCTCAGAAAGCTTCTTTCCAGTTTTGAACGGAAGATATTTCCTTTTTCACCATAGCCCTCTATGGGCTTCCAAATATCCCTTTGCCAATTCCACAAGAACAGCCTTAGCGAAAGGCTTCTTGAAGGGAAAGATGTAACTCTGTGAGATGAATTAACAGAACACAGAGCAGTTTCTCAGAAAGCTTCTTTCCAGTTTTGAACGGAAGATATTTCCTTTTTCACCATAGCCCTCTATGGGCTTCCAAATATCCCTTTGCCAATTCCACAAGAACAGACTTAGCGAAAGGCTTCTTGAACGGAAGATGTAACTCTGTGAGATGAATTAACAGAACACAGAGCAGTTTCTCAGAAAGCTTCTTTTCAGTTTTGAACGGAAGATATTTCCTTTTTCACCAGAGCCCTCTATGGGCTTCCAAATATCCCTTTGCCAATTCCACAAGAACAGCCTTAGCGAAAGGCTTCTTGAAGGGAAAAATGTTACTCTGTGAGATGAACTAACAGAACACAGAGCAGTTTCTCAGAAAGCTTCTTTCCAGTTTTGAACGGAAGATATTTCCTTTTTCACCATAGCCCTCTATGGGCTTCCAAATATCCCTTTGCCAATTCCACAAGAACAGCCTTAGCGAAAGGCTTCTTGAACGGAAAGATGTAACTCTGTGAGATGAATTAACAGAACACAGAACAGTTTCTCAGAAAGCTTCTTTCCAGTTTTGAAAGGAAGATATTTCCTTTTTCACCATAGCCCTCTATGGGCTTCCAAATATCCCTTTGCCAATTCCACAAGAACAGCCTTAGCGAAAGGCTTCTTGAAGGGAAAGATGTAACTCTGTGAGATGAATTAACAGAACACAGAGCAGTTTCTCAGAAAGTTACTTTCCAGTATTGAACGGAAGATATTTCCTTTTTCACCATAGCCCTCTATGGGCTTCCAAATATCCCTTTGCCAATTCCACAAGAACAGCCTTAGCGAAAGGCTTCTTGAAGGGAAAGATGTAACTCTGTGAGATGAATTAACAGAACACAGAGCAGTTTCTCAGAAAGCTTCTTTCCAGTTTTGAACGGAAGATATTTCCTTTTTCACCAGAGCCCTCTAAGGGCTTCCAAATATCCCTTTGCCAATTCCACAAGAACAGCCTTAGCGAAAGGCTTCTTGAAGGGAAAGACGTAACTCTGTGAGATGAACTAACAGAACACAGAGCAGTTTCTCAGAAAGCTTCTTTCCAGTTTTGAACGGAAGATATTTCCTTTTTCACCATAGCCCTCTATGGGCTTCCAAATATCCCTTTGCCAATTCCACAAGAACAGCCTTAGCGAAAGGCTTCTTGAAGGGAAAGATGTAACTCTGTGAGATGAATTAACAGAACACAGAGCAGTTTCTCAGAAATCTTCTTTCCAGTTTTGAACGGAAGATATTTCCTTTTTCACCATAGCCCTCTATGGGCTTCCAAATATCCCTTTGCCAATTCCACAAGAACAGCCTTAGCGAAAGGCTTCTTGAAGGGAAAGATGTAACTCTGTGAGATGAATTAACAGAACACAGAGCAGTTTCTCAGAAAGCTTCTTTCCAGTTTTGAACAGAAGATATTTCATTTTTCACCATAGCCGTCTATGGGCTTCCAAATATCCCTTTGCCAATTCCACAAGAACAGCCTTAGCGAAAGGCTTCTTGAAGGGAAAGATGTAACTCTGTGAGATGAATAAACAGAACACAGAGCAGTTTCTCAGAAAGCTTCTTTCCAGTTTTGAACGGAAGATATTTCCTTTTTCACCATAGCCCTCTAAGGGCTTCCAAATATCCCATTGCGAATTCCACAAGAACAGCCTTAGCGAAAGGCTTCTTGAAGGGAAAGATGTAACTCTGTGAGATGAATTAACAGAACACAGAACAGTTTCTCAGAAAGCTTCTTTCCAGTTTTGAACGGAAGATATTTCCTTTTTCACCATAGCCCTCTATGGGCTTCCAAATATCCCTTTGCCAATTCCACAAGAACAGCCTTAGCGAAAGGCTTCTTGAAGGGAAAGATGAAACTCTGTGAGATGAATTAACAGAACACAGAGCGGTTTCTCAGAAATCTTCTTTCCAGTTTTGAACGGAAGATATTTCCTTTTTCCCCATAGCCCTCTATGGGCTTCCAAATATCCCTTTGCCAATTACACAAGAACAGCCTTAGCGAAAGGCTTCTTGAAGGGAAAGATGTAACTCTGTGAGATGAATTAACAGAACACAGAGCAGTTTCTCAGAAAGCTTCTTTCCAGTTTTGAACGGAAGATATTTCCTTTTTCACCATAGCCCTCTATGGGCTTCTAAATATCCCTTTGCCAATTCCACAAGAACAGCCTTAGCGAAAGGCTTCTTGAAGGGAAAGATGTAACTCTGTGAGATGAATTAACAGAACACAGAGCAGTTTCTCAGAAAGCTTCTTTCCAGTTTTGAACGGAAGATATTTCCTTTTTCACCATAGCCCTCTATGGGCTTCCAAATATCCCTTTGCCAATTCCACAAGAACAGCCTTAGCGAAAGGCTTCTTGAAGGGAAAGATGTAACTCTGTGAGATGAATTAACAGAACACAGAGCAGTTTCTCAGAAAGCTTCTTTCCAGTTTTGAACGGAAGATATTTCCTTTTTCACCAGAGCCCTCTATGGGCTTCCAAATATCCCTTTGCAAATTCCACAAGAACAGCCTTAGCGAAAGGCTTCTTGAAGTGAAAGATGTAACTCTGTGAGATGAATTAACAGAACACAGAACAGTTTCTCAGAAAGCTTCTTTCCAGTTTTGAACGGAAGATATTTCCTTTTTCACCATAGCCCTCTATGGGCTTCCAAATATCCCTTTGCCAATTCCACAAGAACAGCCTTAGCGAAAGGCTTCTTGAAGGGAAAGATGTAACTCTGTGAGATGAATTAACAGAACACAGAGCAGTTTCTCAGAAAGCTTCTTTCCAGTTTTGAACGGAAGATATTTCCTTTTTCACCATAGCCCTCTATGGGCTTCCAAATATCCCTTTGCCAATTCCACAAGAACAGACTTAGCGAAAGGCTTCTTGAACGGAAGATGTAACTCTGTGAGATGAATTAACAGAACACAGAGCAGTTTCTCAGAAAGCTTCTTTTCAGTTTTGAACGGAAGATATTTCCTTTTTCACCAGAGCCCTCTATGGGCTTCCAAATATCCCTTTGCCAATTCCACAAGAACAGCCTTAGCGAAAGGCTTCTTGAAGGGAAAAATGTTACTCTGTGAGATGAACTAACAGAACACAGAGCAGTTTCTCAGAAAGCTTCTTTCCAGTTTTGAACGGAAGATATTTCCTTTTTCACCATAGCCCTCTATGGGCTTCCAAATATCCCTTTGCCAATTCCACAAGAACAGCCTTAGCGAAAGGCTTCTTGAACGGAAAGATGTAACTCTGTGAGATGAATTAACAGAACACAGAACAGTTTCTCAGAAAGCTTCTTTCCAGTTTTGAAAGGAAGATATTTCCTTTTTCACCATAGCCCTCTATGGGCTTCCAAATATCCCTTTGCCAATTCCACAAGAACAGCCTTAGCGAAAGGCTTCTTGAAGGGAAAGATGTAACTCTGTGAGATGAATTAACAGAACACAGAGCAGTTTCTCAGAAAGCTACTTTCCAGTTTTGAACGGAAGATATTTCCTTTTTCACCATAGCCCTCTATGGGCTTCCAAATATCCCTTTGCCAATTCCACAAGAACAGCCTTAGCGAAAGGCTTCTTGAAGGGAAAGATGTAACTCTGTGAGATGAATTAACAGAACACAGAGCAGTTTCTCAGAAAGCTTCTTTCCAGTTTTGAACGGAAGATATTTCCTTTTTCACCAGAGCCCTCTAAGGGCTTCCAAATATCCCTTTGCCAATTCCACAAGAACAGCCTTAGCGAAAGGCTTCTTGAAGGGAAAGACGTAACTCTGTGAGATGAACTAACAGAACACAGAGCAGTTTCTCAGAAAGCTTCTTTCCAGTTTTGAACGGAAGATATTTCCTTTTTCACCATAGCCCTCTATGGGCTTCCAAATATCCCTTTGCCAATTCCACAAGAACAGCCTTAGCGAAAGGCTTCTTGAACGGAAAGATGTAACTCTGAGAGATGAATTAACAGAACACAGAACAGTTTCTCAGAAAGCTTCTTTCCAGTTTTGAAAGGAAGATATTTCCTTTTTCACCATAGCCCTCTATGGGCTTCCAAATATCCCTTTGCCAATTCCACAAGAACAGCCTTAGCGAAAGGCTTCTTGAAGGGAAAGATGTAACTCTGTGAGATGAATTAACAGAACACAGAGCAGTTTCTCAGAAAGCTACTTTCCAGTTTTGAACGGAAGATATTTCCTTTTTCACCATAGCCCTCTATGGGCTTCCAAATATCCCTTTGCCAATTCCACAAGAACAGCCTTAGCGAAAGGCTTCTTGAAGGGAAAGATGTAACTCTGTGAGATGAATTAACAGAACACAGAGCAGTTTCTCAGAAAGCTTCTTTCTAGTTTTGAAAGGAAGATATTTCCTTTTTCACCATAGCCCTCTATGGGCTACCAAATATCCCTTTGCGAATTCCACAAGAACAGCCTTAGCGAAAGGCTTCTTGAACGGAAAGATGTAACTCTGTGAGATGAATTAACAGAACACAGAGCAGTTTCTCAGAAAGCTTCTTTCCAGTTTTGAACGGAAGATATTTCCTTTTTCACCATAGCCCTCTATGGGCTTCCAAATATCCCTTTGCCAATTCCACAAGAACAGCCTTAGCGAAAGGCTTCTTGAAGTGAAAGATGTAACTCTGTGAGATGAATTAACAGAACACAGAACAGTTTCTCAGAAAGCTTCTTTTCAGTTTTGAACGGAAGATATTTCCTTTTTCACCATAGCCCTCAATGGGCTTCCAAATATCCCTTTACCAAATCCACAAGAACAGCCTTAGCGAAAGTCTTCTTGAAGGGAAAGATGTAACTCTGTGAGATGAACTAACAGAACACAGAGCAGTTTCTCAGAAAGCTTCTTTCCAGTTTTGAACGGAAGATATTTCCTTTTTCACCATAGCCCTCTATGGGCTTCCAAATATCCCTTTGCCAATTCCACAAGAACAGACTTAGCGAAAGGCTTCTTGAACGGAAGATGTAACTCTGTGAGATGAATTAACAGAACACAGAGCAGTTTCTCAGAAAGCTTCTTTTCAGTTTTGAACGGAAGATATTTCCTTTTTCACCAGAGCCCTCTATGGGCTTCCAAATATCCCTTTGCCAATTCCACAAGAACAGCCTTAGCGAAAGGCTTCTTGAAGGGAAAAATGTTACTCTGTGAGATGAACTAACAGAACACAGAGCAGTTTCTCAGAAAGCTTCTTTCCAGTTTTGAACGGAAGATATTTCCTTTTTCACCATAGCCCTCTATGGGCTTCCAAATATCCCTTTGCCAATTCCACAAGAACAGCCTTAGCGAAAGGCTTCTTGAACGGAAAGATGTAACTCTGTGAGATGAATTAACAGAACACAGAACAGTTTCTCAGAAAGCTTCTTTCCAGTTTTGAAAGGAAGATATTTCCTTTTTCACCATAGCCCTCTATGGGCTTCCAAATATCCCTTTGCCAATTCCACAAGAACAGCCTTAGCGAAAGGCTTCTTGAAGGGAAAGATGTAACTCTGTGAGATGAATTAACAGAACACAGAGCAGTTTCTCAGAAAGCTACTTTCCAGTTTTGAACGGAAGATATTTCCTTTTTCACCATAGCCCTCTATGGGCTTCCAAATATCCCTTTGCCAATTCCACAAGAACAGCCTTAGCGAAAGGCTTCTTGAAGGGAAAGATGTAACTCTGTGAGATGAATTAACAGAACACAGAGCAGTTTCTCAGAAAGCTTCTTTCCAGTTTTGAACGGAAGATATTTCCTTTTTCACCAGAGCCCTCTAAGGGCTTCCAAATATCCCTTTGCCAATTCCACAAGAACAGCCTTAGCGAAAGGCTTCTTGAAGGGAAAGACGTAACTCTGTGAGATGAACTAACAGAACACAGAGCAGTTTCTCAGAAAGCTTCTTTCCAGTTTTGAACGGAAGATATTTCCTTTTTCACCATAGCCCTCTATGGGCTTCCAAATATCCCTTTGCCAATTCCACAAGAACAGCCTTAGCGAAAGGCTTCTTGAACGGAAAGATGTAACTCTGAGAGATGAATTAACAGAACACAGAACAGTTTCTCAGAAAGCTTCTTTCCAGTTTTGAAAGGAAGATATTTCCTTTTTCACCATAGCCCTCTATGGGCTTCCAAATATCCCTTTGCCAATTCCACAAGAACAGCCTTAGCGAAAGGCTTCTTGAAGGGAAAGATGTAACTCTGTGAGATGAATTAACAGAACACAGAGCAGTTTCTCAGAAAGCTACTTTCCAGTTTTGAACGGAAGATATTTCCTTTTTCACCATAGCCCTCTATGGGCTTCCAAATATCCCTTTGCCAATTCCACAAGAACAGCCTTAGCGAAAGGCTTCTTGAAGGGAAAGATGTAACTCTGTGAGATGAATTAACAGAACACAGAGCAGTTTCTCAGAAAGCTTCTTTCTAGTTTTGAAAGGAAGATATTTCCTTTTTCACCATAGCCCTCTATGGGCTTCCAAATATTCCTTTGCGAATTCCACAAGAACAGCCTTAGCGAAAGGCTTCTTGAACGGAAAGATGTAACTCTGTGAGATGAATTAACAGAACACAGAGCAGTTTCTCAGAAAGCTTCTTTCCAGTTTTGAACGGAAGATATTTCCTTTTTCACCATAGCCCTCTATGGGCTTCCAAATATCCCTTTGCCAATTCCACAAGAACAGCCTTAGCGAAAGGCTTCTTGAAGTGAAAGATGTAACTCTGTGAGATGAATTAACAGAACACAGAACAGTTTCTCAGAAAGCTTCTTTTCAGTTTTGAACGGAAGATATTTCCTTTTTCACCATAGCCCTCAATGGGCTTCCAAATATCCCTTTACCAAATCCACAAGAACAGCCTTAGCGAAAGGCTTCTTGAAGGGAAAGATGTAACTCTGTGAGATGAACTAACAGAACACAGAGCAGTTTCTCAGAAAGCTTCTTTCCAGTTTTGAACGGAAGATATTTCCTTTTTCACCATAGCCCTCTATGGGCTTCCAAATATCCCTTTGCCAATTCCACAAGAACAGCCTTACCGAAAGGCTTCTTGAAGGGAAAGATGTAACTCTGTGAGATGAATTAACACAACACAGAGCAGTTTCTCAAAAGCTTCTTTCCAGTTTTGAACGGAAGATATTTCCTTTTTCACCATAGCCGTCTATGGGCTTCCAAATATTCCTTTGCCAATTCCACAAGAACAGCCTTAGCGAAAGGTTCTTGAAGGGAAAGATGTAACTCTGTGAGATGAATTAACAGAACACAGAGCAGTTTCTCAGAAAGCTTCTTTCCAGTTTTGAACGGAAGATATTTCCTTTTTCACCATAGCCCTCTATGGGCTTCCAAATATCCCTTTGCCAATTCCACAAGAACAGACTTAGCGAAAGGCTTCTTGAAGGGAAAGATGTAACTCTGTGAGATGAATTAACAGAACACAGAGCAGTTTCTCAGAAAGCTTCTTTCCAGTTTTGAACGGAAGATATTTCCTTTTTCACCATAGCCCTCTATGAGCTTCCAAATATCCCTTTGCCAATTCCACAAGAACAGCCTTAGCGAAAGGCTTCTTGAAGGGAAAGATGTAACTCTGTGAGATGAATTAACAGAACACAGAGCAGTTTCTCAGAAAGCTTCTTTCTAGTTTTGAACGGAAGATATTTCCTTTTTCACCATAGCCGTCTATGGGCTTCCGAATATCCCTTTGCCAATTCCACAAGAACAGCCTTAGCGAAAGGCTTCTTGAAGGGAAAGATGTAACTCTGTGAGATGAATTAACAGAACACAGAGCAGTTTCTCAGAAAGCTTCTTTCCAGTTTTGAACGGAAGATATTTCCTTTTTCACCATAGCCCTCTATGGGCTTCCAAATATCCCTTTGCCAATTCCACAAGAACAGACTTAGCGAAAGGCTTCTTGAACGGAAGATGTAACTCTGTGAGATGAATTAACAGAACACAGAGCAGTTTCTCAGAAAGCTTCTTTTCAGTTTTGAACGGAAGATATTTCCTTTTTCACCAGAGCCCTCTATGGGCTTCCAAATATCCCTTTGCCAATTCCACAAGAACAGCCTTAGCGAAAGGCTTCTTGAAGGGAAAGATGTAACTCTGTGAGATGAATTAACAGAACACAGAGCAGTTTCTCAGAAAGCTTCTTTCCAGTTTTGAACGGAAGATATTTCCTTTTTCACCATAGCCCTCTATGGGCTTCCAAATATCCCTTTGCCAATTCCACAAGAACAGCCTTAGCGAAAGGCTTCTTGAACGGAAAGATGTAACTCTGTGAGATGAATTAACAGAACACAGAACAGTTTCTCAGAAAGCTTCTTTCCAGTTTTGAAAGGAAGATATTTCCTTTTTCACCATAGCCCTCTATGGGCTTCCAAATATCCCTTTGCCAATTCCACAAGAACAGCCTTAGCGAAAGGCTTCTTGAAGGGAAAGATGTAACTCTGTGAGATGAATTAACAGAACACAGAGCAGTTTCTCAGAAAGCTACTTTCCAGTTTTGAACGGAAGATATTTCCTTTTTCACCATAGCCCTCTATGGGCTTCCAAATATCCCTTTGCCAATTCCACAAGAACAGCCTTAGCGAAAGGCTTCTTGAAGGGAAAGATGTAACTCTGTGAGATGAATTAACAGAACACAGAGCAGTTTCTCAGAAAGCTTCTTTCTAGTTTTGAACGGAAGATATTTCCTTTTTCACCATAGCCCTCTAAGGGCTTCCAAATATCCCTTTGCGAATTCCACAAGAACAGCCTTAGCGAAAGGCTTCTTGAACGGAAAGATGTAACTCTGTGAGATGAACTAACAGAACACAGAGCAGTTTCTCAGAAAGCTTCTTTCCAGTTTTGAACGGAAGATATTTCCTTTTTCACCATAGCCCTCTATGGGCTTCCAAATATCCCTTTGCCAATTCCACAAGAACAGCCTTAGCGAAAGGCTTCTTGAAGGGAAAGATGTAACTCTGTGAGATGAATTAACAGAACACAGAGCAGTTTCTCAGAAAGCTTCTTTCTAGTTTTGAACGGAAGATATTTCCTTTTTCACCATAGCCGTCTATGGGCTTCCAAATATCCCTTTGCCAATTCCACAAGAACAGCCTTAGTGAAAGGCTTCTTGAAGGGAAAGATGTAACTCTGTGAGATGAATTAACAGAACACAGAGCAGTTTCTCAGAAAGCTTCTTTCCAGTTTTGAACGGAAGATATTTCCTTTTTCACCATAGCCCTCTATGGGCTTCCAAATATCCCTTTGCCAATTCCACAAGAACAGACTTAGCGAAAGGCTTCTTGAAGGTAAGAAGTAACCCTGTGAGATGAATTAACAGAACACAGAGCAGTTTCTCAGAAAGCTTCTTTCCAGTTTTGAACGGAAGATATTTCCTTTTTCACCATAGCCGTCTATGGGCTTCCAAATATCCCTTTGCCAATTCCACAAGAACAGCCTTAGCGAAAGGCTTCTTGAAGGGAAAGATGTAACTCTGTGAGATGAATTAACAGAACACAGAGCAGTTTCTCAGAAAGCTTCTTTCCAGTTTTCAACGGAAGATATTTCCTTTTACACCATAGCCCTCTATGGGCTTCCAAATATCCCTTTGCGAATTCCACAAGAACAGACTTAGCGAAAGGCTTCTTGAAGGGAAAGATGTAACTCTGTGAGATGAATTAACAGAACACAGAGCAGTTTCTCAGAAAGCTTCTTTCCAGTTTTGAACGGAAGATATTTCCTTTTTCACCATAGCCCTCTATGGGCTTCCAAATATCCCTTTTCCAATTCCACAAGAACAGCCTTAGTGAAATGCTTCTTGAAGGGAAAGATGTAACTCTGTGAGATGAATTAACAGAACACAGAGCAGTTTCTCAGAAAGCTTCTTTCCAGTTTTGAACGGAAGATATTTCCTTTTTCACCATAGCCCTCTATGGGCTTCCAAATATCCCTTTGCCAATTCCACAAGAACAGCCTTAGCGAAAGGCTTCTTGAAGGGAAAGATGTAACTCTGTGAGATGAATTAACAGAACACAGAGCAGTTTCTCAGAAAGCTTCTTTCCAGTTTTGAACGGAAGATATTTCCTTTTTCACCATAGCCCTCTATGGGCTTCCAAATATCCCTTTGCCAATTCCACAAGAACAGCCTTAGCGAAAGGCTTCTTCAAGGGAAAGATGTAACTCTGTGAGATGAATTAACAGAACACAGAGCAGTTTCTCAGAAAGCTTCTTTACAGTTTTGAACGGAAGATATTTCCTTTTACACCATAGCCCTCTATGGGCTTCCAAATATCCCTTTGCGAATTCCACAAGAACAGCCTTAGCGAAAGGCTTCTTAAACGGAAAGATGTAACTCTGTGAGATGAATTAACAGAACACAGAGCAGTTTCTCAGAAAGCTTCTTTCCAGTTTTGAACCGAAGATATTTCCTTTTTCACCATAGCCCTCTATGGGCTTCCAAATATCCCTTTGCCAACTCCACAAGAACAGCCTTAGCGAAAGGCTTCTTGAAGTGAAAGATGTAACTCTGTGAGATGAATTAACAGAACCCAGAACAGTTTCTCAGAAAGCTTCTTTTCAGTTTTGAACGGAAGATATTTCCTTTTTCACCATAGCCCTCTATGGGCTTCCAAATATCCCTTTACCAAATCCACAAGAACAGCCTTAGCGAAAGGCTTCTTGAAGGGAAAGATGTAACTCTGTGAGATGAACTAACAGAACACAGAGCAGTTTCTCAGAAAGCTTCTTTCCAGTTTTGAACGGAAGATATTTCCTTTTTCACCATAGCCCTCTATGGGCTTCCAAATATCCCTTTGCCAATTCCACAAGAACAGCCTTAGCGAAAGGCTTCTTGAAGGGAAAGATGTAACTCTGTGAGATGAATTAAAAGAACACAGAGCAGTTTCTCAAAAGCTTCTTTCCAGTTTTGAACGGAAGATATTTCCTTTTTCACCATAGCCGTCTATGGGCTTCCAAATATCCCTTTGCCAATTCCACAAGAACAGCCTTAGCGAAAGGCTTCTTGAAGGGAAAGATGTAACTCTGTGAGATGAATTAACAGAACACAGAGCAGTTTCTCAGAAAGCTTCTTTCCAGTTTTGAACGGAAGATATTTCCTTTTTCACCATAGCCCTCTATGGGCTTCCAAATATCCCTTTGCCAATTCCAAAAGAACAGACTTAGCGAAAGACTTCTTGAAGGGAAAGATGTAACTCTGTGAGATGAATTAACAGAACACAGAGCAGTTTCTCAGAAAGCTTCTTTCCAGTTTTGAACGGAAGATATTTCCTTTTTCACCGTAGCCCTCTATGGGCTTCCAAATATCCCTTTGCCAATTCCACAAGAACAGCCTTAGCGAAAGGCTTCTTGAAGGGAAAGATGTAACTCTGTGAGATGAATTAACAGACCACAGAGCAGTTTCTCAGAAAGCTTCTTTCCAGTTTTGAACGGAAGATATTTCCTTTTTCACCATAGCCCACTATGGGCTTCCAAATATCCCTTTGCCAATTCCACAAGAACAGCCTTAGCGAAAGGCTTCTTGAAGGGAAAGATGTAACTCTGTGAGATGAATTAACAGAACACAGAACAGTTTCTCAGAAAGCTTCTTTCCAGTTTTGAACGGAAGATATTTCCTTTTTCACCATAGCCCTCTATGGGCTTCCAAATATCCCTTTGCCAATTCCACAAGAACAGCCTTAGCGAAAGGCTTCTTGAAGGGAAAGATGTAACTCTGTGAGATGAATTAACAGAACACAGAGCAGTTTCTCAGAAATCTTCTTTCCAGTTTTGAACGGAAGATATTTCCTTTTTCACCATAGCCCTCTATGGGCTTCCAAATATCCCTTTGCCAATTCCACAAGAACAGCCTTAGCGAAAGGCTTCTTGAAGGGAAAGATGTAACTCTGTGAGATGAATTAACAGAACACAGAGCAGTTTCTCAGAAAGCTTCTTTCCAGTTTTGAACAGAAGATATTTCATTTTTCACCATAGCCGTCTATGGGCTTCCAAATATCCCTTTGCCAATTCCACAAGAACAGCCTTAGCGAAAGGCTTCTTGAAGGGAAAGATGTAACTCTGTGAGATGAATAAACAGAACACAGAGCAGTTTCTCAGAAAGCTTCTTTCCAGTTTTGAACGGAAGATATTTCCTTTTTCACCATAGCCCTCTAAGGGCTTCCAAATATCCCATTGCGAATTCCACAAGAACAGCCTTAGCGAAAGGCTTCTTGAAGGGAAAGATGTAACTCTGTGAGATGAATTAACAGAACACAGAACAGTTTCTCAGAAAGCTTCTTTCCAGTTTTGAACGGAAGATATTTCCTTTTTCACCATAGCCCTCTATGGGCTTCCAAATATCCCTTTGCCAATTCCACAAGAACAGCCTTAGCGAAAGGCTTCTTGAAGGGAAAGATGAAACTCTGTGAGATGAATTAACAGAACACAGAGCGGTTTCTCAGAAATCTTCTTTCCAGTTTTGAACGGAAGATATTTCCTTTTTCCCCATAGCCCTCTATGGGCTTCCAAATATCCCTTTGCCAATTACACAAGAACAGCCTTAGCGAAAGGCTTCTTGAAGGGAAAGATGTAACTCTGTGAGATGAATTAACAGAACACAGAGCAGTTTCTCAGAAAGCTTCTTTCCAGTTTTGAACGGAAGATATTTCCTTTTTCACCATAGCCCTCTATGGGCTTCTAAATATCCCTTTGCCAATTCCACAAGAACAGCCTTAGCGAAAGGCTTCTTGAAGGGAAAGATGTAACTCTGTGAGATGAATTAACAGAACACAGAGCAGTTTCTCAGAAAGCTTCTTTCCAGTTTTGAACGGAAGATATTTCCTTTTTCACCATAGCCCTCTATGGGCTTCCAAATATCCCTTTGCCAATTCCACAAGAACAGCCTTAGCGAAAGGCTTCTTGAAGGGAAAGATGTAACTCTGTGAGATGAATTAACAGAACACAGAGCAGTTTCTCAGAAAGCTTCTTTCCAGTTTTGAACGGAAGATATTTCCTTTTTCACCAGAGCCCTCTGTGGGCTTCCAAATATCCCTTTGCCAATTCCACAAGAACAGCCTTAGCGAAAGGCTTCTTGAAGTGAAAGATGTAACTCTGTGAGATGAATTAACAGAACACAGAACAGTTTCTCAGAAAGCTTCTTTCCAGTTTTGAACGGAAGATATTTCCTTTTTCACCATAGCCCTCTATGGGCTTCCAAATATCCCTTTGCCAATTCCACAAGAACAGCCTTAGCGAAAGGCTTCTTGAAGGGAAAGATGTAACTCTGTGAGATGAATTAACAGAACACAGAGCAGTTTCTCAGAAAGCTTCTTTCCAGTTTTGAACGGAAGATATTTCCTTTTTCACCATAGCCCTCTATGGGCTTCCAAATATCCCTTTGCCAATTCCACAAGAACAGACTTAGCGAAAGGCTTCTTGAACGGAAGATGTAACTCTGTGAGATGAATTAACAGAACACAGAGCAGTTTCTCAGAAAGCTTCTTTTCAGTTTTGAACGGAAGATATTTCCTTTTTCACCAGAGCCCTCTATGGGCTTCCAAATATCCCTTTGCCAATTCCACAAGAACAGCCTTAGCGAAAGGCTTCTTGAAGGGAAAAATGTTACTCTGTGAGATGAACTAACAGAACACAGAGCAGTTTCTCAGAAAGCTTCTTTCCAGTTTTGAACGGAAGATATTTCCTTTTTCACCATAGCCCTCTATGGGCTTCCAAATATCCCTTTGCCAATTCCACAAGAACAGCCTTAGCGAAAGGCTTCTTGAACGGAAAGATGTAACTCTGTGAGATGAATTAACAGAACACAGAACAGTTTCTCAGAAAGCTTCTTTCCAGTTTTGAAAGGAAGATATTTCCTTTTTCACCATAGCCCTCTATGGGCTTCCAAATATCCCTTTGCCAATTCCACAAGAACAGCCTTAGCGAAAGGCTTCTTGAAGGGAAAGATGTAACTCTGTGAGATGAATTAACAGAACACAGAGCAGTTTCTCAGAAAGCTACTTTCCAGTTTTGAACGGAAGATATTTCCTTTTTCACCATAGCCCTCTATGGGCTTCCAAATATCCCTTTGCCAATTCCACAAGAACAGCCTTAGCGAAAGGCTTCTTGAAGGGAAAGATGTAACTCTGTGAGATGAATTAACAGAACACAGAGCAGTTTCTCAGAAAGCTTCTTTCCAGTTTTGAACGGAAGATATTTCCTTTTTCACCAGAGCCCTCTAAGGGCTTCCAAATATCCCTTTGCCAATTCCACAAGAACAGCCTTAGCGAAAGGCTTCTTGAAGGGAAAGACGTAACTCTGTGAGATGAACTAACAGAACACAGAGCAGTTTCTCAGAAAGCTTCTTTCCAGTTTTGAACGGAAGATATTTCCTTTTTCACCATAGCCCTCTATGGGCTTCCAAATATCCCTTTGCCAATTCCACAAGAACAGCCTTAGCGAAAGGCTTCTTGAACGGAAAGATGTAACTCTGAGAGATGAATTAACAGAACACAGAACAGTTTCTCAGAAAGCTTCTTTCCAGTTTTGAAAGGAAGATATTTCCTTTTTCACCATAGCCCTCTATGGGCTTCCAAATATCCCTTTGCCAATTCCACAAGAACAGCCTTAGCGAAAGGCTTCTTGAAGGGAAAGATGTAACTCTGTGAGATGAATTAACAGAACACAGAGCAGTTTCTCAGAAAGCTACTTTCCAGTTTTGAACGGAAGATATTTCCTTTTTCACCATAGCCCTCTATGGGCTTCCAAATATCCCTTTGCCAATTCCACAAGAACAGCCTTAGCGAAAGGCTTCTTGAAGGGAAAGATGTAACTCTGTGAGATGAATTAACAGAACACAGAGCAGTTTCTCAGAAAGCTTCTTTCTAGTTTTGAAAGGAAGATATTTCCTTTTTCACCATAGCCCTCTATGGGCTTCCAAATATCCCTTTGCGAATTCCACAAGAACAGCCTTAGCGAAAGGCTTCTTGAACGGAAAGATGTAACTCTGTGAGATGAATTAACAGAACACAGAGCAGTTTCTCAGAAAGCTTCTTTCCAGTTTTGAACGGAAGATATTTCCTTTTTCACCATAGCCCTCTATGGGCTTCCAAATATCCCTTTGCCAATTCCACAAGAACAGCCTTAGCGAAAGGCTTCTTGAAGGGAAAGATGTAACTCTGTGAGATGAATTAACAGAACACAGAACAGTTTCTCAGAAAGCTTCTTTTCAGTTTTGAACGGAAGATATTTCCTTTTTCACCATAGCCCTCTATGGGCTTCCAAATATCCCTTTACCAAATCCACAAGAACAGCCTTAGCGAAAGGCTTCTTGAAGGGAAAGATGTAACTCTGTGAGATGAACTAACAGAACACAGAGCAGTTTCTCAGAAAGCTTCTTTCCAGTTTTGAACGGAAGATATTTCCTTTTTCACCATAGCCCTCTATGGGCTTCCAAATATCCCTTTGCCAATTCCACAAGAACAGCCTTACCGAAAGGCTTCTTGAAGGGAAAGATGTAACTCTGTGAGATGAATTAACACAACACAGAGCAGTTTCTCAAAAGCTTCTTTCCAGTTTTGAACGGAAGATATTTCCTTTTTCACCATAGCCGTCTATGGGCTTCCAAATATTCCTTTGCCAATTCCACAAGAACAGCCTTAGCGAAAGGTTCTTGAAGGGAAAGATGTAACTCTGTGAGATGAATTAACAGAACACAGAGCAGTTTCTCAGAAAGCTTCTTTCCAGTTTTGAACGGAAGATATTTCCTTTTTCACCATAGCCCTCTATGGGCTTCCAAATATCCCTTTGCCAATTCCACAAGAACAGACTTAGCGAAAGGCTTCTTGAAGGGAAAGATGTAACTCTGTGAGATGAATTAACAGAACACAGAGCAGTTTCTCAGAAAGCTTCTTTCCAGTTTTGAACGGAAGATATTTCCTTTTTCACCATAGCCCTCTATGAGCTTCCAAATATCCCTTTGCCAATTCCACAAGAACAGCCTTAGCGAAAGGCTTCTTGAAGGGAAAGATGTAACTCTGTGAGGTGAATTAACAGAACACAGAGCAGTTTCTCAGAAAGCTTCTTTCTAGTTTTGAACGGAAGATATTTCCTTTTTCACCATAGCCGTCTATGGGCTTCCGAATATCCCTTTGCCAATTCCACAAGAACAGCCTTAGCGAAAGGCTTCTTGAAGGGAAAGATGTAACTCTGTGAGATGAATTAACAGAACACAGAGCAGTTTCTCAGAAAGCTTCTTTCCAGTTTTGAACGGAAGATATTTCCTTTTTCACCATAGCCCTCTATGGGCTTCCAAATATCCCTTTGCCAATTCCACAAGAACAGACTTAGCGAAAGGCTTCTTGAACGGAAGATGTAACTCTGTGAGATGAATTAACAGAACACAGAGCAGTTTCTCAGAAAGCTTCTTTTCAGTTTTGAACGGAAGATATTTCCTTTTTCACCAGAGCCCTCTATGGGCTTCCAAATATCCCTTTGCCAATTCCACAAGAACAGCCTTAGCGAAAGGCTTCTGGAAGGGAAAGATGTAACTCTGTGAGATGAACTAACAGAACACAGAGCAGTTTCTCAGAAAGCTTCTTTCCAGTTTTGAACGGAAGATATTTCCTTTTTCACCATAGCCCTCTATGGGCTTCCAAATATCCCTTTGCCAATTCCACAAGAACAGCCTTAGCGAAAGGCTTCTTGAACGGAAAGATGTAACTCTGTGAGATGAATTAACAGAACACAGAACAGTTTCTCAGAAAGCTTCTTTCCAGTTTTGAAAGGAAGATATTTCCTTTTTCACCATAGCCCTCTATGGGCTTCCAAATATCCCTTTGCCAATTCCACAAGAACAGCCTTAGCGAAAGGCTTCTTGAAGGGAAAGATGTAACTCTGTGAGATGAATTAACAGAACACAGAGCAGTTTCTCAGAAAGCTACTTTCCAGTTTTGAACGGAAGATATTTCCTTTTTCACCATAGCCCTCTATGGGCTTCCAAATATCCCTTTGCCAATTCCACAAGAACAGCCTTAGCGAAAGGCTTCTTGAAGGGAAAGATGTAACTCTGTGAGATGAATTAACAGAACACAGAGCAGTTTCTCAGAAAGCTTCTTTCTAGTTTTGAACGGAAGATATTTCCTTTTTCACCATAGCCCTCTATGGGCTTCCAAATATCCCTTTGCGAATTCCACAAGAACAGCCTTAGCGAAAGGCTTCTTGAACGGAAAGATGTAACTCTGTGAGATGAACTAACAGAACACAGAGCAGTTTCTCAGAAAGCTTCTTTCCAGTTTTGAACGGAAGATATTTCCTTTTTCACCATAGCCCTCTATGGGCTTCCAAATATCCCTTTGCCAATTCCACAAGAACAGCCTTAGCGAAAGGCTTCTTGAACGGAAAGATGTAACTCTGAGAGATGAATTAACAGAACACAGAACAGTTTCTCAGAAAGCTTCTTTCCAGTTTTGAAAGGAAGATATTTCCTTTTTCACCATAGCCCTCTATGGGCTTCCAAATATCCCTTTGCCAATTCCACAAGAACAGCCTTAGCGAAAGGCTTCTTGAAGGGAAAGATGTAACTCTGTGAGATGAATTAACAGAACACAGAGCAGTTTCTCAGAAAGCTACTTTCCAGTTTTGAACGGAAGATATTTCCTTTTTCACCATAGCCCTCTATGGGCTTCCAAATATCCCTTTGCCAATTCCACAAGAACAGCCTTAGCGAAAGGCTTCTTGAAGGGAAAGATGTAACTCTGTGAGATGAATTAACAGAACACAGAGCAGTTTCTCAGAAAGCTTCTTTCTAGTTTTGAAAGGAAGATATTTCCTTTTTCACCATAGCCCTCTATGGGCTTCCAAATATCCCTTTGCGAATTCCACAAGAACAGCCTTAGCGAAAGGCTTCTTGAACGGAAAGATGTAACTCTGTGAGATGAATTAACAGAACACAGAGCAGTTTCTCAGAAAGCTTCTTTCCAGTTTTGAACGGAAGATATTTCCTTTTTCACCATAGCCCTCTATGGGCTTCCAAATATCCCTTTGCCAATTCCACAAGAACAGCCTTAGCGAAAAGCTTCTTGAAGTGAAAGATGTAACTCTGTGAGATGAATTAACAGAACACAGAACAGTTTCTCAGAAAGCTTCTTTTCAGTTTTGAACGGAAGATATTTCCTTTTTCACCATAGCCCTCTATGGGCTTCCAAATATCCCTTTACCAAATCCACAAGAACAGCCTTAGCGAAAGGCTTCTTGAAGGGAAAGATGTAACTCTGTGAGATGAACTAACAGAACACAGAGCAGTTTCTCAGAAAGCTTCTTTCCAGTTTTGAACGGAAGATATTTCCTTTTTCACCATAGCCCTCTATGGGCTTCCAAATATCCCTTTGCCAATTCCACAAGAACAGCCTTACCGAAAGGCTTCTTGAAGGGAAAGATGTAACTCTGTGAGATGAATTAACACAACACAGAGCAGTTTCTCAAAAGCTTCTTTCCAGTTTTGAACGGAAGATATTTCCTTTTTCACCATAGCTGTCTATGGGCTTCCAAATATTCCTTTGCCAATTCCACAAGAACAGCCTTAGCGAAAGGTTCTTGAAGGGAAAGATGTAACTCTGTGAGATGAATTAACAGAACACAGAGCAGTTTCTCAGAAAGCTTCTTTCCAGTTTTGAACGGAAGATATTTCCTTTTTCACCATAGCCCTCTATGGGCTTCCAAATATCCCTTTGCCAATTCCACAAGAACAGACTTAGCGAAAGGCTTCTTGAAGGGAAAGATGTAACTCTGTGAGATGAATTAACAGAACACAGAACAGTTTCTCAGAAAGCTTCTTTCCAGTTTTGAACGGAAGATATTTCCTTTTTCACCATAGCCCTCTATGAGCTTCCAAATATCCCTTTGCCAATTCCACAAGAACAGCCTTAGCGAAAGGCTTCTTGAAGGGAAAGATGTAACTCTGTGAGATGAATTAACAGAACACAGAGCAGTTTCTCAGAAAGCTTCTTTCTAGTTTTGAACGGAAGATATTTCCTTTTTCACCATAGCCGTCTATGGGCTTCCGAATATCCCTTTGCCAATTCCACAAGAACAGCCTTAGCGAAAGGCTTCTTGAAGGGAAAGATGTAACTCTGTGAGATGAATTAACAGAACACAGAGCAGTTTCTCAGAAAGCTTCTTTCCAGTTTTGAACGGAAGATATTTCCTTTTTCACCATAGCCCTCTATGGGCTTCCAAATATCCCTTTGCCAATTCCACAAGAACAGACTTAGCGAAAGGCTTCTTGAACGGAAGATGTAACTCTGTGAGATGAATTAACAGAACACAGAGCAGTTTCTCAGAAAGCTTCTTTTCAGTTTTGAACGGAAGATATTTCCTTTTTCACCAGAGCCCTCTATGGGCTTCCAAATATCCCTTTGCCAATTCCACAAGAACAGCCTTAGCGAAAGGCTTCTTGAAGGGAAAGATGTAACTCTGTGAGATGAACTAACAGAACACAGAGCAGTTTCTCAGAAAGCTTCTTTCCAGTTTTGAACGGAAGATATTTCCTTTTTCACCATAGCCCTCTATGGGCTTCCAAATATCCCTTTGCCAATTCCACAAGAACAGCCTTAGCGAAAGGCTTCTTGAACGGAAAGATGTAACTCTGTGAGATGAATTAACAGAACACAGAACAGTTTCTCAGAAAGCTTCTTTCCAGTTTTGAAAGGAAGATATTTCCTTTTTCACCATAGCCCTCTATGGGCTTCCAAATATCCCTTTGCCAATTCCACAAGAACAGCCTTAGCGAAAGGCTTCTTGAAGGGAAAGATGTAACTCTGTGAGATGAATTAACAGAACACAGAGCAGTTTCTCAGAAAGCTACTTTCCAGTTTTGAACGGAAGATATTTCCTTTTTCACCATAGCCCTCTATGGGCTTCCAAATATCCCTTTGCCAATTCCACAAGAACAGCCTTAGCGAAAGGCTTCTTGAAGGGAAAGATGTAACTCTGTGAGATGAATTAACAGAACACAGAGCAGTTTCTCAGAAAGCTTCTTTCTAGTTTTGAACGGAAGATATTTCCTTTTTCACCATAGCCCTCTATGGGCTTCCAAATATCCCTTTGCGAATTCCACAAGAACAGCCTTAGCGAAAGGCTTCTTGAACGGAAAGATGTAACTCTGTGAGATGAACTAACAGAACACAGAGCAGTTTCTCAGAAAGCTTCTTTCCAGTTTTGAACGGAAGATATTTCCTTTTTCACCATAGCCCTCTATGGGCTTCCAAATATCCCTTTGCCAATTCCACAAGAACAGCCTTAGCGAAAGGCTTCTTGAAGGGAAAGATGTAACTCTGTGAGATGAATTAACAGAACACAGAGCAGTTTCTCAGAAAGCTTCTTTCTAGTTTTGAACGGAAGATATTTCCTTTTTCACCATAGCCGTCTATGGGCTTCCAAATATCCCTTTGCCAATTCCACAAGAACAGCCTTAGCGAAAGGCTTCTTGAAGGGAAAGATGTAACTCTGTGAGATGAATTAACAGAACACAGAGCAGTTTCTCAGAAAGCTTCTTTCCAGTTTTGAACGGAAGATATTTCCTTTTTCACCATAGCCCTCTATGGGCTTCCAAATATCCCTTTGCCAATTCCACAAGAACAGACTTAGCGAAAGGCTTCTTGAAGGTAAGATGTAACCCTGTGAGATGAATTAACAGAACACAGAGCAGTTTCTCAGAAAGCTTCTTTCCAGTTTTGAACGGAAGATATTTCCTTTTTCACCATAGCCGTCTATGGGCTTCCAAATATCCCTTTGCCAATTCCACAAGAACAGCCTTAGCGAAAGGCTTCTTGAAGGGAAAGATGTAACTCTGTGAGATGAATTAACAGAACACAGAGCAGTTTCTCAGAAAGCTTCTTTCCAGTTTTGAACGGAAGATATTTCCTTTTACACCATAGCCCTCTATGGGCTTCCAAATATCCCTTTGCCAATTCCACAAGAACAGACTTAGCGAAAGGCTTCTTGAAGGGAAAGATGTAACTCTGTGAGATGAATTAACAGAACACAGAGCAGTTTCTCAGAAAGCTTCTTTCCAGTTTTGAACGGAAGATATTTCCTTTTTCACCATAGCCCTCTATGGGCTTCCAAATATCCCTTTTCCAATTCCACAAGAACAGCCTTAGTGAAATGCTTCTTGAAGGGAAAGATGTAACTCTGTGAGATGAATTAACAGAACACAGAGCAGTTTCTCAGAAAGCTTCTTTCCAGTTTTGAACAGAATATATTTCCTTTTTCACCATAGCCCTCTATGGGCTTCCAAATATCCCTTTGCCAATTCCACAAGAACAGCCTTAGCGAAAGGCTTCTTGAAGGGAACGATGTAACTCTGTGAGATGAATTAACAGAACACAGAGCAGTTTCTCAGAAAGCTTCTTTCCAGTTTTGAACGGAAGATATTTCCTTTTTCACCATAGCCCTCTATGGGCTTCCAAATATCCCTTTGCCAATTCCACAAGAACAGCCTTAGCGAAAGGCTTCTTCAAGGGAAAGATGTAACTCTGTGAGATGAATTAACAGAACACAGAGCAGTTTCTCAGAAAACTTCTTTACAGTTTTGAACGGAAGATATTTCCTTTTACACCATAGCCCTCTATGGGCTTCCAAATATCCCTTTGCCAATTCCACAAGAACAGCCTTAGCGAAAGGCTTCTTGAAGTGAAAGATGTAACTCTGTGAGATGAATTAACAGAACACAGAACAGTTTCTCAGAAAGCTCCTTTCCAGTTTTGAACGGAAGATATTTCCTTTTTCACCATAGCCCTCTATGGGCTTCCAAATATCCCTTTGCCAATTCCACAAGAACAGCCTTAGCCAAAGGCTTCTTGAAGGGAAAGATGTAACTCTGTGAGATGAACTAACAGAACACAGAGCAGTTTCTCAGAAAGCTTCCTTCCAGTTTTGAACGGAAGATATTTCCTTTTTCACTATAGCCCTCTATGGGCTTCCAAATATCCCTTTGCCAATTCCACAAGAACAGCCTTACCGAAATGCTTCTTGAAGGGAAAGATGTAACTCTGTGAGATGAATTAACAGAACACAGAGCAGTTTCTCAGAAAGCTTCTTTCTAGTTTTGAAGGGAAGATATTTCCTTTTTCACCATAGCCCTCTAAGGGCGTCCAAATATCCCTTTGCCAATTCCACAAGAACAGCCTTAGCGAAAGGCTTCTTGAAGGGAAAGATGTACCTCTGTGAGATGAATTAACAGAACACAGAGCAGTTTCTCAGAAAGCTTCATTCCAGTTTTGAACGGAAGATATTTCCTTTTTCACCATAGCCCTCTATGGGCTTCCAAATATCCCTTTGCCAATTCCACAAGAACAGCCTTAGCGAAAGGCTTCTTGAAGGGAAAGATGTAACTCTGTGAGATGAATTAACAGAACACAGAACAGTTTCTCAGAAAGCTTCTTTTCAATTTTAAACGGAAGATATTTCCTTTTTCACCATAGCCCTCTATGGGCTTCCAAATATCCCTTTGCCAATTCCACAAGAACAGCCTTAGCGAAAGGCTTCTTGAAGGGAAAGATGTAACTCTGTGAGATGAATTAACAGAACACAGAGCAGTTTCTCAGAAAGCTACTTTCCAGTTTTGAACGGAAGATATTTCCTTTTTCACCATAGCCCTCTATGGGCTTCCGAATATCCCTTTGCCAATTCCACAAGAACAGCCTTAGCGAAAGGCTTCTTGAAGGGAAAGATGTAACTCTGTGAGATGAATTAACAGAACACAGAGCAGTTTCTCAGAAAGCTTCTTTCTAGTTTTGAACGGAAGATATTTCCTTTTTCACCATAGCCCTCTATGGGCTTCCAAATATCCCTTTGCGAATTCCACAAGAACAGCCTTAGCGAAAGGCTTCTTAAACGGAAAGATGTAACTCTGTGAGATGAATTAACAGAACACAGAGCAGTTTCTCAGAAAGCTTCTTTCCAGTTTTGAACCGAAGATATTTCCTTTTTCACCATAGCCCTCTATGGGCTTCCAAATATCCCTTTGCCAACTCCACAAGAACAGCCTTAGCGAAAGGCTTCTTGAAGTGAAAGATGTAACTCTGTGAGATGAATTAACAGAACACAGAACAGTTTCTCAGAAAGCTTCTTTTCAGTTTTGAACGGAAGATATTTCCTTTTTCACCATAGCCCTCTATGGGCTTCCAAATATCCCTTTACCAAATCCACAAGAACAGCCTTAGCGAAAGGCTTCTTGAAGGGAAAGATGTAACTCTGTGAGATGAACTAACAGAACACAGAGCAGTTTCTCAGAAAGCTTCTTTCCAGTTTTGAACGGAAGATATTTCCTTTTTCACCATAGCCCTCTATGGGCTTCCAAATATCCCTTTGCCAATTCCACAAGAACAGCCTTAGCGAAAGGCTTCTTGAAGGGAAAGATGTAACTCTGTGAGATGAATTAACAGACCACAGAGCAGTTTCTCAGAAAGCTTCTTTCCAGTTTTGAACGGAAGATATTTCCTTTTTCACCATAGCCCTCTATGGGCTTCCAAATATCCCTTTGCCAATTCCACAAGAACAGCCTTAGCGAAAGGCTTCTTGAAGGGAAAGATGTAACTCTGTGAGATGAATTAACAGAACACAGAACAGTTTCTCAGAAAGCTTCTTTCCAGTTTTGAACGGAAGATATTTCCTTTTTCACCATAGCCCTCTATGGGCTTCCAAATATCCCTTTGCCAATTCCACAAGAACAGCCTTAGCGAAAGGCTTCTTGAAGGGAAAGATGTAACTCTGTGAGATGAATTAACAGAACACAGAGCAGTTTCTCAGAAATCTTCTTTCCAGTTTTGAACGGAAGATATTTCCTTTTTCACCATAGCCCTCTATGGGCTTCCAAATATCCCTTTGCCAATTCCACAAGAACAGCCTTAGCGAAAGGCTTCTTGAAGGGAAAGATGTAACTCTGTGAGATGAATTAACAGAACACAGAGCAGTTTCTCAGAAAGCTTCTTTCCAGTTTTGAACGGAAGATATTTCCTTTTTCACCATAGCCCTCTATGGGCTTCCAAATATCCCTTTGCCAATTCCACAAGAACAGCCTTAGCGAAAGGCTTCTTGAAGGGAAAGATGTAACTCTGTGAGATGAATTAACAGAACACAGAGCAGTTTCTCAGAAAGCTTCTTTCCAGTTTTGAACGGAAGATATTTCCTTTTTCACCAGAGCCCTCTATGGGCTTCCAAATATCCCTTTGCCAATTCCACAAGAACAGCCTTAGCGAAAGGCTTCTTGAAGTGAAAGATGTAACTCTGTGAGATGAATTAACAGAACACAGAACAGTTTCTCAGAAAGCTTCTTTCCAGTTTTGAACGGAAGATATTTCCTTTTTCACCATAGCCCTCTATGGGCTTCCAAATATCCCTTTGCCAATTCCACAAGAACAGCCTTAGCGAAAGGCTTCTTGAAGGGAAAGATGTAACTCTGTGAGATGAATTAACAGAACACAGAGCAGTTTCTCAGAAAGCTTCTTTCTAGTTTTGAACGGAAGATATTTCCTTTTTCACCATAGCCGTCTATGGGCTTCCAAATATCCCTTTGCCAATTCCACAAGAACAGCCTTAGCGAAAGGCTTCTTGAAGGGAAAGATGTAACTCTGTGAGATGAATTAACAGAACACAGAGCAGTTTCTCAGAAAGCTTCTTTCCAGTTTTGAACGGAAGATATTTCCTTTTTCACCATAGCCCTCTATGGGCTTCCAAATATCCCTTTGCCAATTCCACAAGAACAGACTTAGCGAAAGGCTTCTTGAAGGGAAGATGTAACTCTGTGAGATGAATTAACAGAACACAGAGCAGTTTCTCAGAAAGCTTCTTTCCAGTTTTGAACGGAAGATATTTCCTTTTTCACCATAGCCGTCTATGGGCTTCCAAATATCCCTTTGCCAATTCCCCAAGAACAGCCTTAGCGAAAGGCTTCTTGAAGGGAAGATGTAACTCTGTGAGATGAATTAACAGAACACAGAGCAGTTTCTCAGAAAGCTTCTTTCCAGTTTTGAACGGAAGATATTTCCTTTTTCACCATAGCCCTCTATGGGCTTCCAAATATCCCTTTGCCAATTCCACAAGAACAGCCTTAGCGAAAGGCTTCTTGAAGGGAAAGATGTAACTCTGTGAGATGAATTAACAGAACACAGAGCAGTTTCTCAGGAAGCTACTTTCCAGTTTTGAACGGAAGATATTTCCTTTTTCACCATAGCCCTCTATGGGCTTCCAAATATCCCTTTGCCAATTCCACAAGAACAGCCTTAGCGAAAGGCTTCTTGAAGGGAAAGATGTAACTCTGTGAGATGAATTAACAGAACACAGAGCAGTTTCTCAGAAAGCTTCTTTCCAGTTTTGAACGGAATATATTTCCTTTTTCACCAGAGCCCTCAATGGGCTTCCAAATATCCCTTTGCCAATTCCACAAGAACAGCCTTAGCGAAAGGCTTCTTGAAGGGAAAGACGTAACTCTGTGAGATGAACTAACAGAACACAGAGCAGTTTCTCAGAAAGCTTCTTTCCAGTTTTGAACGGAAGATATTTCCTTTTTCACCATAGCCCTCTATGGGCTTCCAAATATCCCTTTGCCAATTCCACAAGAACAGCCTTAGCGAAAGGCTTCTTGAACGGAAAGATGTAACTCTGAGAGATGAATTAACAGAACACAGAACAGTTTCTCAGAAAGCTTCTTTCCAGTTTTGAAAGGAAGATATTTCCTTTTTCACCATAGCCCTCTATGGGCTTCCAAATATCCCTTTGCCAATTCCACAAGAACAGCCTTAGCGAAAGGCTTCTTGAAGGGAAAGATGTAACTCTGTGAGATGAATTAACAGAACACAGAGCAGTTTCTCAGAAAGCTACTTTCCAGTTTTGAACGGAAGATATTTCCTTTTTCACCATAGCCCTCTATGGCCTTCCAAATATCCCTTTGCCAATTCCACAAGAACAGCCTTAGCGAAAGGCTTCTTGAAGGGAAAGATGTAACTCTGTGAGATGAATTAACAGAACACAGAGCAGTTTCTCAGAAAGCTTCTTTCTAGTTTTGAAAGGAAGATATTTCCTTTTTCACCATAGCCCTCTATGGGCTTCCAAATATCCCTTTGCCAATTCCAAAAGAACAGACTTAGCGAACGGCTTCTTGAACGGAAAGATGTAACTCTGTGAGATGAATTAACAGAACACAGAGCAGTTTCTCAGAAAGCTTCTTTCCAGTTTTGAACGGAAGATATTTCCTTTTTCACCATAGCCCTCTATGGGCTTCCAAATATCCCTTTGCCAATTCCACAAGAACAGCCTTAGCGAAAGGCTTCTTGAAGTGAAAGATGTAACTCTGTGAGATGAATTAACAGAACACAGAACAGTTTCTCAGAAAGCTTCTTTTCAGTTTTGAACGGAAGATATTTCCTTTTTCACCATAGCCCTCTATGGGCTTCCAAATATCCCTTTACCAAATCCACAAGAACAGCCTTAGCGAAAGGCTTCTTGAAGGGAAAGATGTAACTCTGTGAGATGAACTAACAGAACACAGAGCAGTTTCTCAGAAAGCTTCTTTCCAGTTTTGAACGGAAGATATTTCCTTTTTCACCATAGCCCTCTATGGGCTTCCAAATATCCCTTTGCCAATTCCACAAGAACAGCCTTACCGAAAGGCTTCTTGAAGGGAAAGATGTAACTCTGTGAGATGAATTAACACAACACAGAGCAGTTTCTCAAAAGCTTCTTTCCAGTTTTGAACGGAAGATATTTCCTTTTTCACCATAGCCGTCTATGGGCTTCCAAATATTCCTTTGCCAATTCCACAAGAACAGCCTTAGCGAAAGGTTCTTGAAGGGAAAGATGTAACTCTGTGAGATGAATTAACAGAACACAGAGCAGTTTCTCAGAAAGCTTCTTTCCAGTTTTGAACGGAAGATATTTCCTTTTTCACCATAGCCCTCTATGGGCTTCCAAATATCCCTTTGCCAATTCCACAAGAACAGACTTAGCGAAAGGCTTCTTGAAGGGAAAGATGTAACTCTGTGAGATGAATTAACAGAACACAGAGCAGTTTCTCAGAAAGCTTCTTTCCACTTTTGAACGGAAGATATTTCCTTTTTCACCATAGCCCTCTATGAGCTTCCAAATATCCCTTTGCCAATTCCACAAGAACAGCCTTAGCGAAAGGCTTCTTGAAGGGAAAGATGTAACTCTGTGAGATGAATTAACAGAACACAGAGCAGTTTCTCAGAAAGCTTCTTTCTAGTTTTGAACGGAAGATATTTCCTTTTTCACCACAGCCGTCTATGGGCTTCCGAATATCCCTTTGCCAATTCCACAAGAACAGCCTTAGCGAAAGGCTTCTTGAAGGGAAAGATGTAACTCTGTGAGATGAATTAACAGAACACAGAGCAGTTTCTCAGAAAGCTTCTTTCCAGTTTTGAACGGAAGATATTTCCTTTTTCACCATAGCCCTCTATGGGCTTCCAAATATCCCTTTGCCAATTCCACAAGAACAGACTTAGCGAAAGGCTTCTTGAACGGAAGATGTAACTCTGTGAGATGAATTAACAGAACACAGAGCAGTTTCTCAGAAAGCTTCTTTTCAGTTTTGAACGGAAGATATTTCCTTTTTCACCAGAGCCCTCTATGGGCTTCCAAATATCCCTTTGCCAATTCCACAAGAACAGCCTTAGCGAAAGGCTTCTTGAAGGGAAAGATGTAACTCTGTGAGATGAACTAACAGAACACAGAGCAGTTTCTCAGAAAGCTTCTTTCCAGTTTTGAACGGAAGATATTTCCTTTTTCACCATAGCCGTCTATGGGCTTCCAAATATCCCTTTGCCAATTCCACAAGAACAGCCTTAGCGAAAGGCTTCTTGAACGGAAAGATGTAACTCTGTGAGATGAATTAACAGAACACAGAACAGTTTCTCAGAAAGCTTCTTTCCAGTTTTGAAAGGAAGATATTTCCTTTTTCACCATAGCCCTCTAGGGGCTTCCAAATATCCCTTTGCCAATTCCACAAGAACAGCCTTAGCGAAAGGCTTCTTGAAGGGAAAGATGTAACTCTGTGAGATGAATTAACAGAACACAGAGCAGTTTCTCAGAAAGCTACTTTCCAGTTTTGAACGGAAGATATTTCCTTTTTCACCATAGCCCTCTATGGGCTTCCAAATATCCCTTTGCCAATTCCACAAGAACAGCCTTAGCGAAAGGCTTCTTGAAGGGAAAGATGTAACTCTGTGAGATGAATTAACAGAACACAGAGCAGTTTCTCAGAAAGCTTCTTTCTAGTTTTGAACGGAAGATATTTCCTTTTTCACCATAGCCGTCTATGGGCTTCCAAATATCCCTTTGCCAATTCCACAAGAACAGCCTTAGCGAAAGGCTTCTTGAAGGGAAAGATGTAACTCTGTGAGATGAATTAACAGAACACAGAGCAGTTTCTCAGAAAGCTTCTTTCCAGTTTTGAACGGAAGATATTTCCTTTTTCACCATAGCCCTCTATGGGCTTCCAAATATCCCTTTGCCAATTCCACAAGAACAGACTTAGCGAAAGGCTTCTTGAAGGTAAGATGTAACCCTGTGAGATGAATTAACAGAACACAGAGCAGTTTCTCAGAAAGCTTCTTTCCAGTTTTGAACGGAAGATATTTCCTTTTTCACCATAGCCGTCTATGGGCTTCCAAATATCCCTTTGCCAATTCCACAAGAACAGCCTTAGCGAAAGGCTTCTTGAAGGGAAAGATGTAACTCTGTGAGATGAATTAACAGAACACAGAGCAGTTTCTCAGAAAGCTTCTTTCCAGTTTTGAACGGAAGATATTTCCTTTTACACCATAGCCCTCTATGGGCTTCCAAATATCCCTTTGCCAATTCCACAAGAACAGACTTAGCGAAAGGCTTCTTGAAGGGAAAGATGTAACTCTGTGAGATGAATTAACAGAACACAGAGCAGTTTCTCAGAAAGCTTCTTTCCAGTTTTGAACGGAAGATATTTCCTTTTTCACCATAGCCCTCTATGGGCTTCCAAATATCCCTTTTCCAATTCCACAAGAACAGCCTTAGTGAAATGCTTCTTGAAGGGAAAGATGTAACTCTGTGAGATGAATTAACAGAACACAGAGCAGTTTCTCAGAAAGCTTCTTTCCAGTTTTGAACAGAATATATTTCCTTTTTCACCATAGCCCTCTATGGGCTTCCAAATATCCCTTTGCCAATTCCACAAGAACAGCCTTAGCGAAAGGCTTCTTGAAGGGAAAGATGTAACTCTGTGAGATGAATTAACAGAACACAGAGCAGTTTCTCAGAAAGCTTCTTTCCAGTTTTGAACGGAAGATATTTCCTTTTTCACCATAGCCCTCTATGGGCTTCCAAATATCCCTTTGCCAATTCCACAAGAACAGCCTTAGCGAAAGGCTTCTTCAAGGGAAAGATGTAACTCTGTGAGATGAATTAACAGAACACAGAGCAGTTTCTCAGAAAGCTTCTTTACAGTTTTGAACGGAAGATATTTCCTTTTACACCATAGCCCTCTATGGGCTTCCAAATATCCCTTTGCCAATTCCACAAGAACAGCCTTAGCGAAAGGCTTCTTGAAGTGAAAGATGTAACTCTGTGAGATGAATTAACAGAACACAGAACAGTTTCTCAGAAAGCTCCTTTCCAGTTTTGAACGGAAGATATTTCCTTTTTCACCATAGCCCTCTATGGGCTTCCAAATATCCCTTTGCCAATTCCACAAGAACAGCCTTAGCCAAAGGCTTCTTGAAGGGAAAGATGTAACTCTGTGAGATGAACTAACAGAACACAGAGCAGTTTCTCAGAAAGCTTCCTTCCAGTTTTGAACGGAAGATATTTCCTTTTTCACTATAGCCCTCTATGGGCTTCCAAATATCCCTTTGCCAATTCCACAAGAACAGCCTTACCGAAATGCTTCTTGAAGGGAAAGATGTAACTCTGTGAGATGAATTAACAGAACACAGAGCAGTTTCTCAGAAAGCTTCTTTCTAGTTTTGAACGGAAGATATTTCCTTTTTCACCATAGCCCTCTAAGGGCGTCCAAATATCCCTTTGCCAATTCCACAAGAACAGCCTTAGCGAAAGGCTTCTTGAAGGGAAAGATGTACCTCTGTGAGATGAATTAACAGAACACAGAGCAGTTTCTCAGAAAGCTTCATTCCAGTTTTGAACGGAAGATATTTCCTTTTTCACCATAGCCCTCTATGGGCTTCCAAATATCCCTTTGCCAATTCCACAAGAACAGCCTTAGCGAAAGGCTTCTTGAAGGGAAAGATGTAACTCTGTGAGATGAATTAACAGAACACAGAACAGTTTCTCAGAAAGCTTCTTTTCAATTTTAAACGGAAGATATTTCCTTTTTCACCATAGCCCTCTATGGGCTTCCAAATATCCCTTTGCCAATTCCACAAGAACAGCCTTAGCGAAAGGCTTCTTGAAGGGAAAGATGTAACTCTGTGAGATGAATTAACAGAACACAGAGCAGTTTCTCAGAAAGCTACTTTCCAGTTTTGAACGGAAGATATTTCCTTTTTCACCATAGCCCTCTATGGGCTTCCGAATATCCCTTTGCCAATTCCACAAGAACAGCCTTAGCGAAAGGCTTCTTGAAGGGAAAGATGTAACTCTGTGAGATGAATTAACAGAACACAGAGCAGTTTCTCAGAAAGCTTCTTTCTAGTTTTGAACGGAAGATATTTCCTTTTTCACCATAGCCCTCTATGGGCTTCCAAATATCCCTTTGCGAATTCCACAAGAACAGCCTTAGCGAAAGGCTTCTTAAACGGAAAGATGTAACTCTGTGAGATGAATTAACAGAACACAGAGCAGTTTCTCAGAAAGCTTCTTTCCAGTTTTGAACCGAAGATATTTCCTTTTTCACCATAGCCCTCTATGGGCTTCCAAATATCCCTTTGCCAACTCCACAAGAACAGCCTTAGCGAAAGGCTTCTTGAAGTGAAAGATGTAACTCTGTGAGATGAATTAACAGAACACAGAACAGTTTCTCAGAAAGCTTCTTTTCAGTTTTGAACGGAAGATATTTCCTTTTTCACCATAGCCCTCTATGGGCTTCCAAATATCCCTTTACCAAATCCACAAGAACAGCCTTAGCGAAAGGCTTCTTGAAGGGAAAGATGTAACTCTGTGAGATGAACTAACAGAACACAGAGCAGTTTCTCAGAAAGCTTCTTTCCAGTTTTGAACGGAAGATATTTCCTTTTTCACCATAGCCCTCTATGGGCTTCCAAATATCCCTTTGCCAATTCCACAAGAACAGCCTTAGCGAAAGGCTTCTTGAAGGGAAAGATGTAACTCTGTGAGATGAATTAAAAGAACACAGAGCAGTTTCTCAAAAGCTTCTTTCCAGTTTTGAACGGAAGATATTTCCTTTTTCACCATAGCCGTCTATGGGCTTCCAAATATCCCTTTGCCAATTCCACAAGAACAGCCTTAGCGAAAGGCTTCTTGAAGGGAAAGATGTAACTCTGTGAGATGAATTAACAGAACACAGAGCAGTTTCTCAGAAAGCTTCTTTCCAGTTTTGAACGGAAGATATTTCCTTTTTCACCATAGCCCTCTATGGGCTTCCAAATATCCCTTTGCCAATTCCAAAAGAACAGACTTAGCGAAAGACTTCTTGAAGGGAAAGATGTAACTCTGTGAGATGAATTAACAGAACACAGAGCAGTTTCTCAGAAAGCTTCTTTCCAGTTTTGAACGGAAGATATTTCCTTTTTCACCGTAGCCCTCTATGGGCTTCCAAATATCCCTTTGCCAATTCCACAAGAACAGCCTTAGCGAAAGGCTTCTTGAAGGGAAAGATGTAACTCTGTGAGATGAATTAACAGACCACAGAGCAGTTTCTCAGAAAGCTTCTTTCCAGTTTTGAACGGAAGATATTTCCTTTTTCACCATAGCCCACTATGGGCTTCCAAATATCCCTTTGCCAATTCCACAAGAACAGCCTTAGCGAAAGGCTTCTTGAAGGGAAAGATGTAACTCTGTGAGATGAATTAACAGAACACAGAACAGTTTCTCAGAAAGCTTCTTTCCAGTTTTGAACGGAAGATATTTCCTTTTTCACCATAGCCCTCTATGGGCTTCCAAATATCCCTTTGCCAATTCCACAAGAACAGCCTTAGCGAAAGGCTTCTTGAAGGGAAAGATGTAACTCTGTGAGATGAATTAACAGAACACAGAGCAGTTTCTCAGAAATCTTCTTTCCAGTTTTGAACGGAAGATATTTCCTTTTTCACCATAGCCCTCTATGGGCTTCCAAATATCCCTTTGCCAATTCCACAAGAACAGCCTTAGCGAAAGGCTTCTTGAAGGGAAAGATGTAACTCTGTGAGATGAATTAACAGAACACAGAGCAGTTTCTCAGAAAGCTTCTTTCCAGTTTTGAACGGAAGATATTTCCTTTTTCACCATAGCCCTCTATGGGCTTCCAAATATCCCTTTGCCAATTCCACAAGAACAGCCTTAGCGAAAGGCTTCTTGAAGGGAAAGATGTAACTCTGTGAGATGAATTAACAGAACACAGAGCAGTTTCTCAGAAAGCTTCTTTCCAGTTTTGAACGGAAGATATTTCCTTTTTCACCAGAGCCCTCTATGGGCTTCCAAATATCCCTTTGCCAATTCCACAAGAACAGCCTTAGCGAAAGGCTTCTTGAAGGGAAAGATGTAACTCTGTGAGATGAATTAACAGAACACAGAGCAGTTTCTCAGAAAGCTTCTTTCCAGTTTTGAACGGAAGATATTTCCTTTTTCACCATAGCCCTCTATGGGCTTCCAAATATCCCTTTGCCAATTCCACAAGAACAGACTTAGCGAAAGGCTTCTTGAAGGGAAGATGTAACTCTGTGAGATGAATTAACAGAACACAGAGCAGTTTCTCAGAAAGCTTCTTTCCAGTTTTGAACGGAAGATATTTCCTTTTTCACCATAGCCGTCTATGGGCTTCCAAATATCCCTTTGCCAATTCCACAAGAACAGCCTTAGCGAAAGGCTTCTTGAAGGGAAGATGTAACTCTGTGAGATGAATTAACAGAACACAGAGCAGTTTCTCAGAAAGCTTCTTTCCAGTTTTGAACGGAAGATATTTCCTTTTTCACCATAGCCCTCTATGGGCTTCCAAATATCCCTTTGCCAATTCCACAAGAACAGACTTAGCGAAAGGCTTCTTCAAGGGAAAGATGTAACTCTGTGAGATGAATTAACAGAACACAGAGCAGTTTCTCAGAAAGCTTCTTTCCAGTTTTGAACGGAAGATATTTCCTTTTTCACCATAGCCCTCTATGGGCTTCCAAATATCCCTTTTCCAATTCCACAAGAACAGCCTTAGTGAAAGGCTTCTTGAAGGGAAAGATATAACTCTGTGAGATGAATTAACAGAACACAGAGCAGTTTCTCAGAAAGCTTCTTTCCAGTTTTGAACGGAAGATATTTCCTTTTCCACCATAGCCCTCTATGGGCTTCCAAATATCCCTTTGCCAATTCCACAAGAACAGCCTTAGCGAAAGGCTTCTTGAAGGGAAAGATGTAACTCTGTGAGATGAATTAACAGAACACAGAGCAGTTTCTCAGAAATCTTCTTTCCAGTTGTGAACGGAAGATATTTCCTTTTTCACCATAGCCCTCTATGGGCTTCCAAATATCCCTTTGCCAATTCCACAAGAACAGCCTTAGCGAAAGGCTTCTTGAAGGGAAAGATGTAACTCTGTGAGATGAATTAACAGAACACAGAGCAGTTTCTCAGAAAGCTTCTTTCCAGTTTTGAACGGAAGATATTTCCTTTTTCACCATAGCCGTCTATGGGCTTCCAAATATCCCTTTGCCAATTCCACAAGAACAGTCTTAGCGAAAGGCTTCTTGAAGGGAAAGATGTAACTCTGTGAGATGAATAAACAGAACACAGAGCAGTTTCTCAGAAAGCTTCTTTCCAGTTTTGAACGGAAGATATTTCCTTTTTCACCATAGCCCTCTAAGGGCTTCCAAATATCCCTTTGCGAATTCCACAAGAACAGCCTTAGCGAAAGGCTTCTTGAAGGGAAAGATGTAACTCTGTGAGATGAATTAACAGAACACAGAACAGTTTCTCAGAAAGCTTCTTTCCAGTTTTGAACGGAAGATATTTCCTTTTTCACCATAGCCCTCTATGGGCTTCCAATTATCCCTTTGCCAATTCCACAAGAACAGCCTTAGCGAAAGGCTTCTTGAAGGGAAAGATGAAACTCTGTGAGATGAATTAACAGAACACAGAGCAGTTTCTCAGAAATCTTCTTTCCAGTTTTGAACGGAAGATATTTCCTTTTTCCCCATAGCCCTCTATGGGCTTCCAAATATCCCTTTGCCAATTCCACAAGAACAGCCTTAGCGAAAGGCTTCTTGAAGGGAAAGATGTAACTCTGTGAGATGAATTAACAGAACACAGAGCAGTTTCTCAGAAAGCTTCTTTCCAGTTTTGAACGGAAGATATTTCCTTTTTCACCATAGCCCTCTATGGGCTTCTAAATATCCCTTTGCCAATTCCACAAGAACAGCCTTAGCGAAACGCTTCTTGAAGGGAAAGATGTAACTCTGTGAGATGAATTAACAGAACACAGAGCAGTTTCTCAGAAAGCTTCTTTCCAGTTTTGAACGGAAGATATTTCCTTTTTCACCATAGCCCTCTATGGGCTTCCAAATATCCCTTTGCCAATTCCACAAGAACAGCCTTAGCGAAAGGCTTCTTGAAGGGAAAGATGTAACTCTGTGAGATGAATTAACAGAACACAGAGCAGTTTCTCAGAAAGCTTCTTTCCAGTTTTGAACGGAAGATATTTCCTTTTTCACCATAGCCCTCTATGGGCTTCCAAATATCCCTTTGCCAATTCCACAAGAACAGCCTTAGCGAAAGGCTTCTTCAAGGGAAAGATGTAACTCTGTGAGATGAATTAACAGAACACAGAGCAGTTTCTCAGAAAGCTTCTTTCCAGTTTTGAACGGAAGATATTTCCTTTTTCACCATAGCCCTCTATGGGCTTCCAAATATCCCTTTGCCAATTCCACAAGAACAGCCTTAGCGAAAGGCTTCTTGAAGTGAAAGATGTAACTCTGTGAGATGAATTAACGGAACACAGAACAGTTTCTCAAAAAGCTTCTTTCCAGTTTTGAACGGAAGATATTTCCTTTTTCACCATAGCCCTCTATGGGCTTCCAAATATCCCTTTGCCAATTCCACAAGAACAGCCTTAGCGAAAGGCTTCTTGAAGGGAAAGATGTAACTCTGTGAGATGAATTAACAGAACACAGAGCAGTTTCTCAGAAAGCTACTTTCCAGTTTTGAACGGAAGATATTTCCTTTTTCACCATAGCCCTCTATGGGCTTCCAAATATCCCTTTGCCAATTCCACAAGAACAGCCTTAGCGAAAGGCTTCTTGAAGGGAAAGATGTAACTCTGTGAGATGAATTAACAGAACACAGAGCAGTTTCTCAGAAAGCTTCTTTCTAGTTTTGAACGGAAGATATTTCCTTTTTCACCATAGCCCTCCATGGGCTTCCAAATATCCCTTTGCGAATTCCACAAGAACAGCCTTAGCGAAAGGCTTCTTGAACGGAAAGATGTAACTCTGTGAGATGAATTAACAGAACACAGAGCAGTTTCTCAGAAAGCTTCTTTCCAGTTTTGAACCGAAGATATTTCCTTTTTCACCATAGCCCTCTATGGGCTTCCAAATATCCCTTTGCCAACTCCACAAGAACAGCCTTAGCGAAAGGCTTCTTGAAGTGAAAGATGTAACTCTGTGAGATGAATTAACAGAACACAGAGCAGTTTCTCAGAAAGCTTCTTTCCAGTTTTGAACGGAAGATATTTCCTTTTTCACCATAGCCCTCTATGGGCTTCCAAATATCCCTTTGCCAATTCCACAAGAACAGCCTTACCGAAAGGCTTCTTGAAGGGAAAGATGTAACTCTGTGAGATGAATTAACAGAACACAGAGCAGTTTCTCAAAAGCTTCTTTCCAGTTTTGAACGGAAGATATTTCCTTTTTCACCATAGCCGTCTATGGGCTTCCAAATATCCCTTTGCCAATTCCACAAGAACAGCCTTAGCGAAAGGCTTCTTCAAGGGAAAGATGTAACTCTGTGAGATGAATTAACAGAACACAGAGCAGTTTCTCAGAAAGCTTCTTTCCAGTTTTGAACGGAAGATATTTCCTTTTTCACCATAGCCCTCTATGGGCTTCCAAATATCCCTTTGCCAATTCCCCAAGAACAGACTTACCGAAAGGCTTCTTGAAGGGAAAGATGTAACTCTGTGAGATGAATTAACAGAACACAGAGCAGTTTCTCAGAAAGCTTCTTTCCAGTTTTGAACGGAAGATATTTCCTTTTTCACCATAGCCCTCTATGGGCTTCTAAATATCCCTTTGCCAATTCCACAAGAACAGCCTTAGCGAAAGGCTTCTTGAAGGGAAAGATGTAACTCTGTGAGATGAATTAACAGAACACAGAGCAGTTTCTCAGAAAGCTTCTTTCCAGTTTTGAACGGAAGATATTTCCTTTTTCACCATAGCCCTCTATGGGCTTCCAAATATCCCTTTGCCAATTCCACAAGAACAGCCTTAGCGAAAGGCTTCTTGAAGGGAAAGATGTAACTCTGTGAGATGAATTAACAGAACACAGAACAGTTTCTCAGAAAGCTTCTTTCCAGTTTTGAACGGAAGATATTTCCTTTTTCACCATAGCCCTCTATGGGCTTCCAAATATCCCTTTGCCAATTCCACAAGAACAGCCTTAGCGAAAGGCTTCTTCAAGGGAAAGATGTAACTCTGTGAGATGAATTAACAGAACACAGAGCAGTTTCTCAGAAAGCTTCTTTCCAGTTTTGAACGGAAGATATTTCCTTTTTCACCATAGCCCTCTATGGGCTTCCAAATATCCCTTTGCCAATTCCACAAGAACAGCCTTAGCGAAAGGCTTCTTGAAGTGAAAGATGTAACTCTGTGAGATGAATTAACAGAACACAGAACAGTTTCTCAAAAAGCTTCTTTCCAGTTTTGAACGGAAGATATTTCCTTTTTCACCATAGCCCTCTATGGGCTTCCAAATATCCCTTTGCCAATTCCACAAGAACAGCCTTAGCGAAAGGCTTCTTGAAGGGAAAGATGTAACTCTGTGAGATGAATTAACAGAACACAGAGCAGTTTCTCAGAAAGCTACTTTCCAGTTTTGAACGGAAGATATTTCCTTTTTCACCATAGCCCTCTATGGGCTTCCAAATATCCCTTTGCCAATTCCACAAGAACAGCCTTAGCGAAAGGCTTCTTGAAGGGAAAGATGTAACTCTGTGAGATGAATTAACAGAACACAGAGCAGTTTCTCAGAAAGCTTCTTTCTAGTTTTGAACGGAAGATATTTCCTTTTTCACCATAGCCCTCCATGGGCTTCCAAATATCCCTTTGCGAATTCCACAAGAACAGCCTTAGCGAAAGGCTTCTTGAACGGAAAGATGTAACTCTGTGAGATGAATTAACAGAACACAGAGCAGTTTCTCAGAAAGCTTCTTTCCAGTTTTGAACCGAAGATATTTCCTTTTTCACCATAGCCCTCTATGGGCTTCCAAATATCCCTTTGCCAACTCCACAAGAACAGCCTTAGCGAAAGGCTTCTTGAAGTGAAAGATGTAACTCTGTGAGATGAATTAACAGAACACAGAGCAGTTTCTCAGAAAGCTTCTTTCCAGTTTTGAACGGAAGATATTTCCTTTTGCACCATAGCCCTCTATGGGCTTCCAAATATCCCTTTGCCAATTCCACAAGAACAGCCTTACCGAAAGGCTTCTTGAAGGGAAAGATGTAACTCTGTGAGATGAATTAACAGAACACAGAGCAGTTTCTCAAAAGCTTCTTTCCAGTTTTGAACGGAAGATATTTCCTTTTTCACCATAGCCGTCTATGGGCTTCCAAATATCCCTTTGCCAATTCCACAAGAACAGCCTTAGCGAAAGGCTTCTTCAAGGGAAAGATGTAACTCTGTGAGATGAATTAACAGAACACAGAGCAGTTTCTCAGAAAGCTTCTTTCCAGTTTTGAACGGAAGATATTTCCTTTTTCACCATAGCCCTCTATGGGCTTCCAAATATCCCTTTGCCAATTCCCCAAGAACAGACTTACCGAAAGGCTTCTTGAAGGGAAAGATGTAACTCTGTGAGATGAATTAACAGAACAAAGAGCAGTTTCTCAGAAAGCTTCTTTCCAGTTTTGAACGGAAGATATTTCCTTTTTCACCATAGCCCTCTATGGGCTTCCAAATATCCCTTTGCCAGTTCCACAAGAACAGCCTTAGTGAAAGGCTTCTTGAAGGGAAAGATGTAACTCTGTGAGATGAATTAACAGAACACAGAGCAGTTTCTCAGAAAGCTTCTTTCCAGTTTTGAACGGAAGATATTTCCTTTTTCACCATAGCCCTCTATGGGCTTCCAAATATCCCTTTGCCAATTCCACAAGAACAGCCTTAGCGAAAGGCTTCTTGAAGGGAAAGATGTAACTCTGTGAGATGAATTAACAGAACACAGAGCAGTTTCTCAGAAAGCTTCTTTCCAGTTTTGAACGGAAGATATTTCCTTTTTCACCATAGCCCTCTATGGGCTTCCAAATATCCCTTTGCCAATTCCACAAGAACAGCCTTAGCGAAAGGCTTCTTGAAGGGAAAGATGTAACTCTGTGAGATGAATTAACAGAACACAGAGCAGTTTCTCAGAAAGCTTCTTTCCAGTTTTGAACGGAAGATATTTCCTTTTTCACCATAGCCCTCTATGGGCTTCCAAATATCCCTTTGCCAATTCCACAAGAACAGCCTTAGCGAAAGGCTTCTTCAAGGGAAAGATGTAACTCTGTGAGATGAATTAACAGAACACAGAGCAGTTTCTCAGAAAGCTTCTTTCCAGTTTTGAACGGAAGATATTTCCTTTTTCACCATAGCCCTCTATGGGCTTCCAAATATCCCTTTGCCAATTCCACAAGAACAGCCTTAGCGAAAGGCTTCTTGAAGTGAAAGATGTAACTCTGTGAGATGAATTAACAGAACACAGAACAGTTTCTCAAAAAGCTTCTTTCCAGTTTTGAACGGAAGATATTTCCTTTTTCACCATAGCCCTCTATGGGCTTCCAAATATCCCTTTGCCAATTCCACAAGAACAGCCTTAGCGAAAGGCTTCTTGAAGGGAAAGATGTAACTCTGTGAGATGAATTAACAGAACACAGAGCAGTTTCTCAGAAAGCTACTTTCCAGTTTTGAACGGAAGATATTTCCTTTTTCACCATAGCCCTCTATGGGCTTCCAAATATCCCTTTGCCAATTCCACAAGAACAGCCTTAGCGAAAGGCTTCTTGAAGGGAAAGATGTAACTCTGTGAGATGAATTAACAGAACACAGAGCAGTTTCTCAGAAAGCTTCTTTCTAGTTTTGAACGGAAGATATTTCCTTTTTCACCATAGCCCTCTATGGGCTTCCAAATATCCCTTTGCGAATTCCACAAGAACAGCCTTAGCGAAAGGCTTCTTGAACGGAAAGATGTAACTCTGTGAGATGAATTAACAGAACACAGAGCAGTTTCTCAGAAAGCTTCTTTCCAGTTTTGAACCGAAGATATTTCCTTTTTCACCATAGCCCTCTATGGGCTTCCAAATATCCCTTTGCCAACTCCACAAGAACAGCCTTAGCGAAAGGCTTCTTGAAGTGAAAGATGTAACTCTGTGAGATGAATTAACAGAACACAGAGCAGTTTCTCAGAAAGCTTCTTTCCAGTTTTGAACGGAAGATATTTCCTTTTTCACCATAGCCCTCTATGGGCTTCCAAATATCCCTTTGCCAATTCCACAAGAACAGCCTTACCGAAAGGCTTCTTGAAGGGAAAGATGTAACTCTGTGAGATGAATTAACAGAACACAGAGCAGTTTCTCAAAAGCTTCTTTCCAGTTTTGAACGGAAGATATTTCCTTTTTCACCATAGCCGTCTATGGGCTTCCAAATATCCCTTTGCCAATTCCACAAGAACAGCCTTAGCGAAAGGCTTCTTGACGGGAAAGATGTAACTCTGTGAGATGAATTAACAGAACACAGAGCAGTTTCTCAGAAAGCTTCTTTCCAGTTTTGAACGGAAGATATTTCCTTTTTCACCATAGCCCTCTATGGGCTTCCAAATATCCCTTTGCCAATTCCACAAGAACAGACTTACCGAAAGGCTTCTTGAAGGGAAAGATGTAACTCTGTGAGATGAATTAACAGAACAAAGAGCAGTTTCTCAGAAAGCTTCTTTCCAGTTTTGAACGGAAGATATTTCCTTTTTCACCATAGCCCTCTATGGGCTTCCAAATATCCCTTTGCCAATTCCACAAGAACAGCCTTAGTGAAAGGCTTCTTGAAGGGAAAGATGTAACTCTGTGAGATGAATTAACAGAACACAGAGCAGTTTCTCAGAAAGCTTCTTTCCAGTTTTGAACGGAAGATATTTCCTTTTTCACCATAGCCCTCTATGGGCTTCCAAATATCCCTTTGCCAATTCCACAAGAACAGCCTTAGCGAAAGGCTTCTTCAAGGGAAAGATGTAACTCTGTGAGATGAATTAACAGAACACAGAGCAGTTTCTCAGAAAGCTTCTTTCCAGTTTTGAACGGAAGATATTTCCTTTTTCACCATAGCCGTCTATGGGCTTCCAAATATCCCTTTGCCAATTCCACAAGAACAGCCTTAGCGAAAGGCTTCTTCAAGGGAAAGATGTAACTCTGTGAGATGAATTAACAGAACACAGAGCAGTTTCTCAGAAAGCTTCTTTCCAGTTTTGAACGGAAGATATTTCCTTTTACACCATAGCCCTCTAAGGGCTTCCAAATATCCCTTTGCCAATTCCACAAGAACAGCCTTAGCGAAAGGCTTCTTGAAGTGAAAGATGTAACTCTGTGAGATGAATTAACAGAACACAGAACAGTTTCTCAGAAAGCTTCTTTCCAGTTTTGAACGGAAGATATTTCCTTTTTCACCATAGCCCTCTATGGGCTTCCAAATATCCCTTTGCCAATTCCACAAGAACAGCCTTAGCCAAAGGCTTCTTGAAGGGAAAGATGTAACTCTGTGAGATGAACTCACAGAACACAGAGCAGTTTCTCAGAAAGCTTCTTTCCAGTTTTGAACGGAAGATATTTCCTTTTTCACCATAGCCCTCTATGGGCTTCCAAATATCCCTTTGCCAATTCCACAAGAACAGCCTTAGCGAAAGGCTTCTTGAAGGGAAATATATAACTCTGTGAGATGAATTAAAAGAACACAGAGCAGTTTCTCAAAAGCTTCTTTCCAGTTTTGAACGGAAGATATTTCCTTTTTCACCATAGCCGTCTATGGGCTTCCAAATATCCCTTTGCCAACTCCACAAGAACAGCCTTAGCGAAAGGCTTCTTGAAGGGAAAGATGTAACTCTGTGAGATGAATTAACAGAACACAGAGCAGTTTCTCAGAAAGCTTCTTTCCAGTTTTGAACGGAAGATATTTCCTTTTTCACCATAGCCCTCTATGGGCTTCCAAATATCCCTTTGCCAATTCCACAAGAACAGCCTTAGCGAAAGGCTTCTTTAAGGGAAAGATGTAACTCCTTGAGATGAATTAACAGAACACAGAGCAGTTTCTCAGAAAGCTTCTTTCCAGTTTTGAACGGAAGATATTTCCTTTTTCATCATAGCCCTCTATGGGCTTCCAAATATCCCTTTGCCAATTCCACAAGAACAGCCTTAGCGAAAGGCTTCTTGAAGGGAAAGATGTAACTCTGTGAGATGAATTAACAGAACACAGAGCAGTTTCTCAAAAGCTTCTTTCCAGTTTTGAACGGAAGATATTTCCTTTTTCGCCATAGCCGTCTATGGGCTTCCAAATATCCTTTTGCCAATTCCACAAGAACAGCCTTAGCGAAAGGCTTCTTGAAGGGAAAGATGTAACTCTGTGAGATGAATTAACAGAACACAGAGCAGTTTCTCTGAAAGCTTCTTTCCAGTTTTGAACGGAAGATATTTCCTTTTTCACCATAGCCCTCTATGGGCTTCCAAATATCCCTTTGCCAATTCCACAAGAACAGCCTTAGCGAAAGGCTTCTTGAAGGGAAAGATGTAACTCTGTGAGATGAATTAACAGAACACAGAGCAGTTTCTCAGAAATCTTCTTTCCAGTTTTGAACGGAAGATATTTCCTTTTTCACCATAGCCCTCTATGGGCTTCCAAATATCCCTTTGCCAATTCCACAAGAACAGCCTTAGCGAAAGGCTTCTTGAAGGGAAAGATGTAACTCTGTGAGATGAATTAACAGAACACAGAGCAGTTTCTCAGAAAGCTTCTTTCCAGTTTTGAACGGAAGATATTTCCTTTTTCACCATAGCCGTCTATGGGCTTCCAAATATCCCTTTGCCAATTCCACAAGAACAGCCTTAGCGAAAGGCTTCTTGAAGGGAAAGATGTAACTCTGTGAGATGAATAAACAGAACACAGAGCAGTTTCTCAGAAAGCTTCTTTCCAGTTTTGAACGGAAGATATTTCCTTTTTCACCATAGCCCTCTAAGGGCTTCCAAATATCCCTTTGCGAATTCCACAAGAACAGCCTTAGCGAAAGGCTTCTTGAAGGGAAAGATGTAACTCTGTGAGATGAATTAACAGAACACAGAACAGTTTCTCAGAAAGCTTCTTTCCAGTTTTGAACGGAAGATATTTCCTTTTTCACCATAGCCCTCTAAGGGCTTCCAAATATCCCTTTGCGAATTCCACAAGAACAGCCTTAGCGAAAGGCTTCTTGAAGGGAAAGATGTAACTCTGTGAGATGAATTAACAGAACACAGAACAGTTTCTCAGAAAGCTTCTTTCCAGTTTTGAACGGAAGATATTTCCTTTTTCACCATAGCCCTCTATGGGCTTCCAAATATCCCTTTGCCAATTCCACAAGAACAGCCTTAGCGAAAGGCTTCTTGAAGGGAAAGATGAAACTCTGTGAGATGAATTAACAGAACACAGAGCGGTTTCTCAGAAATCTTCTTTCCAGTTTTGAACGGAAGATATTTCCTTTTTCCCCATAGCCCTCTATGGGCTTCCAAATATCCCTTTGCCAATTCCACAAGAACAGCCTTAGCGAAAGGCTTCTTGAAGGGAAAGATGTAACTCTGTGAGATGAATTAACAGAACACAGAGCAGTTTCTCAGAAAGCTTCTTTCCAGTTTTGAACGGAAGATATTTCCTTTTTCACCATAGCCCTCTATGGGCTTCTAAATATCCCTTTGCCAATTCCACAAGAACAGCCTTAGCGAAAGGCTTCTTGAAGGGAAAGATGTAACTCTGTGAGATGAATTAACAGAACACAGAGCAGTTTCTCAGAAAGCTTCTTTCCAGTTTTGAACGGAAGATATTTCCTTTTTCACCATAGCCCTCTATGGGCTTCCAAATATCCCTTTGCCAATTCCACAAGAACAGCCTTAGCGAAAGGCTTCTTGAAGGGAAAGATGTAACTCTGTGAGATGAATTAACAGAACACAGAGCAGTTTCTCAGAAAGCTTCTTTCCAGTTTTGAACGGAAGATATTTCCTTTTTCACCATAGCCCTCTATGGGCTTCCAAATATCCCTTTGCCAATTCCACAAGAACAGCCTTAGCGAAAGTCTTCTTGAAGGGAAAGATGTAACTCTGTGAGATGAATTAACAGAACACAGAGCAGTTTCTCAGAAAGCTTCTTTCCAGTTTTGAACGGAAGATATTTCCTTTTTCACCATAGCCCTCTATGGGCTTCCAAATATCCCTTTGCCAATTCCACAAGAACAGACTTAGCGAAAGGCTTCTTGAAGGGAAAGATGTAACTCTGTGAGATGAATTAACAGAACACAGAGCAGTTTCTCAGAAAGCTTCTTTCCAGTTTTGAACGGAAGATATTTCCTTTTTCACCATAGCCCTCTATGGGCTTCCAAATATCCCTTTTCCAATTCCACAAGAACAGCCTTAGTGAAAGGCTTCTTGAAGGGAAAGATATAACTCTGTGAGATGAATTAACAGAACACAGAGCAGTTTCTCAGAAAGCTTCTTTCCAGTTTTGAACGGAAGATATTTCCTTTTTCACCATAGCCCTCTATGGGCTTCCAAATATCCCTTTGCCAATTCCACAAGAACAGCCTTAGCGAAAGGCTTCTTGAAGGGAAAGATGTAACTCTGTGAGATGAATTAACAGAACACAGAGCAGTTTCTCAGAAATCTTCTTTCCAGTTTTGAACGGAAGATATTTCCTTTTTCACCATAGCCCTCTATGGGCTTCCAAATATCCCTTTGCCAATTCCACAAGAACAGCCTTAGCGAAAGGCTTCTTCAAGGGAAAGATGTAACTCTGTGAGATGAATTAACAGAACACAGAGCAGTTTCTCAAAAGCTTCTTTCCAGTTTTCAACGGAAGATATTTCCTTTTTCACCATAGCCGTCTATGGGCTTCCAAATATCCGTTTGCCAATTCCCCAAGAACAGCCTTAGCGAAAGGCTTCTTGACGGGAAAGATGTAACTCTGTGAGATGAATTAACAGAACACAGAGCAGTTTCTCAGAAAGCTTCTTTCCAGTTTTGAACGGAAGATATTTCCTTTTTCACCATAGCCCTCTATGGGCTTCCAAATATCCCTTTGCCAATTCCACAAGAACAGCCTTAGCGAAAGGCTTCTTGAAGGGAAAGATGAAACTCTGTGAGATGAATTAACAGAAAACAGAGCGGTTTCTCAGAAATCTTCTTTCCAGTTTTGAACGGAAGATATTTCCTTTTTCCCCATAGCCCTCTATGGGCTTCCAAATATCCCTTTGCCAATTCCACAAGAACAGCCTTAGCGAAAGGCTTCTTGAAGGGAAAGATGTAACTCTGTGAGATGAATTAACAGAACACAGAGCAGTTTCTCAGAAAGCTTCTTTCCAGTTTTGAACGGAAGATATTTCCTTTTTCACCATAGCCCTCTATGGGCTTCTAAATATCCCTTTGCCAATTCCACAAGAACAGCCTTAGCGAAAGGCTTCTTGAAGGGAAAGATGTAACTCTGTGAGATGAATTAACAGAACACAGAGCAGTTTCTCAGAAAGCTTCTTTCCAGTTTTGAACGGAAGATATTTCCTTTTTCACCATAGCCCTCTATGGGCTTCCAAATATCCCTTTGCCAATTCCACAAGAACAGCCTTAGCGAAAGGCTTCTTGAAGGGAAAGATGTAACTCTGTGAGATGAATTAACAGAACACAGAGCAGTTTCTCAGAAAGCTTCTTTCCAGTTTTGAACGGAAGATATTTCCTTTTTCACCATAGCCCTCTATGGGCTTCCAAATATCCCTTTGCCAATTCCACAAGAACAGCCTTAGCGAAAGGCTTCTTGAAGGGAAAGATGTAACTCTGTGAGATGAATTAACAGAACACAGAGCAGTTTCTCAGAAATCTTCTTTCCAGTTTTGAACGGAAGATATTTCCTTTTTCACCATAGCCCTCTATGGGCTTCCAAATATCCCTTTGCCATTCCACAAGAACAGCCTTAGCGAAAGGCTTCTTCAAGGGAAAGATGTAACTCTGTGAGATGAATTAACAGAACACAGAGCAGTTTCTCAAAAGCTTCTTTCCAGTTTTCAACGGAAGATATTTCCTTTTTCACCATAGCCGTCTATGGGCTTCCAAATATCCCTTTGCCAATTCCCCAAGAACAGCCTTAGCGAAAGGCTTCTTGACGGGAAAGATGTAACTCTGTGAGATGAATTAACAGAACACAGAGCAGTTTCTCAGAAAGCTTCTTTCCAGTTTTGAACGGAAGATATTTCCTTTTTCACCATAGCCCTCTATGGGCTTCCAAATATCCCTTTGCCAATTCCACAAGAACAGACTTACCGAAAGGCTTCTTGAAGGGAAAGATGTAACTCTGTGAGATGAATTAACAGAACACAGAGCAGTTTCTCAGAAAGCTTCTTTCCAGTTTTGAACGGAAGATATTTCCTTTTTCACCATAGCCCTCTATGGGCTTCCAAATATCCCTTTTCCAATTCCACAAGAACAGCCTTAGTGAAAGGCTTCTTTAAGGGAAAGATGTAACTCTGTGAGATGAATTAACAGAACACAGAGCAGTTTCTCAGAAAGCTTCTTTCCAGTTTTGAACGGAAGATATTTCCTTTTTCACCATAGCCCTCTATGGGCTTCCAAATATCCCTTTGCCAATTCCACAAGAACAGCCTTAGCGAAAGGCTTCTTGAAGGGAAAGATGTAACTCTGTGAGATGAATTAACAGAACACAGAGCAGTTTCTCAGAAAGCTTCTTTCCAGTTTTGAACGGAAGATATTTCCTTTTTCACCATAGCCCTCTATGGGCTTCCAAATATCCCTTTGCCAATTCCACAAGAACAGCCTTAGCGAAAGGCTTCTTCAAGGGAAAGATGTAACTCTGTGAGATGAATTAACAGAACACAGAGCAGTTTCTCAGAAAGCTTCTTTCCAGTTTTGAACGGAAGATATTTCCTTTTACACCATAGCCCTCTAAGGGCTTCCAAATATCCCTTTGCCAATTCCACAAGAACAGCCTTAGCGAAAGGCTTCTTGAAGGGAAAGATATAACTCTGTGAGATGAATTAACAGAACACAGAGCAGTTTCTCAGAAAGCTTCTTTCCAGTTTTGAACGGAAGATATTTCCTTTTTCACCATAGCCCTCTATGGGCTTCCAAATATCCCTTTGCCAATTCCACAAGAACAGCCTTAGCGAAAGGCTTCTTGAAGGGAAAGATGTAACTCTGTGAGATGAATTAACAGAACACAGAGCAGTTTCTCAGAAATCTTCTTTCCAGTTTTGAACGGAAGATATTTCCTTTTTCACCATAGCCCTCTATGGGCTTCCAAATATCCCTTTGCCAATTCCACAAGAACAGCCTTAGCGAAAGGCTTCTTCAAGGGAAAGATGTAACTCTGTGAGATGAATTAACAGAACACAGAGCAGTTTCTCAAAAGCTTCTTTCCAGTTTTCAACGGAAGATATTTCCTTTTTCGCCATAGCCGTCTATGGGCTTCCAAATATCCCTTTGCCAATTCCCCAAGAACAGCCTTAGCGAAAGGCTTCTTGACGGGAAAGATGTAACACTGTGAGATGAATTAACAGAACACAGAGCAGTTTCTCAGAAAGCTTCTTTCCAGTTTTGAACGGAAGATATTTCCTTTTTCACCATAGCCCTCTATGGGCTTCCAAATATCCCTTTGCCAATTCCACAAGAACAGCCTTAGCGAAAGGCTTCTTGAAGGGAAAGATGAAACTCTGTGAGATGAATTAACAGAACACAGAGCGGTTTCTCAGAAATCTTCTTTCCAGTTTTGAACGGAAGATATTTCCTTTTTCCCCATAGCCCTCTATGGGCTTCCAAATATCCCTTTGCCAATTCCACAAGAACAGCCTTAGCGAAAGGCTTCTTGAAGGGAAAGATGTAACTCTGTGAGATGAATTAACAGAACACAGAGCAGTTTCTCAGAAAGCTTCTTTCCAGTTTTGAACGGAAGATATTTCCTTTTTCACCATAGCCCTCTATGGGCTTCTAAATATCCCTTTGCCAATTCCACAAGAACAGCCTTAGCGAAAGGCTTCTTGAAGGGAAAGATGTAACTCTGTGAGATGAATTAACAGAACACAGAGCAGTTTCTCAGAAAGCTTCTTTCCAGTTTTGAACCGAAGATATTTCCTTTTTCACCATAGCCCTCTATGGGCTTCCAAATATCCCTTTGCCAATTCCACAAGAACAGCCTTAGCGAAAGGCTTCTTGAAGGGAAAGATGTAACTCTGTGAGATGAATTAACAGAACACAGAGCAGTTTCTCAGAAAGCTTCTTTCCAGTTTTGAACGGAAGATATTTCCTTTTTCACCATAGCCCTCTATGGGCTTCCAAATATCCCTTTGCCAATTCCACAAGAACAGCCTTAGCGAAAGGCTTCTTGAAGGGAAAGATGTAACTCTGTGAGATGAATTAACAGAACACAGAGCAGTTTCTCAGAAATCTTCTTTCCAGTTTTGAACGGAAGATATTTCCTTTTTCACCATAGCCCTCTATGGGCTTCCAAATATCCCTTTGCCAATTCCACAAGAACAGCCTTAGCGAAAGGCTTCTTCAAGGGAAAGATGTAACTCTGTGAGATGAATTAACAGAACACAGAGCAGTTTCTCAAAAGCTTCTTTCCAGTTTTCAACGGAAGATATTTCCTTTTTCACCATAGCCGTCTATGGGCTTCCAAATATCCCTTTGCCAATTCCCCAAGAACAGCCTTAGCGAAAGGCTTCTTGACGGGAAAGATGTAACTCTGTGAGATGAATTAACAGAACACAGAGCAGTTTCTCAGAAAGCTTCTTTCCAGTTTTGAACGGAAGATATTTCCTTTTTCACCATAGCCCTCTATGGGCTTCCAAATATCCCTTTGCCAATTCCACAAGAACAGACTTACCGAAAGGCTTCTTGAAGGGAAAGATGTAACTCTGTGAGATGAATTAACAGAACACAGAGCAGTTTCTCAGAAAGCTTCTTTCCAGTTTTGAACGGAAGATATTTCCTTTTTCACCATAGCCCTCTATGGGCTTCCAAATATCCCTTTTCCAATTCCACAAGAACAGCCTTAGTGAAAGGCTTCTTTAAGGGAAAGATGTAACTCTGTGAGATGAATTAACAGAACACAGAGCAGTTTCTCAGAAAGCTTCTTTCCAGTTTTGAACGGAAGATATTTCCTTTTTCACCATAGCCCTCTATGGGCTTCCAAATATCCCTTTGCCAATTCCACAAGAACAGCCTTAGCGAAAGGCTTCTTGAAGGGAAAGATGTAACTCTGTGAGATGAATTAACAGAACACAGAGCAGTTTCTCAGAAAGCTTCTTTCCAGTTTTGAACGGAAGATATTTCCTTTTTCACCATAGCCCTCTATGGGCTTCCAAATATCCCTTTGCCAATTCCACAAGAACAGCCTTAGCGAAAGGCTTCTTCAAGGGAAAGATGTAACTCTGTGAGATGAATTAACAGAACACAGAGCAGTTTCTCAGAAAGCTTCTTTCCAGTTTTGAACGGAAGATATTTCCTTTTACACCATAGCCCTCTAAGGGCTTCCAAATATCCCTTTGCCAATTCCACAAGAACAGCCTTAGCGAAAGGCTTCTTGAAGTGAAAGATATAACTCTGTGAGATGAATTAACAGAACACAGAACAGTTTCTCAGAAAGCTTCTTTCCAGTTTTGAACGGAAGATATTTCCTTTTTCACCATAGCCCTCTATGGGCTTCCAAATATCCCTTTGCCAATTCCACAAGAACAGCCTTAGCCAAAGGCTTCTTGAAGGGAAAGATGTAATTCTGTGAGATGAACTCACAGAACACAGAGCAGTTTCTCAGAAAGCTTCTTTCCAGTTTTGAACGGAAGATATTTCCTTTTTCACCATAGCCCTCTATGGGCTTCCAAATATCCCTTTGCCAATTCCACAAGAACAGCCTTAGCGAAAGGCTTCTTGAAGGGAAAGATATAACTCTGTGAGATGAATTAAAAGAACACAGAGCAGTTTCTCAAAAGCTTCTTTCCAGTTTTGAACGGAAGATATTTCCTTTTTCACCATAGCCGTCTACGGGCTTCCAAATATCCTTTTGCGAATTCCACAAGAACAGCCTTAGCGAAAGGCTTCTTGAAGGGAAAGATGTAACTCTGTGAGATGAATTAACAGAACACAGAGCAGTTTCTCTGAAAGCTTCTTTCCAGTTTTGAACGGAAGATATTTCCTTTTTCACCATAGCCCTCTATGGGCTTCCAAATATCCCTTTGCCAATTCCACAAGAACAGCCTTAGCGAAAGGCTTCTTGAAGGGAAAGATGTAACTCTGTGAGATGAACTAACAGAACACAGAGCAGTTTCTCAGAAAGCTTTTTTCCAGTTTTGAACGGAAGATATTTCCTTTTTCACCATAGCCCTCTATGGGCTTCCAAATATCCCTTTGCCAATTCCACAAGAACAGCCTTAGCGAAAGGCTTCTTGAAGGGAAAGATGTAACTCTGTGAGATGAATTAACAGAACACAGAACAGTTTCTCAGAAAGCTTCTTTCCAGTTTTGAAAGGAAGATATTTCCTTTTTCACCATAGCCGTCTATGGGCTTCCAAATATCCCTTTGCCAATTCCACAAGAACAGCCTTAGCGAAAGGCTTCTTGAAGGGAAAGATGTAACTCTGTGAGATGAATTAACAGAACACAGAGCAGTTTCTCAGAAAGCTTCTTTCCAGTTTTGAACGGAAGATATTTCCTTTTTCACCATAGCCCTCTATGGGCTTCCAAATATCCCTTTGCCAATTCCAAAAGAACAGACTTAGTGAAAGACTTCTTGAAGGGAAAGATGTAACTCTGTGAGATGAATTAACAGAACACAGAGCAGTTTCTCAGAAAGCTTCTTTCCAGTTTTGAACTGAAGATATTTCCTTTTTCACCGTAGCCCTCTATGGGCTTCCAAATATCCCTTTGCCAATTCCACAAGAACAGCCTTAGCGAAAGGCTTCTTGAAGGGAAAGATGTAACTCTGTGAGATGAATTAACAGAACACAGAGCAGTTTCTCAGAAAGCTTCTTTCCAGTTTTGAACGGAAGATATTTCCTTTTTCACCATAGCCCACTATGGGCTTCCAAATATCCCTTTGCCAATTCCACAAGAACAGCCTTAGCGAAAGGCTTCTTGAAGGGAAAGATGTAACTCTGTGAGATGAATTAACAGAACACAGAACAGTTTCTCAGAAAGCTTCTTTCCAGTTTTGAACGGAAGATATTTCCTTTTTCACCATAGCCCTCTATGGGCTTCCAAATATCCCTTTGCCAATTCCACAAGAACAGCCTTAGCGAAAGGCTTCTTGAAGGGAAAGATGTAACTCTGTGAGATGAATTAACAGAACACAGAGCAGTTTCTCAGAAATCTTCTTTCCAGTTTTGAACGGAAGATATTTCCTTTTTCACCATAGCCCTCTAAGGGCTTCCAAATATCCCTTTGCCAATTCCACAAGAACAGCCTTAGCGAAAGGCTTCTTGAAGGGAAAGATGGAAATCTGTGAGATGAATTAACAGAACACAGAGCAGTTTCTCAGAAAGCTTCTTTCCAGTTTTGAACGGAAGATATTTCCTTTTTCACCATAGCCGTCTATGGGCTTCCAAATATCCCTTTGCCAATTCCACAAGAACAGCCTTAGCGAAAGGCTTCTTGAAGGGAAAGATGTAACTCTGTGAGATGAATAAACAGAACACAGAGCAGTTTCTCAGAAAGCTTCTTTCCAGTTTTGAACGGAAGATATTTCCTTTTTCACCATAGCCCTCTAAGGGCTTCCAAATATCCCTTTGCGAATTCCACAAGAACAGCCTTAGCGAAAGGCTTCTTGAAGGGAAAGATGTAACTCTGTGAGATGAATTAACAGAACACAGAACAGTTTCTCAGAAAGCTTCTTTCCAGTTTTGAACGGAAGATATTTCCTTTTTCACCATAGCCCTCTATGGGCTTCCAAATATCCCTTTGCCAATTCCACAAGAACAGCCTTAGCGAAAGGCTTCTTGAAGGGAAAGATGTAACTCTGTGAGATGAATTAACAGAACACAGAGCAGTTTCTCAGAAATCTTCTTTCCAGTTTTGAACGGAAGATATTTCCTTTTTCCCCATAGCCCTCTATGGGCTTCCAAATATCCCTTTGCCAATTCCACAAGAACAGCCTTAGCGAAAGGCTTCTTGAAGGGAAAGATGTAACTCTGTGAGATGAATTAACAGAACACAGAGCAGTTTCTCAGAAAGCTTCTTTCCAGTTTTGAACGGAAGATATTTCCTTTTTCACCATAGCCCTCTATGGGCTTCTAAATATCCCTTTGCCAATTCCACAAGAACAGCCTTAGCGAAAGGCTTCTTGAAGGGAAAGATGTAACTCTGTGAGATGAATTAACAGAACACAGAGCAGTTTCTCAGAAAGCTTCTTTCCAGTTTTGAACGGAAGATATTTCCTTTTTCACCATAGCCCTCTATGGGCTTCCAAATATCCCTTTGCCAATTCCACAAGAACAGCCTTAGCGAAAGGCTTCTTGAAGGGAAAGATGTAACTCTGTGAGATGAATTAACAGAACACAGAGCAGTTTCTCAGAAAGCTTCTTTCTAGTTTTGAACGGAAGATATTTCCTTTTTCACCATAGCCGTCTATGGGCTTCCAAATATCCCTTTGCCAATTCCACAAGAACAGCCTTAGCGAAAGGCTTCTTGAAGGGAAAGATGTAACTCTGTGAGATGAATTAACAGAACACAGAGCAGTTTCTCAGAAAGCTTCTTTCCAGTTTTGAACGGAAGATATTTCCTTTTTCACCATAGCCCTCTATGGGCTTCCAAATATCCCTTTGCCAATTCCACAAGAACAGACTTAGCGAAAGGCTTCTTGAAGGGAAGATGTAACTCTGTGAGATGAATTAACAGAACACAGAGCAGTTTCTCAGAAAGCTTCTTTCCAGTTTTGAACGGAAGATATTTCATTTTTCACCATAGCCGTCTATGGGCTTCCAAATATCCCTTTGCCAATTCCACAAGAACAGCCTTAGCGAAAGGCTTCTTGAAGGGAAGATGTAACTCTGTGAGATGAATTAACAGAACACAGAGCAGTTTCTCAGAAAGCTTCTTTCCAGTTTTGAACGGAAGATATTTCCTTTTTCACCATAGCCCTCTATGGGCTTCCAAATATCCCTTTGCCAATTCCACAAGAACAGACTTAGCGAAAGGCTTCTTGAAGGGAAAGATGTAACTCTGTGAGATGAATTAACAGAACACAGAGCAGTTTCTCAGAAAGCTTCTTTCCAGTTTTGAACGGAAGATATTTCCTTTTTCACCATAGCCCTCTATGGGCTTCCAAATATCCCTTTTCCAATTCCACAAGAACAGCCTTAGTGAAAGGCTTCTTGAAGGGAAAGATATAACTCTGTGAGATGAATTAACAGAACACAGAGCAGTTTCTCAGAAAGCTTCTTTCCAGTTTTGAACGGAAGATATTTCCTTTTTCACCATAGCCCTCTATGGGCTTCCAAATATCCCTTTGCCAATTCCACAAGAACAGCCTTAGCGAAAGGCTTCTTGAAGGGAAAGATGTAACTCTGTGAGATGAATTAACGGAACACAGAGCAGTTTCTCAGAAATCTTCTTTCCAGTTTTGAACGGAAGATATTTCCTTTTTCACCATAGCCCTCTATGGGCTTCCAAATATCCCTTTGCCAATTCCACAAGAAGAGCCTTAGCGAAAGGCTTCTTCAAGGGAAAGATGTAACTCTGTGAGATGAATTAACAGAACACAGAGCAGTTTCTCAGAAAGCTTCTTTCCAGTTTTGAACAGAAGATATTTCCTTTTTCACCATAGCCCTCTATGGGCTTCCAAATATCCCTTTGCCAATTCCACAAGAACAGCCTTAGCGAAAGGCTTCTTGAAGTGAAAGATGTAACTCTGTGAGATGAATTAACAGAACACAGAACAGTTTCTCAAAAAGCTTCTTTCCAGTTTTGAACGGAAGATATTTCCTTTTTCACCATAGCCCTCTATGGGCTTCCAAATATCCCTTTGCCAATTCCACAAGAACAGACTTAGCGAAAGGCTTCTTGAAGGGAAAGATGTAACTCTGTGAGATGAATTAACAGAACACAGAGCAGTTTCTCAGAAAGCTACTTTCCAGTTTTGAACGGAAGATATTTCCTTTTTCACCATAGCCCTCTATGGGCTTCCAAATATCCCTTTGCCAATTCCACAAGAACAGCCTTAGCGAAAGGCTTCTTGAAGGGAAAGATGTAACTCTGTGAGATGAATTAACAGAACACAGAGCAGTTTCTCAGAAAGCTTCTTTCTAGTTTTGAACGGAAGATATTTCCTTTTTCACCATAGCCCTCTATGGGCTTCCAAATATCCCTTTGCGAATTCCACAAGAACAGCCTTAGCGAAAGGCTTCTTGAACGGAAAGATGTAACTCTGTGAGATGAATTAACAGAACACAGAGCAGTTTCTCAGAAAGCTTCTTTCCAGTTTTGAACCGAAGATATTTCCTTTTTCACCATAGCCCTCTATGGGCTTCCAAATATCCCTTTGCCAACTCCACAAGAACAGCCTTAGCGAAAGGCTTCTTGAAGTGAAAGATGTAACTCTGTGAGATGAATTAACAGAACACAGAGCAGTTTCTCAGAAAGCTTCTTTCCAGTTTTGAACGGAACATATTTCCTTTTTCACCATAGCCCTCTATGGGCTTCCAAATATCCCTTTGCCAATTCCACAAGAACAGCCTTACCGAAAGGCTTCTTGAAGGGAAAGATGTAACTCTGTGAGATGAATTAACAGAACACAGAGCAGTTTCTCAAAAGCTTCTTTCCAGTTTTGAACGGAAGATATTTCCTTTTTCACCATAGCCGTCTATGGGCTTCCAAATATCCCTTTGCCAATTCCCCAAGAACAGCCTTAGCGAAAGGCTTCTTGACGGGAAAGATGTAACTCTGTGAGATGAATTAACAGAACACAGAGCAGTTTCTCAGAAAGCTTCTTTCCAGTTTTGAACGGAAGATATTTCCTTTTTCACCATAGCCCTCTATGGGCTTCCAAATATCCCTTTGCCAATTCCACAAGAACAGACTTACCGAAAGGCTTCTTGAAGGGAAAGATGTAACTCTGTGAGATGAATTAACAGAACACAGAGCAGTTTCTCAGAAAGCTTCTTTCCAGTTTTGAACGGAAGATATTTCCTTTTTCACCATAGCCCTCTATGGGCTTCCAAATATCCCTTTTCCAATTCCACAAGAACAGCCTTAGTGAAAGGCTTCTTTAAGGGAAAGATGTAACTCTGTGAGATGAATTAACAGAACACAGAGCAGTTTCTCAGAAAGCTTCTTTCCAGTTTTGAACGGAAGATATTTCCTTTTTCACCATAGCCCTCTATGGGCTTCCAAATATCCCTTTGCCAATTCCACAAGAACAGCCTTAGCGAAAGGCTTCTTGAAGGGAAAGATGTAACTCTGTGAGATGAATTAACAGAACACAGAGCAGTTTCTCAGAAAGCTTCTTTCCAGTTTTGAACGGAAGATATTTCCTTTTTCACCATAGCCCTCTATGGGCTTCCAAATATCCCTTTGCCAATTCCACAAGAACAGCCTTAGCGAAAGGCTTCTTCAAGGGAAAGATGTAACTCTGTGAGATGAATTAACAGAACACAGAGCAGTTTCTCAGAAAGCTTCTTTCCAGTTTTGAACGGAAGATATTTCCTTTTACACCATAGCCCTCTAAGGGCTTCCAAATATCCCTTTGCCAATTCCACAAGAACAGCCTTAGCGAAAGGCTTCTTGAAGTGAAAGATATAACTCTGTGAGATGAATTAACAGAACACAGAACAGTTTCTCAGAAAGCTTCTTTCCAGTTTTGAACGGAAGATATTTCCTTTTTCACCATAGCCCTCTATGGGCTTCCAAATATCCCTTTGCCAATTCCACAAGAACAGCCTTAGCCAAAGGCTTCTTGAAGGGAAAGATGTAATTCTGTGAGATGAACTCACAGAACACAGAGCAGTTTCTCAGAAAGCTTCTTTCCAGTTTTGAACGGAAGATATTTCCTTTTTCACCATAGCCCTCTAGGGGCTTCCAAATATCCCTTTGCCAATTCCACAAGAACAGCCTTAGCGAAAGGCTTCTTGAAGGGAAAGATATAACTCTGTGAGATGAATTAAAAGAACACAGAGCAGTTTCTCAAAAGCTTCTTTCCAGTTTTGATCGGAAGATATTTCCTTTTTCACCATAGCCGTCTATGGGCTTCCAAATATCCCTTTGCCAATTCCACAAGAACAGCCTTAGCGAAAGGCGTCTTGAAGGGAAAGATGTAACTCTGTGAGATGAATTAACAGAACACAGAGCAGTTTCTCAGAAAGCTTCTTTCCAGTTTTGAACGGAAGATATTTCCTTTTTCACCATAGCCCTCTATGGGCTTCCAAATATCCCTTTGCCAATTCCACAAGAACAGCCTTAGCGAAAGGCTTCTTGAAGGGAAAGATGTAACTCCTTGAGATGAATTAACAGAACACAGAGCAGTTTCTCAGAAAGCTTCTTTCCAGTTTTGAACGGAAGATATTTCCTTTTTCACCATAGCCCTCTATGGGCTTCCAAATATCCCTTTGTCAATTCCACAAGAACAGCCTTAGCGAAAGGCTTCTTGAAGGGAAAGATGTAACTCTGTGAGATGAATTAACAGAACACAGAGCAGTTTCTCAAAAGCTTCTTTCCAGTTTTGAACGGAAGATATTTCCTTTTTCGCCATAGCCGTCTATGGGCTTCCAAATATCCTTTTGCCAATTCCACAAGAACAGCCTTAGCGAAAGGCTTCTTGAAGGGAAAGATGTAACTCTGTGAGATGAATTAACAGAACACAGAGCAGTTTCTCTGAAAGCTTCTTTCCAGTTTTGAACGGAAGATATTTCCTTTTTCACCATAGCCCTCTATGGGCTTCCAAATATCCCTTTGCCAATTCCACAAGAACACCCTTAGCGAAAGGCTTCTTGAAGGGAAAGATGTAACTCTGTGAGATGAACTAACAGAACACAGAGCAGTTTCTCAGAAAGCTTTTTTCCAGTTTTGAACGGAAGATATTTCCTTTTTCACCATAGCCCTCTATGGGCTTCCAAATATCCCTTTGCCAATTCCACAAGAACAGCCTTAGCGAAAGGCTTCTTGAAGGGAAAGATGTAACTCTGTGAGATGAATTAACAGAACACAGAACAGTTTCTCAGAAAGCTTCTTTCCAGTTTTGAAAGGAAGATATTTCCTTTTTCACCATAGCCCTCTATGGGCTTCCAAATATCCCTTTGCCAATTCCACAAGAACAGCCTTAGCGAAAGGCTTCTTGAAGGGAAAGATGTAACTCTGTGAGATGAATTAACAGAACACAGAGCAGTTTCTCAGAAAGCTACTTTCCAGTTTTGAACGGAAGATATTTCCTTTTTCACCATAGCCCTCTATGGGCTTCCAAATATCCCTTTGCCAATTCCACAAGAACAGCCTTAGCGAAAGGCTTCTTGAAGGGAAAGATGTAACTCTGTGAGATGAATTAACAGAACACAGAGCAGTTTCTCAGAAAGCTTCTTTCTAGTTTTGAACGGAAGATATTTCCTTTTTCACCATAGCCCTCTATGGGCTTCCAAATATCCCTTTGCGAATTCCACAAGAACAGCCTTAGCGAAAGGCTTCTTGAACGGAAAGATGTAACTCTGTGAGATGAATTAACAGAACACAGAGCAGTTTCTCAGAAAGCTTCTTTCCAGTTTTGAACCGAAGATATTTCCTTTTTCACCATAGCCCTCTATGGGCTTCCAAATATCCCTTTGCCAATTCCACAAGAACAGCCTTAGCGAAAGGCTTCTTGAAGTGAAAGATGTAACTCTGTGAGATGAATTAACAGAACACAGAGCAGTTTCTCAAAAGCTTCTTTCCAGTTTTGAACGGAAGATATTTCCTTTTTCGCCATAGCCGTCTATGGGCTTCCAAATATCCTTTTGCCAATTCCACAAGAACAGCCTTAGCGAAAGGCTTCTTGAAGGGAAAGATGTAACTCTGTGAGATGAATTAACAGAACACAGAGCAGTTTCTCTGAAAGCTTCTTTCCAGTTTTGAACGGAAGATATTTCCTTTTTCACCATAGCCCTCTATGGGCTTCCAAATATCCCTTTGCCAATTCCACAAGAACACCCTTAGCGAAAGGCTTCTTGAAGGGAAAGATGTAACTCTGTGAGATGAACTAACAGAACACAGAGCAGTTTCTCAGAAAGCTTTTTTCCAGTTTTGAACGGAAGATATTTCCTTTTTCACCATAGCCCTCTATGGGCTTCCAAATATCCCTTTGCCAATTCCACAAGAACAGCCTTAGCGAAAGGCTTCTTGAAGGGAAAGATGTAACTCTGTGAGATGAATTAACAGAACACAGAACAGTTTCTCAGAAAGCTTCTTTCCAGTTTTGAAAGGAAGATATTTCCTTTTTCACCATAGCCCTCTATGGGCTTCCAAATATCCCTTTGCCAATTCCACAAGAACAGCCTTAGCGAAAGGCTTCTTGAAGGGAAAGATGTAACTCTGTGAGATGAATTAACAGAACACAGAGCAGTTTCTCAGAAAGCTACTTTCCAGTTTTGAACGGAAGATATTTCCTTTTTCACCATAGCCCTCTATGGGCTTCCAAATATCCCTTTGCCAATTCCACAAGAACAGCCTTAGCGAAAGGCTTCTTGAAGGGAAAGATGTAACTCTGTGAGATGAATTAACAGAACACAGAGCAGTTTCTCAGAAAGCTTCTTTCTAGTTTTGAACGGAAGATATTTCCTTTTTCACCATAGCCCTCTATGGGCTTCCAAATATCCCTTTGCGAATTCCACAAGAACAGCCTTAGCGAAAGGCTTCTTGAACGGAAAGATGTAACTCTGTGAGATGAATTAACAGAACACAGAGCAGTTTCTCAGAAAGCTTCTTTCCAGTTTTGAACCGAAGATATTTCCTTTTTCACCATAGCCCTCTATGGGCTTCCAAATATCCCTTTGCCAATTCCACAAGAACAGCCTTAGCGAAAGGCTTCTTGAAGTGAAAGATGTAACTCTGTGAGATGAATTAACAGAACACAGAACAGTTTCTCAGAAAGCTTCTTTTCAGTTTTGAACGGAAGATATTTCCTTTTTCACCATAGCCCTCAATGGGCTTCCAAATATCCCTTTACCAAATCCACAAGAACAGCCTTAGCGAAAGGCTTCTTGAAGGGAAAGATGTAACTCTGTGAGATGAACTAACAGAACACAGAGCAGTTTCTCAGAAAGCTTCTTTCCAGTTTTGAACGGAAGATATTTCCTTTTTCACCATAGCCCTCTATGGGCTTCCAAATATCCCTTTGCCAATTCCACAAGAACAGCCTTACCGAAAGGCTTCTTGAAGGGAAAGATGTAACTCTGTGAGATGAATTAACAGAACACAGAGCAGTTTCTCAAAAGCTTCTTTCCAGTTTTGAACGGAAGATATTTCCTTTTTCACCATAGCCGTCTATGGGCTTCCAAATATCCCTTTGCCAATTCCACAAGAACAGCCTTAGCAAAAGGCTTCTTGAAGGGAAAGATGTAACTCTGTGAGATGAATTAACAGAACACAGAGCAGTTTCTCAGAAAGCTTCTTTCCAGTTTTGAACGGAAGATATTTCCTTTTTCACCATAGCCCTCTATGGGCTTCCAAATATCCCTTTGCCAATTCCACAAGAACAGACTTAGCGAAAGGCTTCTTGAAGGGAAAGATGTAACTCTGTGAGATGAATTAACAGAACACAGAGCAGTTTCTCAGAAAGCTTCCTTCCAGTTTTGAACGGAAGATATTTCCTTTTTCACCATAGCCCTCTATGGGCTTCCAAATATCCCTTTGCCAATTCCACAAGAACAGCCTTAGCGAAAGGCTTCTTGAAGGGAAAGATGTAACTCTTTGAGATGAATTAACAGAACACAGAGCAGTTTCTCAGAAAGCTACTTTCCAGTTTTGAACGGAAGATATTTCCTTTTTCACCATAGCCCTCTATGGGCTTCCAAATATCCCTTTACCAAATCCACAAGAACACCTTAGCGAAAGGCTTCTTGAAGGGAAAGATGTAACTCTGTGAGATGAACTAACAGAACACAGAGCAGTTTCTCAGAAAGCTTCTTTCCAGTTTTGAACGGAAGATATTTCCTTTTTCACCATAGCCCTCTATGGGCTTCCAAATATCCCTTTGCCAATTCCACAAGAACAGCCTTACCGAAAGGCTTCTTGAAGGGAAAGATGTAACTCTGTGAGATGAATTAACAGAACACAGAGCAGTTTCTCAAAAGCTTCTTTCCAGTTTTGAACGGAAGATATTTCCTTTTTCACCATAGCCGTCTATGGACTTCCAAAAATCCCTTTGCCAATTCCACAAGAACAGCCTTAGCGAAAGGCTTCTTGAAGGGAAAGATGTAACTCTGTGAGATGAATTAACAGAACACAGAGCAGTTTCTCAGAAAGCTTCTTTCCAGTTTTGAACGGAAGATATTTCCTTTTTCACCATAGCCCTCTATGGGCTTCCAAATATCCCTTTGCCAATTCCACAAGAACAGACTTAGCGAAAGGCTTCTTGAAGGGAAAGATGTAACTCTGTGAGATGAATTAACAGAACACAGAGCAGTTTCTCAGAAAGCTTCTTTCCAGTTTTGAACGGAAGATATTTCCTTTTTCACCATAGCCCTCTATGGGCTTCCAAATATCCCTTTGCGAATTCCACAAGAACAGCCTTAGCGAAAGGCTTCTTGAACGGAAAGATGTAACTCTGTGAGATGAATTAACAGAACACAGAGCAGTTTCTCAGAAAGCTTCTTTCCAGTTTTGAACGGAAGATATTTCCTTTTTCACCATAGCCCTCTATGGGCTTCCAAATATCCCTTTGCCAACTCCACAAGAACAGCCTTAGCGAAAGGCTTCTTGAAGTGAAAGATGTAACTCTGTGAGATGAATTAACAGAACACAGAACAGTTTCTCAGAAAGCTTCTTTTCAGTTTTGAACGGAAGATATTTCCTTTTTCACCATAGCCCTCTATGGGTTTCCAAATATCCCTTTACCAAATCCACAAGAACAGCCTTAGCGAAAGGCTTCTTGAAGGGAAAGATGTAACTCTGTGAGATGAACTAACAGAACACAGAGCAGTTTCTCAGAAAGCTTCTTTCCAGTTTTGAACGGAAGATATTTCCTTTTTCACCATAGCCCTCTATGGGCTTCCAAATATCCCTTTGCCAATTACACAAGAACAGCCTTACCGAAAGGCTTCTTGAAGGGAAAGATGTAACTCTGTGAGATGAATTAACAGAACACAGAGCAGTTTCTCAAAAGCTTCTTTCCAGTTTTGAACGGAAGATATTTCCTTTTTCACCATAGCCGTCTATGGGCTTCCAAATATCCCTTTGCCAATTCCACAAGAACAGCCTTAGCGAAAGGCTTCTTGAAGGGAAAGATGTAACTCTGTGAGATGAATTAACAGAACACAGAGCAGTTTCTCAGAAAGCTTCTTTCCAGTTTTGAACGGAAGATATTTCCTTTTTCACCATAGCCCTCTATGGGCTTCCAAATATCCCTTTGCCAATTCCACAAGAACAGCCTTAGCGAAAGGCTTCTTGACGTGAAAGATGTAACTCTGTGAGATGAATTAACAGAACACAGAGCAGTTTCTCAGAAAGCTTCTTTCCAGTTTTGAACGGAAGATATTTCCTTTTTCACCATAGCCCTCTATGGGCTTCCAAATATCCCTTTGCCAATTCCACAAGAACAGCCTTAGCGAAAGGCTTCTTGAAGTGAAAGATGTAACTCAGTGAGATGAATTAACAGAACACAGAACAGTTTCTCAGAAAGCTTCTTTCCAGTTTTGAACGGAAGATATTTCCTTTTTCACCATAGCCCTCTATTGGCTTCCAAATATCCCTTTGCGAATTCCACAAGAACAGCCTTAGCGAAAGGCTTCTTGAAGGGAAAGATGTAACTCTGTGAGATGAATTAACAGAACACAGAGCAGTTTCTCAGAAAGCTTCTTTCTAGTTTTGAACGGAAGATATTTCCTTTTTCACCATAGCCCTCTATGGGCTTCCAAATATCCCTTTGCCAATTCCACAAGAACAGCCTTAGCGAAAGGCTTCTTGAAGGGAAAGATGTAACTCTGTGAGATGAATTAACAGAACACAGAGCAGTTTCTCAGAAAGCTTCTTTCCAGTTTTGAACGGAAGATATTTCCTTTTTCACCATAGCCCTCTATGGGCTTCCAAATATCCCTTTTCCAATTCCACAAGAACAGCCTTAGCGAAAGGCTTCTTGAAGGGAAGATGTAACTCTGTGAGATGAATTAACAGAACACAGAGCAGTTTCTCAGAAAGCTTCTTTCCAGTTTTGAACGGAAGATATTTCCTTTTTCACCAGAGCCCTCTATGGGCTTCCAAATATCCCTTTGCCAACTCCACAAGAACAGCCTTAGCGAAAGGCTTCTTGAAGTGAAAGATGTAACTCTGTGAGATGAATTAACAGAACACAGAACAGTTTCTCAGAAAGCTTCTTTTCAGTTTTGAACGGAAGATATTTCCTTTTTCACCATAGCCCTCTATGGGCTTCCAAATATCCCTTTACCAAATCCACAAGAACAGCCTTAGCGAAAGGCTTCTTGAAGGGAAAGATGTAACTCTGTGAGATGAACTAACAGAACACAGAGCAGTTTCTCAGAAAGCTACTTTCCAGTTTTGAACGGAAGATATTTCCTTTTTCACCATAGCCCTCTATGGGCTTCCAAATATCCCTTTGCCAATTCCACAAGAACAGCCTTAGCGAAAGGCTTCTTGAAGGGAAAGATGTAACTCTGTGAGATGAATTAACAGAACACAGAGCAGTTTCTCAGAAAGCTTCTTTCTAGTTTTGAACGGAAGATATTTCCTTTTTCACCATAGCCCTCTATGGGCTTCCAAATATCCCTTTGCGAATTCCACAAGAACAGCCTTAGCGAAAGGCTTCTTGAACGGAAAGGTGTAACTCTGTGAGATGAATTAACAGAACACAGAGCAGTTTCTCAGAAAGCTTCTTTCCAGTTTTGAACCGAAGATATTTCCTTTTTCACCATAGCCCTCTATGGGCTTCCAAATATCCCTTTGCCAATTCCACAAGAACAGCCTTAGCGAAAGGCTTCTTGAAGTGAAAGATGTAACTCTGTGAGATGAATTAACAGAACACAGAACAGTTTCTCAGAAAGCTTCTTTTCAGTTTTGTACGGAAGATATTTCCTTTTTCACCATAGCCCTCTATGGGCTTCCAAATATCCCTTTACCAAATCCACAAGAACAGCCTTAGCGAAAGGCTTCTTGAAGGGAAAGATGTAACTCTGTGAGATGAACTAACAGAACACAGAGCAGTTTCTCAGAAAGCTTCTTTCCAGTTTTGAACGGAAGATATTTCCTTTTTCACCATAGCCCTCTATGGGCTTCCAAATATCCCTTTGCCAATTCCACAAGAACAGCCTTACCGAAAGGCTTCTTGAAGGGAAAGATGTAACTCTGTGAGGTGAATTAACAGAACACAGAGCAGTTTCTCAAAAGCTTCTTTCCAGTTTTGAACGGAAGATATTTCCTTTTTCACCATAGCCGTCTATGGGCTTCCAAATATCCCTTTGCCAATTCCACAAGAACAGCCTTAGCGAAAGGCTTCTTGAAGTGAAAGATGTAACTCTGTGAGATGAATTAACAGAACACAGAACAGTTTCTCAGAAAGCTTCTTTTCAGTTTTGAACGGAAGATATTTCCTTTTTCACCATAGCCCTCTATGGGCTTCCAAATATCCCTTTACCAAATCCACAAGAACACCTTAGCGAAAGGCTTCTTGAAGGGAAAGATGTAACTCTGTGAGATGAACTAACAGAACACAGAGCAGTTTCTCAGAAAGCTTCTTTCCAGTTTTGAACGGAAGATATTTCCTTTTTCACCATAGCCCTCTATGGGCTTCGAAATATCCCTTTGCCAATTCCACAAGAACAGCCTTACCGAAAGGCTTCTTGAAGGGAAAGATGTAACTCTGTGAGATGAATTAACAGAACACAGAGCAGTTTCTCAAAAGCTTCTTTCCAGTTTTGAACGGAAGATATTTCCTTTTTCACCATAGCCGTCTATGGACTTCCAAAAATCCCTTTGCCAATTACACAAGAACAGCCTTAGCGAAAGGCTTCTTGAAGGGAAAGATGTAACTCTGTGAGATGAATTAACAGAACACAGAGCAGTTTCTCAGAAAGCTTCTTTCCAGTTTTGAACGGAAGATATTTCCTTTTTCACCATAGCCCTCTATGGGCTTCCAAATATCCCTTTGCCAATTCCACAAGAACAGACTTAGCGAAAGGCTTCTTGAAGGGAAAGATGTAACTCTGTGAGATGAATTAACAGAACACAGAGCAGTTTCTCAGAAAGCTTCTTTCCAGTTTTGAACGGAAGATATTTCCTTTTTCACCATAGCCCTCTATGGGCTTCCAAATATCCCTTTTCCAATTCCACAAGAACAGCCTTATTGAAAGGCTTCTTGAAGGGAAAGATGTAACTCTGTGAGATGAATTAACAGAACACAGAGCAGTTTCTCAGAAAGCTTCTTTCCAGTTTTGAACGGAAGATATTTCCTTTTTCACCATAGCCCTCTATGGGCTTCCAAATATCTCTTTGCCAATTCCACAAGAACAGCCTTAGCGAAAGGCTTCTTGAAGGGAACGATGTAACTCTGTGAGATGAGTTAACAGAACACAGAGCAGTTTCTCAGAAAGCTTCTTTCCAGTTTTGAACGGAAGATATTTCCTTTTTCACCATAGCCCTCTATGTTCTTCCAAATATCTCTTTGCCAATTCCACAAGAACAGCCTTAGCGAAAGGCTTCTTGAAGGGAACGATGTAACTCTGTGAGATGAGTTAACAGAACACAGAGCAGTTTCTCAGAAAGCTTCTTTCCAGTTTTGAACGGAAGATATTTCCTTTTTCACCATAGCCCTCTATGGGCTTCCAAATATCCCTTTCCAATTCCACAAGAACAGCCTTAGGGAAAGGCTTCTTCAAGGGAAAGATGTAACTCTGTGAGATGAATTAACAGAACACAGAGCAGTTTCTCAGAAAGCTTCTTTCCAGTTTTGAACGGAAGATATTTCCTTTTTCACCATAGCCCTCTATGGGCTTCCAAATATCCCTTTGCCAATTCCACAAGAACAGCCTTAGCGAAAGGCTTCTTGAAGGGAAAGATGTAACTCTGTGAGATGAATTAACAGAACACAGAGCAGTTTCTCAGAAAGCTACTTTCCAGTTTTGAACGGAAGATATTTCCTTTTTCACCATAGCCCTCTATGGGCTTCCAAATATCCCTTTGCCAATTCCACAAGAACAGCCTTAGCGAAAGGCTTCTTGAAGGGAAAGATGTAACTCTGTGAGATGAATTAACAGAACACAGAGCAGTTTCTCAGAAAGCTTCTTTCTAGTTTTGAACGGAAGATATTTCCTTTTTCACCATAGCCCTCTATGGGCTTCCAAATATCCCTTTGCGAATTCCACAAGAACAGCCTTAGCGAAAGGCTTCTTGAACGGAAAGATGTAACTCTGTGAGATGAATTAACAGAACACAGAGCAGTTTCTCAGAAAGCTTCTTTCCAGTTTTGAACGGAAGATATTTCCTTTTTCACCATAGCCCTCTATGGGCTTCCAAATATCCCTTTGCCAACTCCACAAGAACAGCCTTAGCGAAAGGCTTCTTGAAGTGAAAGATGTAACTCTGTGAGATGAATTAACAGAACACAGAACAGTTTCTCAGAAAGCTTCTTTTCAGTTTTGAACGGAAGATATTTCCTTTTTCACCATAGCCCTCTATGGGTTTCCAAATATCCCTTTACCAAATCCACAAGAACAGCCTTAGCGAAAGGCTTCTTGAAGGGAAAGATGTAACTCTGTGAGATGAACTAACAGAACACAGAGCAGTTTCTCAGAAAGCTTCTTTCCAGTTTTGAACGGAAGATATTTCCTTTTTCACCATAGCCCTCTATGGGCTTCGAAATATCCCTTTGCCAATTCCACAAGAACAGCCTTAGCGAAAGGCTTCTTCAAGGGAAAGATGTAACTCTGTGAGATGAATTAACAGAACACAGAGCAGTTTCTCAGAAAGCTTCTTTCCAGTTTTGAACGGAAGATATTTCCTTTTTCACCATAGCCCTCTATGGGCTTCCAAATATCCCTTTGCCAATTCCACAAGAACAGCCTTAGCGAAAGGCTTCTTGAAGTGAAAGATGTAACTCTGTGAGATGAATTAACAGAACACAGAACAGTTTCTCAGAAAGCTTCTTTCCTGTTTTGAACGGAAGATATTTCCTTTTTCACCATAGCCGTCTATGGGCTTCCGAATATCCCTTTGCCAATTCCACAAGAACAGCCTTAGCGAAAGGCTTCTTGAAGGGAAAGATGTAACTCTGTGAGATGAATTAACAGAACACAGAGCAGTTTCTCAGAAAGCTTCTTTCCAGTTTTGAACGGAAGATATTTCCTTTTTCACCATAGCCCTCTATGGGCTTCCAAATATCCCTTTGCCAATTCCACAAGAACAGACTTAGCGAAAGGCTTCTTGAAGGGAAAGATGTAACTCTGTGAGATGAATTAACAGAACACAGAGCAGTTTCTCAGAAAGCTTCTTTCCAGTTTTGAACGGAAGATATTTCCTTTTTCACCAGAGCCCTCTATGGGCTTCCAAATATCCCTTTGCCAATTCCACAAGAACAGCCTTAGCGAAAGGCTTCTTGCAGGGAAAGATGTAACTCTGTGAGATGAACTAACAGAACACAGAGCAGTTTCTCAGAAAGCTTCTTTCCAGTTTTGAACGGAAGATATTTCCTTTTTCACCATAGCCCTCTATGGGCTTCGAAATATCCCTTTGCCAATTCCACAAGAACAGCCTTAGCGAAAGGCTTCTTGAACGGAAAGATGTAACTCTGTGAGATGAATTAACAGAACACAGAACAGTTTCTCAGAAAGCTTCTTTCCAGTTTTGAAAGGAAGATATTTCCTTTTTCACCATAGCCCTCTATGGGCTTCCAAATATCCCTTTGCCAATTCCACAAGAACAGCCTTAGCGAAAGGCTTCTTGAAGGGAAAGATGTAACTCTGTGAGATGAATTAACAGAACACAGAGCAGTTTCTCAGAAAGCTACTTTCCAGTTTTGAACGGAAGATATTTCCTTTTTCACCATAGCCCTCTATGGGCTTCCAAATATCCCTTTGCCAATTCCACAAGAACAGCCTTAGCGAAAGGCTTCTTGAAGGGAAAGATGTAACTCTGTGAGATGAATTAACAGAACACAGAGCAGTTTCTCAGAAAGCTTCTTTCTAGTTTTGAACGGAAGATATTTCCTTTTTCACCATAGCCCTCTATGGGCTTCCAAATATCCCTTTGCGAATTCCACAAGAACAGCCTTAGCGAAAGGCTTCTTGAACGGAAAGATGTAACTCTGTGAGATGAATTAACAGAACACAGAGCAGTTTCTCAGAAAGCTTCTTTCCAGTTTTGAACGGAAGATATTTCCTTTTTCACCATAGCCCTCTATGGGCTTCCAAATATCCCTTTTCCAATTCCACAAGAACAGCCTTAGTGAAAGGCTTCTTGAAGGGAAAGATGTAACTCTGTGAGATGAATTAACAGAACACAGAGCAGTTTCTCAGAAAGCTTCTTTCCAGTTTTGAACGGAAGATATTTCCTTTTTCACCATAGCCCTCTATGGGCTTCCAAATATCCCTTTGCCAATTCCACAAGAACAGCCTTAGCGAAAGGCTTCTTGAAGGGAACGATGTAACTCTGTGTGATGAATTAACAGAACACAGAGCAGTTTCTCAGAAAGCTTCTTTCCAGTTTTGAACGGAAGATATTTCCTTTTTCACCATAGCCCTCTATGGGCTTCCAAATATCCCTTTGCCAATTCCACAAGAACAGCCTTAGCGAAAGGCTTTTTCAAGGGAAAGATGTAACTCTGTGAGATGAATTAACAGAACACAGAGCAGTTTCTCAGAAAGCTTCTTTCCAGTTTTGAACCGAAGATATTTCCTTTTTCACCATAGCCCTCTATGGGCTTCCAAATATCCCTTTGCGAATTCCACAAGAACAGCCTTAGCGAAAGGCTTCTTGAAGGGAAAGATGTAACTCTGTGAGATGAATTAACAGAACACAGAGCAGTTTCTCAGAAAGCTTCTTTCTAGTTTTGAACGGAAGATATTTCCTTTTTCACCATAGCCGTCTATGGGCTTCCAAATATCCCTTTGCCAATTCCACAAGAACAGCCTTAGCGAAAGGCTTCTTGAAGGGAAAGATGTAACTCTGTGAGATGAATTAACAGAACACAGAGCAGTTTCTCAGAAAGCTTCTTTCCAGTTTTGAACGGAAGATATTTCCTTTTTCACCATAGCCCTCTATGGGCTTCCAAATATCCCTTTTCCAATTCCACAAGAACAGCCTTAGCGAAAGGCTTCTTGAAGGGAAGATGTAACTCTGTGAGATGAATTAACAGAACACAGAGCAGTTTCTCAGAAAGCTTCTTTCCAGTTTTGAACGGAAGATATTTCCTTTTTCACCAGAGCCCTCTATGGGCTTCCAAATATCCCTTTGCCAATTCCACAAGAACTGCCTTAGCGAAAGGCTTCTTGAAGGGAAAGATGTAACTCTGTGAGATGAACTAACAGAACACAGAGCAGTTTCTCAGAAAGCTTCTTTCCAGTTTTGAACGGAAGATATTTCCTTTTTCACCATAGCCCTCTATGGGCTTCCAAATATCCCTTTGCCAATTCCACAAGAACAGCCTTAGCGAAAGGCTTCTTGAAGGGAAAGATGTAACTCTGTGAGATGAATTAACAGAACACAGAACAGTTTCTCTGAAAGCTTCTTTTCAGTTTTGAACGGAAGATATTTCCTTTTTCACCATAGCCCTCTATGGGCTTCCAAATATCCCTTTGCCAATTCCACAAGAACAGCCTTAGCGAAAGGCTTCTTGAAGGGAAAGATGTAACTCTGTGAGATGAATTAACAGAACACAGAGCAGTTTCTCAGAAAGCTACTTTCCAGTTTTGAACGGAAGATATTTCCTTTTTCACCATAGCCCTCTATGGGCTTCCAAATATCCCTTTGCCAATTCCACAAGAACAGCCTTAGCGAAAGGCTTCTGGAAGGGAAAGATGTAACTCTGTGAGATGAATTAACAGAACACAGAGCAGTTTCTCAGAAAGCTTCTTTCTAGTTTTGAACGGAAGATATTTCCTTTTTCACCATAGCCCTCTATGGGCTTCCAAATATCCCTTTGCGAATTCCACAAGAACAGCCTTAGCGAAAGGCTTCTTGAACGGAAAGATGTAACTCTGTGAGATGAACTAACAGAACACAGAGCAGTTTCTCAGAAAGCTTCTTTCCAGTTTTGAACGGAAGATATTTCCTTTTTCACCATACCCCTCTATGGGCTTCCAAATATCCCTTTGCCAACTCCACAAGAACAGCCTTAGCGAAAGGCTTCTTGAAGTGAAAGATGTAACTCTGTGAGATGAATTAACAGAACACAGAACAGTTTCTCAGAAAGCTTCTTTTCAGTTTTGAACGGAAGATATTTCCTTTTTCCCCATAGCCCTCTATGGGCTTCCAAATATCCCTTTACCAAATCCACAAGAACAGCCTTAACGAAAGGCTTCTTGAAGGGAAAGATGTAACTCTGTGAGATGAACTAACAAAACACAGAGCAGTTTCTCAGAAAGCTTCTTTACAGTTTTGAACGGAGGATATTTCCTTTTTCACCATAGCCCTCTATGGGCTTCCAAATATCCCTTTGCCAATTCCACAAGAACAGCCTTAGCGAAAGGCTTCTTGAAGGGAAAGATGTAACTCTGTGAGATGAATTAACAGAACACAGAGCAGTTTCTCAGAAAGCTTCTTTCCAGTTTTGAACGGAAGATATTTCCTTTTTCACCATAGCCCTCTATGGGCTTCCAAATATCCCTTTGCCAATTCCACAAGAACAGACTTAGCGAAAGGCTTCTTGAAGGGAAAGATGTAACTCTGTGAGATGAATTAACAGAACACAGAGCAGTTTCTCAGAAAGCTTCTTTCCAGTTTTGAACGGAAGATATTTCCTTTTTCACCATAGCCCTCTATGGGCTTCCAAATATCCCTTTGCCAATTCCACAAGAACAGCCTTAGTGAAAGGCTTCTTGAAGGGAAAGATGTAACTCTGTGAGATGAATTAACAGAACACAGAGCAGTTTCTCAGAAAGCTTCTTTCCAGTTTTGAACGGAAGATATTTCCTTTTTCACCATAGCCCTCTATGGGCTTCCAAATATCCCTTTGCCAATTCCACAAGAACAGCCTTAGCGAAAGGCTTCTTGAAGGGAAAGATGTAACCCTGTGAGATGAATTAACAGAACACAGAGCAGTTTCTCAGAAAGCTTCTTTCCAGTTTTGAACGGAAGATATTTCCTTTTTCACCATAGCCCTCTATGGGCTTCCAAATATCCCTTTGCCAATTCCACAAGAACAGCCTTAGCGAAAGGCTTCTTGAAGGGAAAGATGTAATTCTGTGAGATGAATTAACAGAACACAGAGCAGTTTCTCAGAAAGCTTCTTTCCAGTTTTGAACGGAAGATATTTCCTTTTTCACCATAGCCCTCTATGGGCTTCCAAATATCCCTTTGCCAATTCCACAAGAACAGACTTAGCGAAAGGCTTCTTGAAGGGAAGATGTAACTCTGTGAGATGAATTAACAGAACACAGAGCAGTTTCTCAGAAAGCTTCTTTTCAGTTTTGAACGGAAGATATTTCCTTTTTCACCAGAGCCCTCTATGGGCTTCCAAATATCCCTTTGCCAATTCCACAAGAACAGCCTTAGCGAAAGGCTTCTTGAAGGGAAAGATGTAACTCTGTGAGATGAACTAACAGAACACAGAGCAGTTTCTCAGAAAGCTTCTTTCCAGTTTGAACGGAAGATATTTCCTTTTTCACCATAGCCCTCTATGGGCTTCCAAATATCCCTTTGCCAATTCCACAAGAACAGCCTTAGCGAAAGGCTTCTTGAACGGAAAGATGTAACTCTGTGAGATGAATTAACAGAACACAGAACAGTTTCTCAGAAAGCTTCTTTCCAGTTTTGAAAGGAAGATATTTCCTTTTTCACCATAGCCCTCTATGGGCTTCCAAATATCCCTTTGCCAATTCCACAAGAACAGCCTTAGCGAAAGGCTTCTTGAAGGGAAAGATGTAACTCTGTGAGATGAATTAACAGAACACAGAGCAGTTTCTCAGAAAGCTACTTTCCAGTTTTGAACGGAAGATATTTCCTTTTTCACCATAGCCCTCTAAGGGCTTCCAAATATCCCTTTGCCAATTCCACAAGAACAGCCTTAGCGAAAGGCTTCTTGAAGGGAAAGATGTAACTCTGTGAGATGAATTAACAGAACACAGAGCAGTTTCTCAGAAAGCTTCTTTCTAGTTTTGAACGGAAGATATTTCCTTTTTCACCATAGCCCTCTATGGGTTTCCAAATATCCCTTTGCGAATTCCACAAGAACAGCCTTAGCGAAAGGCTTCTTGAACGGAAAGATGTAACTCTGTGAGATGAATTAACAGAACACAGAGCAGTTTCTCAGAAAGCTTCTTTCCAGTTTTGAACGGAAGATATTTCCTTTTTCACCATAGCCCTCTATGGGCTTCCAAATATCCCTTTGCCAATTCCACAAGAACAGCCTTACCGAAAGGCTTCTTGAAGGGAAAGATGTAACTCTGTGAGATGAATTAACAGAACACAGAGCAGTTTCTCAAAAGCTTCTTTCCAGTTTTGAACGGAAGATATTTCCTTTTTCACCATAGCCGTCTATGGGCTTCCAAAAATCCCTTTGCCAATTCCACAAGAACAGCCTTAGCGAAAGGCTTCTTGAAGGGAAAGATGTAACTCTGTGAGATGAATTAACAGAACACAGAGCAGTTTCTCAGAAAGCTTCTTTCCAGTTTTGAACGGAAGATATTTCCTTTTTCACCATAGCCCTCTATGGGCTTCCAAATATCCCTTTGCCAATTCCACAAGAACAGACTTAGCGAAAGGCTTCTTGAAGGGAAAGATGTAACTCTGTGAGATGAATTAACAGAACACAGAGCAGTTTCTCAGAAAGCTTCTTTCCAGTTTTGAACGGAAGATATTTCCTTTTTCACCATAGCCCTCTATGGGCTTCCAAATATCCCTTTTCCAATTCCACAAGAACAGCCTTAGTGAAAGGCTTTTTGAAGGGAAAGATGTAACTCTGTGAGATGAATTAACAGAACACAGAGCAGTTTCTCAGAAAGCTTCTTTCCAGTTTTGAACGGAAGATATTTCCTTTTTCACCATAGCCCTCTATGGGCTTCCAAATATCTCTTTGCCAATTCCACAAGAACAGCCTTAGCGAAAGGCTTCTTGAAGGGAAAGATGTAACTCTGTGAGATGAATTAACAGAACACAGAGCAGTTTCTCAGAAAGCTTCTTTCCAGTTTTGAACGGAAGATATTTCCTTTTTCACCATAGCCCTCTATGGGCTTCCAAATATCCCTTTGCCAATTCCACAAGAACAGCCTTAGCGAAAGGCTTCTTCAAGGGAAAGATGTAACTCTGTGAGATGAATTAACAGAACACAGAGCAGTTTCTCAGAAAGCTTCTTTCCAGTTTTGAACGGAAGATATTTCCTTTTTCACCATAGCCCTCTATGGGCTTCCAAATATCCCTTTGCCAATTCCACAAGAACAGCCTTAGCGAAAGGCTTCTTGAAGGGAAAGATGTAACTCTGTGAGATGAATTAACAGAACACAGAGCAGTTTCTCAGAAAGCTACTTTCCAGTTTTGAACGGAAGATATTTCCTTTTTCACCATAGCCCTCTATGGGCTTCCAAATATCCCTTTGCCAATTCCACAAGAACAGCCTTAGCGAAAGGCTTCTTGAAGGGAAAGATGTAACTCTGTGAGATGAATTAACAGAACACAGAGCAGTTTCTCAGAAAGCTTCTTTCTAGTTTTGAACGGAAGATATTTCCTTTTTCACCATAGCCCTCTATGGGTTTCCAAATATCCCTTTACCAAATCCACAAGAACAGCCTTAGCGAAAGGCTTCTTGAAGGGAAAGATGTAACTCTGTGAGATGAATTAACAGAACACAGAGCAGTTTCTCAAAAGCTTCTTTCCAGTTTTGAACGGAAGATATTTCCTTTTTCACCATAGCCGTCTACGGGCTTCCAAATATCCCTTTGCCAATTCCACAAGAACAGCCTTAGCGAAAGGCTTCTTGAAGGGAAAGATGTAACTCTGTGAGATGAATTAAGAGAACACAGAGCAGTTTCTCAGAAAGCTTCTTTCCAGTTTTGAACGGAAGATATTTCCTTTTTCACCATAGCCCTCTATGGGCTTCCAAATATCCCTTTGCCAATTCCACAAGAACAGACTTAGCGAAAGGCTTCTTGAAGGGAAAGATGTAACTCTGTGAGATGAATTAACAGAACACAGAGCAGTTTCTCAGAAAGCTTCTTTCCAGTTTTGAACGGAAGATATTTCCTTTTTCACCATAGCCCTCTATGGGCTTCCAAATATCCCTTTTCCAATTCCACAAGAACAGCCTTAGTGAAAGGCTTCTTGAAGGGAAAGAGGTAACTCTGTGAGATGAATTAACAGAACACAGAGCAGTTTCTCAGAAAGCTTCTTTCCAGTTTTGAACGGAAGATATTTCCTTTTTCACCATAGCCCTCTATGGGCTTCCAAATATCCCTTTGCCAATTCCACAAGAACAGCCTTAGCGAAAGGCTTCTTGAAGGGAACGATGTAACTCTGTGAGATGAATTAACAGAACACAGAGCGGTTTCTCAGAAAGCTTCTTTCCAGTTTTGAACGGAAGATATTTCCTTTTTCACCATAGCCCTCTATGGGCTTCCAAATATCCCTTTTCCAATTCCACAAGAACAGCCTTAGTGAAAGGCTTCTTGAAGGGAAAGATGTAACTCTGTGAGATGAATTAACAGAACACAGAGCAGTTTCTCAGAAAGCTTCTTTCCAGTTTTGAACGGAAGATATTTCCTTTTTCACCATAGCCCTCTATGGGCTTCCAAATATCCCTTTGCCAATTCCACAAGAACAGACTTAGCGAAAGGCTTCTTGAAGGGAAAGATGTAACTCTGTGAGATGAATTAACAGAACACAGAGCAGTTTCTCAGAAAGCTTCTTTCCAGTTTTGAACGGAAGATATTTCCTTTTTCACCATAGCCCTCTATGGGCTTCCAAATATCCCTTTGCCAATTCCACAAGAACAGCCTTAGTGAAAGGCTTCTTGAAGGGAAAGATGTAACTCTGTGAGATGAATTAACAGAACACAGAGCAGTTTCTCAGAAAGCTTCTTTCCAGTTTTGAACGGAAGATATTTCCTTTTTCACCATAGCCCTCTATGGGCTTCCAAATATCCCTTTGCCAATTCCACAAGAACAGCCTTAGCGAAAGGCTTCTTGAAGGGAACGATGTAACTCTGTGAGATGAATTAACAGAACACAGAGCAGTTTCTCAGAAAGCTTCTTTCCAGTTTTGAACGGAAGATATTTCCTTTTTCACCATAGCCCTCTATGGGCTTCCAAATATCCCTTTTCCAATTCCACAAGAACAGCCTTAGTGAAAGGCTTCTTGAAGGGAAAGATGTAACTCTGTGAGATGAATTAACAGAACACAGAGCAGTTTCTCAGAAAGCTTCTTTCCAGTTTTGAACGGAAGATATTTCCTTTTTCACCATAGCCCTCTATGGGCTTCCAAATATCCCTTTGCCAATTCCACAAGAACAGACTTAGCGAAAGGCTTCTTGAAGGGAAAGATGTAACTCTGTGAGATGAATTAACAGAACACAGAGCAGTTTCTCAGAAAGCTTCTTTCCAGTTTTGAACGGAAGATATTTCCTTTTTCACCATAGCCCTCTATGGGCTTCCAAATATCCCTTTGCCAATTCCACAAGAACAGCCTTAGTGAAAGGCTTCTTGAAGGGAAAGATGTAACTCTGTGAGATGAATTAACAGAACACAGAGCAGTTTCTCAGAAAGCTTCTTTCCAGTTTTGAACGGAAGATATTTCCTTTTTCACCATAGCCCTCTATGGGCTTCCAAATATCCCTTTGCCAATTCCACAAGAACAGCCTTAGCGAAAGGCTTCTTGAAGTGAAAGATGTAACTCTGTGAGATGAATTAACAGAACACAGAACAGTTTCTCAGAAAGCTTCTTTTCAGTTTTGAACGGAAGATATTTCCTTTTTCACCATAGCCCTCTATGGGCTTCCAAATATCCCTTTACCAAATCCACAAGAACAGCCTTAGCGAAAGGCTTCTTGAAGGGAAAGATGTAACTCTGTGAGATGAACTAACAGAACACAGAGCAGTTTCTCAGAAAGCTTCTTTCCAGTTTTGAACGGAAGATATTTCCTTTTTCACCATAGCCCTCTATGGGCTTCCAAATATCCCTTTGCCAATTCCACAAGAACAGCCTTACCGAAAGGCTTCTTGAAGGGAAAGATGTAACTCTGTGAGATGAATTAACAGAACACAGAGCAGTTTCTCAAAAGCTTCTTTCCAGTTTTGAACGGAAGATATTTCCTTTTTCACCAGAGCCCTCTATGGGCTTCCAAATATCCCTTTGCCAATTCCACAAGAACAGCCTTAGCGAAAGGCTTCTTGAAGGGAAAGATGTAACTCTGTGAGATGAACTAACAGAACACAGAGCAGTTTCTCAGAAAGCTTCTTTCCAGTTTGAACGGAAGATATTTCCTTTTTCACCATAGCCCTCTATGGGCTTCCAAATATCCCTTTGCCAATTCCACAAGAACAGCCTTAGCGAAAGGCTTCTTGAACGGAAAGATGTAACTCTGTGAGATGAATTAACAGAACACAGAACAGTTTCTCAGAAAGCTTCTTTCCAGTTTTGAAAGGAAGATATTTCCTTTTTCACCATAGCCCTCTATGGGCTTCCAAATATCCCTTTACCAATTCCACAAGAACAGCCTTAGCGAAAGGCTTCTTGAAGGGAAAGATGTAACTCTGTGAGATGAATTAACAGAACACAGAGCAGTTTCTCAGAAAGCTACTTTCCAGTTTTGAACGGAAGATATTTCCTTTTTCACCAGAGCCGTCTATGGGCTTCCAAATATCCCTTTGCCAATTCCACAAGAACAGCCTTAGCGAAAGGCTTCTTGAAGGGAAAGATGTAACTCTGTGAGATGAATTAACAGAACACAGAGCAGTTTCTCAGAAAGCTTCTTTCTAGTTTTGAACGGAAGATATTTCCTTTTTCACCATAGCCCTCTATGGGTTTCCAAATATCCCTTTGCGAATTCCACAAGAACAGCCTTAGCGAAAGGCTTCTTGAACGGAAAGATGTAACTCTGTGAGATGAATTAACAGAACACAGAGCAGTTTCTCAGAAAGCTTCTTTCCAGTTTTGAACGGAAGATATTTCCTTTTTCACCATAGCCCTCTATGGGCTTCCAAATATCCCTTTGCCAATTCCACAAGAACAGCCTTAGCGAAAGGCTTCTTGAAGGGAAAGATGTAACTCTGTGAGATGAACTAACAGAACACAGAGCAGTTTCTCAGAAAGCTTCTTTCCAGTTTTGAACGGAAGATATTTCCTTTTTCACCATAGCCCTCTATGGGCTTCCAAATATCCCTTTGCCAATTCCACAAGAACAGCCTTACCGAAAGGCTTCTTGAAGGGAAAGATGTAACTCTGTGAGATGAATTAACAGAACACAGAGCAGTTTCTCAAAAGCTTCTTTCCAGTTTTGAACGGAAGATATTTCCTTTTTCACCATAGCCGTCTATGGGCTTCCAAAAATCCCTTTGCCAATTCCACAAGAACAGCCTTAGCGAAAGGCTTCTTGAAGGGAAAGATGTAACTCTGTGAGATGAATTAACAGAACACAGAGCAGTTTCTCAGAAAGCTTCTTTCCAGTTTTGAACGGAAGATATTTCCTTTTTCACCATAGCCCTCTATGGGCTTCCAAATATCCCTTTGCCAATTCCACAAGAACAGCCTTAGCGAAAGGCTTCTTGAAGTGAAAGATGTAACTCTGTGAGATGAATTAACAGAACACAGAACAGTTTCTCAGAAAGCTTCTTTTCAGTTTTGAACGGAAGATATTTCCTTTTTCACCATAGCCCTCTATGGGTTTCCAAATATCCCTTTGCCAATTCCACAAGAACAGCCTTACCGAAAGGCTTCTTGAAGGGAAAGATGTAACTCTGTGAGATGAATTAACAGAACACAGAGCAGTTTCTCAAAAGCTTCTTTCCAGTTTTGAACGGAAGATATTTCCTTTTTCACCATAGCCGTCTATGGGCTTCCAAATATCCCTTTGCCAATTCCACAAGAACAGCCTTAGCGAAAGGCTTCTTGAAGGGAAAGATGTAACTCTGTGAGATGAATTAACAGAACACAGAGCAGTTTCTCAGAAAGCTTCTTTCCAGTTTTGAACGGAAGATATTTCCTTTTTCACCATAGCCCTCTATGGGCTTCCAAATATCCCTTTGCCAATTCCACAAGAACAGACTTAGCGAAAGGCTTCTTGAAGGGAAAGATGTAACTCTGTGAGATGCATTAACAGAACACAGAGCAGTTTCTCAGAAAGCTTCTTTCCAGTTTTGAACGGAAGATATTTCCTTTTTCATCAGAGCCCTCTATGGGCTTCCAAATATCCCTTTGCCAATTCCACAAGAACTGCCTTAGCGAAAGGCTTCTTGAAGGGAAAGATGTAACTCTGTGAGATGAACTAACAGAACACAGAGCAGTTTCTCAGAAAGCTTCTTTCCAGTTTTGAACGGAAGATATTTCCTTTTTCACCATAGCCCTCTATGGGCTTCCAAATATCCCTTTGCCAATTCCACAAGAACAGCCTTAGCGAAAGGCTTCTTGAAGGGAAAGATGTAACTTTGTGAGATGAATTAACAGAACACAGAGCAGTTTCTCAGAAAGCTTCTTTCTAGTTTTGAACGGAAGATATTTCCTTTTTCACCATAGCCCTCTATGGGCTTCCAAATATCCCTTTGCGAATTCCACAAGAACAGCCTTAGCGAAAGGCTTCTTGAACGGAAAGGTGTAACTCTGTGAGATGAATTAACAGAACACAGAGCAGTTTCTCAGAAAGCTTCTTTCCAGTTTTGAACCGAAGATATTTCCTTTTTCACCATAGCCCTCTATGGGCTTCCAAATATCCCTTTGCCAATTCCACAAGAACAGCCTTAGCGAAAGGCTTCTTGAAGTGAAAGATGTAACTCTGTGAGATGAATTAACAGAACACAGAACAGTTTCTCAGAAAGCTTCTTTTCAGTTTTGAACGGAAGATATTTCCTTTTTCACCATAGCCCTCTATGGGCTTCCAAATAACCCTTTACCAAATCCACAAGAACAGCCTTAGCGAAAGGCTTCTTGAAGGGAAAGATGTAACTCTGTGAGATGAACTAACAGAACACAGAGCAGTTTCTCAGAAAGCTTCTTTCCAGTTGTGAACGGAAGATATTTCCTTTTTCACCATAGCCCTCTATGGGCTTCCAAATATCCCTTTGCCAATTCCACAAGAACAGCCTTATCGAAAGGCTTCTTGAAGGGAAAGATGTAACTCTGTGAGGTGAATTAACAGAACACAGAGCAGTTTCTCAAAAGCTTCTTTCCAGTTTTGAACGGAAGATATTTCCTTTTTCACCATAGCCGTCTATGGGCTTCCAAATATCCCTTTGCCAATTCCACAAGAACAGCCTTAGCGAAAGGCTTCTTGAAGGGAAAGATGTAACTCTGTGAGATGAATTAACAGAACACAGAGCAGTTTCTCAGAAATCTTCTTTCCAGTTTTGAACGGAAGATATTTCCTTTTTCACCATAGCCCTCTATGGGCTTCCAAATATCCCTTTGCCAATTCCACAAGAACAGACTTAGCGAAAGGCTTCTTGAAGGGAAAGATGTAACTCTGTGAGATGAATTAACAGAACACAGAGCAGTTTCTCAGAAAGCTTCTTTCCAGTTTTGAACGGAAGATATTTCCTTTTTCACCATAGCCCTCTATGGGCTTCCAAATATCCCTTTTCCAATTCCACAAGAACAGCCTTAGTGAAAGGCTTCTTGAAGGGAAAGATGTAACTCTGTGAGATGAATTAACAGAACACAGAGCAGTTTCTCAGAAAGCTTCTTTCCAGTTTTGAACGGAAGATATTTCCTTTTTCACCATAGGCCTCTATGGGCTTCCAAATATCCCTTTGCCAATTCCACAAGAACAGCCTTAGCGAAAGGCTTCTTGAAGGGAAAGATGTAACTCTGTGAGATGAATTAACAGAACACAGAGCAGTTTCTCAGAAAGCTTCTTTCCAGTTTTGAACGGAAGATATTTCCTTTTTCACCATAGCCCTCTATGGGCTTCCAAATATCCCTTTGCCAATTCCACAAGAACAGCCTTAGCGAAAGGCTTCTTGAAGTGAAAGATGTAACTCTGTGAGATGAATTAACAGAACACAGAACAGTTTCTCAGAAAGCTTCTTTCCAGTTTTGAACGGAAGATATTTCCTTTTTCACCATAGCCCTCTATGGGCTTCCAAATATCCCTTTGCCAATTCCACAAGAACAGCCTTAGCGAAAGGCTTCTTGAAGGGAAAGATGTAACTCTGTGAGATGAATTAACAGAACACAGAGCAGTTTCTCAGAAAGCTTCTTTCTGGTTTTGAACGGAAGATATTTCCTTTTTCACCATAGCCGTCTATGGGCTTCCGAATATCCCTTTGCGAATTCCACAAGAACAGCCTTAGCGAAAGGCTTCTTGAAGGGAAAGATGTAACTCTGTGAGATGAATTAACAGAACACAGAGCAGTTTCTCAGAAAGCTTCTTTCCAGTTTTGAACGGAAGATATTTCCTTTTTCACCAGAGCCCTCTATGGGCTTCCAAATATCCCTTTGCCAATTCCACAAGAACAGCCTTAGCGAAAGGCTTCTTGCAGGGAAAGATGTAACTCTGTGAGATGAACTAACAGAACACAGAGCAGTTTCTCAGAAAGCTTCTTTCCAGTTTTGAACGGAAGATATTTCCTTTTTCACCATAGCCCTCTATGGGCTTCCAAATATCCCTTTGCCAATTCCACAAGAACAGCCTTAGCGAAAGGCTTCTTGAACGGAAAGATGTAACTCTGTGAGATGAATTAACAGAACACAGAACAGTTTCTCAGAAAGCTTCTTTCCAGTTTTGAAAGGAAGATATTTCCTTTTTCACCATAGACCTCTATGGGCTTCCAAATATCCCTTTGCCAATTCCACAAGAACAGCCTTAGCGAAAGGCTTCTTGAAGGGAAAGATGTAACTCTGTGAGATGAATTAACAGAACACAGAGCAGTTTCTCAGAAAGCTTCTTTCCAGTTTTGAACGGAAGATATTTCCTTTTTCACCATAGCCCTCTATGGGCTTCCAAATATCCCTTTGCCAATTCCACAAGAACAGCCTTAGCGAAAGGCTTCTTGAAGGGAAAGATGTAACTCTGTGAGATGAATTAACAGAACACAGAGCAGTTTCTCAGAAAGCTTCTTTCTAGTTTTGAACGGAAGATATTTCCTTTTTCACCATAGCCCTCTATGGGCTTCCAAATATCCCTTTGCGAATTCCACAAGAACAGCCTTAGCGAAAGGCTTCTTGAACGGAAAGATGTAACTCTGTGAGATGAATTAGCAGAACACAGAGCAGTTTCTCAGAAAGCTTCTTTCCAGTTTTGAACGGAAGATATTTCCTTTTTCACCATAGCCCTCTATGGGCTTCCAAATATCCCTTTTCCAATTCCACAAGAACAGCCTTAGTGAAAGGCTTCTTGAAGGGAAAGATGTAACTCTGTGAGATGAATTAACAGAACACAGAGCAGTTTCTCAGAAAGCTTCTTTCCACTTTTGAACGGAAGATATTTCCTTTTTCACCATAGCCCTCTATGGGCTTCCAAATATCCCTTTGCCAATTCCACAAGAACAGCCTTAGCGAAAGGCTTCTTGAAGGGAACGATGTAACTCTGTGAGATGAATTAACAGAACACAGAGCAGTTTCTCAGAAAGCTTCTTTCCAGTTTTGAACGGAAGATATTTCCTTTTTCACCATAGCCCTCTATGGGCTTCCAAATATCCCTTTGCCAATTCCACAAGAACAGCCTTAGCGAAAGGCTTTTTCAAGGGAAAGATGTAACTCTGTGAGATGAATTAACAGAACACAGAGCAGTTTCTCAGAAAGCTTCTTTCCAGTTTTGAACCGAAGATATTTCCTTTTTCACCATAACCCTCTATGGGCTTCCAAATATCCCTTTGCCAATTCCACAAGAACAGCCTTAGCGAAAGGCTTCTTGAAGTGAAAGATGTAACTCTGTGAGATGAATTAACAGAACACAGAACAGTTTCTCAGAAAGCTTCTTTCCAGTTTTGAACGGAAGATATTTCCTTTTTCACCATAGCCCTCTATGGGCTTCCAAATATCCCTTTGCGAATTCCACAAGAACAGCCTTAGCGAAAGGCTTCTTGAAGGGAAAGATGTAACTCTGTGAGATGAATTAACAGAACACAGAGCAGTTTCTCAGAAAGCTTCTTTCTAGTTTTGAACGGAAGATATTTCCTTTTTCACCATAGCCGTCTATGGGCTTCCAAATATCCCTTTGCCAATTCCACAAGAACAGCCTTAGCGAAAGGCTTCTTGAAGGGAAAGATGTAACTCTGTGAGATGAATTAACAGAACACAGAGCAGTTTCTCAGAAAGCTTCTTTCCAGTTTTGAACGGAAGATATTTCCTTTTTCACCATAGCCCTCTATGGGCTTCCAAATATCCCTTTTCCAATTCCACAAGAACAGCCTTAGCGAAAGGCTTCTTGAAGGGAAGATGTAACTCTGTGAGATGAATTAACAGAACACAGAGCAGTTTCTCAGAAAGCTTCTTTCCAGTTTTGAACGGAAGATATTTCCTTTTTCACCAGAGCCCTCTATGGGCTTCCAAATATCCCTTTGCCAATTCCACAAGAACTGCCTTAGCGAAAGGCTTCTTGAAGGGAAAGATGTAACTCTGTGAGATGAACTAACAGAACACAGAGCAGTTTCTCAGAAAGCTTCTTTCCAGTTTTGAACGGAAGATATTTCCTTTTTCACCATAGCCCTCTATGGGCTTCCAAATATCCCTTTGCCAATTCCACAAGAACAGCCTTAGCGAAAGGCTTCTTGAAGGGAAAGATGTAAGTCTGTGAGATGAATTAACAGAACACAGAACAGTTTCTCTGAAAGCTTCTTTTCAGTTTTGAACGGAAGATATTTCCTTTTTCACCATAGCCCTCTATGGGCTTCCAAATATCCCTTTGCCAATTCCACAAGAACAGCCTTAGTGAAAGGCTTCTTGAAGGGAAAGATGTAACTCTGTGAGATGAATTAACAGAACACAGAGCAGTTTCTCAGAAAGCTTCTTTCCAGTTTTGAACGGAAGATATTTCCTTTTTCACCATAGCCCTCTATGGGCTTCCAAATATCCCTTTGCCAATTCCACAAGAACAGCCTTAGCGAAAGGCTTCTTGAAGGGAAAGATGTAACTCTGTGAGATGAATTAACAGAACACAGAGCAGTTTCTCAGAAAGCTTCTTTCAAGTTTTGAACGGAAGATATTTCCTTTTTCACCATAGCCCTCTATGGGCTTCCAAATATCCCTTTGCCAATTCCACAAGAACAGCCTTAGCGAAAGGCTTCTTGAAGGGAAAGATGTAACTCTGTGAGATGAATTAACAGAACACAGAGCAGTTTCTCAGAAAGCTTCTTTCCAGTTTTGAACGGAAGATATTTCCTTTTTCACCATAGCCCTCTATGGGCTTCCAAATATCCCTTTGCCAATTCCACAAGAACAGACTTAGCGAAAGGCTTCTTGAAGGGAAGATGTAACTCTGTGAGATGAATTAACAGAACACAGAGCAGTTTCTCAGAAAGCTTCTTTTCAGTTTTGAACGGAAGATATTTCCTTTTTCACCAGAGCCCTCTATGGGCTTCCAAATATCCCTTTGCCAATTCCACAAGAACAGCCTTAGCGAAAGGCTTCTTGAAGGGAAAGATGTAACTCTGTGAGATGAACTAACAGAACACAGAGCAGTTTCTCAGAAAGCTTCTTTCCAGTTTGAACGGAAGATATTTCCTTTTTCACCATAGCCCTCTATGGGCTTCCAAATATCCCTTTGCCAATTCCACAAGAACAGCCTTAGCGAAAGGCTTCTTGAACGGAAAGATGTAACTCTGTGAGATGAATTAACAGAACACACAACAGTTTCTCAGAAAGCTTCTTTCCAGTTTTGAAAGGAAGATATTTCCTTTTTCACCATAGCCCTCTATGGGCTTCCAAATATCCCTTTGCCAATTCCACAAGAACAGCCTTAGCGAAAGGCTTCTTGAAGGGAAAGATGTAACTCTGTGAGATGAATTAACAGAACACAGAGCAGTTTCTCAGAAAGCTACTTTCCAGTTTTGAACGGAAGATATTTCCTTTTTCACCATAGCCCTCTATGGGCTTCAAAATATCCCTTTGCCAATTCCACAAGAACAGCCTTAGCGAAAGGCTTCTTGAAGGGAAAGATGTAACTCTGTGAGATGAATTAACAGAACACAGAGCAGTTTCTCAGAAAGCTTCTTTCTAGTTTTGAACGGAAGATATTTCCTTTTTCACCATAGCCCTCTATGGGTTTCCAAATATCCCTTTGCGAATTCCACAAGAACAGCCTTAGCGAAAGGCTTCTTGAACGGAAAGATGTAACTCTGTGAGATGAATTAGCAGAACACAGAGCAGTTTCTCAGAAAGCTTCTTTCCAGTTTTGAACGGAAGATATTTCCTTTTTCACCATAGCCCTCTATGGGCTTCCAAATATCCCTTTTCCAATTCCACAAGAACAGCCTTAGTGAAAGGCTTCTTGAAGGGAAAGATGTAACTCTGTGAGATGAATTAACAGAACACAGAGCAGTTTCTCAGAAAGCTTCTTTCCACTTTTGAACGGAAGATATTTCCTTTTTCACCATAGCCCTCTATGGGCTTCCAAATATCCCTTTGCCAATTCCACAAGAACAGCCTTAGCGAAAGGCTTCTTGAAGGGAACGATGTAACTCTGTGAGATGAATTAACAGAACACAGAGCAGTTTCTCAGAAAGCTTCTTTCCAGTTTTGAACGGAAGATATTTCCTTTTTCACCATAGCCCTCTATGGGCTTCCAAATATCCCTTTGCCAATTCCACAAGAACAGCCTTAGCGAAAGGCTTTTTCAAGGGAAAGATGTAACTCTGTGAGATGAATTAACAGAACACAGAGCAGTTTCTCAGAAAGCTTCTTTCCAGTTTTGAACCGAAGATATTTCCTTTTTCACCATAGCCCTCTATGGGCTTCCAAATATCCCTTTGCCAATTCCACAAGAACAGCCTTAGCGAAAGGCTTCTTGAAGTGAAAGATGTAACTCTGTGAGATGAATTAACAGAACACAGAACAGTTTCTCAGAAAGCTTCTTTCCAGTTTTGAACGGAAGATATTTCCTTTTTCACCATAGCCCTCTATGGGCTTCCAAATATCCCTTTGCGAATTCCACAAGAACAGCCTTAGCGAAAGGCTTCTTGAAGGGAAAGATGTAACTCTGTGAGATGAATTAACAGAACACAGAGCAGTTTCTCAGAAAGCTTCTTTCTAGTTTTGAACGGAAGATATTTCCTTTTTCACCATAGCCGTCTATGGGCTTCCAAATATCCCTTTGCCAATTCCACAAGAACAGCCTTAGCGAAAGGCTTCTTGAAGGGAAAGATGTAACTCTGTGAGATGAATTAACAGAACACAGAGCAGTTTCTCAGAAAGCTTCTTTCCAGTTTTGAACGGAAGATATTTCCTTTTTCACCATAGCCCTCTATGGGCTTCCAAATATCCCTTTTCCAATTCCACAAGAACAGCCTTAGCGAAAGGCTTCTTGAAGGGAAGATGTAACTCTGTGAGATGAATTAACAGAACACAGAGCAGTTTCTCAGAAAGCTTCTTTCCAGTTTTGAACGGAAGATATTTCCTTTTTCACCATAGCCCTCTATGGGCTTCCAAATATCCCTTTGCCAATTCCACAAGAACAGACTTAGCGAAAGGCTTCTTGAAGGGAAAGATGTAACTCTGTGAGATGAATTAACAGAACACAGAGCAGTTTCTCAGAAAGCTTCTTTCCAGTTTTGAACGGAAGATATTTCCTTTTTCACCATAGCCCTCTATGGGCTTCCAAATATCCCTTTGCCAATTCCACAAGAACAGCCTTAGTGAAAGGCTTCTTGAAGGGAAAGATGTAACTCTGTGAGATGAATTAACAGAACACAGAGCAGTTTCTCAGAAAGCTTCTTTCCAGTTTTGAACGGAAGATATTTCCTTTTTCACCATAGCCCTCTATGGGCTTCCAAATATCCCTTTGCCAATTCCACAAGAACAGCCTTAGCGAAAGGCTTCTTGAAGGGAAAGATGTAACTCTGTGAGATGAATTAACAGAACACAGAGCAGTTTCTCAGAAAGCTTCTTTCCAGTTTTGAACGGAAGATATTTCCTTTTTCACCATAGCCCTCTATGGGCTTCCAAATATCCCTTTGCCAATTCCACAAGAACAGCCTTAGCGAAAGGCTTCTTGAAGGGAAAGATGTAACTCTGTGAGATGAATTAACAGAACACAGAGCAGTTTCTCAGAAAGCTTCTTTCCAGTTTTGAACGGAAGATATTTCCTTTTTCACCATAGCCCTCTATGGGCTTCCAAATATCCCTTTGCCAATTCCACAAGACAGACTTAGCGAAAGGCTTCTTGAAGGGAAGATGTAACTCTGTGAGATGAATTAACAGAACACAGAGCAGTTTCTCTGAAAGCTTCTTTTCAGTTTTGAACGGAAGATATTTCCTTTTTCACCAGAGCCCTCTATGGGCTTCCAAATATCCCTTTGCCAATTCCACAAGAACAGCCTTAGCGAAAGGCTTCTTGAAGGGAAAGATGTAACTCTGTGAGATGAACTAACAGAACACAGAGCAGTTTCTCAGAAAGCTTCTTTCCAGTTTTGAACGGAAGATATTTCCTTTTTCACCATAGCCCTCTATGGGCTTCCAAATATCCCTTTGCCAATTCCACAAGAACAGCCTTAGCGAAAGGCTTCTTGAAGTGAAAGATGTAACTCTGTGAGATGAATTAACAGAACACAGAACAGTTTCTCAGAAAGCTTCTTTTCAGTTTTGAACGGAAGATATTTCCTTTTTCACCATAGCCCTCTATGGGTTTCCAAATATCCCTTTACCAAATCCACAAGAACAGCCTTAGCGAAAGGCTTCTTGAAGGGAAAGATGTAACTCTGTGAGATGAACTAACAGAACACAGAGCAGTTTCTCAGAAAGCTTCTTTCCAGTTTTGAACGGAAGATATTTCCTTTTTCACCATAGCCCTCTATGGGCTTCCAAATATCCCTTTGCCAATTCCACAAGAACAGCCTTACCGAAAGGATTCTTGAAGGGAAAGATGTAACTCTGTGAGATGAATTAACAGAACACAGAGCAGTTTCTCAAAAGCTTCTTTTCAGTTTTGAACGGAAGATATTTCCTTTTTCACCATAGCCGTCTATGGGCTTCCAAATATCCCTTTGCCAATTCCACAAGAACAGCCTTAGCGAAAGGCTTCTTGAAGGGAAAGATGTAACTCTGTGAGATGAATTAACAGAACACAGAGCAGTTTCTCAGAAAGCTTCTTTCCAGTTTTGAACGGAAGATATTTCCTTTTTCACCATAGCCCTCTATGGGCTTCCAAATATCCCTTTGCCAATTCCACAAGAACAGACTTAGCGAAAGGCTTCTTGAAGGGAAAGATGTAACTCTGTGAGATGAATTAACAGAACACAGAGCAGTTTCTCAGAAAGCTTCTTTCCAGTTTTGAACGGAAGATATTTCCTTTTTCACCATAGCCCTCTATGGGCTTCCAAATATCCCTTTTCCAATTCCACAAGAACAGCCTTAGTGAAAGGCTTCTTGAAGGGAAAGATGTAACTCTGTGAGATGAATTAACAGAACACAGAGCAGTTTCTCAGAAAGCTTCTTTCCAGTTTTGAACGGAAGATATTTCCTTTTTCACCATAGCCCTCTATGGGCTTCCAAATATCCCTTTGCCAATTCCACAAGAACAGCCTTAGCGAAAGGTTTCTTGAAGGGAACGATGTAACTCTGTGAGATGAATTAACAGAACACAGAGCAGTTTCTCAGAAAGCTTCTTTCCAGTTTTGAACGGAAGATATTTCCTTTTTCACCATAGCCCTCTATGGGCTTCCAAATATCCCTTTGCCAATTCCACAAGAACAGCCTTAGCGAAAGGCTTCTTGACGTGAAAGATGTAACTCTGTGAGATGAATTAACAGAACACAGAGCAGTTTCTCAGAAAGCTTCTTTCCAGTTTTGAACGGAAGATATTTCCTTTTTCACCATAGCCCTCTATGGGCTTCCAAATATCCCTTTGCCAATTCCACAAGAACAGCCTTAGCGAAAGGCTTCTTGAAGTGAAAGATGTAACTCTGTGAGATGAATTAACAGAACACAGAACAGTTTCTCAGAAAGCTTCTTTCCAGTTTTGAACGGAAGATATTTCCTTTTTCACCATAGCCCTCTATTGGCTTCCAAATATCCCTTTGCGAATTCCACAAGAACAGCCTTAGCGAAAGGCTTCTTGAAGGGAAAGATGTAACTCTGTGAGATGAATTAAGAGAACACAGAGCAGTTTCTAGAAAGCTTCTTTCCAGTTTTGAACGGAAGATATTTCCTTTTTCACCATAGCCGTCTATGGGCTTCCAAATATCCCTTTTCCAATTCCACAAGAACAGCCTTAGTGAAAGGCTTCTTGAAGGGAAAGATGTAACTCTGTGAGATGAATTAACAGAACACAGAGCAGTTTCTCAGAAAGCTTCTTTCCAGTTTTGAACGGAAGATATTTCCTTTTTCACCATAGCCCTCTATGGGCTTCCAAATATCCCTTTGCCAATTCCACAAGAACAGCCTTAGCGAAAGGTTTCTTGAAGGGAACGATGTAACTCTGTGAGATGAATTAACAGAACACAGAGCAGTTTCTCAGAAAGCTTCTTTCCAGTTTTGAACGGAAGATATTTCCTTTTTCACCATAGCCCTCTATGGGCTTCCAAATATCCCTTTGCCAATTCCACAAGAACAGCCTTAGCGAAAGGCTTCTTGACGTGAAAGATGTAACTCTGTGAGATGAATTAACAGAACACAGAGCAGTTTCTCAGAAAGCTTCTTTCCAGTTTTGAACCGAAGATATTTCCTTTTTCACCATAGCCCTCTATGGGCTTCCAAATATCCCTTTGCCAATTCCACAAGAACAGCCTTAGCGAAAGGCTTCTTGAAGTGAAAGATGTAACTCTGTGAGATGAATTAACAGAACACAGAACAGTTTCTCAGAAAGCTTCTTTCCAGTTTTGAACGGAAGATATTTCCTTTTTCACCATAGCCCTCTATTGGCTTCCAAATATCCCTTTGCGAATTCCACAAGAACAGCCTTAGCGAAAGGCTTCTTGAAGGGAAAGATGTAACTCTGTGAGATGAATTAAGAGAACACAGAGCAGTTTCTCAGAAAGCTTCTTTCTAGTTTTGAACGGAAGATATTTCCTTTTTCACCATAGCCGTCTATGGGCTTCCAAATATCCCTTTGCCAATTCCACAAGAACAGCCTTAGCGAAAGGCTTCTTGAAGGGAAAGATGTAACTCTGTGAGATGAATTAACAGAACACAGAGCAGTTTCTCAGAAAGCTTCTTTCCAGTTTTGAACGGAAGATATTTCCTTTTACACCATAGCCGTCTATGGGCTTCCAAATATCCCTTTTCCAATTCCACAAGAACAGCCTTAGCGAAAGGCTTCTTGAAGGGAAGATGTAACTCTGTGAGATGAATTAACAGAACACAGAGCAGTTTCTCAGAAAGCTTCTTTCCAGTTTTGAACGGAAGATATTTCCTTTTTCACCATAGCCCTCTATGGGCTTCCAAATATCCCTTTGCCAATTCCACAAGAACTGCCTTAGCGAAAGGCTTCTTGAAGGGAAAGATGTAACTCTGTGAGATGAACTAACAGAACACAGAGCAGTTTCTCAGAAAGCTTCTTTCCAGTTTTGAACGGAAGATATTTCCTTTTTCACCATAGCCCTCTATGGGCTTCCAAATATCCCTTTGCCAATTCCACAAGAACAGCCTTAGCAAAAGGCTTCTTGAAGGGAAAGATGTAACTCTGTGAGATGAATTAACAGAACACAGAGCAGTTTCTCAGAAAGCTTCTTTCTAGTTTTGAACGGAAGATATTTCCTTTTTCACCATAGCCCTCTAGGGGTTCCAAATATCCCTTTGCGAATTCCACAAGAACAGCCTTAGCGAAAGGCTTCTTGAACGGAAAGATGTAACTCTGTGAGATGAATTAACAGAACACAGAGCAGTTTCTCAGAAAGCTTCTTTCCAGTTTTGAACGGAAGATATTTCCTTTTTCACCATAGCCCTCTATGGGCTTCCAAATATCCCTTTGCCAATTCCACAAGAACAGCCTTAGCGAAAGGCTTCTTGAAGTGAAAGATGTAACTCTGTGAGATGAATTAACAGAACACAGAACAGTTTCTCAGAAAGCTTCTTTTCAGTTTTGAACGGAAGATATTTCCTTTTTCACCATAGCCCTCTATGGGTTTCCAAATATCCCTTTACCAAATCCACAAGAACAGCCTTAGGGAAAGGCTTCTTGAAGGGAAAGATGTAACTCTGTGAGATGAACTAACAGAACACAGAGCAGTTTCTCAGAAAGCTTCTTTCCAGTTTTGAACGGAAGATATTTCCTTTTTCACCAGAGCCCTCTATGGGCTTCCAAATATCCCTTTGCCAATTCCACAAGAACAGCCTTACCGAAAGGCTTCTTGAAGGGAAAGATGTAACTCTGTGAGATGAATTAACAGAACACAGAGCAGTTTCTCAAAAGCTTCTTTTCAGTTTTGAACGGAAGATATTTCCTTTTTCACCATAGCCGTCTATGGGCTTCCAAATATCCCTTTGCCAATTCCACAAGAACAGCCTTAGCGAAAGGCTTCTTGAAGGGAAAGATGTAACTCTGTGAGATGAATTAACAGAACACAGAGCAGTTTCTCAGAAAGCTTCTTTCCAGTTTTGAACGGAAGATATTTCCTTTTTCACCATAGCCCTCTATGGGCTTCCAAATATCCCTTTGCCAATTCCACAAGAACAGACTTAGCGAAAGGCTTCTTGAAGGGAAAGATGTAACTCTGTGAGATGAATTAACAGAACACAGAGCAGTTTCTCAGAAAGCTTCTTTCCAGTTTTGAACGGAAGATATTTCCTTTTTCACCATAGCCCTCTATGGGCTTCCAAATATCCGTTTTCCAATTCCACAAGAACAGCCTTAGTGAAAGGCTTCTTGAAGGGAAAGATGTAACTCTGTGAGATGAATTAACAGAACACAGAGCAGTTTCTCAGAAAGCTTCTTTCCAGTTTTGAACGGAAGATATTTCCTTTTTCACCATAGCCCTCTATGGGCTTCCAAATATCCCTTTGCCAATTCCACAAGAACAGCCTTAGCGAAAGGCTTCTTGAAGGGAACGATGTAACTCTGTGAGATGAATTAACAGAACACAGAGCAGTTTCTCAGAAAGCTTCTTTCCAGTTTTGAACGGAAGATATTTCCTTTTTCACCATAGCCCTCTATGGGCTTCCAAATATCCCTTTGCCAATTCCACAAGAACAGCCTTAGCGAAAGGCTTCTTGACGTGAAAGATGTAACTCTGTGAGATGAATTAACAGAACACAGAGCAGTTTCTCAGAAAGCTTCTTTCCAGTTTTGAACGGAAGATATTTCCTTTTTCACCATAGCCCTCTATGGGCTTCCAAATATCCCTTTGCCAATTCCACAAGAACAGCCTTAGCGAAAGGCTTCTTGTAGGGAAAGATGTAACTCTGTGAGATGAATTAACAGAACACAGAGCAGTTTCTCAGAAAGCTTCTTTCCAGTTTTGAACGGAAGTTATTTCCTTTTTCACCATAGCCGTCTATGGGCTTCCAAATATCCCTTTTCCAATTCCACAAGAACAGCCTTAGCGAAAGGCTTCTTGAAGGGAAGATGTAACTCTGTGAGATGAATTAACAGAACACAGAGCAGTTTCTCAGAAAGCTTCTTTCCAGTTTTGAACGGAAGATATTTCCTTTTTCACCAGAGCCCTCTATGGGCTTCCAAATATCCCTTTGCCAATTCCACAAGAACTGCCTTAGCGAAAGGCTTCTTGAAGGGAAAGATGTAACTCTGTGAGATGAACTAACAGAACACAGAGCAGTTTCTCAGAAAGCTTCTTTCCAGTTTTGAACGGAAGATATTTCCTTTTTCACCATAGCCCTCTATGGGCTTCCAAATATCCCTTTGCCAACTCCACAAGAACAGCCTTAGCGAAAGGCTTCTTGAAGTGAAAGATGTAACTCTGTGAGATGAATTAACAGAACACAGAACAGTTTCTCAGAAAGCTTCTTTTCAGTTTTGAACGGAAGATATTTCCTTTTTCACCATAGCCCTCTATGGGCTTCCAAATATCCCTTTACCAAATCAGCAAGAACAGCCTTAGCGAAAGGCTTATTGAAGGGAAAGATGTAACTCTGTGAGATGAACTAACAGAACACAGAGCAGTTTCTCAGAAAGCTACTTTCCAGTTTTGAACGGAAGATATTTCCTTTTTCACCATAGCCCTCTATGGGCTTCCAAATATCCCTTTGCCAATTCCACAAGAACAGCCTTAGCGAAAGGCTTCTTGAAGGGAAAGATGTAACTCTGTGAGATGAATTAACAGAACACAGAGCAGTTTCTCAGAAAGCTTCTTTCTAGTTTTGAACGGAAGATATTTCCTTTTTCACCATAGCCCTCTATGGGCTTCCAAATATCCCTTTGCGAATTCCACAAGAACAGCCTTAGCGAAAGGCTTCTTGAACGGAAAGGTGTAACTCTGTGAGATGAATTAACAGAACACAGAGCAGTTTCTCAGAAAGCTTCTTTCCAGTTTTGAACCGAAGATATTTCCTTTTTCACCATAGCCCTCTATGGGCTTCCAAATATCCCTTTGCCAATTCCACAAGAACAGCCTTAGCGAAAGGCTTCTTGAAGTGAAAGATGTAACTCTGTGAGATGAATTAACAGAACACAGAACAGTTTCTCAGAAAGCTTCTTTTCAGTTTTGAACGGAAGATATTTCCTTTTTCACCATAGCCCTCTATGGGTTTCCAAATATCCCTTTACCAAATCCACAAGAACAGCCTTAGCGAAAGGCTTCTTGAAGGGAAAGATGTAACTCTGTGAGATGAACTAACAGAACACAGAGCAGTTTCTCAGAAAGCTTCTTTCCAGTTTTGAACGGAAGATATTTCCTTTTTCACCATAGCCCTCTATGGGCTTCCAAATATCCCTTTGCCAATTCCACAAGAACAGCCTTACCGAAAGGATTCTTGAAGGGAAAGATGTAACTCTGTGAGATGAATTAACAGAACACAGAGCAGTTTCTCAAAAGCTTCTTTTCAGTTTTGAACGGAAGATATTTCCTTTTTCACCATAGCCGTCTATGGGCTTCCAAATATCCCTTTGCCAATTCCACAAGAACAGCCTTAGCGAAAGGCTTCTTGAAGGGAAAGATGTAACTCTGTGAGATGAATTAACAGAACACAGAGCAGTTTCTCAGAAAGCTTCTTTCCAGTTTTGAACGGAAGATATTTCCTTTTTCACCATAGCCCTCTATGGGCTTCCAAATATCCCTTTGCCAATTCCACAAGAACAGACTTAGCGAAAGGCTTCTTGAAGGGAAAGATGTAACTCTGTGAGATGAATTAACAGAACACAGAGCAGTTTCTCAGAAAGCTTCTTTCCAGTTTTGAACGGAAGATATTTCCTTTTTCACCATAGCCCTCTATGGGCTTCCAAATATCCCTTTTCCAATTCCACAAGAACAGCCTTAGTGAAAGGCTTCTTGAAGGGAAAGATGTAACTCTGTGAGATGAATTAACAGAACACAGAGCAGTTTCTCAGAAAGCTTCTTTCCAGTTTTGAACGGAAGATATTTCCTTTTTCACCATAGCCCTCTATGGGCTTCCAAATATCCCTTTGCCAATTCCACAAGAACAGCCTTAGCGAAAGGTTTCTTGAAGGGAACGATGTAACTCTGTGAGATGAATTAACAGAACACAGAGCAGTTTCTCAGAAAGCTTCTTTCCAGTTTTGAACGGAAGATATTTCCTTTTTCACCATAGCCCTCTATGGGCTTCCAAATATCCCTTTGCCAATTCCACAAGAACAGCCTTAGCGAAAGGCTTCTTGACGTGAAAGATGTAACTCTGTGAGATGAATTAACAGAACACAGAGCAGTTTCTCAGAAAGCTTCTTTCCAGTTTTGAACGGAAGATATTTCCTTTTTCACCATAGCCCTCTATGGGCTTCCAAATATCCCTTTGCCAATTCCACAAGAACAGCCTTAGCGAAAGGCTTCTTGAAGTGATAGATGTAACTCTGTGAGATGAATTAACAGAACACAGAACAGTTTCTCAGAAAGCTTCTTTCCAGTTTTGAACGGAAGATATTTCCTTTTTCACCATAGCCCTCTATTGGCTTCCAAATATCCCTTTGCGAATTCCACAAGAACAGCCTTAGCGAAAGGCTTCTTGAAGGGAAAGATGTAACTCTGTGAGATGAATTAAGAGAACACAGAGCAGTTTCTCAGAAAGCTTCTTTCCAGTTTTGAACGGAAGATATTTCCTTTTTCACCATAGCCGTCTATGGGCTTCCAAATATCCCTTTTCCAATTCCACAAGAACAGCCTTAGTGAAAGGCTTCTTGAAGGGAAAGATGTAACTCTGTGAGATGAATTAACAGAACACAGAGCAGTTTCTCAGAAAGCTTCTTTCCAGTTTTGAACGGAAGATATTTCCTTTTTCACCATAGCCCTCTATGGGCTTCCAAATATCCCTTTGCCAATTCCACAAGAACAGCCTTAGCGAAAGGTTTCTTGAAGGGAACGATGTAACTCTGTGAGATGAATTAACAGAACACAGAGCAGTTTCTCAGAAAGCTTCTTTCCAGTTTTGAACGGAAGATATTTCCTTTTTCACCATAGCCCTCTATGGGCTTCCAAATATCCCTTTGCCAATTCCACAAGAACAGCCTTAGCGAAAGGCTTCTTGACGTGAAAGATGTAACTCTGTGAGATGAATTAACAGAACACAGAGCAGTTTCTCAGAAAGCTTCTTTCCAGTTTTGAACCGAAGATATTTCCTTTTTCACCATAGCCCTCTATGGGCTTCCAAATATCCCTTTGCCAATTCCACAAGAACAGCCTTAGCGAAAGGCTTCTTGAAGTGAAAGATGTAACTCTGTGAGATGAATTAACAGAACACAGAACAGTTTCTCAGAAAGCTTCTTTCCAGTTTTGAACGGAAGATATTTCCTTTTTCACCATAGCCCTCTATTGGCTTCCAAATATCCCTTTGCGAATTCCACAAGAACAGCCTTAGCGAAAGGCTTCTTGAAGGGAAAGATGTAACTCTGTGAGATGAATTAAGAGAACACAGAGCAGTTTCTCAGAAAGCTTCTTTCTAGTTTTGAACGGAAGATATTTCCTTTTTCACCATAGCCGTCTATGGGCTTCCAAATATCCCTTTGCCAATTCCACAAGAACAGCCTTAGCGAAAGGCTTCTTGAAGGGAAAGATGTAACTCTGTGAGATGAATTAACAGAACACAGAGCAGTTTCTCAGAAAGCTTCTTTCCAGTTTTGAACGGAAGATATTTCCTTTTTCACCATAGCCGTCTATGGGCTTCCAAATATCCCTTTTCCAATTCCACAAGAACAGCCTTAGCGAAAGGCTTCTTGAAGGGAAAGATGTAACTCTGTGAGATGAACTAACAGAACACAGAGCAGTTTCTCAGAAAGCTTCTTTCCAGTTTTGAACGGAAGATATTTCCTTTTTCACCATAGCCCTCTATGGGCTTCCAAATATCCCTTTGCCAATTCCACAAGAACAGCCTTAGCGAAAGGCTTCTTGAAGGGAAAGATGTAACTCTGTGAGATGAATTAACAGAACACAGAGCAGTTTCTCAGAAAGCTTCTTTCTAGTTTTGAACGGAAGATATTTCCTTTTTCACCATAGCCCTCTAGGGGTTCCAAATATCCCTTTGCGAATTCCACAAGAACAGCCTTAGCGAAAGGCTTCTTGAACGGAAAGATGTAACTCTGTGAGATGAATTAACAGAACACAGAGCAGTTTCTCAGAAAGCTTCTTTCCAGTTTTGAACGGAAGATATTTCCTTTTTCACCATAGCCCTCTATGGGCTTCCAAATATCCCTTTGCCAATTCCACAAGAACAGCCTTAGCGAAAGGCTTCTTGAAGTGAAAGATGTAACTCTGTGAGATGAATTAACAGAACACAGAACAGTTTCTCAGAAAGCTTCTTTTCAGTTTTGAACGGAAGATATTTCCTTTTTCACCATAGCCCTCTATGGGTTTCCAAATATCCCTTTACCAAATCCACAAGAACAGCCTTAGCGAAAGGCTTCTTGAAGGGAAAGATGTAACTCTGTGAGATGAACTAACAGAACACAGAGCAGTTTCTCAGAAAGCTTCTTTCCAGTTTTGAACGGAAGATATTTCCTTTTTCACCAGAGCCCTCTATGGGCTTCCAAATATCCCGTTGCCAATTCCACAAGAACAGCCTTACCGAAAGGCTTCTTGAAGGGAAAGATGTAACTCTGTGAGATGAATTAACAGAACACAGAGCAGTTTCTCAAAAGCTTCTTTTCAGTTTTGAACGGAAGATATTTCCTTTTTCACCATAGCCGTCTATGGGCTTCCAAATATCCCTTTGCCAATTCCACAAGAACAGCCTTAGCGAAAGGCTTCTTGAAGGGAAAGATGTAACTCTGTGAGATGAATTAACAGAACACAGAGCAGTTTCTCAGAAAGCTTCTTTCCAGTTTTGAACGGAAGATATTTCCTTTTTCACCATAGCCCTCTATGGGCTTCCAAATATCCCTTTGCCAATTCCACAAGAACAGACTTAGCGAAAGGCTTCTTGAAGGGAAAGATGTAACTCTGTGAGATGAATTAACAGAACACAGAGCAGTTTCTCAGAAAGCTTCTTTCCAGTTTTGAACGGAAGATATTTCCTTTTTCACCATAGCCCTCTATGGGCTTCCAAATATCCGTTTTCCAATTCCACAAGAACAGCCTTAGTGAAAGGCTTCTTGAAGGGAAAGATGTAACTCTGTGAGATGAATTAACAGAACACAGAGCAGTTTCTCAGAAAGCTTCTTTCCAGTTTTGAACGGAAGATATTTCCTTTTTCACCATAGCCCTCTATGGGCTTCCAAATATCCCTTTGCCAATTCCACAAGAACAGCCTTAGCGAAAGGCTTCTTGAAGGGAACGATGTAACTCTGTGAGATGAATTAACAGAACACAGAGCAGTTTCTCAGAAAGCTTCTTTCCAGTTTTGAACGGAAGATATTTCCTTTTTCACCATAGCCCTCTATGGGCTTCCAAATATCCCTTTGCCAATTCCACAAGAACAGCCTTAGCGAAAGGCTTCTTGACGTGAAAGATGTAACTCTGTGAGATGAATTAACAGAACACAGAGCAGTTTCTCAGAAAGCTTCTTTCCAGTTTTGAACGGAAGATATTTCCTTTTTCACCATAGCCCTCTATGGGCTTCCAAATATCCCTTTGCCAATTCCACAAGAACAGCCTTAGCGAAAGGTTTCTTGAAGGGAACGATGTAACTCTGTGAGATGAATTAACAGAACACAGAGCAGTTTCTCAGAAAGCTTCTTTCCAGTTTTGAACGGAAGATATTTCCTTTTTCACCATAGCCCTCTATGGGCTTCCAAATATCCCTTTGCCAATTCCACAAGAACAGCCTTAGCGAAAGGCTTCTTGACGTGAAAGATGTAACTCTGTGAGATGAATTAACAGAACACAGAGCAGTTTCTCAGAAAGCTTCTTTCCAGTTTTGAACCGAAGATATTTCCTTTTTCACCATAGCCCTCTATGGGCTTCCAAATATCCCTTTGCCAATTCCACAAGAACAGCCTTAGCGAAAGGCTTCTTGAAGTGAAAGATGTAACTCTGTGAGATGAATTAACAGAACACAGAACAGTTTCTCAGAAAGCTTCTTTCCAGTTTTGAACGGAAGATATTTCCTTTTTCACCATAGCCCTCTATTGGCTTCCAAATATCCCTTTGCGAATTCCACAAGAACAGCCTTAGCGAAAGGCTTCTTGAAGGGAAAGATGTAACTCTGTGAGATGAATTAAGAGAACACAGAGCAGTTTCTCAGAAAGCTTCTTTCTAGTTTTGAACGGAAGATATTTCCTTTTTCACCATAGCCGTCTATGGGCTTCCAAATATCCCTTTGCCAATTCCACAAGAACAGCCTTAGCGAAAGGCTTCTTGAAGGGAAAGATGTAACTCTGTGAGATGAATTAACAGAACACAGAGCAGTTTCTCAGAAAGCTTCTTTCCAGTTTTGAACGGAAGATATTTCCTTTTTCACCATAGCCGTCTATGGGCTTCCAAATATCCCTTTTCCAATTCCACAAGAACAGCCTTAGCGAAAGGCTTCTTGAAGGGAAGATGTAACTCTGTGAGATGAATTAACAGAACACAGAGCAGTTTCTCAGAAAGCTTCTTTCCAGTTTTGAACGGAAGATATTTCCTTTTTCACCATAGCCCTCTATGGGCTTCCAAATATCCCTTTGCCAATTCCACAAGAACTGCCTTAGCGAAAGGCTTCTTGAAGGGAAAGATGTAACTCTGTGAGATGAACTAACAGAACACAGAGCAGTTTCTCAGAAAGCTTCTTTCCAGTTTTGAACGGAAGATATTTCCTTTTTCACCATAGCCCTCTATGGGCTTCCAAATATCCCTTTGCCAATTCCACAAGAACAGCCTTAGCGAAAGGCTTCTTGAAGGGAAAGATGTAACTCTGTGAGATGAATTAACAGAACACAGAGCAGTTTCTCAGAAAGCTTCTTTCTAGTTTTGAACGGAAGATATTTCCTTTTTCACCATAGCCCTCTAGGGGTTCCAAATATCCCTTTGCGAATTCCACAAGAACAGCCTTAGCGAAAGGCTTCTTGAACGGAAAGATGTAACTCTGTGAGATGAATTAACAGAACACAGAGCAGTTTCTCAGAAAGCTTCTTTCCAGTTTTGAACGGAAGATATTTCCTTTTTCACCATAGCCCTCTATGGGCTTCCAAATATCCCTTTGCCAATTCCACAAGAACAGCCTTAGCGAAAGGCTTCTTGAAGTGAAAGATGTAACTCTGTGAGATGAATTAACAGAACACAGAACAGTTTCTCAGAAAGCTTCTTTTCAGTTTTGAACGGAAGATATTTCCTTTTTCACCATAGCCCTCTATGGGTTTCCAAATATCCCTTTACCAAATCCACAAGAACAGCCTTAGCGAAAGGCTTCTTGAAGGGAAAGATGTAACTCTGTGAGATGAACTAACAGAACACAGAGCAGTTTCTCAGAAAGCTTCTTTCCAGTTTTGAACGGAAGATATTTCCTTTTTCACCAGAGACCTCTATGGGCTTCCAAATATCCCTTTGCCAATTCCACAAGAACAGCCTTACCGAAAGGCTTCTTGAAGGGAAAGATGTAACTCTGTGAGATGAATTAACAGAACACAGAGCAGTTTCTCAAAAGCTTCTTTTCAGTTTTGAACGGAAGATATTTCCTTTTTCACCATAGCCGTCTATTGGCTTCCAAATATCCCTTTGCCAATTCCACAAGAACAGCCTTAGCGAAAGGCTTCTTGAAGGGAAAGATGTAACTCTGTGAGATGAATTAACAGAACACAGAGCAGTTTCTCAGAAAGCTTCTTTCCAGTTTTGAACGGAAGATATTTCCTTTTTCACCATAGCCCTCTATGGGCTTCCAAATATCCCTTTGCCAATTCCACAAGAACAGACTTAGCGAAAGGCTTCTTGAAGGGAAAGATGTAACTCTGTGAGATGAATTAACAGAACACAGAGCAGTTTCTCAGAAAGCTTCTTTCCAGTTTTGAACGGAAGATATTTCCTTTTTCACCATAGCCCTCTATGGGCTTCCAAATATCCGTTTTCCAATTCCACAAGAACAGCCTTAGTGAAAGGCTTCTTGAAGGGAAAGATGTAACTCTGTGAGATGAATTAACAGAACACAGAGCAGTTTCTCAGAAAGCTTCTTTCCAGTTTTGAACGGAAGATATTTCCTTTTTCACCATAGCCCTCTATGGGCTTCCAAATATCCCTTTGCCAATTCCACAAGAACAGCCTTAGCGAAAGGCTTCTTGAAGGGAACGATGTAACTCTGTGAGATGAATTAACAGAACACAGAGCAGTTTCTCAGAAAGCTTCTTTCCAGTTTTGAACGGAAGATATTTCCTTTTTCACCATAGCCCTCTATGGGCTTCCAAATATCCCTTTGCCAATTCCACAAGAACAGCCTTAGCGAAAGGCTTCTTGACGTGAAAGATGTAACTCTGTGAGATGAATTAACAGAACACAGAGCAGTTTCTCAGAAAGCTTCTTTCCAGTTTTGAACGGAAGATATTTCCTTTTTCACCATAGCCCTCTATGGGCTTCCAAATATCCCTTTGCCAATTCCACAAGAACAGCCTTAGCGAAAGGCTTCTTGAAGTGAAAGATGTAACTCTGTGAGATGAATTAACAGAACACAGAACAGTTTCTCAGAAAGCTTCTTTCCAGTTTTGAACGGAAGATATTTCCTTTTTCACCATAGCCCTCTATTGGCTTCCAAATATCCCTTTGCGAATTCCACAAGAACAGCCTTAGCGAAAGGCTTCTTGAAGGGAAAGATGTAACTCTGTGAGATGAATTAAGAGAACACAGAGCAGTTTCTCAGAAAGCTTCTTTCTAGTTTTGAACGGAAGATATTTCCTTTTTCACCATAGCCGTCTATGGGCTTCCAAATATCCCTTTGCCAATTCCACAAGAACAGCCTTAGCGAAAGGCTTCTTGAAGGGAAAGATGTAACTCTGTGAGATGAATTAACAGAACACAGAGCAGTTTCTCAGAAAGCTTCTTTCCAGTTTTGAACGGAAGATATTTCCTTTTTCACCATAGCCGTCTATGGGCTTCCAAATATCCCTTTTCCAATTCCACAAGAACAGCCTTAGCGAAAGGCTTCTTGAAGGGAAGATGTAACTCTGTGAGATGAATTAACAGAACACAGAGCAGTTTCTCAGAAAGCTTCTTTCCAGTTTTGAACGGAAGATATTTCCTTTTTCACCAGAGCCCTCTATGGGCTTCCAAATATCCCTTTGCCAATTCCACAAGAACTGCCTTAGCGAAAGGCTTCTTGAAGGGAAAGATGTAACTCTGTGAGATGAACTAACAGAACACAGAGCAGTTTCTCAGAAAGCTTCTTTCCAGTTTTGAACGGAAGATATTTCCTTTTTCACCATAGCCCTCTATGGGCTTCCAAATATCCCTTTGCCAACTCCACAAGAACAGCCTTAGCGAAAGGCTTCTTGAAGTGAAAGATGTAACTCTGTGAGATGAATTAACAGAACACAGAACAGTTTCTCAGAAAGCTTCTTTTCAGTTTTGAACGGAAGATATTTCCTTTTTCACCATAGCCCTCTATGGGCTTCCAAATATCCCTTTACCAAATCAGCAAGAACAGCCTTAGCGAAAGGCTTATTGAAGGGAAAGATGTAACTCTGTGAGATGAACTAACAGAACACAGAGCAGTTTCTCAGAAAGCTACTTTCCAGTTTTGAACGGAAGATATTTCCTTTTTCACCATAGCCCTCTATGGGCTTCCAAATATCCCTTTGCCAATTCCACAAGAACAGCCTTAGCGAAAGGCTTCTTGAAGGGAAAGATGTAACTCTGTGAGATGAATTAACAGAACACAGAGCAGTTTCTCAGAAAGCTTCTTTCTAGTTTTGAACGGAAGATATTTCCTTTTTCACCATAGCCCTCTATGGGCTTCCAAATATCCCTTTGCGAATTCCACAAGAACAGCCTTAGCGAAAGGCTTCTTGAACGGAAAGGTGTAACTCTGTGAGATGAATTAACAGAACACAGAGCAGTTTCTCAGAAAGCTTCTTTCCAGTTTTGAACCGAAGATATTTCCTTTTTCACCATAGCCCTCTATGGGCTTCCAAATATCCCTTTGCCAATTCCACAAGAACAGCCTTAGCGAAAGGCTTCTTGAAGTGAAAGATGTAACTCTGTGAGATGAATTAACAGAACACAGAACAGTTTCTCAGAAAGCTTCTTTTCAGTTTTGAACGGAAGATATTTCCTTTTTCACCATAGCCCTCTATGGGCTTCCAAATATCCCTTTTCCAATTCCACAAGAACAGCCTTAGCGAAAGGCTTCTTGAAGGGAAGATGTAACTCTGTGAGATGAATTAACAGAACACAGAGCAGTTTCTCAGAAAGCTTCTTTCCAGTTTTGAACGGAAGATATTTCCTTTTTCACCAGAGCCCTCTATGGGCTTCCAAATATCCCTTTGCCAATTCCACAAGAACTGCCTTAGCGAAAGGCTTCTTGAAGGGAAAGATGTAACTCTGTGAGATGAACTAACAGAACACAGAGCAGTTTCTCAGAAAGCTTCTTTCCAGTTTTGAACGGAAGATATTTCCTTTTTCACCATAGCCCACTATGGGCTTCCAAATATCCCTTTGCCAATTCCACAAGAACAGCCTTAGCGAAAGGCTTCTTGAAGGGAAAGATGTAACTCTGTGAGATGAATTAACAGAACACAGAACAGTTTCTCTGAAAGCTTCTTTTCAGTTTTGAACGGAAGATATTTCCTTTTTCACCATAGCCCTCTATGGGCTTCCAAATATCCCTTTGCCAATTCCACAAGAACAGCCTTAACGAAAGGCTTCTTGAAGGGAAAGATGTAACTCTGTGAGATGAATTAACAGAACACAGAGCAGTTTCTCAGAAAGCTACTTTCCAGTTTTGAACGGAAGATATTTCCTTTTTCACCATAGCCCTCTATGGGCTTCCAAATATCCCTTTGCCAATTCCACAAGAACAGCCTTAGCGAAAGGCTTCTTGAAGGGAAAGATGTAACTCTGTGAGATGAATTAACAGAACACAGAGCAGTTTCTCAGAAAGCTTCTTTCTAGTTTTGAACGGAAGATATTTCCTTTTTCACCATAGCCCTCTATGGGCTTCCAAATATCCCTTTGCGAATTCCACAAGAACAGCCTTAGCGAAAGGCTTCTTGAACGGAAAGATGTAACTCTGTGAGATGAACTAACAGAACACAGAGCAGTTTCTCAGAAAGCTTCTTTCCAGTTTTGAACGGAAGATATTTCCTTTTTCACCATACCCCTCTATGGGCTTCCAAATATCCCTTTGCCAACTCCACAAGCACAGCCTTAGCGAAAGGCTTCTTGAAGTGAAAGATGTAACTCTGTGAGATGAATTAACAGAACACAGAACAGTTTCTCAGAAAGCTTCTTTTCAGTTTTGAACGGAAGATATTTCCTTTTTCACCATAGCCCTCTATGGGCTTCCAAATATCCCTTTACCAAATCCACAAGAACAGCCTTAGCGAAAGGCTTCTTGAATGGAAAGATGTAACTCTGTGAGATGAATTAACAGAACACAGAGCAGTTTCTCAGATAGCTACTTTCCAGTTTTGAACGGAAGATATTTCCTTTTTCACCATAGCCCTCTATGGGCTTCCAAATATCCCTTTGCCAATTCCACAAGAACAGCCTTAGCGAAAGGCTTCTTGAAGGGAAAGATGTAACTCTGTGAGATGAATTAACAGAACACAGAGCAGTTTCTCAGAAAGCTTCTTTCTAGTTTTGAACGGAAGATATTTCCTTTTTCACCATAGCCCTCTATGGGCTTCCAAATATCCCTTTGCGAATTCCACAAGAACAGCCTTAGCGAAAGGCTTCTTGAACGGAAAGGTGTAACTCTGTGAGATGAATTAACAGAACACAGAGCAGTTTCTCAGAAAGCTTCTTTCCAGTTTTGAACCGAAGATATTTCCTTTTTCACCATAGCCCTCTATGGGCTTCCAAATATCCCTTTGCCAATTCCACAAGAACAGCCTTAGCGAAAGGCTTCTTGAAGTGAAAGATGTAACTCTGTGAGATGAATTAACAGAACACAGAACAGTTTCTCAGAAAGCTTCTTTTCAGTTTTGAACGGAAGATATTTCCTTTTTCACCATAGCCCTCTATGGGCTTCCAAATATCCCTTTACCAAATCCACAAGAACAGCCTTAGCGAAAGGCTTCTTGAAGGGAAAGATGTAACTCTGTGAGATGAACTAACAGAACACAGAGCAGTTTCTCAGAAAGCTTCTTTCCAGTTTTGAACGGAAGATATTTCCTTTTTCACCATAGCCCTCTATGGGCTTCCAAATATCCCTTTGCCAATTCCACAAGAACAGCCTTACCGAAAGGGTTCTTGAAGGGAAAGATGTAACTCTGTGAGGTGAATTAACAGAACACAGAGCAGTTTCTCAAAAGCTTCTTTCCAGTTTTGAACGGAAGATATTTCCTTTTTCACCATAGCCGTCTATGGGCTTCCAAATATCCCTTTGCCAATTCCACAAGAACAGCCTTAGCGAAAGGCTTCTTGAAGGGAAAGATGTAACTCTGTGAGATGAATTAACAGAACACAGAGCAGTTTCTCAGAAAGCTTCTTTCCAGTTTTGAACGGAAGATATTTCCTTTTTCACCATAGCCCTCTATGGGCTTCCAAATATCCCTTTGCCAATTCCACAGGAACAGACTTAGCGAAAGGCTTCTTGAAGGGAAAGATGTAACTCTGTGAGATGAATTAACAGAACACAGAGCAGTTTCTCAGAAAGCTTCTTTCCAGTTTTGAACGGAAGATATTTCCTTTTTCACCATAGCCCTCTATGGGCTTCCAAATATCCCTTTTCCAATTCCACAAGAACAGCCTTAGTGAAAGGCTTCTTGAAGGGAAAGATGTAACTCTGTGAGATGAATTAACAGAACACAGAGCAGTTTCTCAGAAAGCTTCTTTCCAGTTTTGAACGGAAGATATTTCCTTTTTCACCATAGCCCTCTATGGGCTTCGAAATATCCCTTTGCCAATTCCACAAGAACAGCCTTAGCGAAAGGCTTCTTGAAGGGAAAGATGTAACTCTGTGAGATGAATTAACAGAACACAGAGCAGTTTCTCAGAAAGCTTCTTTCCAGTTTTGAACGGAAGATATTTCCTTTTTCACCATAGCCCTCTATGGGCTTCCAAATATCCCTTTGCCAATTCCACAAGAACAGCCTTAGCGAAAGGCTTCTTGAAGTGAAAGATGTAACTCTGTGAGATGAATTAACAGAACACAGAACAGTTTCTCAGAAAGCTTCTTTCCAGTTTTGAACGGAAGATATTTCCTTTTTCACCATAGCCCTCTATGGGCTTCCAAATATCCCTTTGCCAATTCCACAAGAACAGCCTTAGCGAAAGGCTTCTTGAAGGGAAAGATGTAACTCTGTGAGATGAATTAACAGAACACAGAGCAGTTTCTCAGAAAGCTTCTTTCTGGTTTTGAACGGAAGATATTTCCTTTTTCACCATAGCCGTCTATGGGCTTCCGAATATCCCTTTGCCAATTCCACAAGAACAGCCTTAGCGAAAGGCTTCTTGAAGGGAAAGATGTAACTCTGTGAGATGAATTAACAGAACACAGAGCAGTTTCTCAGAAAGCTTCTTTCCAGTTTTGAACGGAAGATATTTCCTTTTTCACCGTAGCCCTCTATGGGCTTCCAAATATCCCTTTGCCAATTCCACAAGAACAGACTTAGCGAAAGGCTTCTTGAAGGGAAAGATGTAACTCTGTGAGATGAATTAACAGAACACAGAGCAGTTTCTCAGAAAGCTTCTTTCCAGTTTTGAACGGAAGATATTTCCTTTTTCACCAGAGCCCTCTATGGGCTTCCAAATATCCCTTTGCCAATTCCACAAGAACAGCCTTAGCGAAAGGCTTCTTGAAGGGAAAGATGTAACTCTGTGAGATGAACTAACAGAACACAGAGCAGTTTCTCAGAAAGCTTCTTTCCAGTTTTGAACGGAAGATATTTCCTTTTTCACCATAGCCCTCTATGGGCTTCCAAATATCCCTTTGCCAATTCCACAAGAACAGCCTTAGCGAAAGGCTTCTTGAACGGAAAGATGTAACTCTGTGAGATGAATTAACAGAACACAGAACAGTTTCTCAGAAAGCTTCTTTCCAGTTTTGAAAGGAAGATATTTCCTTTTTCACCATAGCCCTCTAAGGGCTTCCAAATATCCCTTTGCCAATTCCACAAGAACAGCCTTAGCGGAAGGCTTCTTGAAGGGAAAGATGTAACTCTGTGAGATGAATTAACAGAACACAGAGCAGTTTCTCAGAAAGCTTCTTTCTGGTTTTGAACGGAAGATATTTCCTTTTTCACCATAGCCGTCTATGGGCTTCCGAATATCCCTTTGCCAATTCCACAAGAACAGCCTTAGCGAAAGGCTTCTTGAAGGGAAAGATGTAACTCTGTGAGATGAATTAACAGAACACAGAGCAGTTTCTCAGAAAGCTTCTTTCCAGTTTTGAACGGAAGATATTTCCTTTTTCACCATAGCCCTCTATGGGCTTCCAAATATCCCTTTGCCAATTCCACAAGAACAGACTTAGCGAAAGGCTTCTTGAAGGGAAAGATGTAACTCTGTGAGATGAATTAACAGAACACAGAGCAGTTTCTCAGAAAGCTTCTTTCCAGTTTTGAACGGAAGATATTTCCTTTTTCACCAGAGCCCTCTATGGGCTTCCAAATATCCCTTTGCCAATTCCACAAGAACAGCCTTAGCGAAAGGCTTCTTGAAGGGAAAGATGTAACTCTGTGAGATGAACTAACAGAACACAGAGCAGTTTCTCAGAAAGCTTCTTTCCAGTTTTGAACGGAAGATATTTCCTTTTTCACCATAGCCCTCTATGGGCTTCCAAATATCCCTTTGCCAATTCCACAAGAACAGCCTTAGCGAAAGGCTTCTTGAACGGAAAGATGTAACTCTGTGAGATGAATTAACAGAACACAGAACAGTTTCTCAGAAAGCTTCTTTCCAGTTTTGAAAGGAAGATATTTCCTTTTTCACCATAGCCCTCTAAGGGCTTCCAAATATCCCTTTGCCAATTCCACAAGAACAGCCTTAGCGGAAGGCTTCTTGAAGGGAAAGATGTAACTCTGTGAGATGAATTAACAGAACACAGAGCAGTTTCTCAGAAAGCTACTTTCCAGTTTTGAACGGAAGATATTTCCTTTTTCACCATAGCCCTCTATGGGCTTCCAAATATCCCTTTGCCGATTCCACAAGAACAGCCTTAGCGAAAGGCTTCTTGAAGGGAAAGATGTAACTCTGTGAGATGAATTAACAGAACACAGAGCAGTTTCTCAGAAAGCTTCTTTCCAGTTTTGAACGGAAGATATTTCCTTTTTCACCAGAGCCCTCTATGGGCTTCCAAATATCCCTTTGCCGATTCCACAAGAACAGCCTTAGCGAAAGGCTTCTTGAAGGGAAAGATGTAACTCTGTGAGATGAATTAACAGAACACAGAGCAGTTTCTCAGAAAGCTTCTTTCCAGTTTTGAACGGAAGATATTTCCTTTTTCACCAGAGCCCTCTATGGGCTTCCAAATATGCCTTTGCCAATTCCACAAGAACAGCCTTAGCGAAAGGCTTCTTGCAGGGAAAGATGTAACTCTGTGAGATGAACTAACAGAACACAGAGCAGTTTCTCAGAAAGCTTCTTTCCAGTTTTGAACGGAAGATATTTCCTTTTTCACCATAGCCCTCTATGGGCTTCCAAATATCCCTTTGCCAATTCCACAAGAACAGCCTTAGCGAAAGGCTTCTGGAACGGAAAGATGTAACTCTGTGAGATGAATTAACAGAACACAGAACAGTTTCTCAGAAAGCTTCTTTCCAGTTTTGAAAGGAAGATATTTCCTTTTTCACCATAGCCCTCTATGGGCTTCCAAATATCCCTTTGCCAATTCCACAAGAACAGCCTTAGCGAAAGGCTTCTTGAAGGGAAAGATGTAACTCTGTGAGATGAATTAACAGAACACAGAGCAGTTTCTCAGAAAGCTACTTTCCAGTTTTGAACGGAAGATATTTCCTTTTTCACCATAGCCCTCTATGGGCTTCCAAATATCCCTTTGCCAATTCCACAAGAACAGCCTTAGCGAAAGGCTTCTTGAAGGGAACGATGTAACTCTGTGAGATGAATTAACAGAACACAGAGCAGTTTCTCAGAAAGCTTCTTTCCAGTTTTGAACGGAAGATATTTCCTTTTTCACCATAGCCCTCTATGGGCTTCCAAATATCCCTTTGCCAATTCCACAAGAACAGCCTTAGCGAAAGGCTTTTTCAAGGGAAAGATGTAACTCTGTGAGATGAATTAACAGAACACAGAGCAGTTTCTCAGAAAGCTTCTTTCCAGTTTTGAACCGAAGATATTTCCTTTTTCACCATAGCCCTCTATGGGCTTCCAAATATCCCTTTGCCAATTCCACAAGAACAGCCTTAGCGAAAGGCTTCTTGAAGTGAAAGATGTAACTCTGTGAGATGAATTAACAGAACACAGAACAGTTTCTCAGAAAGCTTCTTTCCAGTTTTGAACGGAAGATATTTCCTTTTTCACCATAGCCCTCTATGGGCTTCCAAATATCCCTTTGCGAATTCCACAAGAACAGCCATAGCGAAAGGCTTCTTGAAGGGAAAGATGTATCTCTGTGAGATGAATTAACAGAACACAGAGCAGTTTCTCAGAAAGCTTCTTTCTAGTTTTGAACGGAAGATATTTCCTTTTTCACCATAGCCGTCTATGGGCTTCCAAATATCCCTTTGCCAATTCCACAAGAACAGCCTTAGCGAAAGGCTTCTTGAAGGGAAAGATGTAACTCTGTGAGATGAATTAACAGAACACAGAGCAGTTTCTCAGAAAGCTTCTTTCCAGTTTTGAACGGAAGATATTTCCTTTTTCACCATAGCCCTCTATGGGCTTCCAAATATCCCTTTTCCAATTCCACAAGAACAGCCTTAGCGAAAGGCTTCTTGAAGGGAAGATGTAACTCTGTGAGATGAATTAACAGAACACAGAGCAGTTTCTCAGAAAGCTTCTTTCCAGTTTTGAACGGAAGATATTTCCTTTTTCACCATAGCCCTCTATGGGCTTCCAAATATCCCTTTGCCAATTCCACAAGAACTGCCTTAGCGAAAGGCTTCTTGAAGGGAAAGATGTAACTCTGTGAGATGAACTAACAGAACACAGAGCAGTTTCTCAGAAAGCTTCTTTCCAGTTTTCAACGGAAGATATTTCCTTTTTCACCATAGCCCTCTATGGGCTTCCAAATATCCCTTTGCCAATTCCACAAGAACAGCCTTAGCGAAAGGCTTCTTGAAGGGAAAGATGTAACTCTGTGAGATGAATTAACAGAACACAGAACAGTTTCTCTGAAAGCTTCTTTTCAGTTTTGAACGGAAGATATTTCCTTTTTCACCATAGCCCTCTATGGGCTTCCAAATATCCCTTTGCCAATTCCACAAGAACAGCCTTAGCGAAAGGCTTCTTGAAGGGAAAGATGTAACTCTGTGAGATGAATTAACAGAACACAGAGCAGTTTCTCAGAAAGCTACTTTCCAGTTTTGAACGGAAGATATTTCCTTTTTCACCATAGCCCTCTATGGGCTTCCAAATATCCCTTTTCCAATTCCACAAGAACAGCCTTCTTGAAAGGCTTCTTGAAGGGAAAGATGTAACTCTGTGAGATGAATTAACAGAACACAGAGCAGTTTCTCAGAAAGCTTCTTTCCAGTTTTGAACGGAAGATATTTCCTTTTTCACCATAGCCCTCTATGGGCTTCGAAATATCCCTTTGCCAATTCCACAAGAACAGCCTTAGCGAAAGGCTTCTTGAAGGGAAAGATGTAACTCTGTGAGATGAATTAACAGAACACAGAGCAGTTTCTCAGAAAGCTTCTTTCCAGTTTTGAACGGAAGATATTTCCTTTTTCACCATAGCCCTCTATGGGCTTCCAAATATCCCTTTGCCAATTCCACAAGAACAGCCTTAGCGAAAGGCTTCTTGAAGTGAAAGATGTAACTCTGTGAGATGAATTAACAGAACACAGAACAGTTTCTCAGAAAGCTTCTTTCCAGTTTTGAACGGAAGATATTTCCTTTTTCACCATAGCCCTCTATGGGCTTCCAAATATCCCTTTGCCAATTCCACAAGAACAGCCTTAGCGAAAGGCTTCTTGAAGGGAAAGATGTAACTCTGTGAGATGAATTAACAGAACACAGAGCAGTTTCTCAGAAAGCTTCTTTCTGGTTTTGAACGGAAGATATTTCCTTTTTCACCATAGCCGTCTATGGGCTTCCGAATATCCCTTTGCCAATTCCACAAGAACAGCCTTAGCGAAAGGCTTCTTGAAGGGAAAGATGTAACTCTGTGAGATGAATTAACAGAACACAGAGCAGTTTCTCAGAAAGCTTCTTTCCAGTTTTGAACGGAAGATATTTCCTTTTTCACCATAGCCCTCTATGGGCTTCCAAATATCCCTTTGCCAATTCCACAAGAACAGCCTTAGCGAAAGGCTTCTTGAAGGGAAAGATGTAACTCTGTGAGATGAATTAACAGAACACAGAGCAGTTTCTCAGAAAGCTTCTTTCCAGTTTTGAACGGAAGATATTTCCTTTTTCAACATAGCCCTCTATGGGCTTCCAAATATCCCTTTGCCAATTCCACAAGAACAGCCTTAGCGAAAGGCTTCTTGAAGGGAACGATGTAACTCTGTGAGATGAATTAACAGAACACAGAGCAGTTTCTCAGAAAGCTTCTTTCCAGTTTTGAACGGAAGATATTTCCTTTTTCACCATAGCCCTCTATGGGCTTCCAAATATCCCTTTGCGAATTCCACAAGAACAGCCTTAGCGAAAGGCTTCTTGAAGGGAAAGATGTAACTCTGTGAGATGAATTAACAGAACACAGAGCAGTTTCTCAGAAAGCTTCTTTCTAGTTTTGAACGGAAGATATTTCCTTTTTCACCATAGCCGTCTATGGGCTTCCAAATATCCCTTTGCCAATTCCACAAGAACAGCCTTAGCGAAAGGCTTCTTGAAGGGAAAGATGTAACTCTGTGAGATGAATTAACAGAACACAGAGCAGTTTCTCAGAAAGCTTCTTTCCAGTTTTGTACGGAAGATATTTCCTTTTTCACCATAGCCCTCTATGGGCTTCCAAATATCCCTTTTCCAATTCCACAAGAACAGCCTTAGCGAAAGGCTTCTTGAAGGGAAGATGTAACTCTGTGAGATGAATTAACAGAACACAGAGCAGTTTCTCAGAAAGCTTCTTTCCAGTTTTGAACGGAAGATATTTCCTTTTTCACCAGAGCCCTCTATGGGCTTCCAAATATCCCTTTGCCAATTCCACAAGAACTGCCTTAGCGAAAGGCTTCTTGAAGGGAAAGATGTAACTCTGTGAGATGAACTAACAGAACACAGAGCAGTTTCTCAGAAAGCTTCTTTCCAGTTTTGAACGGAAGATATTTCCTTTTTCACCATAGCCCTCTATGGGCTTCCAAATATCCCTTTGCCAATTCCACAAGAACAGCCTTAGCGAAAGGCTTCTTGAACGGAAAGATGTAACTCTGTGAGATGAATTAACAGAACACAGAACAGTTTCTCTGAAAGCTTCTTTTCAGTTTTGAACGGAAGATATTTCCTTTTTCACCATAGCCCTCTATGGGCTTCCAAATATCCCTTTGCCAATTCCACAAGAACAGCCTTAGCGAAAGGCTTCTTGAAGGGAAAGATGTAACTCTGTGAGATGAATTAACAGAACACAGAGCTGTTTCTCAGAAAGCTACTTTCCAGTTTTGAACGGAAGATATTTCCTTTTTCACCATAGCCCTCTATGGGCTTCCAAATATCCCTTTGCCAATTCCACAAGAACAGACTTAGCGAAAGGCTTCTTGAAGGGAAAGATGTAACTCTGTGAGATGAATTAACGGAACACAGAGCAGTTTCTCAGAAAGCTTCTTTCTAGTTTTGAACGGAAGATATTTCCTTTTTCACCATAGCCCTCTATGGGCTTCCAAATATCCCTTTGCGAATTCCACAAGAACAGCCTTAGCGAAAGGCTTCTTGAACGGAAAGATGTAACTCTGTGAGATGAACTAACAGAACACAGAGCAGTTTCTCAGAAAGCTTCTTTCCAGTTTTGAACGGAAGATATTTCCTTTTTCACCATACCCCTCTATGGGCTTCCAAATATCCCTTTGCCAACTCCACAAGAACAGCCTTAGCGAAAGGCTTCTTGAAGTGAAAGATGTAACTCTGTGAGATGAATTAACAGAACACAGAACAGTTTCTCAGAAAGCTTCTTTTCAGTTTTGAACGGAAGATATTTCCTTTTTCACCATAGCCCTCTATGGGCTTCCAAATATCCCTTTACCAAATCCACAAGAACAGCCTTAGCGAAAGGCTTCTTGAAGGGAAAGATGTAACTCTGTGAGATGAACTAACAGAACACAGAGCAGTTTCTCAGAAAGCTTCTTTCCAGTTTTGAACGGAAGATATTTCCTTTTTCACCATAGCCCTCTATGGGCTTCCAAATATCCCTTTGCCAATTCCAAAAGAACAGCCTTAGCGAAAGGCTTCTTGAAGGGAAAGATGTAACTCTGTGAGATGAATTAACAGAACACAGAGCAGTTTCTCAGAAAGCTTCTTTCCAGTTTTGAACGGAAGATATTTCCTTTTTCACCATAGCCCTCTATGGGCTTCCAAATATCCCTTTGCCAATTCCACAAGAACAGACTTAGCGAAAGGCTTCTTGAAGGGAAAGATGTAACTCTGTGAGATGAATTAACAGAACACAGAGCAGTTTCTCAGAAAGCTTCTTTCCAGTTTTGAACGGAAGATATTTCCTTTTTCACCATAGCCCTCTATGTGCTTCCAAATATCCCTTTGCCAATTCCACAAGAACAGCCTTAGTGAAAGGCTTCTTTAAAGGAAAGATGTAACTCTGTGAGATGAATTAACAGAACACAGAGCAGTTTCTCAGAAAGCTTCTTTCCAGTTTTGAACGGAAGATATTTCCTTTTTCACCATAGCCCTCTAAGGGCTTCCAAATATCCCTTTGCCAATTCCACAAGAACAGCCTTAGCGAAAGGCTTATTGAAGGGAAAGATGTAACTCTGTGAGATGAATTAACAGAACACAGAGCAGTTTCTCAGAAAGCTTCTTTCCAGTTTTGAACCGAAGATATTTCCTTTTTCACCATAGCCCTCTATGGGCTTCCAAATATCCCTTTGCCAATTCCACAAGAACAGCCTTAGCGAAAGGCTTCTTGAAGGGAAAGATGTAACTCTGTGAGATGAATTAACAGAACACAGAGCAGTTTCTCAGAAAGCTTCTTTCCAGTTTTGAACGGAAGATATTTCCTTTTTCACCATAGCCCTCTATGGGCTTCCAAATATCCCTTTGCCAATTCCACAAGAACAGACTTAGCGAAAGGCTTCTTGAAGGGAAGATGTAACTCTGTGAGATGAATTAACAGAACACAGAGCAGTTTCTAAGAAAGCTTCTTTTCAGTTTTGAACGGAAGATATTTCCTTTTTCACCAGAGCCCTCTATGGGCTTCCAAATATCCCTTTGCCAATTACACAAGAACAGCCTTAGCGAAAGGCTTCTTGAAGGGAAAGATGTAACTCTGTGAGATGAACTAACAGAACACAGAGCAGTTTCTCAGAAAGCTTCTTTCCAGTTTGAACGGAAGATATTTCCTTTTTCACCATAGCCCTCTATGGGCTTCCAAATATCCCTTTGCCAATTCCACAAGAACAGCCTTAGCGAAAGGCTTCTTGAACGGAAAGATGTAACTCTGTGAGATGAATTAACAGAACACACAACAGTTTCTCAGAAAGCTTCTTTCCAGTTTTGAAAGGAAGATATTTCCTTTTTCACCATAGCCCTCTATGGGCTTCCAAATATCCCTTTGCCAATTCCACAAGAACAGCCTTAGCGAAAGGCTTCTTGAAGGGAAAGATGTAACTCTGTGAGATGAATTAACAGAACACAGAGCAGTTTCTCAGAAAGCTACTTTCCAGTTTTGAACGGAAGATATTTCCTTTTTCACCATAGCCCTCTATGGGCTTCCAAATATCCCTTTGCCAATTCCACAAGAACAGCCTTAGCGAAAGGCTTCTTGAAGGGAAAGATGTAACTCTGTGAGATGAATTAACAGAACACAGAGCAGTTTCTCAGAAAGCTTCTTTCTAGTTTTGAACGGAAGATATATCCTTTTTCACCATAGCCCTCTATGGGTTTCCAAATATCCCTTTGCGAATTCCACAAGAACAGCCTTAGCGAAAGGCTTCTTGAACGGAAAGATGTAACTCTGTGAGATGAATTAACAGAACACAGAGCAGTTTCTCAGAAAGCTTCTTTCCAGTTTTGAACGGAAGATATTTCCTTTTTCACCATAGCCCTCTATGGGCTTCCAAATATCCCTTTGCCAATTCCACAAGAACAGCCTTAGCGAAAGGCTTCTTGAAGTGAAAGATGTAACTCTGTGAGATCAATAAACAGAACACAGAACAGTTTCTCAGAAAGCTTCTTTTCAGTTTTGAACGGAAGATATTTCCTTTTTCACCATAGCCCTCTATGGGCTTCCAAATATCCCTTTACCAAATCCACAAGAACAGCCTTAGCGAAAGGCTTCTTGAAGGGAAAGATGTAACTCTGTGAGATGAACTAACAGAACACAGAGCAGTTTCTCAGAAAGCTTCTTTCCAGTTTTGAACGGAAGATATTTCCTTTTTCACCATAGCCCTCTATGGGCTTCCAAATATCCCTTTGCCAATTCCACAAGAACAGCCTTACCGAAAGGCTTCTTGAAGGGAAAGATGTAACTCTGTGAGATGAATTAACAGAACACAGAGCAGTTTCTCAGAAAGCTTCTTTCCAGTTTTGAACGGAAGATATTTCCTTTTTCACCATAGCCCTCTATGGGCTTCCAAATATCCCTTTGCCAATTCCACAAGAACAGACTTAGCGAAAGGCTTCTTGAAGGGAAAGATGTAACTCTGTGAGATGAATTAACAGAACACAGAGCAGTTTCTCAGAAAGCTTCTTTCCAGTTTTGAACGGAAGATATTTCCTTTTTCACCATAGCCCTCTATGGGCTTCCAAATATCCCTTTTCCAATTCCACAAGAACAGCCTTAGTGAAAGGCTTCTTGAAGGGAAAGATGTAACTCTGTGAGATGAATTAACAGAACACAGAGCAGTTTCTCAGAAAGCTTCTTTCCAGTTTTGAACGGAAGATATTTCCTTTTTCACCATAGCCCTCTATGGGCTTCCAAATATCTCTTTGCCAATTCCACAAGAACAGCCTTAGCGAAAGGCTTCTTGAAGGGAAACATGTAACTCTGTGAGATGAATTAACAGAACACAGAGCAGTTTCTCAGAAAGCTACTTTCCAGTTTTGAACGGAAGATATTTCCTTTTTCACCATAGCCCTCTATGGGCTTCCAAATATCCCTTTGCCAATTCCACAAGAACAGCCTTAGCGAAAGGCTTCTTGAAGGGAAAGATGTAACTCTGTGAGATGAATTAACAGAACACAGAGCAGTTTCTCAGAAAGCTTCTTTCTAGTTTTGAACGGAAGATATTTCCTTTTTCACCATAGCCCTCTATGGGCTTCCAAATATCCCTTTGCGAATTCCACAAGAACAGCCTTAGCGAAAGGCTTCTTGAACGGAAAGATGTAACTCTGTGAGATGAATTAACAGAACACAGAGCAGTTTCTCAGAAAGCTTCTTTCCAGTTTTGAACGGAAGATATTTCCTTTTTCACCATAGCCCTCTATGGGCTTCCAAATATCCCTTTTCCAATTCCACAAGAACAGCCTTAGTGAAAGGCTTCTTGAAGGGAAAGATGTAACTCTGTGAGATGAATTAACAGAACACAGAGCAGTTTCTCAGAAAGCTTCTTTCCACTTTTGAACGGAAGATATTTCCTTTTTCACCATAGCCCTCTATGGGCTTCCAAATATCCCTTTGCCAATTCCACAAGAACAGCCTTAGCGAAAGGCTTCTTGAAGGGAACGATGTAACTCTGTGAGATGAATTAACAGAACACAGAGCAGTTTCTCAGAAAGCTTCTTTCCAGTTTTGAACGGAAGATATTTCCTTTTTCACCATAGCCCTCTATGGGCTTCCAAATATCCCTTTGCCAATTCCACGAGAACAGCCTTAGTGAAAGGCTTCTTGAAGGGAAAGATGTAACTCTGTGAGATGAATTAACAGAACACAGAGCAGTTTCTCAGAAAGCTTCTTTCCAGTTTTGAACGGAAGATATTTCCTTTTTCACCATAGCCCTCTATGGGCTTCCAAATATCCCTTTGCCAATTCCACAAGAACAGCCTTAGCGAAAGGCTTCTTGAAGGGAACGATGTAACTCTGTGAGATGAATTAACAGAACACAGAGCAGTTTCTCAGAAAGCTTCTTTCCAGTTTTGAACGGAAGATATTTCCTTTTTCACCATAGCCGTCTATGGGCTTCCAAATATCCCTTTGCCAATTCCACAAGAACAGCCTTAGCGAAAGGCTTCTTGAAGTGAAAGATGTAACTCTGTGAGATGAATTAACAGAACACAGAACAGTTTCTCAGAAAGCTTCTTTCCAGTTTTGAACGGAAGATATTTCCTTTTTCACCATAGCCCTCTATGGGCTTCCAAATATCCCTTTGCGAATTCCACAAGAACAGCCTTAGCGAAAGGCTTCTTGAAGGGAAAGATGTAACTCTGTGAGATGAATTAACAGAACACAGAGCAGTTTCTCAGAAAGCTTCTTTCTAGTTTTGAACGGAAGATATTTCCTTTTTCACCATAGCCGTCTATGGGCTTCCAAATATCCCTTTGCCAATTCCACAAGAACAGCCTTAGCGAAAGGCTTCTTGAAGGGAAAGATGTAACTCTGTGAGATGAATTAACAGAACACAGAGCAGTTTCTCAGAAAGCTTCTTTCCAGTTTTGAACGGAAGATATTTCCTTTTTCACCATAGCCCTCTATGGGCTTCCAAATATCCCTTTTCCAATTCCACAAGAACAGCCTTAGCGAAAGGCTTCTTGAAGGGAAGATGTAACTCTGTGAGATGAATTAACAGAACACAGAGCAGTTTCTCAGAAAGCTTCTTTCCAGTTTTGAACGGAAGATATTTCCTTTTTCACCATAGCCCTCTATGGGCTTCCAAATATCCCTTTGCCAATTCCACAAGAACTGCCTTAGCGAAAGGCTTCTTGAAGGGAAAGATGTAACTCTGTGAGATGAACTAACAGAACACAGAGCAGTTTCTCAGAAAGCTTCTTTCCAGTTTTGAACGGAAGATATTTCCTTTTTCACCGTAGCCCTCTATGGGCTTCCAAATATCCCTTTGCCAATTCCACAAGAACAGCCTTAGCGAAAGGCTTCTTGAAGGGAAAGATGTAACTCTGTGAGATGAATTAACAGAACACAGAACAGTTTCTCTGAAAGCTTCTTTTCAGTTTTGAACGGAAGATATTTCCTTTTTCACCATAGCCCTCTATGGGCTTCCAAATATCCCTTTGCCAATTCCACAAGAACAGCCTTAGCGAAAGGCTTCTTGAAGGGAAAGATGTAACTCTGTGAGATGAATTAACAGAACACAGAGCAGTTTCTCAGAAAGCTACTTTCCAGTTTTGAACGGAAGATATTTCCTTTTTCACCATAGCCCTCTATGGGCTTCCAAATATCCCTTTGCCAATTCCACAAGAACAGCCTTAGCGAAAGGCTTCTTGAAGGGAAAGATGTAACTCTGTGAGATGAATTAACAGAACACAGAGCAGTTTCTCAGAAAGCTTCTTTCTAGTTTTGAACGGAAGATATTTCCTTTTTCACCATAGCCCTCTATGGGCTTCCAAATATCCCTTTGCGAATTCCACAAGAACAGCCTTAGCGAAAGGCTTCTTGAACGGAAAGATGTAACTCTGTGAGATGAACTAACAGAACACAGAGCAGTTTCTCAGAAAGCTTCTTTCCAGTTTTGAACGGAAGATATTTCCTTTTTCACCATACCCCTCTATGGGCTTCCAAATATCCCTTTGCCAACTCCACAAGAACAGCCTTAGCGAAAGGCTTCTTGAAGTGAAAGATGTAACTCTGTGAGATGAATTAACAGAACACAGAACAGTTTCTCAGAAAGCTTCTTTTCAGTTTTGAACGGAAGATATTTCCTTTTTCACCATAGCCCTCTATGGGCTTCCAAATATCCCTTTACCAAATCCACAAGAACAGCCTTAGCGAAAGGCTTCTTGAAGGGAAAGATGTAACTCTGTGAGATGAACTAACAGAACACAGAGCAGTTTCTCAGAAAGCTTCTTTCCAGTTTTGAACGGAAGATATTTCCTTTTTCACCATAGCCCTCTATGGGCTTCCAAATATCCCTTTGCCAATTCCACAAGAACAGCCTTAGCGAAAGGCTTCTTGAAGGGAAAGATGTAACTCTGTGAGATGAATTAACAGAACACAGAGCAGTTTCTCAGAAAGCTTCTTTCCAGTTTTGAACGGAAGATATTTCCTTTTTCACCATAGCCGTCTATGGGCTTCCAAATATCCCTTTGCCAATTCCACAAGAACAGCCTTAGCGAAAGGCTTCTTGAAGGGAAAGATGTAACTCTGTGAGATGAATTAACAGAACACAGAGCAGTTTCTCAGAAAGCTTCTTTCCAGTTTTGAACGGAAGATATTTCCTTTTTCACCATAGCCCTCTATGGGCTTCCAAATATCCCTTTGCCAATTCCACAAGAACAGCCTTAGTGAAAGGCTTCTTGAAGGGAAAGATGTAACTCTGTGAGATGAATTAACAGAACACAGAGCAGTTTCTCAGAAAGCTTCTTTCCAGTTTTGAACGGAAGATATTTCCTTTTTCACCATAGCCCTCTAAGGGCTTACAAATATCCCTTTGCCAATTCCACAAGAACAGCCTTAGCGAAAGGCTTCTTGAAGGGAAAGATGTAACTCTGTGAGATGAATTAACAGAACACAGAGCAGTTTCTCAGAAAGCTTCTTTCCAGTTTTGAACGGAAGATATTTCCTTTTTCACCATAGCCCTCTATGGGCTTCCAAATATCCCTTTGCCAATTCCACAAGAACAGCCTTAGCGAAAGGCTTCTTGAAGGGAAAGATGTAACTCTGTGAGATGAATTAACAGAACACAGAGCAGTTTCTCAGAAAGCTTCTTTCCAGTTTTGAACGGAAGATATTTCCTTTTTCACCATAGCCCTCTATGGGCTTCCAAATATCCCTTTGCCAATTCCACAAGAACAGACTTAGCGAAAGGCTTCTTGAAGGGAAGATGAAACTCTGTGAGATGAATTAACAGAACACAGAGCAGTTTCTCAGAAAGCTTCTTTTCAGTTTTGAACGGAAGATATTTCCTTTTTCACCAGAGCCCTCTATGGGCTTCCAAATATCCCTTTGCCAATTACACAAGAACAGCCTTAGCGAAAGGCTTCTTGAAGGGAAAGATGTAACTCTGTGAGATGAACTAACAGAACACAGAGCAGTTTCTCAGAAAGCTTCTTTCCAGTTTGAACGGAAGATATTTCCTTTTTCACCATAGCCCTCTATGGGCTTCCAAATATCCCTTTGCCAATTCCACAAGAACAGCCTTAGCGAAAGGCTTCTGGAACGGAAAGATGTAACTCTGTGAGATGAATTAACAGAACACACAACAGTTTCTCAGAAAGCTTCTTTCCAGTTTTGAAAGGAAGATATTTCCTTTTTCACCATAGCCCTCTATGGGCTTCCAAATATCCCTTTGCCAATTCCACAAGAACAGCCTTAGCGAAAGGCTTCTTGAAGGGAAAGATGTAACTCTGTGAGATGAATTAACAGAACACAGAGCAGTTTCTCAGAAAGCTACTTTCCAGTTTTGAACGGAAGATATTTCCTTTTTCACCATAGCCCTCTATGGGCTTCCAAATATCCCTTTGCCAATTCCACAAGAACAGCCTTAGCGAAAGGCTTCTTGAAGGGAAAGATGTAACTCTGTGAGATGAATTAACAGAACACAGAGCAGTTTCTCAGAAAGCTTCTTTCCAGTTTTGAACGGAAGATATTTCCTTTTTCACCATAGCCCTCTATGGGCTTCCAAATATCCCTTTGCCAATTCCACAAGAACAGCCTTAGCGAAAGGCTTCTTGAAGTGAAAGATGTAACTCTGTGAGATCAATAAACAGAACACAGAACAGTTTCTCAGAAAGCTTCTTTTCAGTTTTGAACGGAAGATATTTCCTTTTTCACCATAGCCCTCTATGGGCTTCCAAATATCCCTTTACCAAATCCACAAGAACAGCCTTAGCGAAAGGCTTCTTGAAGGGAAAGATGTAACTCTGTGAGATGAACTAACAGAACACAGAGCAGTTTCTCAGAAAGCTTCTTTCCAGTTTTGAACGGAAGATATTTCCTTTTTCACCATAGCCCTCTATGGGCTTCCAAATATCCCTTTGCCAATTCCACAAGAACAGCCTTACCGAAAGGCTTCTTGAAGGGAAAGATGTAACTCTGTGAGATGAATTAACAGAACACAGAGCAGTTTCTCAAAAGCTTCTTTCCAGTTTTGAACGGAAGATATTTCCTTTTTCACCATAGCCCTCTATGGGCTTCCAAAAATCCCTTTGCCAATTCCACAAGAACAGCCTTAGCGAAAGGCTTCTTGAAGGGAAAGATGTAACTCTGTGAGATGAATTAACAGAACACAGAGCAGTTTCTCAGAAAGCTTCTTTCCAGTTTTGAACGGAAGATATTTCCTTTTTCACCATAGCCCTCTATGGGCTTCCAAATATCCCTTTGCCAATTCCACAAGAACAGACTTAGCGAAAGGCTTCTTGAAGGGAAAGATGTAACTCTGTGAGATGAATTAACAGAACACAGAGCAGTTTCTCAGAAAGCTTCTTTCCAGTTTTGAACGGAAGATATTTCCTTTTTCACCATAGCCCTCTATGGGCTTCCAAATATCCCTTTTCCAATTCCACAAGAACAGCCTTAGTGAAAGGCTTCTTGAAGGGAAAGATGTAACTCTGTGAGATGAATTAACAGAACACAGAGCAGTTTCTCAGAAAGCTTCTTTCCAGTTTTGAACGGAAGATATTTCCTTTTTCACCATAGCCCTCTATGGGCTTCCAAATATCTCTTTGCCAATTCCACAAGAACAGCCTTAGCGAAAGGCTTCTTGAAGGGAAACATGTAACTCTGTGAGATGAATTAACAGAACACAGAGCAGTTTCTCAGAAAGCTACTTTCCAGTTTTGAACGGAAGATATTTCCTTTTTCACCATAGCCCTCTATGGGCTTCCAAATATCCCTTTGCCAATTCCACAAGAACAGCCTTAGCGAAAGGCTTCTTGAAGGGAAAGATGTAACTCTGTGAGATGAATTAACAGAACACAGAGCAGTTTCTCAGAAAGCTTCTTTCTAGTTTTGAACGGAAGATATTTCCTTTTTCACCATAGCCCTCTATGGGCTTCCAAATATCCCTTTGCGAATTCCACAAGAACAGCCTTAGCGAAAGGCTTCTTGAACGGAAAGATGTAACTCTGTGAGATGAATTAACAGAACACAGAGCAGTTTCTCAGAAAGCTTCTTTCCAGTTTTGAACGGAAGATATTTCCTTTTTCACCATAGCCCTCTATGGGCTTCCAAATATCCCTTTTCCAATTCCACAAGAACAGCCTTAGTGAAAGGCTTCTTGAAGGGAAAGATGTAACTCTGTGAGATGAATTAACAGAACACAGAGCAGTTTCTCAGAAAGCTTCTTTCCAGTTTTGAACGGAAGATATTTCCTTTTTCACCATAGCCCTCTATGGGCTTCCAAATATCCCTTTGCCAATTCCACAAGAACAGCCTTAGCGAAAGGCTTCTTGAAGGGAACGATGTAACTCTGTGAGATGAATTAACAGAACACAGAGCAGTTTCTCAGAAAGCTTCTTTCCAGTTTTGAACGGAAGATATTTCCTTTTTCACCATAGCCCTCTATGGGCTTCCAAATATCCCTTTGCCAATTCCACAAGAACAGCCTTAGTGAAAGGCTTCTTGAAGGGAAAGATGTAACTCTGTGAGATGAATTAACAGAACACAGAGCAGTTTCTCAGAAAGCTTCTTTCCAGTTTTGAACGGAAGATATTTCCTTTTTCACCATACCCCTCTATGGGCTTCCAAATATCCCTTTGCCAATTCCACAAGAACAGCCTTAGCGAAAGGCTTCTTGAAGGGAACGATGTAACTCTGTGGGATGAATTAACAGAACACAGAGCAGTTTCTCAGAAAGCTTCTTTCCAGTTTTGAACGGAAGATATTTCCTTTTTCACCATAGCCCTCTATGGGCTTCCAAATATCCCTTTGCCAATTCCACAAGAACAGCCTTAGCGAAAGGCTTCTTGAAGTGAAAGATGTAACTCTGTGAGATGAATTAACAGAACACAGAACAGTTTCTCAGAAAGCTTCTTTCCAGTTTTGAACGGAAGATATTTCCTTTTTCACCATAGCCCTCTATGGGCTTCCAAATATCCCTTTGCGAATTCCACAAGAACAGCCTTAGCGAAAGGCTTCTTGAAGGGAAAGATGTAACTCTGTGAGATGAATTAACAGAACACAGAGCAGTTTCTCAGAAAGCTTCTTTCTAGTTTTGAACGGAAGATATTTCCTTTTTCACCATAGCCGTCTATGGGCTTCCAAATATCCCTTTGCCAATTCCACAGGAACAGCCTTAGCGAAAGGCTTCTTGAAGGGAAAGATGTAACTCTGTGAGATGAATTAACAGAACACAGAGCAGTTTCTCAGAAAGCTTCTTTTCAGTTTTGAACGGAAGATATTTCCTTTTTCACCATAGCCCTCTATGGGCTTCCAAATATCCCTTTTCCAATTCCACAAGAACAGCCTTAGCGAAAGGCTTCTTGAAGGGAAGATGTAACTCTGTGAGATGAATTAACAGAACACAGAGCAGTTTCTCAGAAAGCTTCTTTCCAGTTTTGAACGGAAGATATTTCCTTTTTCACCAGAGCCCTCTATGGGCTTCCAAATATCCCTTTGCCAATTCCACAGGAACTGCCTTAGCGAAAGGCTTCTTGAAGGGAAAGATGTAACTCTGTGAGATGAACTAACAGAACACAGAGCAGTTTCTCAGAAAGCTTCTTTCCAGTTTTGAACGGAAGATATTTCCTTTTTCACCATAGCCCTCTATGGGCTTCCAAATATCCCTTTGCCAATTCCACAAGAACAGCCTTAGCGAAAGGCTTCTTGAAGGGAAAGATGTAACTCTGTGAGATGAATTAACAGAACACAGAACAGTTTCTCTGAAAGCTTCTTTTCAGTTTTGAACGGAAGATATTTCCTTTTTCACCATAGCCCTCTATGGGCTTCCAAATATCCCTTTGCCAATTCCACAAGAACAGCCTTAGCGAAAGGCTTCTTGAAGGGAAAGATGTAACTCTGTGAGATGAATTAACAGAACACAGAGCAGTTTCTCAGAAAGCTACTTTCCAGTTTTGAACGGAAGATATTTCCTTTTTCACCATAGCCCTCTATGGGCTTCCAAATATCCCTTTGCCAATTCCACAAGAACAGCCTTAGCGAAAGGCTTCTTGAAGGGAAAGATGTAACTCTGTGAGATGAATTAACAGAACACAGAGCAGTTTCTCAGAAAGCTTCTTTCTAGTTTTGAACGGAAGATATTTCCTTTTTCACCATAGCCCTCTATGGGCTTCCAAATATCCCTTTGCGAATTCCACAAGAACAGCCTTTGCGAAAGGCTTCTTGAACGGAAAGATGTAACTCTGTGAGATGAACTAACAGAACACAGAGCAGTTTCTCAGAAAGCTTCTTTCCAGTTTTGAACGGAAGATATTTCCTTTTTCACCATACCCCTCTATGGGCTTCCAAATATCCCTTTGCCAACTCCACAAGAACAGCCTTAGCGAAAGGCTTCTTGAAGTGAAAGATGTAACTCTGTGAGATGAATTAACAGAACACAGAACAGTTTCTCAGAAAGCTTCTTTTCAGTTTTGAACGGAAGATATTTCCTTTTTCACCATAGCCCTCTATGGGCTTCCAAATATCCCTTTACCAAATCCACAAGAACAGCCTTAGCGAAAGGCTTCTTGAAGGGAAAGATGTAACTCTGTGAGATGAACTAACAGAACACAGAGCAGTTTCTCAGAAAGCTTCTTTCCAGTTTTGAACGGAAGATATTTCCTTTTTCACCATAGCCCTCTTTGGGCTTCCAAATATCCCTTTGCCAATTCCACAAGAACAGCCTTAGCGAAAGGCTTCTTGAAGGGAAAGATGTAACTCTGTGAGATGAATTAACAGAACACAGAGCAGTTTCTCAGAAAGCTTCTTTCCAGTTTTGAACGGAAGATATTTCCTTTTTCACCATAGCCCTCTATGGGCTTCCAAATATCCCTTTGCCAATTCCACAAGAACAGACTTAGCGAAAGGCTTCTTGAAGGGAAAGATGTAACTCTGTGAGATGAATTAACAGAACACAGAGCAGTTTCTCAGAAAGCTTCTTTCCAGTTTTGAACGGAAGATATTTCCTTTTTCACCATAGCCCTCTATGGGCTTCCAAATATCCCTTTGCCAATTCCACAAGAACAGCCTTAGCGAAAGGCTTCTTGAAGGGAAAGATGTAACTCTGTGAGATGAATTAACAGAACACAGAGCAGTTTCTCAGAAAGCTTCTTTCCAGTTTTGAACGGAAGATATTTCCTTTTTCACCATAGCCCTCTATGGGCTTCCAAATATCCCTTTGCCAATTCCACAAGAACAGCCTTAGCGAAAGGCTTCTTGAAGGGAAAGATGTAACTCTGTGAGATGAATTAACAGAACACAGAGCAGTTTCTCAGAAAGCTTCTTTCCAGTTTTGAACGGAAGATATTTCCTTTTTCACCATAGCCCTCTATGGGCTTCCAAATATCCCTTTGCCAATTCCACAAGAACAGACTTAGCGAAAGGCTTCTTGAAGGGAAGATGTAACTCTGTGAGATGAATTAACAGAACACAGAGCAGTTTCTCAGAAAGCTTCTTTTCAGTTTTGAACGGAAGATATTTCCTTTTTCACCAGATCCCTCTATGGGCTTCCAAATATCCCTTTGCCAATTACACAAGAACAGCCTTAGCGAAAGGCTTCTTGAAGGGAAAGATGTAACTCTGTGAGATGAACTAACAGAAAACAGAGCAGTTTCTCAGAAAGCTTCTTTCCAGTTTGAACGGAAGATATTTCCTTTTTCACCATAGCCCTCTATGGGCTTCCAAATATCCCTTTGCCAATTCCACAAGAACAGCCTTAGCGAAAGGCTTCTTGAACGGAAAGATGTAACTCTGTGAGATGAATTAACAGAACACACAACAGTTTCTCAGAAAGCTTCTTTCCAGTTTTGAAAGGAAGATATTTCCTTTTTCACCCTAGCCCTCTATGGGCTTCCAAATATCCCTTTGCCAATTCCACAAGAACAGCCTTAGCGAAAGGCTTCTTGAAGGGAAAGATGTAACTCTGTGAGATGAATTAACAGAACACAGAGCAGTTTCTCAGAAAGCTACTTTCCAGTTTTGAACGGAAGATATTTCCTTTTTCACCATAGCCCTCTATGGGCTTCCAAATATCCCTTTGCCAATTCCACAAGAACAGCCTTAGCGAAAGGCTTCTTGAAGGGAAAGATGTAACTCTGTGAGATGAATTAACAGAACACAGAGCAGTTTCTCAGAAAGCTTCTTTCTAGTTTTGAACGGAAGATATTTCCTTTTTCACCATAGCCCTCTATGGGTTTCCAAATATCCCTTTGCGAATTCCACAGGAACAGCCTTAGCGAAAGGCTTCTTGAACGGAAAGATGTAACTCTGTGAGATGAATTAACAGAACACAGAGCAGTTTCTCAGAAAGCTTCTTTCCAGTTTTGAACGGAAGATATTTCCTTTTTCACCATAGCCCTCTATGGGCTTCCAAATATCCCTTTGCCAATTCCACAAGAACAGCCTTAGCGAAAGGCTTCTTGAAGGGAAAGATGTAACTCTGTGAGATGAATTAACAGAACACAGAGCAGTTTCTCAGAAAGCTTCTTTCCAGTTTTGAACGGAAGATATTTCCTTTTTCACCATAGCCCTCTATGGGCTTCCAAATATCCCTTTGCCAATTCCACAAGAACAGACTTAGCGAAAGGCTTCTTGAAGGGAAGATGTAACTCTGTGAGATGAATTAACAGAACACAGAGCAGTTTCTCAGAAAGCTTCTTTTCAGTTTTGAACGGAAGATATTTCCTTTTTCACCAGAGCCCTCTATGGGCTTCCAAATATCCCTTTGCCAATTACACAAGAACAGCCTTAGCGAAAGGCTTCTTGAAGGGAAAGATGTAACTCTGTGAGATGAACTAACAGAACACAGAGCAGTTTCTCAGAAAGCTTCTTTCCAGTTTGAACGGAAGATATTTCCTTTTTCACCATAGCCCTCTATGGGCTTCCAAATATCCCTTTGCCAATTCCACAAGAACAGCCTTAGCGAAAGGCTTCTTGAACGGAAAGATGTAACTCTGTGAGATGAATTAACAGAACACACAACAGTTTCTCAGAAAGCTTCTTTCCAGTTTTGAAAGGAAGATATTTCCTTTTTCACCATAGCCCTCTATGGGCTTCCAAATATCCCTTTGCCAATTCCACAAGAACAGCCTTAGCGAAAGGCTTCTTGAAGGGAAAGATGTAACTCTGTGAGATGAATTAACAGAACACAGAGCAGTTTCTCAGAAAGCTACTTTCCAGTTTTGAACGGAAGATATTTCCTTTTTCACCATAGCCCTCTATGGGCTTCCAAATATCCCTTTGCCAATTCCACAAGAACAGCCTTAGCGAAAGGCTTCTTGAAGGGAAAGATGTAACTCTGTGAGATGAATTAACAGAACACAGAGCAGTTTCTCAGAAAGCTTCTTTCTAGTTTTGAACGGAAGATATTTCCTTTTTCACCATAGCCCTCTATGGGTTTCCAAATATCCCTTTGCGAATTCCACAAGAACAGCCTTAGCGAAAGGCTTCTTGAACGGAAAGATGTAACTCTGTGAGATGAATTAACAGAACACAGAGCAGTTTCTCAGAAAGCTTCTTTCCAGTTTTGAACGGAAGATATTTCCTTTTTCACCATAGCCCTCTATGGGCTTCCAAATATCCCTTTGCCAATTCCACAAGAACAGCCTTAGCGAAAGGCTTCTTGAAGGGAAAGATGTAACTCTGTGAGATGAATTAACAGAACACAGAGCAGTTTCTCAGAAAGCTTCTTTCCAGTTTTGAACGGAAGATATTTCCTTTTTCACCATAGCCCTCTATGGGCTTCCAAATATCCCTTTGCCAATTCCACAAGAACAGACTTAGCGAAAGGCTTCTTGAAGGGAAAGATGTAACTCTGTGAGATGAATTAACAGAACACAGAGCAGTTTCTCAGAAAGCTTCTTTCCAGTTTTGAACGGAAGATATTTCCTTTTTCACCATAGCCCTCTATGGGCTTCCAAATATCCCTTTTCCAATTCCACAAGAACAGCCTTAGTGAAAGGCTTCTTGAAGGGAAAGATGTAACTCTGTGAGATGAATTAACAGAACACAGAGCAGTTTCTCAGAAAGCTTCTTTCCAGTTTTGAACGGAAGATATTTCCTTTTTCACCATAGCCCTCTATGGGCTTCCAAATATCTCTTTGCCAATTCCACAAGAACAGCCTTAGCGAAAGGCTTCTTGAAGGGAAACATGTAACTCTGTGAGATGAATTAACAGAACACAGAGCAGTTTCTCAGAAAGCTACTTTCCAGTTTTGAACGGAAGATATTTCCTTTTTCACCATAGCCCTCTATGGGCTTCCAAATATCCCTTTGCCAATTCCACAAGAACAGCCTTAGCGAAAGGCTTCTTGAAGGGAAAGATGTAACTCTGTGAGATGAATTAACAGAACACAGAGCAGTTTCTCAGAAAGCTTCTTTCTAGTTTTGAACGGAAGATATTTCCTTTTTCACCATAGCCCTCTATGGGCTTCCAAATATCCCTTTGCGAATTCCACAAGAACAGCCTTAGCGAAAGGCTTCTTGAACGGAAAGATGTAACTCTGTGAGATGAATTAACAGAACACAGAGCAGTTTCTCAGAAAGCTTCTTTCCAGTTTTGAACGGAAGATATTTCCTTTTTCACCATAGCCCTCTATGGGCTTCCAAATATCCCTTTTCCAATTCCACAAGAACAGCCTTAGTGAAAGGCTTCTTGAAGGGAAAGATGTAACTCTGTGAGATGAATTAACAGAACACAGAGCAGTTTCTCAGAAAGCTTCTTTCCAGTTTTGAACGGAAGATATTTCCTTTTTCACCATAGCCCTCTATGGGCTTCCAAATATCCCTTTGCCAATTCCACAAGAACAGCCTTAGCGAAAGGCTTCTTGAAGGGAACGATGTAACTCTGTGAGATGAATTAACAGAACACAGAGCAGTTTCTCAGAAAGCTTCTTTCCAGTTTTGAACGGAAGATATTTCCTTTTTCACCATAGCCCTCTATGGGCTTCCAAATATCCCTTTGCCAATTCCACAAGAACAGCCTTAGCGAAAGGCTTCTTGAAGGGAAAGATGTAACTCTGTGAGATGAATTAACAGAACACAGAGCAGTTTCTCAGAAAGCTTCTTTCTAGTTTTGAACGGAAGATATTTCCTTTTTCACCATAGCCGTCTATGGGATTCCAAATATCGCTTTGCCAATTCCACAAGAACAGCCTTAGCGAAAGGCTTCTTGAAGGGAAAGATGTAACTCTGTGAGATGAATTAACAGAACACAGAGCAGTTTCTCAGAAAGCTTCTTTCCAGTTTTGAACGGAAGATATTTCCTTTTTCACCATAGTCCTCTATGGGCTTCCAAATATCCCTTTTCCAATTCCACAAGAACAGCCTTAGCGAAAGGCTTCTTGAAGGGAAGATGTAACTCTGTGAGATGAATTAACAGAACACAGAGCAGTTTCTCAGAAAGCTTCTTTCCAGTTTTGAACGGAAGATATTTCCTTTTTCACCATAGCCCTCTATGGGCTTCCAAATATCCCTTTGCCAATTCCACAAGAACTGCCTTAGCGAAAGGCTTCTTGAAGGGAAAGATGTAACTCTGTGAGATGAACTAACAGAACACAGAGCAGTTTCTCAGAAAGCTTCTTTCCAGTTTTGAACGGAAGATATTTCCTTTTTCACCATAGCCCTCTATGGGCTTCCAAATATCCCTTTGCCAATTCCACAAGAACAGCCTTAGCGAAAGGCTTCTTGAAGGGAAAGATGTAACTCTGTGAGATGAATTAACAGAACACAGAGCAGTTTCTCAGAAAGCTACTTTCCAGTTTTGAACGGAAGATATTTCCTTTTTCACCATAGCCCTCTAGGGGCTTCCAAATATCCCTTTGCCAATTCCACAAGAACAGCCTTAGCGAAAGGCTTCTTGAAGGGAAAGATGTAACTCTGTGAGAAGAATTAACAGAACACAGAGCAGTTTCTCAGAAAGCTTCTTTCTAGTTTTGAACGGAAGATATTTCCTTTTTCACCATAGCCCTCTAGGGGCTTCCAAATATCCCTTTGCGAATTCCACAAGAACAGCCTTAGCGAAAGGCTTCTTGAACGGAAAGATGTAACTCTGTGAGATGAACTAACAGAACACAGAGCAGTTTCTCAGAAAGCTTCTTTCCAGTTTTGAACGGAAGATATTTCCTTTTTCACCATTCCCCTCTATGGGCTTCCAAATATCCCTTTGCCAACTCCACAAGAACAGCCTTAGCGAAAGGCTTCTTGAAGTGAAAGATGTAACTCTGTGAGATGAATTAACAGAACACAGAACAGTTTCTCAGAAAGCTTCTTTTCAGTTTTGAACGGAAGATATTTCCTTTTTCACCATAGCCCTCTATGGGCTTCCAAATATCCCTTTACCAAATCCACAAGAACAGCCTTAGCGAAAGGCTTCTTGAAGGGAAAGATGTAACTCTGTGAGATGAACTAACAGAACACAGAGCAGTTTCTCAGAAAGCTTCTTTCCAGTTTTGAACGGAAGATATTTCCTTTTTCACCATAGCCCTCTATGGGCTTCCAAATATCCCTTTGCCAATTCCACAAGAACAGCCTTACCGAAAGGCTTCTTGAAGGGAAAGATGTAACTCTGTGAGGTGAATTAACAGAACACAGAGCAGTTTCTCAAAAGCTTCTTTCCAGTTTTGAACGGATGATATTTCCTTTTTCACCATAGCCGTCTATGGGCTTCCAAATATCCCTTTGCCAATTCCACAAGAACAGCCTTAGCGAAAGGCTTCTTGAAGGGAAAGATGTAACTCTGTGAGATGAATTAACAGAACACAGAGCAGTTTCTCAGAAAGCTTCTTTCCAGTTTTGAACGGAAGATATTTCCTTTTTCACCATAGCCCTCTATGGGCTTCCAAATATCCCTTTGCCAATTCCACAGGAACAGACTTAGCGAAAGGCTTCTTGAAGGGAAAGATGTAACTCTGTGAGATGAATTAACAGAACACAGAGCAGTTTCTCAGAAAGCTTCTTTCCAGTTTTGAACGGAAGATATTTCCTTTTTCACCATAGCCCTCTATGGGCTTCCAAATATCCCTTTTCCAATTCCACAAGAACAGCCTTAGTGAAAGGCTTCTTGAAGGGAAAGATGTAACTCTGTGAGATGAATTAACAGAACACAGAGCAGTTTCTCAGAAAGCTTCTTTCCAGTTTTGAACGGAAGATATTTCCTTTTTCACCATAGCCCTCTATGGGCTTCGAAATATCCCTTTGCCAATTCCACAAGAACAGCCTTAGCGAAAGGCTTCTTGAAGGGAAAGATGTAACTCTGTGAGATGAATTAACAGAACACAGAGCAGTTTCTCAGAAAGCTTCTTTCCAGTTTTGAACGGAAGATATTTCCTTTTTCACCATAGCCCTCTATGGGCTTCCAAATATCCCTTTGCCAATTCCACAAGAACAGCCTTAGCGAAAGGCTTCTTGAAGTGAAAGATGTAACTCTGTGAGATGAATTAACAGAACACAGAACAGTTTCTCAGAAAGCTTCTTTCCAGTTTTGAACGGAAGATATTTCCTTTTTCACCATAGCCCTCTATGGGCTTCCAAATATCCCTTTGCCAATTCCACAAGAACAGCCTTAGCGAAAGGCTTCTTGAAGGGAAAGATGTAACTCTGTGAGATGAATTAACAGAACACAGAGCAGTTTCTCAGAAAGCTTCTTTCTGGTTTTGAACGGAAGATATTTCCTTTTTCACCATAGCCGTCTATGGGCTTCCGAATATCCCTTTGCCAATTCCACAAGAACAGCCTTAGCGAAAGGCTTCTTGAAGGGAAAGATGTAACTCTGTGAGATGAATTAACAGAACACAGAGCAGTTTCTCAGAAAGCTTCTTTCCAGTTTTGAACGGAAGATATTTCCTTTTTCACCATAGCCCTCTATGGGCTTCGAAATATCCCTTTGCCAATTCCACAAGAACAGCCTTAGCGAAAGGCTTCTTGAAGGGAAAGATGTAACTCTGTGAGATGAATTAACAGAACACAGAGCAGTTTCTCAGAAAGCTTCTTTCCAGTTTTGAACGGAAGATATTTCCTTTTTCACCAGAGCCCTCTATGGGCTTCCAAATATCCCTTTGCCAATTCCACAAGAACAGCCTTAGCGAAAGGCTTCTTGAAGGGAAAGATGTAACTCTGTGAGATGAACTAACAGAACACAGAGCAGTTTCTCAGAAAGCTTCTTTCCAGTTTTGAACGGAAGATATTTCCTTTTTCACCATAGCCCTCTATGGGCTTCCAAATATCCCTTTGCCAATTCCACAAGAACAGCCTTAGCGAAAGGCTTCTTGAACGGAAAGATGTAACTCTGTGAGATGAATTAACAGAACACAGAACAGTTTCTCAGAAAGCTTCTTTCCAGTTTTGAAAGGAAGATATTTCCTTTTTCACCATAGCCCTCTATGGGCTTCCAAATATCCCTTTGCCAATTCCACAAGAACAGCCTTAGCGGAAGGCTTCTTGAAGGGAAAGATGTAACTCTGTGAGATGAATTAACAGAACACAGAGCAGTTTCTCAGAAAGCTACTTTCCAGTTTTGAACGGAAGATATTTCCTTTTTCACCATAGCCCTCTATGGGCTTCCAAATATCCCTTTGCCGATTCCACAAGAACAGCCTTAGCGAAAGGCTTCTTGAAGGGAAAGATGTAACTCTGTGAGATGAATTAACAGAACACAGAGCAGTTTCTCAGAAAGCTTCTTTCCAGTTTTGAACGGAAGATATTTCCTTTTTCACCAGAGCCCTCTATGGGCTTCCAAATATCCCTTTGCCAATTCCACAAGAACAGCCTTAGCGAAAGGCTTCTTGCAGGGAAAGATGTAACTCTGTGAGATGAACTAACAGAACACAGAGCAGTTTCTCAGAAAGCTTCTTTCCAGTTTTGAACGGAAGATATTTCCTTTTTCACCATAGCCCTCTATGGGCTTCCAAATATCCCTTTGCCAATTCCACAAGAACAGCCTTAGCGAAAGGCTTCTTGAACGGAAAGATGTAACTCTGTGAGATGAATTAACAGAACACAGAACGGTTTCTCAGAAAGCTTCTTTCCAGTTTTGAAAAGAAGATATTTCCTTTTTCACCATAGCCCTCTATGGGCTTCCAAATATCCCTTTGCCAATTCCACAAGAACAGCCTTAGCGAAAGGCTTCTTGAAGGGAAAGATGTAACTCTGTGAGATGAATTAACAGAACACAGAGCAGTTTCTCAGAAAGCTACTTTCCAGTTTTGAACGGAAGATATTTCCTTTTTCACCATAGCCCTCTATGGGCTTCCAAATATCCCTTTGCCAATTCCACAAGAACAGCCTTAGCGAAAGGCTTCTTGAAGGGAAAGATGTAACTCTGTGAGATGAATTAACAGAACACAGAGCAGTTTCTCAGAAAGCTTCTTTCTAGTTTTGAACGGAAGATATTTCCTTTTTCACCATAGCCCTCTATGGGCTTCCAAATATCCCTTTGCGAATTCCACAAGAACAGCCTTAGCGAAAGGCTTCTTGAACGGAAAGATGTAACTCTGTGAGATGAATTAGCAGAACACAGAGCAGTTTCTCAGAAAGCTTCTTTCCAGTTTTGAACGGAAGATATTTCCTTTTTCACCATAGCCCTCTATGGGCTTCCAAATATCCCTTTTCCAATTCCACAAGAACAGCCTTAGTGAAAGGCTTCTTGAAGGGAAAGATGTAACTCTGTGAGATGAATTAACAGAACTCAGAGCAGTTTCTCAGAAAGCTTCTTTCCAGTTTTGAACGGAAGATATTTCCTTTTTCACCATAGCCCTCTATGGGCTTCCAAATATCCCTTTGCCAATTCCACAAGAACAGCCTTAGCGAAAGGCTTCTTGAAGGGAACGATGTAACTCTGTGAGATGAATTAACAGAACACAGAGCAGTTTCTCAGAAAGCTTCTTTCCAGTTTTGAACGGAAGATATTTCCTTTTTCACCATAGCCCTCTATGGGCTTCCAAATATCCCTTTGCCAATTCCACAAGAACAGCCTTAGCGAAAGGCTTTTTCAAGGGAAAGATGTAACTCTGTGAGATGAATTAACAGAACACAGAGCAGTTTCTCAGAAAGCTTCTTTCCAGTTTTGAACCGAAGATATTTCCTTTTTCACCATAGCCCTCTATGGGCTTCCAAATATCCCTTTGCCAATTCCACAAGAACAGCCTTAGCGAAAGGCTTCTTGAAGGGAAAGATGTAACTCTGTGAGATGAATTAACAGAACACAGAGCAGTTTCTCAGAAAGCTACTTTCCAGTTTTGAACGGAAGATATTTCCTTTTTCACCATAGCCCTCTATGGGCTTCCAAATATCCCTTTGCCAATTCCACAAGAACAGCCTTAGCGAAAGGCTTCTTGAAGGGAAAGATGTAACTCTGTGAGATGAATTAACAGAACACAGAGCAGTTTCTCAGAAAGCTTCTTTCTAGTTTTGAACGGAAGATATTTCCTTTTTCACCATAGCCCTCTATGGGCTTCCAAATATCCCTTTGCGAATTCCACAAGAACAGCCTTAGCGAAAGGCTTCTTGAACGGAAAGATGTAACTCTGTGAGATGAATTAGCAGAACACAGAGCAGTTTCTCAGAAAGCTTCTTTCCAGTTTTGAACGGAAGATATTTCCTTTTTCACCATAGCCCTCTATGGGCTTCCAAATATCCCTTTTCCAATTCCACAAGAACAGCCTTAGTGAAAGGCTTCTTGAAGGGAAAGATGTAACTCTGTGAGATGAATTAACAGAACTCAGAGCAGTTTCTCAGAAAGCTTCTTTCCAGTTTTGAACGGAAGATATTTCCTTTTTCACCATAGCCCTCTATGGGCTTCCAAATATCCCTTTGCCAATTCCACAAGAACAGCCTTAGCGAAAGGCTTCTTGAAGGGAACGATGTAACTCTGTGAGATGAATTAACAGAACACAGAGCAGTTTCTCAGAAAGCTTCTTTCCAGTTTTGAACGGAAGATATTTCCTTTTTCACCATAGCCCTCTATGGGCTTCCAAATATCCCTTTGCCAATTCCACAAGAACAGCCTTAGCGAAAGGCTTTTTCAAGGGAAAGATGTAACTCTGTGAGATGAATTAACAGAACACAGAGCAGTTTCTCAGAAAGCTTCTTTCCAGTTTTGAACCGAAGATATTTCCTTTTTCACCATAGCCCTCTATGGGCTTCCAAATATCCCTTTGCCAATTCCACAAGAACAGCCTTAGCGAAAGGCTTCTTGAAGTGAAAGATGTAACTCTGTGAGATGAATTAACAGAACACAGAACAGTTTCTCAGAAAGCTTCTTTCCAGTTTTGAACGGAAGATATTTCCTTTTTCACCATAGCCCTCTATGGGCTTCCAAATATCCCTTTGCGAATTCCACAAGAACAGCCTTAGCGAAAGGCTTCTTGAAGGGAAAGATGTAACTCTGTGAGATGAATTAACAGAACACAGAGCAGTTTCTCAGAAAGCTTCTTTCTAGTTTTGAACGGAAGATATTTCCTTTTTCACCATAGCCGTCTATGGGCTTCCAAATATCCCTTTGCCAATTCCACAAGAACAGCCTTAGCGAAAGGCTTCTTGAAGGGAAAGATGTAACTCTGTGAGATGAATTAACAGAACACAGAGCAGTTTCTCAGAAAGCTTCTTTCCAGTTTTGAACGGAAGATATTTCCTTTTTCACCAGAGCCCTCTATGGGCTTCCAAATATCCCTTTTCCAATTCCACAAGAACTGCCTTAGCGAAAGGCTTCTTGAAGGGAAACATGTAACTCTGTGAGATGATCTAACAGAACACAGAGCAGTTTCTCAGAAAGCTTCTTTCCAGTTTTGAACGGAAGATATTTCCTTTTTCACCATAGCCCTCTATGGGCTTCCAAATATCCCTTTGCCAATTCCACAAGAACAGCCTTAGCGAAAGGCTTCTTGAAGGGAAAGATGTAACTCTGTGAGATGAATTAACAGAACACAGAACAGTTTCTCTGAAAGCTTCTTTTCAGTTTTGAACGGAAGATATTTCCTTTTTCACCATAGCTCTCTATGGGCTTCCAAATATCCCTTTGCCAATTCCACAAGAACAGCCTTAGCGAAAGGCTTCTTGAAGGGAAAGATGTAACTCTGTGAGATGAATTAACAGAACACAGAACAGTTTCTCAGAAAGCTTCTTTTCAGTTTTGAACGGAAGATATTTCCTTTTTCACCATAGCCCTCTATGGGCTTCCAAATATCCCTTTACCAAATCCACAAGAACAGCCTTAGCGAAAGGCTTCTTGAAGGGAAAGATGTAACTCTGTGAGATGAACTAGCAGAACACAGAGCAGTTTCTCAGAAAGCTTCTTTCCAGTTTTGAACGGAAGATATTTCCTTTTTCACCATAGCCCTCTATGGGCTTCCAAATATCCCTTTGCCAATTCCACAAGAACAGCCTTAGCGAAAGGCTTCTTGAAGGGAAAGATGTAACTCTGTGAGATGAATTAACAGAACACAGAGCAGTTTCTCAGAAAGCTTCTTTCCAGTTTTGAACGGAAGATATTTCCTTTTTCACCATAGCCCTCTATGGGCTTCCAAATATCCCTTTGCCAATTCCACAAGAACAGACTTAGCGAAAGGCTTCTTGAAGGGAAAGATGTAACTCTGTGAGATGAATTAACAGAACACAGAGCAGTTTCTCAGAAAGCTTCTTTCCAGTTTTGAACGGAAGATATTTCCTTTTTCACCATAGCCCTCTATGGGCTTCCAAATATCCCTTTGCCAATTCCACAAGAACAGCCTTAGTGAAAGGCTTCTTGAAGGGAAAGATGTAACTCTGTGAGATGAATTAACAGAACACAGAGCAGTTTCTCAGAAAGCTTCTTTCCAGTTTTGAACGGAAGATATTTCCTTTTTCACCATAGCCCTCTATGGGCTTCCAAATATCCCTTTGCCAATTCCACAAGAACAGCCTTAGCGAAAGGCTTCTTGAAGGGAAAGATGTAACTCTGTGAGATGAATTAACAGAACACAGAGCAGTTTCTCAGAAAGCTTCTTTCCAGTTTTGAACGGAAGATATTTCCTTTTTCACCATAGCCTTCTATGGGCTTCCAAATATCCCTTTGCCAATTCCACAAGAACAGCCTTAGCGAAAGGCTCCTTGAAGGGAAAGATGTAACTCTGTGAGATGAATTAACAGAACACAGAGCAGTTTCTCAGAAAGCTTCTTTCCAGTTTTGAACGGAAGATATTTCCTTTTTCACCATAGCCCTCTATGGGCTTCCAAATATCCCTTTGCCAATTCCACAAGAACAGCCTTAGCGAAAGGCTTCTTGAAGGGAAGATGTAACTCTGTGAGATGAATTAACAGAACACAGAGCAGTTTCTCAGAAAGCTTCTTTTCAGTTTTGAACGGAAGATATTTCCTTTTTCACCAGAGCCCTCTATGGGCTTCCAAATATCCCTTTGCCAATTCCACAAGAACAGCCTTAGCGAAAGGCTTCTTGAAGGGAAAGATGTAACTCTGTGAGATGAACTAACAGAACACAGAGCAGTTTCTCAGAAAGCTTCTTTCCAGTTTGAACGGAAGATATTTCCTTTTTCACCATAGCCCTCTATGGGCTTCCAAATATCCCTTTGCCAATTCCACAAGAACAGCCTTAGCGAAAGGCTTCTTGAACGGAAAGATGTAACTCTGTGAGATGAATTAACAGAACACACAACAGTTTCTCAGAAAGCTTCTTTCCAGTTTTGAAAGGAAGATATTTCCTTTTTCACCATAGCCCTCTATGGGCTTCCAAATATCCCTTTGCCAATTCCACAAGAACAGCCTTAGCGAAAGGCTTCTTGAAGGGAAAGATGTAACTCTGTGAGATGAATTAACAGAACACAGAGCAGTTTCTCAGAAAGCTACTTTCCAGTTTTGAACGGAAGATATTTCCTTTTTCACCATAGCCCTCTATGGGCTTCCAAATATCCCTTTGCCAATTCCACAAGAACAGCCTTAGCGAAAGGCTTCTTGAAGGGAAAGATGTAACTCTGTGAGATGAATTAACAGAACACAGAGCAGTTTCTCAGAAAGCTTCTTTCTAGTTTTGAACGGAAGATATTTCCTTTTTCACCATAGCCCTCTATGGGTTTCCAAATATCCCTTTGCGAATTCCACAAGAACAGCCTTAGCGAAAGGCTTCTTGAACGGAAAGATGTAACTCTGTGAGATGAATTAACAGAACACAGAGCAGATTCTCAGAAAGCTTCTTTCCAGTTTTGAACGGAAGATATTTCCTTTTTCACCATAGCCCTCTATGGGCTTCCAAATATCCCTTTGCCAATTCCACAAGAACAGCCTTAGCGAAAGGCTTCTTGAAGTGAAAGATGTAACTCTGTGAGATGAATTAACAGAACACAGAACAGTTTCTCAGAAAGCTTCTTTTCAGTTTTGAACGGAAGATATTTCCTTTTTCACCATAGCCCTCTATGGGCTTCCAAATATCCCTTTACCAAATCCACAAGAACAGCCTTAGCGAAAGGCTTCTTGAAGGGAAAGATGTAACTCTGTGAGATGAACTAACAGAACACAGAGCAGTTTCTCAGAAAGCTTCTTTCCAGTTTTGAACGGAAGACATTTCCTTTTTCACCATAGCCCTCTATGGGCTTCCAAATATCCCTTTTCCAATTCCACAAGAACAGCCTTACCGAAAGGCTTCTTGAAGGGAAAGATGTAACTCTGTGAGATGAATTAACAGAACACAGAGCAGTTTCTCAGAAAGCTACTTTCCAGTTTTGAACGGAAGATATTTCCTTTTTCACCATAGCCCTCTATGGGCTTCCAAATATCCCTTTGCCAATTCCACAAGAACAGCCTTAGCGAAAGGCTTCTTGAAGGGAAAGATGTAACTCTGTGAGATGAATTAACAGAACACAGAGCAGTTTCTCAGAAAGCTTCTTTCTAGTTTTGAACGGAAGATATTTCCTTTTTCACCATAGCCCTCTATGGGCTTCCAAATATCCCTTTGCGAATTCCACAAGAACAGCCTTAGCGAAAGGCTTCTTGAACGGAAAGATGTAACTCTGTGAGATGAATTAGCAGAACACAGAGCAGTTTCTCAGAAAGCTTCTTTCCAGTTTTGAACGGAAGATATTTCCTTTTTCACCATAGCCCTCTATGGGCTTCCAAATATCCCTTTTCCAATTCCACAAGAACAGCCTTAGTGAAAGGCTTCTTGAAGGGAAAGATGTAACTCTGTGAGATGAATTAACAGAACTCAGAGCAGTTTCTCAGAAAGCTTCTTTCCAGTTTTGAACGGAAGATATTTCCTTTTTCACCATAGCCCTCTATGGGCTTCCAAATATCCCTTTGCCAATTCCACAAGAACAGCCTTAGCGAAAGGCTTCTTGAAGGGAACGATGTAACTCTGTGAGATGAATTAACAGAACACAGAGCAGTTTCTCAGAAAGCTTCTTTCCAGTTTTGAACGGAAGATATTTCCTTTTTCACCATAGCCCTCTATGGGCTTCCAAATATCCCTTTGCCAATTCCACAAGAACAGCCTTAGCGAAAGGCTTTTTCAAGGGAAAGATGTAACTCTGTGAGATGAATTAACAGAACACAGAGCAGTTTCTCAGAAAGCTTCTTTCCAGTTTTGAACCGAAGATATTTCCTTTTTCACCATAGCCCTCTATGGGCTTCCAAATATCCCTTTGCCAATTCCACAAGAACAGCCTTAGCGAAAGGCTTCTTGAAGTGAAAGATGTAACTCTGTGAGATGAATTAACAGAACACAGAACAGTTTCTCAGAAAGCTTCTTTCCAGTTTTGAACGGAAGATATTTCCTTTTTCACCATAGCCCTCTATGGGCTTCCAAATATCCCTTTGCGAATTCCACAAGAACAGCCTTAGCGAAAGGCTTCTTGAAGGGAAAGATGTAACTCTGTGAGATGAATTAACAGAACACAGAGCAGTTTCTCAGAAAGCTTCTTTCTAGTTTTGAACGGAAGATATTTCCTTTTTCACCATAGCCGTCTATGGGCTTCCAAATATCCCTTTGCCAATTCCACAAGAACAGCCTTAGCAAAAGGCTTCTTGAAGGGAAAGATGTAACTCTGTGAGATGAATTAACAGAACACAGAGCAGTTTCTCAGAAAGCTTCTTTCCAGTTTTGAACGGAAGATATTTCCTTTTTCACCAGAGCCCTCTATGGGCTTCCAAATATCCCTTTTCCAATTCCACAAGAACTGCCTTAGCGAAAGGCTTCTTGAAGGGAAACATGTAACTCTGTGAGATGATCTAACAGAACACAGAGCAGTTTCTCAGAAAGCTTCTTTCCAGTTTTGAACGGAAGATATTTCCTTTTTCACCATAGCCCTCTATGGGCTTCCAAATATCCCTTTGCCAATTCCACAAGAACAGCCTTAGCGAAAGGCTTCTTGAAGGGAAAGATGTAACTCTGTGAGATGAATTAACAGAACACAGAACAGTTTCTCTGAAAGCTTCTTTTCAGTTTTGAACGGAAGATATTTCCTTTTTCACCATAGCTCTCTATGGGCTTCCAAATATCCCTTTGCCAATTCCACAAGAACAGCCTTAGCGAAAGGCTTCTTGAAGGGAAAGATGTAACTCTGTGAGATGAATTAACAGAACACAGAACAGTTTCTCAGAAAGCTTCTTTTCAGTTTTGAACGGAAGATATTTCCTTTTTCACCATAGCCCTCTATGGGCTTCCAAATATCCCTTTACCAAATCCACAAGAACAGCCTTAGCGAAAGGCTTCTTGAAGGGAAAGATGTAACTCTGTGAGATGAACTAACAGAACACAGAGCAGTTTCTCAGAAAGCTTCTTTCCAGTTTTGAACGGAAGATATTTCCTTTTTCACCATAGCCCTCTATGGGCTTCCAAATATCCCTTTGCCAATTCCACAAGAACAGCCTTAGCGAAAGGCTTCTTGAAGGGAAAGATGTAACTCTGTGAGATGAATTAACAGAACACAGAGCAGTTTCTCAGAAAGCTTCTTTCCAGTTTTGAACGGAAGATATTTCCTTTTTCACCATAGCCCTCTATGGGCTTCCAAATATCCCTTTGCCAATTCCACAAGAACAGACTTAGCGAAAGGCTTCTTGAAGGGAAAGATGTAACTCTGTGAGATGAATTAACAGAACACAGAGCAGTTTCTCAGAAAGCTTCTTTCCAGTTTTGAACGGAAGATATTTCCTTTTTCACCATAGCCCTCTATGGGCTTCCAAATATCCCTTTGCCAATTCCACAAGAACAGCCTTAGTGAAAGGCTTCTTGAAGGGAAAGATGTAACTCTGTGAGATGAATTAACAGAACACAGAGCAGTTTCTCAGAAAGCTTCTTTCCAGTTTTGAACGGAAGATATTTCCTTTTTCACCATAGCCCTCTATGGGCTTCCAAATATCCCTTTGCCAATTCCACAAGAACAGCCTTAGCGAAAGGCTTCTTGAAGGGAAAGATGTAACTCTGTGAGATGAATTAACAGAACACAGAGCAGTTTCTCAGAAAGCTTCTTTCCAGTTTTGAACGGAAGATATTTCCTTTTTCACCATAGCCTTCTATGGGCTTCCAAATATCCCTTTGCCAATTCCACAAGAACAGCCTTAGCGAAAGGCTCCTTGAAGGGAAAGATGTAACTCTGTGAGATGAATTAACAGAACACAGAGCAGTTTCTCAGAAAGCTTCTTTCCAGTTTTGAACGGAAGATATTTCCTTTTTCACCATAGCCCTCTATGGGCTTCCAAATATCCCTTTGCCAATTCCACAAGAACAGCCTTAGCGAAAGGCTTCTTGAAGGGAAGATGTAACTCTGTGAGATGAATTAACAGAACACAGAGCAGTTTCTCAGAAAGCTTCTTTTCAGTTTTGAACGGAAGATATTTCCTTTTTCACCAGAGCCCTCTATGGGCTTCCAAATATCCCTTTGCCAATTCCACAAGAACAGCCTTAGCGAAAGGCTTCTTGAAGGGAAAGATGTAACTCTGTGAGATGAACTAACAGAACACAGAGCAGTTTCTCAGAAAGCTTCTTTCCAGTTTGAACGGAAGATATTTCCTTTTTCACCATAGCCCTCTATGGGCTTCCAAATATCCCTTTGCCAATTCCACAAGAACAGCCTTAGCGAAAGGCTTCTTGAACGGAAAGATGTAACTCTGTGAGATGAATTAACAGAACACACAACAGTTTCTCAGAAAGCTTCTTTCCAGTTTTGAAAGGAAGATATTTCCTTTTTCACCATAGCCCTCTATGGGCTTCCAAATATCCCTTTGCCAATTCCACAAGAACAGCCTTAGCGAAAGGCTTCTTGAAGGGAAAGATGTAACTCTGTGAGATGAATTAACAGAACACAGAGCAGTTTCTCAGAAAGCTACTTTCCAGTTTTGAACGGAAGATATTTCCTTTTTCACCATAGCCCTCTATGGGCTTCCAAATATCCCTTTGCCAATTCCACAAGAACAGCCTTAGCGAAAGGCTTCTTGAAGGGAAAGATGTAACTCTGTGAGATGAATTAACAGAACACAGAGCAGTTTCTCAGAAAGCTTCTTTCTAGTTTTGAACGGAAGATATTTCCTTTTTCACCATAGCCCTCTATGGGTTTCCAAATATCCCTTTGCGAATTCCACAAGAACAGCCTTAGCGAAAGGCTTCTTGAACGGAAAGATGTAACTCTGTGAGATGAATTAACAGAACACAGAGCAGATTCTCAGAAAGCTTCTTTCCAGTTTTGAACGGAAGATATTTCCTTTTTCACCATAGCCCTCTATGGGCTTCCAAATATCCCTTTGCCAATTCCACAAGAACAGCCTTAGCGAAAGGCTTCTTGAAGTGAAAGATGTAACTCTGTGAGATGAATTAACAGAACACAGAACAGTTTCTCAGAAAGCTTCTTTTCAGTTTTGAACGGAAGATATTTCCTTTTTCACCATAGCCCTCTATGGGCTTCCAAATATCCCTTTACCAAATCCACAAGAACAGCCTTAGCGAAAGGCTTCTTGAAGGGAAAGATGTAACTCTGTGAGATGAACTAACAGAACACAGAGCAGTTTCTCAGAAAGCTTCTTTCCAGTTTTGAACGGAAGACATTTCCTTTTTCACCATAGCCCTCTATGGGCTTCCAAATATCCCTTTTCCAATTCCACAAGAACAGCCTTACCGAAAGGCTTCTTGAAGGGAAAGATGTAACTCTGTGAGATGAATTAACAGAACACAGAGCAGTTTCTCAAAAGCTTCTTTCCAGTTTTGAACGGAAGATATTTCCTTTTTCACCATAGCCCTCTATGGGCTTCCAAAAATCCCTTTGCCAATTCCACAAGAACAGCCTTAGCGAAAGGCTTCTTGAAGGGAAAGATGTAACTCTGTGAGATGAATTAACAGAACACAGAGCAGTTTCTCAGAAAACTTCTTTCCAGTTTTGAACGGAAGATATTTCCTTTTTCACCATAGCCCTCTATGGGCTTCCAAATATCCCTTTGCCAATTCCACAAGAACAGACTTAGCGAAAGGCTTCTTGAAGGGAAAGATGTAACTCTGTGAGATGAATTAACAGAACACAGAGCAGTTTCTCAGAAAGCTTCTTTCCAGTTTTGAACGGAAGATATTTCCTTTTTCACCATAGCCCTCTATGGGCTTCCAAATATCCCTTTGCGAATTCCACAAGAACAGCCTTAGCGAAAGGCTTCTTGAACGGAAAGATGTAACTCTGTGAGATGAATTAACAGAACCCAGAGCAGTTTCTCAGAAAGCTTCTTTCCAGTTTTGAACGGAAGATATTTCCTTTTTCACCATAGCCCTCTATGGGCTTCCAAATATCCCTTTTCCAATTCCACAAGAACAGCCTTAGTGTACGGCTTCTTGAAGGGAAAGATGTAACTCTGTGAGATGAATTAACAGAACACAGAGCAGTTTCTCAGAAAGCTTCTTTCCAGTTTTGAACGGAAGATATTTCCTTTTTCACCATAGCCCTCTATGGGCTTCCAAATATCCCTTTGCCAATTCCACAAGAACAGCCTTAGCGAAAGGCTTCTTGAAGGGAACGATGTAACTCTGTGAGATGAATTAACAGAACACAGAGCAGTTTCTCAGAAAGCTTCTTTCCAGTTTTGAACGGAAGATATTTCCTTTTTCACCATAGCCCTCTATGGGCTTCCAAATATCCCTTTGCCAATTCCACAAGAACAGCCTTAGCGAAAGGCTTTTTCAAGGGAAAGATGTAACTCTGTGAGATGAATTAACAGAACACAGAGCAGTTTCTCAGAAAGCTTCTTTCCAGTTTTGAACGGAAGATATTTCCTTTTTCACCATAGCCCTCTATGGGCTTCCAAATATCCCTTTGCCAATTCCACAAGAACAGCCTTAGCGAAAGGCTTCTTGAAGTGAAAGATGTAACTCTGTGAGATGAATTAACAGAACACAGAACAGTTTCTCAGAAAGCTTCTTTCCAGTTTTGAACGGAAGATATTTCCTTTTTCACCATAGCCCTCTATGGGCTTCCAAATATCCCTTTGCGAATTCCACAAGAACAGCCTTAGCGAAAGGCTTCTTGAAGGGAAAGATGTAACTCTGTGAGATGAATTAACAGAACACAGAGCAGTTTCTCAGAAAGCTTCTTTCTAGTTTTGAACGGAAGATATTTCCTTTTTCACCATAGCCGTCTATGGGCTTCCAAATATCGCTTTGCCAATTCCACAAGAACAGCCTTAGCGAAAGGCTTCTTGAAGGGAAAGATGTAACTCTGTGAGATGAATTAACAGAACACAGAGCAGTTTCTCAGAAAGCTTCTTTCCAGTTTTGAACGGAAGATATTTCCTTTTTCACCATAGTCCTCTATGGGCTTCCAAATATCCCTTTTCCAATTCCACAAGAACAGCCTTAGCGAAAGGCTTCTTGAAGGGAAGATGTAACTCTGTGAGATGAATTAACAGAACACAGAGCAGTTTCTCAGAAAGCTTCTTTCCAGTTTTGAACGGAAGATATTTCCTTTTTCACCAGAGCCCTCTATGGGCTTCCAAATATCCCTTTGCCAATTCCACAAGAACAGCCTTAGCGAAAGGCTTCTTGAAGGGAAAGATGTAACTCTGTGAGATGAATTAACAGAACACAGAGCAGTTTCTCAGAAAGCTTCTTTCTAGTTTTGAACGGAAGATATTTCCTTTTTCACCATAGCCCTCTATGGGCTTCCAAATATCCCTTTGCGAATTCCACAAGAACAGACTTAGCGAAAGGCTTCTTGAACGGAAAGATGTAACTCTGTGAGATGAACTAACAGAACACAGAGCAGTTTCTCAGAAAGCTTCTTTCCAGTTTTGAACGGAAGATATTTCCTTTTTCACCATAGCCCTCTATGGGCTACCAAATATCCCTTTGCCAATTCCACAAGAACAGCCTTACCGAAAGGCTTCTTGAAGGGAAAGATGTAACTCTGTGAGGTGAATTCACAGAACACAGAACAGTTTCTCAAAAGCTTCTTTCCAGTTTTGAACGGATGATATTTCCTTTTTCACCATAGCCGTCTATGGGCTTCCAAATATCCCTTTGCCAATTCCACAAGAACAGACTTAGCGAAAGGCTTCTTGAAGGGAAAGATGTAACTCTGTGAGATGAATTAACAGAACACAGAGCAGTTTCTCAGAAAGCTTCTTTCCAGTTTTGAACGGAAGATATTTCCTTTTTCACCATAGCCCTCTATGGGCTTCCAAATATCCCTTTGCCAATTCCACAAGAACAGCCTTAGCGAAAGGCTTCTTGAAGTGAAAGATGTAACTCTGTGAGATGAATTAACAGAACACAGAACAGTTTCTCAGAAAGCTTCTTTTCAGTTTTGAACGGAAGATATTTCCTTTTTCACCATAGCCCTCTATGGGCTTCCAAATATCCCTTTGCCAATTCCACAAGAACAGTCTTAGCGAAAGGCTTCTTGAAGTGAAAGATGTAACTCTGTGAGATGAATTAACAGAACACAGAACAGTTTCTCAGAAAGCTTCTTTTCAGTTTTGAACGGAAGATATTTCCTTTTTCACCATAGCCCTCTATGGGCTTCCAAATATCCCTTTGCGAATTCCACAAGAACAGCCTTAGCGAAAGTCTTCTTGAAGGGAAAGATGTAACTCTGTGAGATGAATTAACAGAACACAGAGCAGTTTCTCAGAAAGCTTCTTTCCAGTTTTGAACGGAAGATATTTCCTTTTTCACCATAGCCCTCTATGGGCTTCCAAATATCTCTTTGCCAATTCCACAAGAACAGACCTAGCGAAAGGCTTCTTGAAGGGAAAGATGTAACTCTGTGAGATGAATTAACAGAACACAGAGCAGTTTCTCAGAAAGCTTCTTTCCAGTTTTGAACGGAAGATATTTCCTTTTTCACCATAGCCCTCTATGGGCTTCCAAATATCCCTTTTCCAATTCCACAAGAACAGCCTTAGTGAAAGGCTTCTTGAAGGGAAAGATGTAACTCTGTGAGATGAATTAACAGAACACAGAGCAGTTTCTCAGAAAGCTTCTTTCCAGTTTTGAACGGAAGATATTTCCTTTTTCACCATAGCCCTCTATGGGCTTCCAAATATCTCTTTGCCAATTCCACAAGAACAGCCTTAGCGAAAGGCTTCTTGAAGGGAACGATGTAACTCTGTGAGATGAATTAACAGAACACAGAGCAGTTTCTCAGAAAGCTTCTTTCCAGTTTTGAACGGAAGATATTTCCTTTTTCACCATAGCCCTCTATGGGCTTCCAAATATCCCTTTGCCAATTCCACAAGAACAGCCTTAGCGAAAGGCTTCTTGAAGGGAAAGATGTAACTCTGTGAGATGAATTAACAGAACACAGAGCAGTTTCTCAGAAAGCTTCTTTCCAGTTTTGAACGGAAGATATTTCCTTTTTCACCATAGCCCTCTATGGGCTTCCAAATATCCCTTTGCCAATTCCACAAGAACAGCCTTAGCGAAAGGCTTCTTGAAGGGAAAGATGTAACTCTGTGAGATGAATTAACAGAACACAGAGCAGTTTCTCAGAAAGCTACTTTCCAGTTTTGAACGGAAGATATTTCCTTTTTCACCATAGCCCTCTATGGGCTTCCAAATATCCCTTTGCCAATTCCACAAGAACAGCCTTAGCGAAAGGCTTCTTGAAGGGAAAGATGTAACTCTGGGAGATGAATTAACAGAACACAGAACAGTTTCTCAGAAAGCTTCTTTCTAGTTTTGAACGGAAGATATTTCCTTTTTCACCATAGCCCTCTATGGGCTTCCAAATATCCCTTTGCGAATTCCACAAGAACAGCCTTAGCGAAAGGCTTCTTGAACGGAAAGATGTAACTCTGTGAGATGAATTAACAGAACACAGAGCAGTTTCTCAGAAAGCTTCTTTCCAGTTTTGAACGGAAGATATTTCCTTTTTCACCATAGCCCTCTATGGGCTTCCAAATATCCCTTTGCCAATTCCACAAGAACAGCCTTAGCGAAAGGCTTCTTGAAGTGAAAGATGTAACTCTGTGAGATGAATTAACAGAACACAGAACAGTTTCTCAGAAAGCTTCTTTTCAGTTTTGAACGGAAGATATTTCCTTTTTCACCATAGCCCTCTATGGGTTTCCAAATATCCCTTTACCAAATCCACAAGAACAGCCTTAGCGAAAGGCTTCTTGAAGGGAAAGATGTAACTCTGTGAGATGAACTAACAGAACACAGAGCAGTTTCTCAGAAAGCTTCTTTCCAGTTTTGAACGGAAGATATTTCCTTTTTCACCATAGCCCTCTATGGGCTTCCACATATCCCTTTGCCAATTCCACAAGAACAGCCTTACCGAAAGGCTTCTTGAAGGGAAAGATGTAACTCTGTGAGATGAATTAACAGAACACAGAGCAGTTTCTCAAAAGCTTCTTTCCAGTTTTGAACGGAAGATATTTCCTTTTTCACCATAGCCGTCTATGGGCTTCCAAATATCCCTTTGCCAATTCCACAAGAACAGCCTTAGCGAAAGGCTTCTTGAAGGGAAAGATGTAACTCTGTGAGATGAATTAACAGAACACAGAGCAGTTTCTCAGAAAGCTTCTTTCCAGTTTTGAACGGAAGATATTTCCTTTTTCACCATAGCCCTCTATGGGCTTCCAAATATCCCTTTGCCAATTCCACAAGAACAGACTTAGCGAAAGGCTTCTTGAAGGGAAAGATGTAACTCTGTGAGATGAATTAACAGAACACAGAGCAGTTTCTCAGAAAGCTTCTTTCCAGTTTTGAACGGAAGATATTTCCTTTTTCACCATAGCCCTCTATGGGCTTCCAAATATCCCTTTTCCAATTCCACAAGAACAGCCTTAGTGAAAGGCTTCTTGAAGGGAAAGATGTAACTCTGTGAGATGAATTAACAGAACACAGAGCAGTTTCTCAGAAAGCTTCTTTCCAGTTTTGAACGGAAGATATTTCCTTTTTCAACATAGCCCTCTATGGGCTTCCAAATATCCCTTTGCCAATTCCACAAGAACAGCCTTAGCGAAAGGCTTCTTGAAGGGAACGATGTAACTCTGTGAGATGAATTAACAGAACACAGAGCAGTTTCTCAGAAAGCTTCTTTCCAGTTTTGAACGGAAGATATTTCCTTTTTCACCATAGCCCTCTATGGGCTTCCAAATATCCCTTTGCCAATTCCACAAGAACAGCCTTAGCGAAAGGCTTCTTGACGTGAAAGATGTAACTCTGTGAGATGAATTAACAGAACACAGAGCAGTTTCTCAGAAAGCTTCTTTCCAGTTTTGAACGGAAGATATTTCCTTTTTCACCATAGCCCTCTATGGGCTTCCAAATATCCCTTTGCCAATTCCACAAGAACAGCCTTAGCGAAAGGCTTCTTGAAGTGAAAGATGTAACTCTGTGAGATGAATTAACAGAACACAGAACAGTTTCTCAGAAAGCTTCTTTCCAGTTTTGAACGGAAGATATTTCCTTTTTCACCATAGCCCTCTATTGGCTTCCAAATATCCCTTTGCGAATTCCACAAGAACAGCCTTAGCGAAAGGCTTCTTGAAGGGAAAGATGTAACTCTGTGAGATGAATTAAGAGAACACAGAGCAGTTTCTCAGAAAGCTTCTTTCTAGTTTTGAACGGAAGATATTTCCTTTTTCACCATAGCCGTCTATGGGCTTCCAAATATCCCTTTGCCAATTCCACAAGAACAGCCTTAGCGAAAGGCTTCTTGAAGGGAAAGATGTAACTCTGTGAGATGAATTAACAGAACACAGAGCAGTTTCTCAGAAAGCTTCTTTCCAGTTTTGAACGGAAGATATTTCCTTTTTCACCATAGCCGTCTATGGGCTTCCAAATATCCCTTTTCCAATTCCACAAGAACAGCCTTAGCGAAAGGCTTCTTGAAGGGAAGATGTAACTCTGTGAGATGAATTAACAGAACACAGAGCAGTTTCTCAGAAAGCTTCTTTCCAGTTTTGAACGGAAGATATTTCCTTTTTCACCAGAGCCCTCTATGGGCTTCCAAATATCCCTTTGCCAATTCCACAAGAACTGCCTTAGCGAAAGGCTTCTTGAAGGGAAAGATGTAACTCTGTGAGATGAACTAACAGAACACAGAGCAGTTTCTCAGAAAGCTTCTTTCCAGTTTTGAACGGAAGATATTTCCTTTTTCACCATAGCCCTCTATGGGCTTCCAAATATCCCTTTGCCAATTCCACAAGAACAGCCTTAGCGAAAGGCTTCTTGAAGGGAAAGATGTAACTCTGTGAGATGAATTAACAGAACACAGAACAGTTTCTCTGAAAGCTTCTTTTCAGTTTTGAACGGAAGATATTTCCTTTTTCACCATAGCCCTCTATGGGCTTCCAAATATCCCTTTGCCAATTCCACAAGAACAGCCTTAACGAAAGGCTTCTTGAAGGGAAAGATGTAACTCTGTGAGATGAATTAACAGAACACAGAGCAGTTTCTCAGAAAGCTACTTTCCAGTTTTGAACGGAAGATATTTCCTTTTTCACCATAGCCCTCTATGGGCTTCCAAATATCCCTTTGCCAATTCCACAAGAACAGCCTTAGCGAAAGGCTTCTTGAAGGGAAAGATGTAACTCTGTGAGATGAATTAACAGAACACAGAGCAGTTTCTCAGAAAGCTTCTTTCTAGTTTTGAACGGAAGATATTTCCTTTTTCACCATAGCCCTCTATGGGCTTCCAAATATCCCTTTGCGAATTCCACAAGAACAGCCTTAGCGAAAGGCTTCTTGAACGGAAAGATGTAACTCTGTGAGATGAACTAACAGAACACAGAGCAGTTTCTCAGAAAGCTTCTTTCCAGTTTTGAACGGAAGATATTTCCTTTTTCACCATACCCCTCTATGGGCTTCCAAATATCCCTTTGCCAACTCCACAAGAACAGCCTTAGCGAAAGGCTTCTTGAAGTGAAAGATGTAACTCTGTGAGATGAATTAACAGAACACAGAACAGTTTCTCAGAAAGCTTCTTTTCAGTTTTGAACGGAAGATATTTCCTTTTTCACCATAGCCCTCTATGGGCTTCCAAATATCCCTTTACCAAATCCACAAGAACAGCCTTAGCGAAAGGCTTCTTGAAGGGAAAGATGTAACTCTGTGAGATGAACTAACAGAACACAGAGCAGTTTCTCAGAAAGCTACTTTCCAGTTTTGAACGGAAGATATTTCCTTTTTCACCATAGCCCTCTATGGGCTTCCAAATATCCCTTTGCCAATTCCACAAGAACAGCCTTAGCGAAAGGCTTCTTGAAGGGAAAGATGTAACTCTGTGAGATGAATTAACAGAACACAGAGCAGTTTCTCAGAAAGCTTCTTTCTAGTTTTGAACGGAAGATATTTCCTTTTTCACCATAGCCCTCTATGGGCTTCCAAATATCCCTTTGCGAATTCCACAAGAACAGCCTTAGCGAAAGGCTTCTTGAACGGAAAGGTGTAACTCTGTGAGATGAATTAACAGAACACAGAGCAGTTTCTCAGAAAGCTTCTTTCCAGTTTTGAACCGAAGATATTTCCTTTTTCACCATAGCCCTCTATGGGCTTCCAAATATCCCTTTGCCAATTCCACAAGAACAGCCTTAGCGAAAGGCTTCTTGAAGTGAAAGATGTAACTCTGTGAGATGAATTAACAGAACACAGAACAGTTTCTCAAAAAGCTTCTTTTCAGTTTTGAACGGAAGATATTTCCTTTTTCACCATAGCCCTCTATGGGCTTCCAAATATCCCTTTACCAAATCCACAAGAACAGCCTTAGCGAAAGGCTTTTTGAAGGGAAAGATGTAACTCTGTGAGATGAACTAACGGAACACAGAGCAGTTTCTCAGAAAGCTTCTTTCCAGTTTTGAACGGAAGATATTTCCTTTTTCACCATAGCCCTCTATGGGCTTCCAAATATCCCTTTGCCAATTCCACAAGAACAGCCTTACCGAAAGGCTTCTTGAAGGGAAAGATGTAACTCTGTGAGGTGAATTAACAGAACACAGAGCAGTTTCTCAAAAGCTTCTTTCCAGTTTTGAACGGAAGTCATTTCCTTTTTCACCATAGCCGTCTATGGGCTTCCAAATATCCCTTTGCCAATTCCACAAGAACAGCCTTAGCGAAAGGCTTCTTGAAGGGAAAGATGTAACTCTGTGAGATGAATTAACAGAACACAGAGCAGTTTCTCAGAAAGCTTCTTTCCAGTTTTGAACGGAAGATATTTCCTTTTTCACCATAGCCCTCTATGGGCTTCCAAATATCCCTTTTCCAATTCCACAAGAACAGCCTTAGCGAAAGGCTTCTTGAAGGGAAGATGTAACTCTGTGAGATGAATTAACAGAACACAGAGCAGTTTCTCAGAAAGCTTCTTTCCAGTTTTGAACGGAAGATATTTCCTTTTTCACCATAGCCCTCTATGGGCTTCCAAATATCCCTTTGCCAATTCCACAAGAACAGCCTTAGCGAAAGGCTTCTTGAAGGGAAAGATGTAACTCTGTGAGATGAATTAACAGAACACAGAACAGTTTCTCTGAAAGCTTCTTTTCAGTTTTGAACGGAAGATATTTCCTTTTTCACCATAGCCCTCTATGGGCTTCCAAATATCCCTTTGCCAATTCCACAAGAACAGCCTTAACGAAAGGCTTCTTGAAGGGAAAGATGTAACTCTTTGAGATGAATTAACAGAACACAGAGCAGTTTCTCAGAAAGCTACTTTCCAGTTTTGAACGGAAGATATTTCCTTTTTCACCATAGCCCTCTATGGGCTTCCAAATATCCCTTTGCCAATTCCACAAGAACAGCCTTAGCGAAAGGCTTCTTGAAGGGAAAGATGTAACTCTGTGAGATGAATTAACAGAACACAGAGCAGTTTCTCAGAAAGCTTCTTTCTAGTTTTGAACGGAAGATATTTCCTTTTTCACCATAGCCCTCTATGGGCTTCCAAATATCCCTTTGCGAATTCCACAAGAACAGCCTTAGCGAAAGGCTTCTTAAACGGAAAGATGTAACTCTGTGAGATGAATTAACAGAACACAGAGCAGTTTCTCAGAAAGCTTCTTTCCAGTTTTGAACGGAAGATATTTCCTTTTTCACCATAGCCCTCTATGGGCTTCCAAATATCCCTTTGCCAATTCCACAAGAACAGACTTAGCGAAAGGCTTCTTGAAGGGAAAGATGTAACTCTGTGAGATGAATTAACAGAACACAGAGCAGTTTCTCAGAAAGCTTCTTTCCAGTTTTGAACGGAAGATATTTCCTTTTTCACCATAGCCCTCTATGGGCTTCCAAATATCCCTTTTCCAATTCCACAAGAACAGCCTTAGTGAAAGGCTTCTTGAAGGGAAAGATGTAACTCTGTGAGATGAATTAACAGAACACAGAGCAGTTTCTCAGAAAGCTTCTTTCCAGTTTTGAACGGAAGATATTTCCTTTTTCAACATAGCCCTCTATGGGCTTCCAAATATCCCTTTGCCAATTCCACAAGAACAGCCTTAGCGAAAGGCTTCTTGAAGGGAACGATGTAACTCTGTGAGATGAATTAACAGAACACAGAGCAGTTTCTCAGAAAGCTTCTTTCCAGTTTTGAACGGAAGATATTTCCTTTTTCACCATAGCCCTCTATGGGCTTCCAAATATCCCTTTGCCAATTCCACAAGAACAGCCTTAGCGAAAGGCTTCTTGACGTGAAAGATGTAACTCTGTGAGATGAATTAACAGAACACAGAGCAGTTTCTCAGAAAGCTTCTTTCCAGTTTTGAACGGAAGATATTTCCTTTTTCACCATAGCCCTCTATGGGCTTCCAAATATCCCTTTGCCAATTCCACAAGAACAGCCTTAGCGAAAGGCTTCTTGAAGTGAAAGATGTAACTCTGTGAGATGAATTAACAGAACACAGAACAGTTTCTCAGAAAGCTTCTTTCCAGTTTTGAACGGAAGATATTTCCTTTTTCACCATAGCCCTCTATTGGCTTCCAAATATCCCTTTGCGAATTCCACAAGAACAGCCTTAGCGAAAGGCTTCTTGAAGGGAAAGATGTAACTCTGTGAGATGAATTAAGAGAACACAGAGCAGTTTCTCAGAAAGCTTCTTTCTAGTTTTGAACGGAAGATATTTCCTTTTTCACCATAGCCGTCTATGGGCTTCCAAATATCCCTTTGCCAATTCCACAAGAACAGCCTTAGCGAAAGGCTTCTTGAAGGGAAAGATGTAACTCTGTGAGATGAATTAACAGAACACAGAGCAGTTTCTCAGAAAGCTTCTTTCCAGTTTTGAACGGAAGATATTTCCTTTTTCACCATAGCCGTCTATGGGCTTCCAAATATCCCTTTTCCAATTCCACAAGAACAGCCTTAGCGAAAGGCTTCTTGAAGGGAAGATGTAACTCTGTGAGATGAATTAACAGAACACAGAGCAGTTTCTCAGAAAGCTTCTTTCCAGTTTTGAACGGAAGATATTTCCTTTTTCACCAGAGCCCTCTATGGGCTTCCAAATATCCCTTTGCCAATTCCACAAGAACTGCCTTAGCGAAAGGCTTCTTGAAGGGAAAGATGTAACTCTGTGAGATGAACTAACAGAACACAGAGCAGTTTCTCAGAAAGCTTCTTTCCAGTTTTGAACGGAAGATATTTCCTTTTTCACCATAGCCCTCTATGGGCTTCCAAATATCCCTTTGCCAATTCCACAAGAACAGCCTTAGCGAAAGGCTTCTTGAAGGGAAAGATGTAACTCTGTGAGATGAATTAACAGAACACAGAACAGTTTCTCTGAAAGCTTCTTTTCAGTTTTGAACGGAAGATATTTCCTTTTTCACCATAGCCCTCTATGGGCTTCCAAATATCCCTTTGCCAATTCCACAAGAACAGCCTTAACGAAAGGCTTCTTGAAGGGAAAGATGTAACTCTGTGAGATGAATTAACAGAACACAGAGCAGTTTCTCAGAAAGCTACTTTCCAGTTTTGAACGGAAGATATTTCCTTTTTCACCATAGCCCTCTATGGGCTTCCAAATATCCCTTTGCCAATTCCACAAGAACAGCCTTAGCGAAAGGCTTCTTGAAGGGAAAGATGTAACTCTGTGAGATGAATTAACAGAACACAGAGCAGTTTCTCAGAAAGCTTCTTTCTAGTTTTGAACGGAAGATATTTCCTTTTTCACCATAGCCCTCTATGGGCTTCCAAATATCCCTTTGCGAATTCCACAAGAACAGCCTTAGCGAAAGGCTTCTTGAACGGAAAGATGTAACTCTGTGAGATGAACTAACAGAACACAGAGCAGTTTCTCAGAAAGCTTCTTTCCAGTTTTGAACGGAAGATATTTCCTTTTTCACCATACCCCTCTATGGGCTTCCAAATATCCCTTTGCCAACTCCACAAGAACAGCCTTAGCGAAAGGCTTCTTGAAGTGAAAGATGTAACTCTGTGAGATGAATTAACAGAACACAGAACAGTTTCTCAGAAAGCTTCTTTTCAGTTTTGAACGGAAGATATTTCCTTTTTCACCATAGCCCTCTATGGGCTTCCAAATATCCCTTTACCAAATCCACAAGAACAGCCTTAGCGAAAGGCTTCTTGAAGGGAAAGATGTAACTCTGTGAGATGAACTAACAGAACACAGAGCAGTTTCTCAGAAAGCTACTTTCCAGTTTTGAACGGAAGATATTTCCTTTTTCACCATAGCCCTCTATGGGCTTCCAAATATCCCTTTGCCAATTCCACAAGAACAGCCTTAGCGAAAGGCTTCTTGAAGGGAAAGATGTAACTCTGTGAGATGAATTAACAGAACACAGAGCAGTTTCTCAGAAAGCTTCTTTCTAGTTTTGAACGGAAGATATTTCCTTTTTCACCATAGCCCTCTATGGGCTTCCAAATATCCCTTTGCGAATTCCACAAGAACAGCCTTAGCGAAAGGCTTCTTGAACGGAAAGGTGTAACTCTGTGAGATGAATTAACAGAACACAGAGCAGTTTCTCAGAAAGCTTCTTTCCAGTTTTGAACCGAAGATATTTCCTTTTTCACCATAGCCCTCTATGGGCTTCCAAATATCCCTTTGCCAATTCCACAAGAACAGCCTTAGCGAAAGGCTTCTTGAAGTGAAAGATGTAACTCTGTGAGATGAATTAACAGAACACAGAACAGTTTCTCAAAAAGCTTCTTTTCAGTTTTGAACGGAAGATATTTCCTTTTTCACCATAGCCCTCTATGGGCTTCCAAATATCCCTTTACCAAATCCACAAGAACAGCCTTAGCGAAAGGCTTTTTGAAGGGAAAGATGTAACTCTGTGAGATGAACTAACGGAACACAGAGCAGTTTCTCAGAAAGCTTCTTTCCAGTTTTGAACGGAAGATATTTCCTTTTTCACCATAGCCCTCTATGGGCTTCCAAATATCCCTTTGCCAATTCCACAAGAACAGCCTTACCGAAAGGCTTCTTGAAGGGAAAGATGTAACTCTGTGAGGTGAATTAACAGAACACAGAGCAGTTTCTCAAAAGCTTCTTTCCAGTTTTGAACGGAAGTCATTTCCTTTTTCACCATAGCCGTCTATGGGCTTCCAAATATCCCTTTGCCAATTCCACAAGAACAGCCTTAGCGAAAGGCTTCTTGAAGGGAAAGATGTAACTCTGTGAGATGAATTAACAGAACACAGAGCAGTTTCTCAGAAAGCTTCTTTCCAGTTTTGAACGGAAGATATTTCCTTTTTCACCATAGCCCTCTATGGGCTTCCAAATATCCCTTTTCCAATTCCACAAGAACAGCCTTAGCGAAAGGCTTCTTGAAGGGAAGATGTAACTCTGTGAGATGAATTAACAGAACACAGAGCAGTTTCTCAGAAAGCTTCTTTCCAGTTTTGAACGGAAGATATTTCCTTTTTCACCATAGCCCTCTATGGGCTTCCAAATATCCCTTTGCCAATTCCACAAGAACAGCCTTAGCGAAAGGCTTCTTGAAGGGAAAGATGTAACTCTGTGAGATGAATTAACAGAACACAGAACAGTTTCTCTGAAAGCTTCTTTTCAGTTTTGAACGGAAGATATTTCCTTTTTCACCATAGCCCTCTATGGGCTTCCAAATATCCCTTTGCCAATTCCACAAGAACAGCCTTAACGAAAGGCTTCTTGAAGGGAAAGATGTAACTCTTTGAGATGAATTAACAGAACACAGAGCAGTTTCTCAGAAAGCTACTTTCCAGTTTTGAACGGAAGATATTTCCTTTTTCACCATAGCCCTCTATGGGCTTCCAAATATCCCTTTGCCAATTCCACAAGAACAGCCTTAGCGAAAGGCTTCTTGAAGGGAAAGATGTAACTCTGTGAGATGAATTAACAGAACACAGAGCAGTTTCTCAGAAAGCTTCTTTCTAGTTTTGAACGGAAGATATTTCCTTTTTCACCATAGCCCTCTATGGGCTTCCAAATATCCCTTTGCGAATTCCACAAGAACAGCCTTAGCGAAAGGCTTCTTAAACGGAAAGATGTAACTCTGTGAGATGAACTAACAGAACACAGAGCAGTTTCTCAGAAAGCTTCTTTCCAGTTTTGAACGGAAGATATTTCCTTTTTCACCATACCCCTCTATGGGCTTCCAAATATCCCTTTGCCAACTCCACAAGAACAGACTTAGCGAAAGGCTTCTTGAAGTGAAAGATGTAACTCTGTGAGATGAATTAACAGAACACAGAACAGTTTCTCACAAAGCTTCTTTTCAGTTTTGAACGGAAGATATTTCCTTTTTCACCATAGCCCTCTATGGGCTTCCAAATATCCCTTTACCAAATCCACAAGAACAGCCTTAGCGAAAGGCTTCTTGAAGGGAAAGATGTAACTCTGTGAGATGAACTAACAGAACACAGAGCAGTTTCTCAGAATGCTACTTTCCAGTTTTGAACGGAAGATATTTCCTTTTTCACCATAGCCCTCTATGGGCTTCCAAATATCCCTTTGCCAATTCCACAAGAACAGCCTTAGCGAAAGGCTTCTTGAAGGGAAAGATGTAACTCTGTGAGATGAATTAACAGAACACAGAGCAGTTTCTCAGAAAGCTTCTTTCTAGTTTTGAACGGAAGATATTTCCTTTTTCACCATAGCCCTCTATGGGCTTCCAAATATCCCTTTGCGAATTCCACAAGAACAGCCTTAGCGAAAGGCTTCTTGAACGGAAAGGTGTAACTCTGTGAGATGAATTAACAGAACACAGAGCAGTTTCTCAGAAAGCTTCTTTCCAGTTTTGAACCGAAGATATTTCCTTTTTCACCATAGCCCTCTATGTGCTTCCAAATATCCCTTTGCCAATTCCACAAGAACAGCCTTAGCGAAAGGCTTCTTGAAGGGAAAGATGTAACTCTGTGAGATGAATTAACAGAACACAGAACAGTTTCTCAGAAAGCTTCTTTTCAGTTTTGAACGGAAGATATTTCCTTTTTCACCATAGCCCTCTATGGGCTTCCAAATATCCCTTTGCCAATTCCACAAGAACAGCCTTACCGAAAGGCTTCTTGAAGGGAAAGATGTAACTCTGTGAGGTGAATTAACAGAACACAGAGCAGTTTCTCAAAAGCTTCTTTCCAGTTTTGAACGGAAGATATTTCCTTTTTCACCATAGCCGTCTATGGGCTTCCAAATATCCCTTTGCCAATTCCACAAGAACAGCCTTAGCGAAAGGCTTCTTGAAGGGAAAGATGTAACTCTGTGAGATGAATTAACAGAACACAGAGCAGTTTCTCAGAAAGCTTCTTTCCAGTTTTGAACGGAAGATATTTCCTTTTTCACCATAGCCCTCTATGGGCTTCCAAATATCCCTTTGCCAATTCCACAAGAACAGACTTAGCGAAAGGCTTCTTGAAGGGAAAGATGTAACTCTGTGAGATGAATTAACAGAACACAGAGCAGTTTCTCAGAAAGCTTCTTTCCAGTTTTGAACGGAAGATATTTCCTTTTTCACCATAGCCCTCTATGGGCTTCCAAATATCCCTTTTCCAATTCCAAAAGAACAGCCTTAGTGAAAGGCTTCTTGAAGGGAAAGATGTAACTCTGTGAGATGAATTAACAGAACACAGAGCAGTTTCTCAGAAAGCTTCTTTCCAGTTTTGAACGGAAGATATTTCCTTTTTCACCATAGCCCTCTATGGGCTTCGAAATATCCCTTTGCCAATTCCACAAGAACAGCCTTAGCGAAAGGCTTCTTGAAGGGAAAGATGTAACTCTGTGAGATGAATTAACAGAACACAGAGCAGTTTCTCAGAAAGCTTCTTTCCAGTTTTGAACGGAAGATATTTCCTTTTTCACCATAGCCCTCTATGGGCTTCCAAATATCCCTTTGCCAATTCCACAAGAACAGCCTTAGCGAAAGGCTTCTTGAAGTGAAAGATGTAACTCTGTGAGATGAATTAACAGAACACAGAACAGTTTCTCAGAAAGCTTCTTTCCAGTTTTGAACGGAAGATATTTCCTTTTTCACCATAGACCTCTATGGGCTTCCAAATATCCCTTTGCCAATTCCACAAGAACAGCCTTAGAGAAAGGCTTCTTGAAGGGAAAGATGTAACTCTGTGAGATGAATTAACAGAACACAGAGCAGTTTCTCAGAAAGCTTCTTTCTGGTTTTGAACGGAAGATATTTCCTTTTTCACCATAGCCGTCTATGGGCTTCCGAATATCCCTTTGCCAATTCCACAAGAACAGCCTTAGCGAAAGGCTTCTTGAAGGGAAAGATGTTACTCTGTGAGATGAATTAACAGAACACAGAGCAGTTTCTCAGAAAGCTTCTTTCCAGTTTTGAACGGAAGGTATTTCCTTTTTCACCATAGCCCTCTATGGGCTTCCAAATATCCCTTTGCCAATTCCACAAGAACAGACTTAGCGAAAGGCTTCTTGAAGGGAAAGATGTAACTCTGTGAGATGAATTAACAGAACACAGAGCAGTTTCTCAGAAAGCTTCTTTCCAGTTTTGAACGGAAGATATTTCCTTTTTCACCAGAGCCCTCTATGGGCTTCCAAATATCCCTTTGCCAATTCCACAAGAACAGCCTTAGCGAAAGGCTTCTTGAAGGGAAAGATGTAACTCTGTGAGATGAACTAACAGAACACAGAGCAGTTTCTCAGAAAGCTTCTTTCCAGATTTGAACGGAAGATATTTCCTTTTTCACCATAGCCCTCTATGGGCTTCCAAATATCCCTTTGCCAATTCCACAAGAACAGCCTTAGCGAAAGGCTTCTTGAACGGAAAGATGTAACTCTGTGAGATGAATTAACAGAACACAGAACAGTTTCTCAGAAAGCTTCTTTCCAGTTTTGAAAGGAAGATATTTCCTTTTTCACCATAGCCCTCTATGGGCTTCCAAATATCCCTTTGCCAATTCCACAAGAACAGCCTTAGCGGAAGGCTTCTTGAAGGGAAAGATGTAACTCTGTGAGATGAATTAACAGAACACAGAGCAGTTTCTCAGAAAGCTACTTTCCAGTTTTGAACGGAAGATATTTCCTTTTTCACCATAGCCCTCTATGGGCTTCCAAATATCCCTTTGCCGATTCCACAAGAACAGCCTTAGCGAAAGGCTTCTTGAAGGGAAAGATGTAACTCTGTGAGATGAATTAACAGAACACAGAGCATTATCTCAGAAAGCTTCTTTCTAGTTTTGAACGGAAGATATTTCCTTTTTCACCATAGCCCTCTATGGGCTTCCAAATATCCCTTTGCGAATTCCACAAGAACAGCCTTAGCGAAAGGCTTCTTGAACGGAAAGATGTAACTCTGTGAGATGAATTAACAGAACACAGAGCAGTTTCTCAGAAAGCTTCTTTCCAGTTTTGAACGGAAGATATTTCCTTTTTCACCATAGCCCTCTATGGGCTTCCAAATATCCCTTTGCCAATTCCACAAGAACAGCCTTAGCGAAAGGCTTCTTGAAGGGAACGATGTAACTCTGTGAGATGAATTAACAGAACACAGAGCAGTTTCTCAGAAAGCTTCTTTCCAGTTTTGAACGGAAGATATTTCCTTTTTCACCATAGCCCTCTATGGGCTTCCAAATATCCCTTTGCCAATTCCACAAGAACAGCCTTAGCGAAAGGCTTCTTCAAGGGAAAGATGTAACTCTGTGAGATGAATTAACAGAACACAGAGCAGTTTCTCAGAAAGCTTCTTTCCAGTTTTGAACCGAAGATATTTCCTTTTTCACCATAGCCCTCTATGGGCTTCCAAATATCCCTTTGCCAATTCCACAAGAACAGCCTTAGCGAAAGGCTTCTTGAAGTGAAAGATGTAACTCTGTGAGATGAATTAACAGAACACAGAACAGTTTCTCAGAAAGCTTCTTTCCAGTTTTGAACGGAAGATATTTCCTTTTTCACCATAGCCCTCTATGGGCTTCCAAATATCCCTTTGCGAATTCCACAAGAACAGCCTTAGCGAAAGGCTTCTTGAAGGGAAAGATGTAACTCTGTGAGATGAATTAACAGAACACAGAGCAGTTTCTCAGAAAGCTTCTTTCTAGTTTTGAACGGAAGATATTTCCTTTTTCACCATAGCCGTCTATGGGCTTCCAAATATCCCTTTGCCAATTCCACAAGAACAGCCTTAGCGAAAGGCTTCTTGAAGGGAAAGATGTAACTCTGTGAGATGAATTAACAGAACACAGAGCAGTTTCTCAGAAAGCTTCTTTCCAGTTTTGAACGGAAGATATTTCCTTTTTCACCATAGCCCTCTATGGGCTTCCAAATATCCCTTTTCCAATTCCACAAGAACAGCCTTAGCGAAAGGCTTCTTGAAGGGAAGATGTAACTCTGTGAGATGAATTAACAGAACACAGAGCAGTTTCTCAGAAAGCTTCTTTCCAGTTTTGAACGGAAGATATTTCCTTTTTCACCAGAGCCCTCTATGGGCTTCCAAATATCCCTTTGCCAATTCCACAAGAACTGCCTTAGCGAAAGGCTTCTTGAAGGGAAAGATGTAACTCTGTGAGATGAACTAACAGAACACAGAGCAGTTTCTCAGAAAGCTTCTTTCCAGTTTTGAACGGAAGATATTTCCTTTTTCACCATAGCCCTCTATGGGCTTCCAAATATCCCTTCGCCAATTCCACAAGAACAGCCTTAGCGAAAGGCTTCTTGAAGGGAAAGATGTAACTCTGTGAGATGAATTAACAGAACACAGAACAGTTTCTCTGAAAGCTTCTTTTCAGTTTTGAACGGAAGATATTTCCTTTTTCACCATAGCCGTCTATGGGCTTCCAAATATCCCTTTGCCAATTCCACAAGAACAGCCTTAGCGAAAGGCTTCTTGAAGGGAAAGATGTAACTCTGTGAGATGAATTAACAGAACACAGAGCAGTTTCTCAGAAAGCTACTTTCCAGTTTTGAACGGAAGATATTTCCTTTTTCACCATAGCCCTCTATGGGCTTCCAAATATCCCTTTGCCAATTCCACAAGAACAGCCTTAGCGAAAGGCTTCTTGAAGGGAAAGATGTAACTCTGTGAGATGAATTAACAGAACACAGAGCAGTTTCTCAGAAAGCTTCTTTCTAGTTTTGAACGGAAGATATTTCCTTTTTCACCATAGCCCTCTATGGGCTTCCAAATATCCCTTTGCGAATTCCACAAGAACAGCCTTAGCGAAAGGCTTCTTGAACGGAAAGATGTAACTCTGTGAGATGAACTAACAGAACACAGAGCAGTTTCTCAGAAAGCTTCTTTCCAGTTTTGAACGGAAGATATTTCCTTTTTCACCATACCCCTCTATGGGCTTCCAAATATCCCTTTGCCAACTCCACAAGAACAGCCTTAGCGAAAGGCTTCTTGAAGTGAAAGATGTAACTCTGTGAGATGAATTAACAGAACACAGAACAGTTTCTCAGAAAGCTTCTTTTCAGTTTTGAACGGAAGATATTTCCTTTTTCACCATAGCCCTCTATGGGCTTCCAAATATCCCTTTACCAAATCCACAAGAACAGCCTTAGCGAAAGGCTTCTTGAAGGGAAAGATGTAACTCTGTGAGATGAACTAACAGAACACAGAGCAGTTTCTCAGAAAGCTACTTTCCAGTTTTGAACGGAAGATATTTCCTTTTTCACCATAGCCCTCTATGGGCTTCCAAATATCCCTTTGCCAATTCCACAAGAACAGCCTTAGCGAAAGGCTTCTTGAAGGGAAAGATGTAACTCTGTGAGATGAATTAACAGAACACAGAGCAGTTTCTCAGAAAGCTTCTTTCCAGTTTTGAACGGAAGATATTTCCTTTTTCACCATAGCCCTCTATGGGCTTCCAAATATCCCTTTGCCAATTCCACAAGAACAGACTTAGCGAAAGGCTTCTTGAAGGGAAAGATGTAACTCTGTGAGATGAATTAACAGAACACAGAGCAGTTTCTCAGAAAGCTTCTTTCCAGTTTTGAACGGAAGATATTTCCTTTTTCACCATAGCCCTCTATGGGCTTCCAAATATCCCTTTTCCAATTCCACAAGAACAGCCTTAGTGAAAGGCTTCTTGAAGGGAAAGATGTAACTCTGTGAGATGAATTAACAGAACACAGAGCAGTTTCTCAGAAAGCTTCTTTCCAGTTTTGAACGGAAGATATTTCCTTTTTCACCATAGCCCTCTATGGGCTTCGAAATATCCCTTTGCCAATTCCACAAGAACAGCCTTAGCGAAAGGCTTCTTGAAGGGAAAGATGTAACTCTGTGAGATGAATTAACAGAACACAGAGCAGTTTCTCAGAAAGCTTCTTTCCAGTTTTGAACGGAAGATATTTCCTTTTTCACCATAGCCCTCTATGGGCTTCCAAATATCCCTTTGCCAATTCCACAAGAACAGCCTTAGCGAAAGGCTTCTTGAAGTGAAAGATGTAACTCTGTGAGATGAATTAACAGAACACAGAACAGTTTCTCAGAAAGCTTCTTTCCAGTTTTGAACGGAAGATATTTCCTTTTTCACCATAGACCTCTATGGGCTTCCAAATATCCCTTTGCCAATTCCACAAGAACAGCCTTAGAGAAAGGCTTCTTGAAGGGAAAGATGTAACTCTGTGAGATGAATTAACAGAACACAGAGCAGTTTCTCAGAAAGCTTCTTTCTGGTTTTGAACGGAAGATATTTCCTTTTTCACCATAGCCGTCTATGGGCTTCCGAATATCCCTTTGCCAATTCCACAAGAACAGCCTTAGCGAAAGGCTTCTTGAAGGGAAAGATGTTACTCTGTGAGATGAATTAACAGAACACAGAGCAGTTTCTCAGAAAGCTTCTTTCCAGTTTTGAACGGAAGGTATTTCCTTTTTCACCATAGCCCTCTATGGGCTTCCAAATATCCCTTTGCCAATTCCACAAGAACAGACTTAGCGAAAGGCTTCTTGAAGGGAAAGATGTAACTCTGTGAGATGAATTAACAGAACACAGAGCAGTTTCTCAGAAAGCTTCTTTCCAGTTTTGAACGGAAGATATTTCCTTTTTCACCAGAGCCCTCTATGGGCTTCCAAATATCCCTTTGCCAATTCCACAAGAACAGCCTTAGCGAAAGGCTTCTTGAAGGGAAAGATGTAACTCTGTGAGATGAACTAACAGAACACAGAGCAGTTTCTCAGAAAGCTTCTTTCCAGATTTGAACGGAAGATATTTCCTTTTTCACCATAGCCCTCTATGGGCTTCCAAATATCCCTTTGCCAATTCCACAAGAACAGCCTTAGCGAAAGGCTTCTTGAACGGAAAGATGTAACTCTGTGAGATGAATTAACAGAACACAGAACAGTTTCTCAGAAAGCTTCTTTCCAGTTTTGAAAGGAAGATATTTCCTTTTTCACCATAGCCCTCTATGGGCTTCCAAATATCCCTTTGCCAATTCCACAAGAACAGCCTTAGCGGAAGGCTTCTTGAAGGGAAAGATGTAACTCTGTGAGATGAATTAACAGAACACAGAGCAGTTTCTCAGAAAGCTACTTTCCAGTTTTGAACGGAAGATATTTCCTTTTTCACCATAGCCCTCTATGGGCTTCCAAATATCCCTTTGCCGATTCCACAAGAACAGCCTTAGCGAAAGGCTTCTTGAAGGGAAAGATGTAACTCTGTGAGATGAATTAACAGAACACAGAGCATTATCTCAGAAAGCTTCTTTCTAGTTTTGAACGGAAGATATTTCCTTTTTCACCATAGCCCTCTATGGGCTTCCAAATATCCCTTTGCGAATTCCACAAGAACAGCCTTAGCGAAAGGCTTCTTGAACGGAAAGATGTAACTCTGTGAGATGAATTAACAGAACACAGAGCAGTTTCTCAGAAAGCTTCTTTCCAGTTTTGAACGGAAGATATTTCCTTTTTCACCATAGCCCTCTATGGGCTTCCAAATATCCCTTTGCCAATTCCACAAGAACAGCCTTAGCGAAAGGCTTCTTGAAGGGAACGATGTAACTCTGTGAGATGAATTAACAGAACACAGAGCAGTTTCTCAGAAAGCTTCTTTCCAGTTTTGAACGGAAGATATTTCCTTTTTCACCATAGCCCTCTATGGGCTTCCAAATATCCCTTTGCCAATTCCACAAGAACAGCCTTAGCGAAAGGCTTCTTCAAGGGAAAGATGTAACTCTGTGAGATGAATTAACAGAACACAGAGCAGTTTCTCAGAAAGCTTCTTTCCAGTTTTGAACCGAAGATATTTCCTTTTTCACCATAGCCCTCTATGGGCTTCCAAATATCCCTTTGCCAATTCCACAAGAACAGCCTTAGCGAAAGGCTTCTTGAAGTGAAAGATGTAACTCTGTGAGATGAATTAACAGAACACAGAACAGTTTCTCAGAAAGCTTCTTTCCAGTTTTGAACGGAAGATATTTCCTTTTTCACCATAGCCCTCTATGGGCTTCCAAATATCCCTTTGCGAATTCCACAAGAACAGCCTTAGCGAAAGGCTTCTTGAAGGGAAAGATGTAACTCTGTGAGATGAATTAACAGAACACAGAGCAGTTTCTCAGAAAGCTTCTTTCTAGTTTTGAACGGAAGATATTTCCTTTTTCACCATAGCCGTCTATGGGCTTCCAAATATCCCTTTGCCAATTCCACAAGAACAGCCTTAGCGAAAGGCTTCTTGAAGGGAAAGATGTAACTCTGTGAGATGAATTAACAGAACACAGAGCAGTTTCTCAGAAAGCTTCTTTCCAGTTTTGAACGGAAGATATTTCCTTTTTCACCATAGCCCTCTATGGGCTTCCAAATATCCCTTTTCCAATTCCACAAGAACAGCCTTAGCGAAAGGCTTCTTGAAGGGAAGATGTAACTCTGTGAGATGAATTAACAGAACACAGAGCAGTTTCTCAGAAAGCTTCTTTCCAGTTTTGAACGGAAGATATTTCCTTTTTCACCAGAGCCCTCTATGCGCTTCCAAATATCCCTTTGCCAATTCCACAAGAACTGCCTTAGCGAAAGGCTTCTTGAAGGGAAAGATGTAACTCTGTGAGATGAACTAACAGAACACAGAGCAGTTTCTCAGAAAGCTTCTTTCCAGTTTTGAACGGAAGATATTTCCTTTTTCACCATAGCCCTCTATGGGCTTCCAAATATCCCTTTGCCAATTCCACAAGAACAGCCTTAGCGAAAGGCTTCTTGAAGGGAAAGATGTAACACTGTGAGATGAATTAACAGAACACAGAACAGTTTCTCTGAAAGCTTCTTTTCAGTTTTGAACGGAAGATATTTCCTTTTTCACCATAGCCGTCTATGGGCTTCCAAATATCCCTTTGCCAATTCCACAAGAACAGCCTTAGCGAAAGGCTTCTTGAAGGGAAAGATGTAACTCTGTGAGATGAATTAACAGAACACAGAGCAGTTTCTCAGAAAGCTACTTTCCAGTTTTGAACGGAAGATATTTCCTTTTTCACCATAGCCCTCTATGGGCTTCCAAATATCCCTTTGCCAATTCCACAAGAACAGCCTTAGCGAAAGGCTTCTTGAAGGGAAAGATGTAACTCTGTGAGATGAATTAACAGAACACAGAGCAGTTTCTCAGAAAGCTTCTTTCTAGTTTTGAACGGAAGATATTTCCTTTTTCACCATAGCCCTCTATGGGCTTCCAAATATCCCTTTGCGAATTCCACAAGAACAGCCTTAGCGAAAGGCTTCTTGAACGGAAAGATGTAACTCTGTGAGATGAACTAACAGAACACAGAGCAGTTTCTCAGAAAGCTTCTTTCCAGTTTTGAACGGAAGATATTTCCTTTTTCACCATACCCCTCTATGGGCTTCCAAATATCCCTTTGCCAACTCCACAAGAACAGCCTTAGCGAAAGGCTTCTTGAAGTGAAAGATGTAACTCTGTGAGATGAATTAACAGAACACAGAACAGTTTCTCAGAAAGCTTCTTTTCAGTTTTGAACGGAAGATATTTCCTTTTTCACCATAGCCCTCTATGGGCTTCCAAATATCCCTTTACCAAATCCACAAGAACAGCCTTAGCGAAAGGCTTCTTGAAGGGAAAGATGTAACTCTGTGAGATGAACTAACAGAACACAGAGCAGTTTCTCAGAAAGCTACTTTCCAGTTTTGAACGGAAGATATTTCCTTTTTCACCATAGCCCTCTATGGGCTTCCAAATATCCCTTTGCCAATTCCACAAGAACAGCCTTAGCGAAAGGCTTCTTGAAGGGAAAGATGTAACTCTGTGAGATGAATTAACAGAACACAGAGCAGTTTCTCAGAAAGCTTCTTTCTAGTTTTGAACGGAAGATATTTCCTTTTTCACCATAGCCCTCTATGGGCTTCCAAATATCCCTTTGCGAATTCCACAAGAACAGCCTTAGCGAAAGGCTTCTTGAACGGAAAGGTGTAACTCTGTGAGATGAATTAACAGAACACAGAGCAGTTTCTCAGAAAGCTTCTTTCCAGTTTTGAACCGAAGATAT